>NC_058341.1:55792500-56417500 GCF_905475395.1 Chrysoperla carnea
TGAAAAAATAGGCCGAAAAGTATTTCTGTAACAGGTTCTCATTTTTGAACGCAAGGTCTAAAAAATTAAGAGCCCCGCCAACTCCTCTTTAGTCAACAAACTGGACCCAACCAACTCGTAATTACAACAATAGTCCGGGTCTATAAAATTTTCGGTCTATTTTTTCCGATTACCAACAGTTCAAGTGGTTTTCTAGCATTTCACCTGGTCCTCTGTTTTCGTATTCAGCGCCAAAGAGTCCTAAGATTTAGTTTATCTGTTTAAAAGAGGTCCCCGGGAAAACTAGCGTACATATTTAAACAAAGCTCAGGACTTTACACAAAGTTTCAGAGGTGGACTAAGAAAATTTGCGCCCGTAGACGATTTTAAAAATTAGCGCATCCGTAGTAAAAATATATCAATAAAGACCTATTTTACTTCGATAGTTCAAGTTTTTTATTTCTTAAAGCCTGTAAAATTGCGTTGGTTGTTCGGGGCAGTTGCCAGGCTTGAGTTATCCTTGTTAAATCCGTAAATGGATACCAGAATACATCGTTAATAACAAACTTGCTCTATTTTGAACTTCTTCACTGTTCAAATAGATCAAATTGCTTAAGAACGTAAATTTACTGAAAAAATTCCTGTACAATTCTCGTTTCTTTGGAAGTTATACCACAAGTCTGTCTATAATTATTAGATATACTGAATGTTTCCTGACCGAATAATGAGGAGGAAGTAATATTTTCGCCAGATTCAACTGCGTGGACTTTCTCGTCCGTATCCTTTTTGTGTCCTTTTTATTATTATTACTTTTTGACTATTGACTATTGCAACAGACAACTGTTCATTTTTATTAAAATTTTCTACAGAAATTGTAAGAACTAGTACTGTCATACATTTTAATAACTGTACAATTATCAATAACAACCGAATGTAACTTTTTGTATACTTTCTTACACAATTATTAGCTCTGTTGGTTAAAGCGTAAGCAATTCCGTCCGCGGTATGCTAAGGGTAGCGGGTTAGATTCTCGCCGTCGCAACAAAATTAATTTAATTATAGTTGTGATGGGCTGGTGTAGTGCATGGTATATGCCTGAAGGAGGTGCACTCAGCCTCTAAAATTGAGGAGCTGATAAATTAAAGTATCAGCGGAAAGGTGGTAAAACAGCGGAAACATGGTACCCATCACAATGGGCTCTATAGTCTAAGTGTGTCCTTCGTGGACAGCCAATATAACCTAACCTACTTACACAATTAATTATATGTTTGTTTAAAAACTTACATGCTCGCGCCCTTATGTAATCTCGCGCCTGTAGGCACGTGCCTACTTTAATCTGTCTCTGGACAATTTGTCTATACAAAGTTTACATCTATCAAAATGGTACAACTACAGATGTACCCAAAAGGGGATATTTTCATTTAAGCCAATTATGCAACATTGTATTAACTGTGTATTGATTACTGTATGGAGGTATCGACAAGTCTATCAATATCTCTTAGCAACGATGTTTATATATATTTTCTATGACACTTATGACACCAGAACCCGTTCGACGATAGTAGTTTGAAATACGCTATCTTAAATTTTACTAGATAGTATTGAATTCCCTGCATTGTATCATATGTAGCCGCAGAAACGATGCAATGAAATTCGAAAAATTTGAATAGTAAGTCGGATCTGAATGCGGATTTTAGCATTCGATTCGTTAGCGTCAAAAAATTTTGTGACCCAAACTGATTTATAAGAAATATGCAATTTGTATAAATAATATCGATTATTTTTTAATATCGATTTGTTTTTAGTGTTCTGATTCTGTGACTAATTAAATATCGTTGTATTATAAGAAAATTTAGGTAATGATTTTTGAACCGAAGAGAAAATTGATTCCTTCGAACAATGCTTCAATAATTTCTACTTTCGTTTTCTATATTCTAACCAAATCCCTTGTGTATGTATAAAGTTATTGACCAAATTATCCAACAATTGTGTAAAGTCTAGACCTGTGTCATAATATATTTTCATTCATTAATCGTATTTTCTATTTATTTTATTTATCTGTACATAAAAACTTTTAACGATACCTAAAGTTCCAAAAATAAAAAAAGTACACAGATATAGATAGAGTAAATAATCTTTAAAAGAAATAACAATTGATATCTTGTGTATTTGACATTAAACGTAGAGATACACATACAAACATAACCATAAATAATGGAAAATTGTGGAAACTAGTGTAAGTTTTTCTTTGTTATATATTTTACGTTTCGACATAACGATGATAATGTTATTTACCCTTAATAACCTCTACATACAAAAAATATTCAACTGCCAATGACAGATTTCATTATTTATAATAATATCATTGTTTTAAATATCCTATGGCCGCTGGTCAAACTAATATTAGGAAAATAACTAATAACGTCCAGAAGTCAGTATGGCAATCATTAGCATGCTCTCTCTTAAAAAAAAAACCAGCAGGGGTCTATAGAATGCCCAGACTATAAAAAAACTGGACTATTTTTTATCAGACCGTTTATTCATACATTTGAATAGCATTGTTGCAATTTCCATCTATTCCATTTGTTTAAAGACTGCTGGAATCCACTTTAGGACTATTATCGTAGTTTTATTTTAAGACATAGGTCGTTGCATGGAAATTTTACAAATTCAGTCTTTTTCCAATACTGGGTTTGCCAGTTCAGATACAATGAATATAAATTCAAAAGAAATTAATTTTATCATCTACTAGCATGACACCCACCCGATTTGATGGATTCAAAAGTTCACTTTTCCCCTTACCCATCTACAACGGAATAGGGATAGGATTTGTTTTACATAGGTGAATAATCACTTTTCAATTTTAAAAATAGTCAAATACTCATAATGCATATACATGGTGTCATGATGTCGTCACGACTGTGAAAATTAGATCGTCAGAGGTTTATGTTGATGTCTACTCTATGAGGGTAATGGTTAACCAAAGTCAAAGGTTCCTTTTTAATATCCAGAATTGAACATTTCAGTAACCACATAATACAAAAATAGAAGTTTGCCGCAAAAAATAAAGTAACGTTCCAGAAAACATATGCAAACGTCAAGGCGAGAGATATAAATCATATTGAGAGTTATTTTTATTAGATCATATTGAGAGTTATCATTATCTTTGTGTGCAACAAAATTTCAATTGAATGGATATTTTTAACTTCCCAGAGGAAGTTAATGTTTTGAATATTTCCGCGGTTTCAAGGCCGCAATATCCGAATCAAACCTTTTCAATGAGATGTGTGTGTGTGTGTGTGTGTGTGTGTGTGTGTGTGTGTGTGTGTGTGTGTTTGTGTGTGTGTGTGTGTGTGTGTGGTGTGTGCGTGTGTGTACGTATGTGCGTATGTTCGTTCGGATTTTTCGCGAATCAGTAATGACATTAACATGTGACTGGGCTTATTCGACGCGTAATCCTGTATTTAAGAACTGAAAGAGTGTTCAGCAGAATTAGTTGAGCCGTTGCAAACTGGAAAAAACTTGAATAAACAGAATCTGAAAAGTGGATAAAACAGATAATGATCGTTCCAGCATAAGCTGCAGTATATGTTCAACAAATAATTTATGAAAACTAACAACACCTTTTTTCCCCTCTGGGCAATTAGTCGTGTGGCCTACAGGGGTCGCACTCACACGACTCCAGTACTACACCGACTATGTACTCCCAATTTTTTGTATAAAAATTAGAAAAATATACAAAATAAATGCATATGTCTAAAAAGTAGATGTGTTAAAATGTAGAAATAATTGTAAAAGTGTAGTTTTACAATAGTAAAAACTATGAAAATTATCATTGATTTCTCAACGAGGTTTGTCTGTTTAACAGTGGCACATTTTGGCTACCATAGAATAATGTAATGTATATTTCAGTTAAAATGTATTTTCTAAAACACAAAATCATGTAAAACTACTTTAAACATGACTATTGGGTTTTCTAAATGAATCAATGAATTTTAATGTTAAATATTATGTATAAACTTTATAGAGAGTTAATTGTTGAAATTATCCAATAAAACAAGCATTATACTTAAAATTAATGAAGTGTAAATTGCATCCTAAAGTCGATATAGAACTGTTTTGAAATTTTGAATAGCATCTAAATAAACTCGTTTGTAACCAAAATATAGGTACTAAGTTTATCATATTTTGTAATCTAGGTAACAGGTCATATACATAATTAAAATGTTCGTAGATGAATGGATTTAAATGTAGCAGTGCTCATTATAGAATGTAAAATTTGTGAGTAGATTGTGTTGGTAATATTGGGAAAATAATTGTGCTATGCGACAATAGGAGGCAAATTTAGCTCGAAAAGTTTAGCTAAGAAATAATTTAAGGATGTATGAGCGCGGTAGTGGGGCACAAATTTAAAAATATATATTTTCAATTTGGATGATAATATTATATAATTTGAAGATATAAGATGGAAAGTAAGAATAAAATTTTTCGATATTTGGCGTAATTTTCAAAATATTGGAAATCGAAAATTTTGCTTAATTAATCAGCTTTCGACATTTTGCAAACGAAGGAACATATCGAAAAATTTTATTCTTATTTTTCGTCTTCATGCAGTAATAATAAAACTCATCATCAAATTTGAAAATATGATAAAAATAATTTCAACCCTTAATATAACCTGCTCTTACATCCCTTACATGAACGGGGGCACTTGGTTTTTTTCTCTCCTTTGCAATTGCTTATATGTTTACTTTCTATTAAAAAGTTTTCCTTTTAGTTGTTTTTATTCATTCCAAGTGAAAATTATCAAAAACTTTTAAAATATGTCGTTTTTTCGAGATACCTCAATAGGAGCAAATGTATTTTATATCGTTTTTCAATAATTTTTTCCTTAAAAATTTGCATGGACATTTATGCTGAAATTATGACCACATACTCTTTGAGTAAAGGTCTGCCTATAAAAAGTTTTGAGCTTTTAAATCAAACTATGTTGTTACAATCTGTTGGACTATCTGTTGAACAACCTCTACGTTGTACCAAGAGTTGTCAAGACTGTATTTGACTATCTTTGTTTAACGAACTTAGAGTATAATGGGCTTATTATCTTTGTCTTACTCAATGGTCTCCGTCTTGCAAGTCTTGTTTGGTCTAGCATATGTGTAAGAGCAAGATCAAAGTTCAACACCAAGTATGCCAGACAGAAGCAGTTAATAACAAAAGGGCCAAAACCAATGTGAAAGCCACAGAGAAAAGTTCAATTCTAAGTGTGTAAGACAAAGACCTTTAAATTAGCCTTATTTTGGTCTTGATGCCCATCACTATCTCCACGTCAGGAACAGAGAGGCCTCTGTCTGAAACTTTTTCTAATGTCTCCGTCCTTGAACTTTTCCTGGTATATTTTATTGAGTATCATTGATTATGCAAATTAATTTTAATTAATCAAAATATAATATTTAATTTTTCTCCATAAAATTAAAATATGTTTGATTATAAATAAAACATTGGCTTGATGTTATTTATGAACTATAAATGTCAACAATGATAATTTTTCTTGATAGTAGTATGAGCGAGTAGAATGAAATGAATTTGTTTTGAATTATATAGGGTGTAACCCTAAGTAAGTAAAAAAATTAAAAAGCATGTTCTTGAACCAATTTTACGAAAGGTTGAAAAAGGTTCATATGAAGGTGTATCCGCAATCGCATTCGTTTCTGCATACACAACAGGTCGGTGGGTCTTCGTAGCCTACCGCCACTGGTAAAAATTAAAATAAATTGTGATCAAAATATGTGTAAAATCTTCAGATGTGAAAAAGATGTTTTTTAAAATTTTACTACTTTGCATCTTAGAAACGAAATCAGATGTTATTATGAATTTTTGTTCATAAAACTGTGTAAATAATATGCTCTTTAATTTTTGTGCATTAACTTAAGAAACGCTGTGTACATCGAATATCTAGCTTTTTTAAATCAATCAAAATAAAAGTTAATTAATAATTATGTGTAAGCATAAAAGCGGCATTGGCTGATATGGTAGAGGCACAAAAGTAGATACTTAGGGTTCGATCATCGATTCTTAGCTCCTCCGTAGTTTCTCTCTTTTTATTTATAAAAGTAGTACATGGCGGTTATCTATTGAGACGTTTCATCACGCTTACAGCAGTAGTTTAAACAAAGCGAGTTTCCGCTTATGAATAAATTAAAATGTTACTTAAAAATTTCAATAATTAATTATCTTTAAATAAAAGTTTTTAAATATGGTATAAGTGGTTGAAACTTTTTCTATCTTCATATAGTTTTATCTATTTTCAAATTATGAATTTTTCAGATTTTTATACCATGTATATGAAATATACGAAGGTATACTAAGTTAAGTCCCAAGTTTGTAACGCTTAAAAATATTGATACTATGAACAAAATTTTTGTATAGGTGTTCATAAAATCGCCTAATTAGTCCATTTCCGATTATCTATCTGTCTGTCGTCTGTCGTCTGACCGTCTGTCATCACGAGCTTAGGACGTAAAAAGTGAGGTCAAGTTCGTAAATGAGCAACATAGGTCAATTGAGACTTGGAGTCCGTAAGGTCCTACGCCCATCTTGTAAACCGTTAGAGGTAAAACAAAAATTTAAATGTAAAAAATGTTCCTTATAAAAAAGTAAACAACTTTTGTTTGAAACATTTTTTCGTAAACATCACTGTTTACCCGTGAGAGCGCAAATTATGTGCAAATTGTATAATATGTATTATATGAGAATATCAGTTATATATGTGTGACGTGTATGTATGTGTAATGTGACAGAGTAATCAACACTGTCTATGCATGGTATTTCAACAATTGACTCAGTCAATTGTTGGTTTGCACTTGTTTTTAACCTATCTACAGTTTTTTAAACATGTTTTTTCTATATGTTCTTCAGAAATTGCAAGAATTTATTTTGTCACAAGAGTAAGAGTGTAAGCAAAAAATATAAACCTCGGTAATTTTCGAGCCGGTTCATGTACTTTCGTTAGTTTAATATAAGTCGTATTCAGTAAATTAAAAAAAACTTGTGATAGAAATATGGAGAAATTAGTTAAAATTTAATCATTCTGATTATTTCCCTGCGCTAATATTTTCACTCTCAAAAATCCTTCAAAAATCACGTAAACTATTTTTAAATATCTTAGTGCATTAAAAATAAATGGAGGTTATTATTTACAAAGAAGAATATGAACGACACTAGTGCTGACGGGTTAATGTAAGAGTTTAATCCGTCAACGCTTCTACTAATATATTTTAAAAATTCGTTATTTTTGTTATGTTTCAACTTAACGAATCGTTTTTTTTTTAAATTTAATGAAAAACGATCAGATCATAAATTATCATTAAAAACTCTGAAACATAAAATTATCCTATCAATATGTATGTTTGTTTATAAATAAAACATTGACTTGATATTATATATGAACTGTAAATGTCAACAATAATAATATGTTTGCTTTAGTAGTCGCAACGAACGAACAGAATGAAATGAGTCTCTTCTTCTGTGAGAGTGTATAAAATAGCTTTTTAAATCAATCAATATAAATGTCAATTGTTATATTTATTTTGACAGTAATATGATTGGATTTTATTGTTTATATATCAATATGTGAGATAGAAAAAGTATTGACAGTTTTTGTTATAGAGCGAAGAACTAGGCTATTAAAGGTAGAGTTTGATATCTACTATTATACCTACCAAGAGCCCAGACCTTCTAAATATTGATCGTACGCTGGACTTATTGCATTAAGTTGTATACAGGGTTGTCTAAGTAGGACATCATCACTTGTATACACTTTCTAGCAGGGAAAGTGTCCTTGCCAGATACAGAAAATTGGAATTTAGAAAGAAGAAAGAAAAACAGTTGCGTAGAAGAATGGAAATTCGATTCCCAAGCGTGGGGTATTATAGAACATTATTGTATTTAAAATAAAGTCAGTAGAAGTTATTTTTCGTAACGAGATTTCGTAACAATTATATCTCTACCGATGCTTTTTATATCATCATAGGTCTCAAATTATACAGAATCCTTAGCTCTTTCTATTAAATTTTTAATTTATCTAAGCAGGCGTTTTGTTAATATTCAACAAAAATATCATTTTGCCTCCAAAATATTCTGTATCTAGAAAAGGACACTTTCTCGGCAATAAGTGGCCTATTTTAAGCTAGGGGATCACGAAATTAAGTAAGCGGAATTCGAAATTTCCAACTTTACCATACAAAGCCTTTGCTGTCTTCGTGAAATTTTTATTTTGCCGCTCAATAATTTAAAAAATAATTAGCCCGGTCTGCTAACTTAATAGTTAGTTAGAGGACCACTACCTTAACCCGTAAATTTATTTTTTAATGCACTAGATGATTTAAAATAGTGATTATTGAGTATTACTTATATTAAACTAACGAAAGTACACGATAAGGCTCCAAAATCGACACGAACAGGCTTCATAGATAATATTCCTGTGCTTACATCTTTATTCTTGTTTTGAATGATATTCTCAAAATCTCTGAAGGACTTGATTAAAATATACTTTTAACAAGTGAAAACAAACAATTGACTGAGTTAATTGTTGAAATATCGTATAGACAGATAACGTTGATAACGCAATCGTTTTTTTTTGACCCGTAAATAAAGAAAGATATCCACTGTTAAATAGCCAAACACACATAACTGATATTCCCATATTAGTATATACTAGAAAATTTGCACCTAATTAGCGCCCTCGTGGGTAAACAGTGATGTTTACAAGAAAATGTTTCAAACAAAAGTTGTAAATTTATTTATAAGAAACATTTCTTACATTTAAACTTTTGTTCTATCTCTAACGGTTTACAAGATGGGTCCTACAGATAAAAAACCCAATTGACCTATGTTGCTCATTTACAAACTTGACCTCACTTTTTACGCCCTGAGCACGCTGTAAAAATTTCAGCTTGATATCTTTTTTCGTTTTTGAGTAATCGTGATGACAGACGGACAGACGACAGACGACAGACCGACAGACCGACAGACAGGCAACCGGAAATGGACTAATAAGGTGTTTTTATGAACACCTATGACAAAACTTTTTTCCTAGCATCATTATTTTTAAGCGTTACAAACTTGGGACTAAACTTAATATACTATGTATATTTCATATATACATGGTATAAAAACTGTAAATAGGTTGAAAAATCCGAAAAATTCATAATTCAAAAATAGATAAAATTGTATGAAGTTAGAAAAAGTTTCAATTACATATTCCATTCGAGAAATAAAAGTTATTTATGTTTCAAATCGAGCGTGAGCAAGTGCTAACGCGAGTGTTGCCAGGTTAAGCAATGGAAATTTTTCAACTTTGACATACTGAAAATTTGTTTTCAGTATGTCGTTTTTGTTCGTTATTTATTCGTGAAATTTCTGATTTTGCCGCTCATTTACTTTTTGGGAAGTAAAAAACGAAAAACAAATAAATTTATGTTATAAAGGGAGTCATAGATATATATGTTTGCTTAATTATGGAGAGTTATCATATACTAAGTGTATCGAGCAATTTCTATTAATTAAACATCTACCATTTGAAGAAGCCTTGCATATAAAACTTGAATCACCCTGTATAAATCGTAATTTGGACAGCGGCATGTTTTTATAAACATGCATATATTTGATAGAGATCGACGCAAGTTGAAATGAGGTTATTCATTGGATTGAGAGAACGTACTGTTTTTAAGGTAACTGTATCATTACTTAAAAGGTTTCTTTGATATTATGTTATTTATTATTATTTATGTTGATAGGGGTATGATATTGATGTTTAGCAAAAAAAATATAGTGTGAATTCCACACAACCTCTGTTTACGTGTAAAGTTTCTTCACTTTACAAAACATATTTTGAGCCTACATTTAAGTATCGAAATTTTCGAACTACAGTAGTAGTTTGACCCGGATTTTACAATAAATGTTGATTTATAGGACAATTATTTGTGGATTATTCGCATCTAAATCAAATTTCAGATAAACTAAACTATAAAAGTTCAATGATCTGATAAATAAAATTTTGAGTTTTGTATATGTTAAATTGTTAGAGATAGAACAAAAGTTTAAATGTTACTTGAAAAATATTTCTTATAAAAAAATAAACAACTTTTGTGTGAAACAATTTTTCGTAAACATCATTGTTTTCTTGTGCCGGGGCAAATTAAGACAAAAATTTACTGTCCATTTTCTCCAAATATATAAAAGATAAAGAGATGAAAATTTGCATCCTCAAGTAAGCCGTATGCAACACTTAAAAAAAATAATAAGTTTCTTAGAAATTTCTCTGAAAAAATCTCGAAAACTAGTACAAACAGCGGTCGAAAGGCGATGTTGCTTTTTCGGTATGTTATTTGATCCCATTAGGAGAATGTAAAAATGCGTTTTGTAGGCAAAAAAAAGTTGTGAACCCTACGTAATATGTGAAAAATTGAAAATATCCGAAAATTTGGAGTTGGAGAACAACTTTTCTTTGCTTGCAAAACGTAGTTTAGCATTCCCCTTAGGGATCCAAATGGCATACCAAAAAAAAAGCTTTACGTCGCGCTTTGCGGTTTGAATGTACAATTTGACTTTTATATATTTAAAATGTCAAATAAATTATCACTCTTATGAAAAAAAAAAAAAAATCTAAAAAAGTATTCTCGACAAAAATTGTGAAAATAGTCACAAATATATCACCTGTGACAGTTCAAAACAAGCTTAGTAAGCCTAACCGGGAATATATTGTGAAATTTGATTATATTCGATAAGTTTTGTATCCTATCAATAATAAAAAATGTTTTCTCTGCATTTCTCGCATATGCTCCAATATTGAATCGTAGCAAACTCTTAAATTATGGTACGGTTGCCATTTTATATACAGAGGTACAAATATTCAAAACAAAAAGATACACGTTTTTCCTTTATAGTGAGTGCTTTGACTTTGTAATGATTGATCGGAAAATTTATTTCATTATAAATTATGAATTATGAAATAAAAAAGTTTTTTGTATTGATTTTTTGATAGTTTTTTGATTGTGGGTCTAATAAATCATCAGATGAATTCCTTGTTGTATGAAATTTTCATTATATCTATGTTAAAAATAAGTTATCCGTTTGTTTTTGTTTATGGAGTATCTACCTGCAAGGTTTTACTTAACTAACAACGTTCACACTGTTTGTATTACACCAGATGTCCCATTTTAAATCAAATTTAATAATTTTTTAACAAAACTTTACCGAAACCTTTACAGCAAGTTTGAATTTGGCCTACCTATGTTATCTATAAGATAAAATAGAGAAGAAAACAAGTTTTTGTGGGACATATTAGTTCGAAAACTTAATAAAAAAAAACGAAATATTGCCCCCAAGAGTAGCATAAGTATTAATGATCACAAATATCAATTAATTTGAGTAATTTTATTAAGATGTGAAGTATAACAAATGACGTTTCTGTATTCGTATTCGTTGTGTGCGTAGTGATGGTAGGGACAATAAAATCGACGCCAGCGCTTCCAGTGTAATATTTTGGCGTTGAAGGAGGCTATTACATGTAAATGTATAGTAAATGTCAAATAGAAATTATTGAAAAATAACAATTCATTAAACTTGTTGCATTACAAATTGTGAAAATAAGAGATCAAATTGCACAAATATTATTTTTTAAATGTAAATTATCATAATTACTTATTTAAATTTGTTAGATAATAATATTATATTTTCAATGTTAGCCATATATGCAATCCACACAATTATATATGCATTCATAATTATATTAATAAAGTGATGTATTGTTACCATAGAAACGCCTCCAATAAAACTCATGCACGGTGCAAATAACAAACATTTAAAACAATGTATTTCTGTATTATTATTTTTAAAACTTGCTTTTTATCTTTGTATCCCTTGAGATTTTTGTCCTACTCTTACGAATATTTTTCAAATTTTGATATAATTTGAGCTGGGCTAGTTTTCATAAGGAACCACCGGGCTACTTTACTTCATTATTATGGATAATATTATGCAGGGCGTTCCAATTTCGCAATGCTCCTGAATTTTAGCAACTAATGACTTAATAACGGATTAATAACAAAGTTATATGATTTCGGTTGTACAATATAACGGCGAAATTAGATAAGACCTTAACCTGAATCATAAAAGTCATCGTTCACTTCATTGTTCGCATCGAACTTATGTTCTAGAGCATTGAGTTGTTACTTTTTCATTATTTTCAAGCAAAATTGTGAGAACTCTTATAAGCAAGACCTGCATAAATTAATAATTTAAAAATCAATTTGGCCTTGTGATCATCATGGTAAAAGTTAAGATCTAATTCAAGGCTACCGCCAGCTTCTACGACCGAAATCTTACAACTTTTCTCAGTAATTTTTTTTCACTCATTATTTTCTAAAATTCAGGGGGATATTGAATTTTGAACACTTGATATATCAACCAAATAGACGAAAACCAATTCCAAAAATAACCGAGCATTTGTTATACATAGACTTTTATTAAATAGTCTGTCTCGCCCTAAAGTATGAAAAAATCCATTTATCAGTTTGCTATAAGTTTTTCATTCATCTCTCGATAGACGGCGTCCAAAATCCAATTTGCGTGATATTAAAACATACTTTAAATCGTTTTGTTTCGAGTAAACTTAGAATTATCAAAGTAGGAGACTGTAAGTGTTTTCGAAAGATTCTTGCAACTGAAGTGAGTGGCATCCAGATTAAAGTCGCGTTACATTTTTAGAATAAGAATTTGTCAACAGGTAAATGACTTTGAAATATAGGAAAGTTATGGTGGGACATTCTATACATCAACGCTAATGTCCACTGGATAAAGTCGGTATTATATACACAGAATCAGAAGTTACATTTAATATAAGAGACATTATTTTCAGTTTGTTCATGATATATTAATTGCACGTACACGTAATTCGTGTTGTTTATAAAACTGGACTGAGACGAGTGCAACCAGTAATAACAAACCGTGGCACCAGTTTAAGTGGCACAGTATCGCAAGGCAGTAAAAACAACAACATATTTTAGTTAGTGTAAACACGTTTTAATACAAGATATATGTACATAACTAGCCTAACACACTACATACTGGTAAAATCCAATTTCTCTTAATATTAAATCTATATACGAGATGTTTCAGAAACAGGGAATCAGAAGGTTAGGCTGAAATAGCTGTTTTAGAGTGGGAAACACTTATACCATATATTCTGTTGTGACACCGATAAGAAGGTTGGTCCATCCATTGCCACTACTCCAAAATCATTTGGAGCTGTTTAAAAAAGGATGGAGTACTTTGACGTCAGCGGCCTTCAGATCAAATAGTTCGTCAAAGAAGGGCTCACTCAAATAAGTCCATTTGCTCATGGTAAGCCTAGTCGTTTAGCGTGCCTGCCACCAAGCCAGGGTTCTGTCATAGCAATTTCGAGTTTGCTAAAAGAGCCTCTTGGAAGCGATATAAGAACACATATGATTGTACTCAGATCATGTCTGCCTTGTAGTGACACAAGAGCATTCCTTCCTCCATCTAAGATTCGCCTTTTTTAAGATATCCTTCTTGAAAAGCAGATTGCAGTTCGCAAACGGAACTTCTATTCAATTCCGATAATCTTGTGCCGTTTCTAGCAAGTCCATCGGTTTAATAATTCTCTGGAATGTCCCTGTGTTCCGGTACCAGTAGATCAGTAAGGAGACAGAAGTTTGCGGAAAATCAATTTTATCGTTTGTCTAACGACAACCGGTGGCTTAGTATAGAACTACGATATCAGGTTCAAACTGATGATGAATAGGTGGATATTAAGAAACCATAGTCATTTACAAAGAACTGTTCTAATACAAGATTGAACTGTATAATAAAAAATAACCCACTCTTTTAAAACTTAAGTAATTCCATTACCCACTGTAGTTTTTTCTTTAAGGTGTAAGCCTGTTTATGACTGCCATATTGATTTCTTGACGTCAACAAAATCGTATAAAATACTCACATTTTGTTAAATATTGATATTTCGATTAAACGCCAGTAGTTAAATTTAGATCAAACATGAACTATGCACACGAAAATCTAGTTTACTTTTCGATTTAGCGACAAATTTCTTAGATGTCAACTAGAGGTGTCAAAATTGCACCAGGAAATCACACTCAAAACTACTTGTCCATTCGTAAATAGATCCGGTTTTTATAGTTTTGAGGTCAAAATTACTCTAGAAATGATTTTTATTGAAATAAGTGAGAACAAAAATTTTCCGATTCCCTGCAATATTCTTAAAGGATATTCCTTAAGAAATCGAAAAAAAAGAAAACAAAGTTGATGAAAATTGGAATATATGGTAATTTTGACGAAAAATGTAGGTTAATTTAACCATAGGGTGTATTTTTAAAATATTTTCAGAACATTCTGTATAAAATGCGGGAAAAATAAATTTTAATGTTTCCTTTTTTTTAAATTAAACTATTTTTAACACGCTTTTATCAGATTGGCCTGTATGTATGATTGTAACGGAATTTTCCACAACTTTTAGACGTTTGAAGGACTTTAAAATTTGCACTCCTATCAAGCATCAACAATTGATACATAATAATATCTTCATTACTTAATTATAATATCAACAGTATTCTCAACGGTCAGTGGTGATTCGTTCTACTTTTTTACGCAAAAACTAGAATCTTTAAATCCGCGAGATTAAAAAATAATAATATATATTAAATATATTAATACTAGCTGTGAACTACCCGCTTTGCTAGGCAACATTCCCACTTTCACCCCTCCCCCCATATTCCATATCCTTTTCTAGGTTACTATCTATCACCTAACTAAATTTCATCAAAATCCGTTCAGCCGTTTAGGCATGATAGAGCAAAACTCCCAGCAAAAACCATAAAAAAATCACTAACTCAATTCAGTTTTCTGCCTACTTCCTACACCCTAAGTACGATGACGTGATCATTTTGATCTTATATCCGTTTTTAGGTAACCATCTATTACCTTACTAAATTTCATCAAAATCTGTTCAGCCGTTTAGACGTGAAAGAGCAAAAGTCCCAACAAAAACGACTAATAATCACTAACTCAATTTAGTTATCTATCCACTGCCTACCCCCTAAGAACGATGGCGTGATTATTTATAGCCTATGACCATTTCTAGGTTATCATCTATCACCATACCAAATTTTATCAAAATCCGTTCAGCCGTTTAGGCGTGAAAAAGTAACAGACAGACAGACAAACAGACAGAGTTACTTTCGCATTTATAATATTAGTATGGATATTTCAATAAACACATTTTATTGCACTGAAAAGTGGATAATAACTTTAATTTTAATGAAAAATTCAAAGCGTGGAGTGCTTGATATCTGTCAAATGATATTTATTGCAATAAAGCGTGTTATTTAGTTTTTAAATTTTAAACTAATTTATTTCAAATGAATAAAACTATGTACAAATTTAGAGGAAAAATTTAATATCTAATACACTTTGTATACCACCTTAACCACTTTGTATAACGTAATAATATATAATGTATTATTACGAACAATGTTCAATTATAATGAACATAACTTATATAATATAGATAGATATATAGACCGTGAGCTTAAATTTACAATTTTTTGGATTCCAAATTTAGCTTTTGTTTTTATTTTTAAGATTTTATAAAGGAAAGTTTTGAAATAAATAATTTGTACAAATGTAGTTCGAGTATCTATGTTTTCATGTTATCGACGGTTGCTTTTTGTCGGCAGTATACGTTAAAATAAAGCTGTTGACAATACAACACGTGAAAGAAAATGACACAAGTTTGCAAATATCGAAAGGGTTGAAAAATCGTGTGCAATTGTTAAAAACAAACTTGTTTTTTAATCCTTTAGAAATTTGTAATCTAAGAGTCGTGTACACACATATGACTGACTCATAGGAAAAATTATTTTCTACTTTTTATTACAAACAGCTTGTCCCTTAAAAAGTATTTTTAGTTAAAATTTTTTTTTACTAAACTTACGTTTATCAATCTTTCAAAAAAATAGACAAAAATAATAATGTAAATTTTGTTTCATTATTATGAGCTCACGGTCTACGAGGTACAATAAAATTCTGACTAGACTACACCTACCTTGTGATACATAAACATGTATAGATGCTGATTCTGTGTTAGATGCTGTACACGTATAATTACCAGAATCCGAATCTCTAGCATCTCGTATTGTTAATCTTGATTGTGTTTGTGGTCCGGGTTCAGTTTCAACATGGATACCACCACGGGACATATCATAATTGATCATACGTTCATTATGATACCAAAACACGTATTGCGGTGGTGTTGGACTCTGCGATACACGATGAAGTAATGTTTGAAAAATAATGGAAAAAACAACATACATTAATAAAAGTACACAACTTTAAAACAAAACAAAAATGTAAAATGTATAAAATTAAATACAGTTCGTTTTTTAGTTTTCATGTTCTCTTTAAATAAATTGTATTTGATAATATTTTTAATTTATAATCTGATTATATTTAATTCAAGTTATGTAACATAGCCTGAATAAAAATAAATTGAAATGACGTTTATGTTACATAGTATTGACATCTAATGTTATGAGTAAGAACTGGTAGTAGGGCAAAACTACCCTCAGTAGGTATATCTGATAAATTTGAATACGAATCTTTGTTACTCAAGTAAATAATTCCCAGAGAAAATTATACCAAAATTGAGTAATTTTTGAGTAATGTTGAATAGAACTCAAAAATGAATTTTGATAGCGTAAGATATTTTGAATGAGATGATGCTTAGGCAGCATATGCGCAATATTATGAAAAAATTAAAAAATCAAAAAGGAAATTTGTTGAAAATGAAGATTAATGGTCAAATGTAAAAATCTTGAAAAGTAGTTAATTTAGTCAGATTAACCAATAAATGCTCTGGGTTGTTTTATTTTATGCCGTTTGTGTACTCTACAAAATGTGAAAAATTGTGTGTATCTCAAACCCATGAATTATAATACTGGTCAACAAAATTTGATTTTTTTTTGTCCCATTGAGGCGATAGATTATTTTGTATAGTTTTTGGAGTGGTGAATTCGAATTCGGCTTCAGAATTTTCCTAATACATAAGGTTTTCGAAATATTTTTACCTAAGAAAGGGCAAAGTCCGTTTTTCGATTAGATTTGAAATGCCGTAACCTCAGTATGTAATTCTTATATGGAAATTAGAAGCCATCCTTTTTTTCCCTCTTCTTTTAAAATACTTTTTGAATCTTTCCGTTATCCTTATTGCTCTTCGAGAAATCATATGATATTTATTATAGTTAGAAGTGAAACTCCCGACAAATTTTTCGAGTACGGAACCCTAAACTCGCACTTGAAACATGTCTAAGAACACTCTCCATTCAATTACCTTTCAAAGAAAAAAATCAAAATTGATCGATCCGTTTAGGCGCTAGGATACCACAGACAGACAAGCTTATAACACCCCTATTTTTGGGTCGGGGGTTAAAAATACATGCTGTATTACTATAAATGTAAATATATAGGGAGGTATAATTAATTACACTTAGATATTACCTATTTATTCTATTTGCTGGAAAATTTTGGGAAAAATTTCAAAATGGCTTTTGTAAGAAAATGAATTGTATTTTCTGATGGAGTAAATTTTTTTGTGAGAAAAAATTATTCACAGGTGAAATATAACTTCGAATTTAAGGGAAAACAAGTTTTCTCCATTTTAAGGGGCAAATTTCTAGAAAACGTGACTTACTGAAGTAATTTTGTGACGTATTGAAGTAATCAGTTTGATTTTCTGTGGGGATATGTGAAGTCGCGAGAACGTTCCATAAACCACACACATAAAACTAGTTGGAATATTTTTCGAGATACTGGATAACCCATAATTACATTAACCCATAAGGAATCGTGACTGATTTTTCATATTCCAAATATCATGGCGATTGATGGTTTTATACGTATAATTTCGATTAACAGATTATTTCTTTACAAAAAAGTTTATCAACGTTTGAACAAATTATGCTTAAACATTTGAACGCAGGAAATGAAAACAAAAATTATGAAAAATTCCCTGAAGATCAAGTGAATGTATTTGTATGAATTTTAATATTGTCGCTTTCTAGGTAATATGGGAAGAAACATGACAAATAAGACAAATAAGTGATGTGTAACAGTCAAATTAAATGAAATTTAATACATTTTCATTCAAGTATAACTATATAGATTCTTTTTGTTTTTGTCTCCCAAGGTATTTATTATATGTATGAAGAAAATGTAAGAAAAAAACCATACTACTACTGTTCACTCGTTCGATGTAAATACATGGAATGTAAGTGAAGATTAGATTAAAAATGTCTTATTTTCTTTACTCCCATTTAAAAAATAAGTAGATGAAACTGGATTATCAGTCTGGATTTTTATAGGGAGGTCATTATAAATTACGATTTGTGATGTTAATACATAACGTTTTGTTTTCGATCTCTACTATTCATTTGAACAAGTTCCTATCGAGCTTACATCTGAAATGTAGTTTTTATGATATCAGCTGTACAGAACTCAAATTTAAAATCCAATGAACTGATAAACGGCATAGTTTGCATCAGTCAGACAATACACTGAAATCAGTTGAAAGTTTATTTCTTTTTGCTTGTATTTTTGTGTGTCTCGATTTCTACTATTAATTTGACAAAAATTCTAATCGAGCCTAATTCCAAAATGTTACTTTTCATGATGTCCGCTGTACAGAACTCAAATTTAAAATCCAATTAACTGATAAATGGCATATCATCAGTAGACAATACACTGAAATCAAACAAATTTTTGGGTTTAAAATTCTCAAAAGTACCTAACTATTTTCTGTTCTCTTATTTTCCTGATGGTTTTAGATTAATTTTAATAATAATGCCAGAAAATATCCGTTCAGCTTCTGGGCTCTCGCAATACGAGCATCATAGAATCTTAATTAAAACTTCAATAAACTAGAAATGTGATTTTTTTTAATGCCTTAAGAAAGTCATACAAATTTGAACAGTTTTTGCTCTCTAATTTTTATAATAACATCGTTTTAGATTAATTTTTAACCCCCGAATAAAAAAAGGGGTGTTATAAGTTTGACCGCTATGTGTGTGGTGTGTGTGTGTGTGTGTGTGTGTGTGTGTGTGTGTGTGTGTGTGTGTGTGTGTGTGTGTCTGTGGCGCCTAATTGTAGCGCTTAAACGGATGAACCGATTTTATTTTTTTTTTGGTTTCGTTTGAAAGGTAATTTAACAGAGTGTTCTTAACTATGTTTCAAGTGCGAGTTTAGGGTACCGTACCCGAAAAATTTTCAGGGGTTTTTAAAATTTTACCTGTAACATGGTGAAATTGATTCCATTCGTTAAAATACGCTAAGAATTACGGTTTTCAAGATATGAGCCTGGGTGTGATAAAATCTAAAATCCACTGGAAACGTTATATTTCGAAAAAGACACAAAATACTGAAATCAATCCATTTTTCGTAATTTTTTTATTAAAATTACCATAATAAAAAAAAAAAGACTTTTTTCAGTAAATTATAGAAATCCGAAAACAATTTTATTCTCTAATTTTCATGATAACAATGCTTATTAATTTTTGCAAGGCGAAAACGATGTGATGGGTTAAAATTCGCTCCGAATTGCGATGCTTGAGAGATCATCTTGGAACAAAATATCGTGAATCCTTTCCCGTTGGGTACTGTTTTTACGGTGAGAGATATATTTATTTATTCAAAATAAAGCTGTTGGACATTCTTTAAAATGAGATATCTTAGCTTTCACCCAACCACCTAATATTTTCTACGCCACCATTTCAGCTTATGAAATTGAAATGAGGCTTAATTTTGGTCGTTATACCGGATAGTCGCTATAAGCAATATGTACATTTTTATATTGAATTGATAGTGTGTGTATATGTACACATGTTAGTCGTTAAAAAAGACTAATTCCAATGACAATTCATCGCTAGAACCGATATATGAATTTAAAATGTTCAAAATAAAGTTGATAAAGCTTAAAATATAGTTTATAGGTTTTTGAAACTGGAAAAATATGTGTACATAAAAAAGTATGTGTGAAAATGGCTTATAATTTCAACGAATACTCTTCGCTTGTCCCTCTCCTTGCCATAACCCGTATCGGAAATCGATATCGTAAAAACTGATTTTAGCTGTATTTTCTTTTCAGGCTTCAAGCAAAGATTAAATAATTCCTACTTTCTTATAATCAATGCAAGTCACGTGATGTATTGTGGAAGGCAGATATATTTTCATATTATATTCACTTTTAATGGGACGAAGAACGAGGTTAACAAAGTGGCAATGATATTATTAAATTTTTTCCCTTTGTTTTCCCAAAGTGACTGACATTGTGTAATATTTTTTTCTATCTTATGTGTATGTGTTTTGTTTATTTGTTTGTAAGTATTTTTTCCGTTTCCCTCATACACAAAAGGTGTATTTGTTATCATTTTCAAGTGTACAGATGTATCAAGATGTTTTCCTTTTGTATGAAAATGTATACAGAAGAAAAAAGAGAAATGTGCTTTTGATTTAAAAATATTAAATTTTACAACCCATCAAATTTTTTATTTTATCTTGTTATTAGAATTTTACAGTATTATAATTTAAACACGATGTTGCATGCTTAGAACTGGGAATTTACAGAATCGATTCTGAAAGATCGGAAAGGCTTCGCAAAATTCAAAGAAACTGAAAAGCCAGGAGTTTAGAATAGCTAAGCACGAAGTTTTACATTGTTGTGTTAACAATGAATTGGTAATTTATTTTTAAGATGAGAGGTCCTTTCTTGAGAGATTGTTGGTACAGTATTTACGCCCGGGCTTCAGGGAGATATAAAATATTTTTCGAGAGCAGCAAATGACAACAAGAAAACTGCAGTACCGCTAAGGCGTAAGTATCCTGGGCCGTTAACCTTGCTTACCAATGAGAGTGTCGAACTCAGAAGTACGCGAAATATCCTGAGCCATAGTTGATCTCAAATAGTTTATGATCAGCTTTAATTTAGATCTTTCAGCACTCGTTTAAAATTACCCACCTATTGTTTGTGAAAAGACCTTTCTTAGCATGAGGCCCTGGACGTTGGCCCAGATTTGCTGCACCTAAAACCGCCACTTTGGAAAAGAAAAGGGGGTTATTTCAACTCCCATCGATTGTTCAAGAATGAGAGCAAATATAGAAGTGTCAGTCTTTTCTAAACATGAGTTTTGCAGTTTTGATAGGGACAGAAGATGGGATCCTGTAGTCGGTAAATAGTGAATGATTAAGTGCCTTTGTCCAAAATGCTCCATTATTTAGATTTTATTTGAAAGAATCGGTCTAAAAAATTTCTAGCTAAAGCATAAATGAATCAGTAGGAAATCATTTTTCTTTGCCTAGTTCAGAATTACAGAGAATTACAATTATTAAACTTTCGACATCATACAAAATCTCCCACATTCCCAAATTTCAGTACTCTTTTCGTATGTACTTAGACTTCTTCAGTTAAGTCCTCAAATGTACCAAATATTTATTCATTGATAATGATATCATCTACTTAAAGAAAAGTTGAAAGTCCTTATAATTAAATAGCTAACATCTAAAAGATTCTTTTACATTATCAAAATAAAAACAAAAATATAAATTTAACATTTGAAAATTTATATTTAAAAAAAAATTAAATGGAAAGAAGATTTCCGAGAAAATCTTTAAAGATGCTTGTGTGTTGTTTTAATATACTTTAATATTCTCATTTTCTCTTTCCATTCAACTCTGCTTTAAAAGAAAACTCTAATGAAAAGAATTTATATGTATAAGCTTTTCAATTCAAACAGATATTTTTAATCTTCTAATTAAGTGAAATTAGTTAATTAATTAGTAAATAATTTTTCTCTGTAATGTAGAAACAGTGTAAATATAGTGTAGGAGTCAGTGATTATAAGTTTATAACGAATTAAAAATAAATAAATAAATAAAACAATATTTACTTTACCTTCTTAAATTTCTTGTATAAATACGAATAAAAATTGATGATAACTCAACCGATACTGTGCCATTTTAATGAGTATCTTCAAAAATAACTTATTTACAGAGTGATCATGACTTTTTTTTAACTCCCGAACAAAAAAATTGGGGTATTATAAATTTGACCGTTATGTGTGTGTGTCTGTCAGTCTACGGCATCGTAGCGCCTAAACGGATGAACCGATTTTGATTTTTTTTGTTTCGTTTGAAAGTTAATATAATAGAGAGTGTTACTTGCTATCTATGTATGTCAAATGCGAATTTAGGGTTTCGTACCCGAAAAAACTAAAAAATTGGCATTGATAATCAAAATCGATTCAGTTTAGAAAAGGAAAAAGGTAATTTAATGGAGTGTGTGCTAAGATATGTTTCAACTGCGAGTTTAAGGTTCCGTACCCGAAAATTTTGTCGGGGGTTTTTTTAATTTTTAAATTTTACTTATGTTCGCTTATAAATTAGTTAAAAAGGGCTCAAAGGTCGGTAAAATGCATTAAAATTTAATGGACAATTTCGGTATCGCCTCTTCAAAAGAAGTACAAAAGAGGTGGAGAGAAAAAAGAGAAGTGCAAAAGAGAGAAGCTGCGCAACTAGTTGCTACAGCAGTCCTAGAATTTTAACTTCTAATACCGTATGGTTTAGATAATTTAGAGGATAATTCATTGATTGGTTAACTGTAATTAAAAAATTTGCATTTAGGTTCCGTGGAAGTACATAATCCGTATAGAAGAAAGTGCGTTAATGACTTTTTTGCATTATAATCCTACTATAAGAGATTTGAACTGTGATTTTCACCTGACAGACTATTAAAACTCAATAACATGACTGTGCATTAATCCTCAATCTTATTAAGTATGCGGTAACGGTTTATTAACAGAAAACACAAGCTTTTTTCTCATTTTTTCATTTGGGTAACAGTTCTCGACATCAAAAGTTCTTCTGTGTAGCTAAGAGCCGAACCCATGATCTTATATAGACCGACCTGAGAACAGATAGATGGGGTAAGATTTTGTTAGATTGCTTCATTAGTTTGATGTTATTGAATTTTTACTTCTGATTTCTATCTTTTAACAAATATAATTTTTGGACGCTCATATTTTATTGGTAAGAGTTATTGTTTTAAGGTTTTGTTTAACAAACAAAGTGAGATTACGTAACTACTCAATTTTTGTATAAAATTCATCAATTGCCTCCTTAAATATGATATTTTGTTTTAAGTTCATTTTACCGAAAAAGTATAAACTTCAAAAACGAAATATTTTATAATTGTTTTAAAATCGAATTAATACGAAAAACACAAAAGGCACCCCACACATAATTATAAATTAACAATTAATTTTAATAATTGGTAGGTAATATATTTTATTGTTTTTTAGGAAATAAAGCTCGAATAAATACTAAGTATAAGGAAAATATTTCAACAAATTTATCAAGAAAACAAATTTAACCAAACACAATTTTTAACAAAACTTAAATTCTATTATGTAGTAATTTATTAAGTTTTCTATTTATGAAGTTTTTCTATTATTCTATAAACAAAAAGTTATGTTATAATTTACTACAATGACATTTGACATATGTTTGTTATTAATTCGTATAGTTAGTTGTGAGCAGACTTAAAACTATGTTCTATATCTTAAATCTGTACGTGACTGTGTTCTTATTATCTATGTGTAGTTCGATGAAAATTCGGGGAAAATGATTCAATGAAGAATGTATTTTATAGAAATATCATTTATAATGTTCATTGAAAGTTTCTATTAAGATATCAATTCAATTTAAGTCGCATCAATGAATGTTTTTACTCGAGAGTCCTCAATAACAGCTACGATTTTGATGATTTTTTTTCTCAAAATGGTTCTTTTTTTTATTTTTTAAAATCGGAAACATTTCAGATGGAGGAAATCATCTGGAAGGGGCATAGGTAATGTCATGACTAATATATCGATGCTAAGCCTAGTTCGCTTTGATAGAAGATTATACTTTCGAGGGGATATTGATTTTATACGATAGGTGTAATTTAAGAAAGGATTTTTCGAAGTTCTAAAAGGGTGGGAACTCAAAAATGACGGTTTCACTTTTTAATGGATTTTTACTGTTGGTACGGAACCAAACCTTTTATGTCTTCCTTTATCCGACTATTTAGCTACTCACAGATTTTTCTAATTGGATTGCAAAACTAATCGTGGGAAATAAACTATTGTAAAAATTTTATTATTAACTTATTTCATCCTTACTGCCTTGGGAGCGATTGAATTTGAAGAAAATTTGCGAATGATTTGTAGAGATAAAAAGATTTGAGTGATTTGCGGAGATAATAAATTTGTTTAGATAAGAAAGTCACATCTATATTTCATCCCTTTTGCCATTTCCTTCCCATTTAACTCATCGTTTTCCAACACTACAAATAAAGCTGCCTTCTCTGCCACCGTAGAAATAGAGCACCTTAACATATCTCATCCTTCGATTTATACGTATTTTCAACAAAGAACTAAGCAAACTTCGAAGCATCTTTGCTTGCGAAATTTCATTTGTTTTATTTAAATTTATTGGAAGCGTAAGTGGCTGAACGGTCTAAGGCGTTAGTCTTAGACCGCCGCAGTAGACACTTAGTCTTAGATGGCGGGTTCGAATCCAGGCAGCGGCAGTGTGAACAATTATAATTAATGGGGGCGGTAGAATTAGTAACATTGTAGTCGCTTGGATAAGAACGCAGTAACCGACTCCACCCACGTCATAAAATGTACTTGTAAATATGGATGTAGTTAAATAAATAAAGATTAACAAATAATGATGTGTATGGCCTCTGTTATTGGCGTATATGTCAGATAAACGGACGTTAAACCCCATTATTATTATTATTATTATTTAAATTTACTATGAGTTGTTTCAAGAATAGGCTTATTCATAAAATAAAAAATAATTTTGCGGTCTTGAATTGTATTAAACTAAAATTATATTTGAAATACCTAACGGTTCTAATCATTAGTAATCCTTCCTCCAAAGTGTGGTAATTATAATATTATCCATCTCTAGATTAATACACTCGATTCTGAGTAAATAATAAATAATATTTCTCTATACTCCATACGTAATAAGTACATAATTAAAATATATATAAAACCACAAACACAAATGCTAAAATAAAATTACACTCATGGGTAAAGAAATCAGATAACTAATTCAGGATAATAATAATTCTAGATATGAATTTATTCCACAATAAAACGGATGGTATATATGAAAATATTATTTTATGAGGTTTTAGAATTATTTCTTTGTATTTCTGCATCGTTTATTTCAAATCTAAAATCAGTTTTTTAGCATTCTCTAGTTCTTTTCATAATTTTCCCGCAAGAACAACTCCTATGCAGAAGAAGTTTTCTACATCTGTTAGAAAAGCCAAATATTGTGTAAGTGAACTATTTGAAACGGAACAATTGAAATAAAAATGAGTCTTAGAAAATATTTACTTCATTATATATTAAATAATGCAAATTGTAAATTGATATTCCAAGAACTAGACTGCAATTCGTGGGCAGGCAAGGTGGTAATTACTAGCTCTGTCTACAATTGTATACGGCAGAAGATGGCTGTCTTCTCGTATGATACTAGTTATAGAAAATTACTATTTTCATAGTAATTTTCTATAACTGAATATTTGGACTGTCGTTTAGAATAAAGTGGCCTGCTATACTTTTAAGACACAAAAATTTCTTGAAACAGCCCAACTTAATATAAATTTAAAAATAATCTGAATTATAAACTGGAATTGCAGAATAACTGCCAATTGTTGGGAAAAACTTATTTTTGACTCTCTACCAGATCAACCATACACGGTGTATCAAAAAGAACAACAAATCTATGGAATGTACCAAAACTACTACATTAGAAGAATGATATAAAGCATAAAATTCTAAGAAAAAATATTTTATAATTTTTTGCCGAAATATTACAACTAATTAACTCTTTGATGAAGAAAAGCCAAGAAGATAAATTAAAGTACATGTTATTTTCTACAAGTTTGCCTAATATAAAAATACAAACGATAATTATTTAATGAAGCCCTATTAATTTAATGATACATTAAATCCAAGTAATGTTCCGATAAGTGATTCAATATGTGACTGACACTACATTCGACAAAAAATGCGTTTTATTTTGCGTCTTATTATGAATACTATTAGGTTAATGCGTTTTTTTAGTATAGTTTTATGATTCTACACTTATCCCTCAGTAGTAAAAACTGTGCTGATAGGTAACACTTTATAATATATGACTTATTTAACAAAATATACCTGTGACTGACTGACTTTACATGCATTAGGAAGTCGCGTTCGAAAGTGTTTGAAACTTCGTATACCCTCTTCTATTTAGGATTTATGATTTTATATTTTATTGGGCCAAAATTACATAAACAAATTATTGGATATTGGTAAAATATTATTAAACCTTAATATTTTAGAATCAAATTTATTAGAAAAATTAATCGTAACTGACACCACAAAACAAAATAAGACTGACACTACCGCCACTTTGGATTGAAAAATAGTTGTATTTTGAATTGTATTTTAAAAGAAACATTAGAAATTAATGTAACAGGACACAAGACAGGAACTTCAAAACACTTTTAAGGATTTAAAAATGTACCAAAATGCTATTTTTGAGGAAAATGATTAAGAATGAAAAAATCACTAATAAAATTTAAATTAATTGAAATTTTTACGATATTATAAACATAAATAATGAAATTTTAATGAAAAATTGACCTTTTTCGAAGAATATTATTTAGATACTTAAGATACTGAAATCTAAAAGTACCACTTTCTGGTTGTGTATTGAATTTGACAAATTTTTTTTGGTTTTGATAGGATTCTTTGGAACCCACCTGTGAATAGTTTCAAAATCAACATAGTATACGTTTATTAGCTTTACGAAGGTTTCTTTGCCCACGTGTATAAAGTGTAGTGTATAGTAAATATAGAAATATATATTATATAGACGAAGAAACTAAGAAATAATAATTTGAGCAATAAGTCGGATTGTAATGCGGTTTTCGGCATTCGATTCATTAGACCGCCAGGAAATTTTGTGACCTTATTTGATTTATAAGAAATTAAAAATATGCAATTAGCATAAATAATATGCATTTTATAATTGAATTTTAAATTAACCGTAAATATTAAATTCACAATTCGGTTAATAGAGATGAAAATTATTTCAAACTTGTTACACGGAAACTTGAATATTGCGACAGAATTGATCTCAGAGGTACCTGGTGCCCAAGGTGAACTGTACCAACTCAAGTAACTCGTAATTAAAACAATATAAAGTAAGCAAAATATAAAATAAGAAACGTTCAAGATAACAAAAATGAAATAGATAAAAAAGTCTGTAACGTTGCATGTAAAAAATGTGCGGGCTGCCACTGTTTCAACGTAGAGAGTTTCAAATTTTACTGAACTTGAATGCATAGAGAAGGCGACCGAAGTAGAAGATAACTTCAGCGTTTAAGACTAATTCTTAATAATATTACTCATTAAACATGGTTTTGAAAATTTTGTCAAAATAAACTGTGCAAACGGAATGCAAGAGGAGGAACCGTTTACCCTTTATACCTAGGTACCACTGAACAAATTCTGTCGCGATTTTCTTGTTCACCGACCCAAAAAAACTCCCGAGTAACGAGTTGGAACTGATTATATGACGAATTTCTCCAAAACTCCAGGTAGTGGCGGAGATACTGTTTATCCTGGGCCTCAAGTACCTCTGAGACCAATTCTGTCGCGATATTCGTGCTCAGCGACCCCAAAAAACCTCGAGTAACGAGTTTTGGTTGATTATATGAGGAATTTCTCCAAAACTTCAGGGGGCGACGGGGATACCATTCATCCTGGGCACCAGGTACCTCTGAGACTAATTTTACCACGATATCTGTGTTCAGTAACCCCATAAGCTCCCGTGTAACGAGTTTAGATCGATTACATAACGAATTTCCCGAAACTCCAGGAAACAAAGGAGAACCGTTTACCTTTAGCACCAGATGCCTGTCAGACCAATTCTATAGCAATATTCGTGTTAAGCGACCCCAAAAACCCCCGTATAACAAACTTGAAATCATTTTCATCACTGTTAATCGAATTGTGAATTTAATATTTACGGTCAATTTGAAATCCAATTATAAAATGCATATTAAGTATGCTAATTGCATATTTTTAATTTCTTATAAATCATCTGACGCTCTTGAAATTTGAAATTCGACTTTCTGCTCAAACTTTGATTATTTTAGTGTTTCGTTTCTTCGTCTAACAGTAACAGTAAACACATACTAACCTTTTCAACAACGCAAACTAAACGTATTACACTGCCAGCATCAACATGTCGTTCACTTGAACCCAATATGAATGCTTCCGGTACAACTATTTGTAAATTTACAAATAACGATACAATACCAGTTCCTGTTGCTAACTGTAATCATAATAATAATTAAATATAAATATTATTTTATAATTAATAATTAAACTATATATGTATAGTTTTATGGTTGGTGGTGTATATGGTCGATAATAAAGGATATTGTGTATATTTATATAGGATATAGTGTTTTAATTATATAAGGATTTTTTTTTTCTATATAATCACTTGGGACAATAATTGGTTTTTGAGTACAATATGGATACTTAAAATTTTCTAATATAAGTATAACAAGTGAAAACAAACAATTGACTGAGTTAATTGTTGAAATACCATGTATAGACAGTGTTGATGACACAATCGTTTGTTTTTTGACGTCACGTAAGTAAAGAAAGATGTCCACTCTTAAATAGCCGCACACACGTAACTGATTTTCCCATATTATTACATACTATAAAATTTGCACCTAATTAGCGCCCTCGTGGGTAAACAGTGATGTTTACAAAAAATGTTTCAAGCAAAATTTGTTTTTTATAAGAAACAGTTTTTACACTTAAACTGTTGTTTTATCTCAAACAGTTTACAAGATGGGTCCAAGACTCAATTGGCTTATGTTGCTCATTTACGAACTTCACTTTTTACGTCCTTAGCACGATATAAAACTTTCAGCTTGATATCTTTTTTCGTTTTTGAGTTATCGTGCTTACGGACAGACAGACGGAGTGTCTCCAAATAATATTAGTTTTACAAATCCAAAATGATATAAATGATAAAATTGTAAGAAGAAAGAAGAAAATGCTTTTGCAGCTTTTTTATTCGAATAATCATTAATGATATAGGACTTTTCGTTAATATCTTTATTTTTCCTTGAAAGTCAAAATTTGGGTTCAATTTTCTCAAAAAGTATAATAGTAGGTTCAAATAGTGAGTTAAATGAATTAAATTTCATTTTAAACATATCCCATATTATTATTGGGGATCAATTTTCGGGGAAAATTATGTTGTTTCCAAATTCGAGAAAACTCAGTCAATTGTTTATTTCACTTGTTTAGATATTTTCAGTTTAAATTTCTCAATTACAAATAGGATATTTTTAAACTTAGAGAAAATATTCGCGTTGTTGTAAGAGGTAAAGATGTTGTAGTACCTAAACTTTTTGTTGCCACTTAAAAAAAATTTATTTGGCTCATAGTAAACGTGAAATTCTTAAATTTACAAATGGTAAGTAACTGATGATGCGTATTAAGGAAGGAAAAGATGGTATAACCAATTACAACAACTTCCTATACTGGGAATTTTTTCGATATATTGATTTTTTTTGAACCTATCCATATTTTTCATAAAATGCTTAGTCAAAACAAGCTCAGTCGCTCTATTAACTCAGTTGGTTAAGGCATAACCAATTCCGTCCGCGGTATGCTTACGGTAGCGGGTTCGATTCCCGCCGTTGCAACAAAATTAATTTAATTAATACTTGTGATGGGCTGGTGTAGTGCATGGTATATGCATGAAGGAGGTGCACTCAGCCTCAGAAATTGAGGAGCTGATAAATGAAATTATCAGCGGGAAGGTGGTAAAACACATATATGGTATCACAATAGCCTAAGTGTATCCTTCGTGGGCAGCCAATATAACCTAACCTAACCTAACCTAGTCAAAACAAACCAGGGAAGAGTGGACATGAAAAAACCATGTTTTGAAAGGCTTACTTTAAATTTTTTTACTGTTTCTAACCCGTCGGCAATCGCGATATGAGTATTTTACTCACGCTCGATTTAAAACATAAATTTTATTTTTCAAATGATATATGTGGTTGAAATTTTTTCTATCTTCATATAGTTTTATCTGTTTTCGAATTATGAATTTTTCATTTTTTTTTACCCGTCTACAGTTTTAAAATAAATTGTTTGCTGTGAGAATTGTGTCATTGTTAATAAGCGAAGCATTAATTTAATTAATGTTTACAGTATAATAGAGAATATTGCTGAATTTTTTTTAAATTTTTAATTGATTGTTTACACTGTTATAACATAGTAAAAATATAAATAAATACTGTTTGAAAATGCTGTTATTAAGTGTAAAAATATTTAAAATAGAGAATCATTTTGAGAAGTTTAAACGCAGTCTGTTTGGCGGTCTCTATTGATGACACATTTATATATGACCTGCCAATTGGTGACAGTTCAATGTATAATTTACACTATTAAGAAATGAATTTACAACACAGAATTTACACACGTTATTATTAAGTTTTCTAATAAAAAGTCGTAGAATAATTTAATGTAATGTCATACAAAATATAAGTAATTAATACCATACAGTATGCCAACAAATCTGACAAGTCACATCCTATGACGTCACGTCCGTTTAAAAATTTGAATTGCCGTTTTAGAATTTTAAATTTCTCTCACTGAATTTGTACTTTTATTAATTAATTTTATGTGATTAAAAATATATTAATTTTCTAAAATAATGGTGTAGTTGGTCCAGCCATGGATGAAAAATATTTGAACCAAATTTAAATTTCGTGAATATTCCCTATTAAAGAATATATAATTATGATAATTTTAATTTTGTTCTAAAATTAGTTACTTATTCAAATTCATACTTAGTAAATTAAAGAAAAGTTAACGCGCGAACTATTTAACACGTGTGTAAATTTCTCATCAACGACTAAAGATTACTGAATGGTTGACGTGGGTGCTGATGGATTGAATATATTTAAGGATTGAATATATTTAAAAGACGCTTCAGTTATTAAATTGCAGCAAAAGAGACGCTCACAAAACTTTGGCAGTCCTTTAACAAAACTTCAAGTGCCTCTTTCATTACATGGCTCTTTCATGGCCACTCTCTCCCACAGATAATAGGAAAAAGGATTGTGTTAAAGGATTGTGTTAAAGGATTGGAATTACAAGAAGAGTAGTTTTATGAAAGATGATTCATAGTTGATGAAAATGAATGTATAAAACATATACAGATAGACATTCAAATGAAGAATAATCGTATATTTATTTAGACACAACTCAAAATATATAATTATGTATTCGGGTTTTGTTTAAGAAGCTTAGGATATATTTGGTAAGGATTATATTACAATAGACAGACGATGATGACTATAATGAAAAGTTGATTTAACTGTACATATATATATGTATGTATTATATTATATATTATATTATATTATATGAATCTGGATGAAGTTTACAAAGCTACACGTTATAATTAATTTATATTTAATAAACTCTATAAATGTAATTTAATATATCTCCTGTAATTGTGTTAGTATACTACCATAAAGAGTTCTGTGATTTTTAGTGTTAATTATCTTTGAAAAACTGGAAAAAAAGCTTTAATCTTTTAAACTCCCGGTCATATCTTCAAAAGAATGGGTTGATTTTTTTAAAACATAACTAAGAACAGTCTTGATCAAATTAGCTGTCAAAGAAAAACAAGTGAAAACAAACAATTGACTGAGTTAATTGTTGAAATAACATGTATATGCAATGTTGATTACTTTATCACATTATATATACATGCATGTCACACATGCAACACTGTTAATCCCATATTAATACATACTATACAATTTGCATCTAATATGTGTCCTCGTGAGTAAACAGTGATGTTTAAAAAAATGTTTCAAACAAAAGTTGTTTATTTTTTTATGATGAAGGAACATTTTTTACACTTAAACTTTTGTTCTGTCTCTAACGGTTCTATCTCTAGGGACCCAAGACCCAATTGACCTATGTTGCTCATTTACGAATTCAACCTCACTTTTTACGTCCTGAGTGCGCTGTAAAAAAATCAGCTTGATATCTTTTTTCGTCAATCCTTTCCTTATAAACGGACGGACAGACGGGTGGGGAACCGAATATGGACTAATTAGATGATTCCATACCTATACCAAATTTTTTTTGTAGCATCAAGTTACCTTGATGCCGTTGTAACAGCATCAATATTTCATATAAATATGGTATAAAAATCTAAATCGGTTCATCCGTATAGAAGCTTTGGTACAACAAACGAATCGATCTGTCTTGATTTTGTTCCCTACCCAAAATGAACTAGGAAACAGGCAATGATGATCGTCAAACGACTAAGTAGGTCATCAGACAAGACAAAAAATAATTAAAATAAAAAAATAAATGGGATAATTAAAATAATTATCACATTAGTAGGTACGATGTCACAAACGAATCGATCACACCTGATTTTATGTTGGCAGAGATACTGTATCAGTCAATGAGGTAAACACCCTGCCTATTATGATGGCAATATGGACCATTTTGCAAGATTTCGTTGATAAAAGCATCATCATCTAAAGTTTCAAATATAAACAAATTTTGATTTGCGTTGATTTAGAATTTACGTAATTTATGTAAGGGATTAACTGATTTTCTAACGATGGCTCAGAAGGATTTGAATTAGGATCATCGTACCCGTTCAGATCATAATGTCAAAATGTACAAAACAAATAGTCACAATTTCAGTCATCTGATTGAAATGGAATTTTATTACCAATCTGCTTTTGATGCCGAAGAGCGAAAATGAGACACAATTTTTGTTACTTTCTCTCAATTAATATTAGATAAAATTAAATTCTAATAATTATCATTAATTTTATTACAGGTCATCATCTTCGTTAATTATGAATTTAATTTTTAGAATAATCCTGATTATTGTAACTTGTAAGTGGTGTTATAGATTTTAAGAAGAACTTAGTTGTAGAAGAGACGGTATAAGCTCGATCTAACCCATCTGATAACGAGATGCGACATATTTTTTTTATAAAATTCCCCCTTTCTATAACACTCGAAATATTGGTAAGGATTGTTTTACATAGGTAAAATATATATATGGTTTTCTATTTTTTAAATGTATAATAGTAATTTTTCATTGAGTATATCAGAGAAGATGGCCGTGAAATATTTTATATTGACTATTTTTACAGAAATCTGTAATTTACGGTAATGTCAAATGACTACTTTTACAGAAATCTGTAATTTGTGGTAATGTCAAATAAAATTAATTTTCAATTTTTTTTAAAAATTAATATATCTTTATAAATTATACCTTATGTGTTATTCTGATATGTTAGCTATATTGTTGTACAGTTTCATTAAAAACCATTAGCTAGTTTTAGCGTGAAAGCGTAACAAACAAACAAACAAACATGCTTACTTTCGCACTTATAATATATAGAGATGACCTTGATGTTTAACTTAAATAAATAGAAATTGTGTTATTGATAGCTTAATTAATAATAATTTACGGTAGAATGATATTATATAAAATAACCCACCAGACATCAATCAAATTCCCTCATCGTTTACATCGTTTACAATATACCTTGTTCATTTACTGTTTATTTTATTTGTACTACACCCACATGTAAACAGTTTTACTATAGGGGAAAATGTAGTACCCGGGGAAAATATAGTACAATTAAATCATAAATACTGCATCAAAAGGTTGGGACGATTTATTATTTTGTATCTATATTACAGAGTTGAGTTTCACATCCAATCTCCAATCTCTCAGTCCTATGTTGTTATCCCCGTCTAACAAACGTTGCTAATCTTATGTCCATATTTTAGGGTGATTCCGTGGTAATATACCGCATCGTGCGTGAGTTTTATTGGAGGCGTTTCCATGGTAACGATACACTACTTTAATTATATAATTGTTTGGATTGCATTTATGATTTACATTGAAAATTTAATATTATCATCTCACAAATTTAAATAAATAATTACGATAATTTATTTTTGAAAAATAATATTTGTCCCATTTGATTTCTTATTTTCACAATTTTTAATGCATTAAGTTTAATTAATTAGTGTTTTTCAATAATTTCAATTTGACATTTTCTATAACATTAACATGTAAAGAATTGCAAATTAGTCATAACAGCCTTCTGTATCGCCAAAATTTTTCACTGGAAGCGCTGGCATCGATTTTATTGTCCCTACCACGTACAAAACTTTGAATGATTCTATGTGGCAAACATTGCTATTTTTTGTGTTGTTTATAAATATTTATGTGTTTTTTGTAAAGTTAATTAGTGAAAATTTAAAATTCATCTAAGTTAATATTTCAAAACTTATAGTATTTTAATAGTAGTCCTTGCAATTTTAACAAATCGAATCGTTTTAATCTTCTGGCTAACTTATTATGAATGTCGTTTCTATACGTATGCAACTAAAAAATTTTCAAGTGTTTACTAAGATCTAATTTACTTTGTATACGTAACAAGTGGAATTTACAAAATTTAAAAACCTCCGACAAATTTTTCGAGTACGGAGCCCGCACTTGAAACATAGCTACGAACACTCTCCATTAAATTATCTTTTTCTTAAAGTTTTTCAAACTGAGCCGATTTTGAAAATCATCGCCAGTTTTTTAGTTTGTTCGGGTACGTAACGCTAAACTCGTACTTGAAACATAGCTAAGACCACTCTTTATTAAATTACCTTTTAAACGAAACAAAAAACAAAATCAGTTAATTCGTTTAGCGCTACGATGCCACATACAGACAGACACACATGCATAGTGGTCAAACTAATAAAACATCTTTTTTAGTTTGGGGGTAAAAAAAAGATGACATAATAAAAATTTTAAAATAATGATACTCAGTTTCAACTGTGTTTCATATTCAACCATTGGTGTCATTTCAAATTTTTTAAATAAAGTTAAAAATTTAAATTATGAATTTTTTCTTTATAAATTTAATTAAAATAATAAATTTTACTTACATAAATATAAGTATGAAAGAAATTACTATGAAAATGAAGTAAAATATTAAAATATATATGAAAAGTGTAAATGAAAATCGTGAAAATTTGGATGATGGATGTAATTAATTGTTAATTGCGAGTAACTTTTCTTAGTGACATTTTACCAACTGATAAAAAAGAAGGATAGTTTACCAAAAATAAAAATAGTGATTCCAAATTTTTGGCTACCCTGTACACTGTTGTGAATTTTTAAATATACCTACATACTTTTCAGAATAAGCAAAACTTCTTATAACGTAACTGAGGAATGAAATTTCTCTAAACTAACTAAAATACAGTCAAAGTGCATCGTCAAGATATACGATAAAAAAATTTTCCAACAAAAAAAAGTTTAAATGGTATATTAATGTAGACCATGTAAAATTTCTTTTATGAAATAAGAAAAAAAATTGAAAGAGTATAAAGTTCCTTAGATATAGTTTTTTGTCATGGTCTTTTAATTTTTCTGAAGCTTGTGTATTTTCTTTTGATTAAATGCAATAATAACAATATTTTTAAGTCGCATTTGATTCGAAAGTTAATTTAAGAAAAAATGTTGTAATAAAAAAATGTTCGTTTTTTAATGAGGACCAACTTTCTAATTTAAAGTGTTATTCTATCTCTGCTTTTAGGATCTAAATTGATTAGTAAAGCAAACCGGCGAATTACTGACGACCCATCTGATATCAGAACATGGTGTCTCCCTTAAAACTCTGCAACTTTTGTTTAAGTTATTTTTAATTGGCCCACTACAAAACGAACTATTAGCCATACTAGATTAAAATGGTTTACTCTGTATGTATAAATGTTAAATTGGTTTGTGTACGCTTCAAAAACTCAAAGACCTGCATCGAGTAAGCTCGATATACAACCCGCCAATTTGAAACGATTTACAACCCGCTTCAAAGATTATTTTCGTCTACTTTTTACCTCCGACGCAAGGGAAAACTAAGAGTAAAAATGGGGATGAAGAATATAATATTTTCAAATAAACCCAAGTGAGGTATCAAATAAAAGGGCTTGGCGAGTACATGGCAAAACTGTAAGTTACATGAAAATCAGTTCACTCGTTTAAAAGTTATTAAGTCTTCTACCGGGGATTTATCAAATTTTAAAACATTTACTAGCTGGTAGATTACTTACATCTAGTATTTATAATACTTCTCAAAAATTGCTAAAACATTTTTCTTATTCTTCGATAGCACCCGCATGGAAAATTCGCTTATAATGTTAATGATACATACTCTGGTTGGGTTAAATTATTTCTCTAATAACAGCATTGTATAGCAAAATTTGGTGAAAGCAGTGGAAAGAGTTTTTATATATGTTATTGTCTAGAATTGGGGTGATAATAATTGAGAAGGATATTTTAGAACTTAATCATTACATACAAGATTAAATTTTGTATATTCATGTTAGTGTTGTTAATTAATTATTAAGTACTACCAAATATTGAATGAATTATTCGATCTCCGAAACCTCTTTCCAATAATAATTATTGTTTATTAAAAATATTTTAATTTAAATAAAGAATTAGAACACATAATACCGTTGATTAGCGGACACGATAGCAGATAAACATCCTCACAACTTTACCGATACATTTTACCCGTTTTTCGAAATGTTCTACCTTATATCATGAAAAGCTGATATTGGATTAATGGGCACATTTAGTAAAAAAAATTAATTTTATCAAATAATTTTAAAAAGTATAGAAATAGAAATACAATCATTTTCTCGTTGTAAAGGGCAAAATAATTGGGGAAACAAAAATAATAAACCTGTGAAATCTCAGCCATAATCCATACATAAATCATTGCAACCAAAAATTACAAATCCAAGAACGTCCTCTATGCCGATTCAAACTCCGCACTGAAAGCCATTAGCACTCACAATATATCCATCCACTTGTACATATGGCATAGCGAATCATAAACCAAACAATAAAACAAGGTTCCAGTGTTGTACTAGCATGGATCCTACCACACCAAGGAATACAAGGCAACGAATTGGCTGACCAAGCAGCTAAGGAAGATACACTTAATGAAGATATAATAAATCAAACAATAACACATTGTGAATCTAAGAAACACATCCATCATGTAATAATGCAACACCAAAAATGGCTTCAACTTCCACCTTTTAAGCTGCATGGAATACGTGATACTATTTTCGACAAGCTACCAATCCTTGACCGACAAAAATATTGTATTATCACTAGACTACGGATTGGACATACAAACATAAGCCATATCCATCTAATAACAAAAAATAACCCAAACCAATACCCACACTGCAACTCAATAATGTAGGTGAATCACACATTTTCACAATGTCAAGAATACCAACATGAAATAAATACAAATGGGCTACCCTCGGAAGCCAAAGAAATCCTTAATAATCCCAAATATTTCCCAGGCCTCTTCAAATTTATTAAGAACAAGGACAATAACATATTTATAGCTAAACATGTAAACAATGTATAAATCTCTGCGGTCGCTAACGACCTAGATGTTAAAAGCGACCTCAAAAAAAAAAAAACATGATAATAAAAATAACGAGTGAAAACAAACAATTGACTGAGTTAATTGTTAAAATACCATGTATAGTCAGTGTTGATTACTCTATCACATTACACATATACATGTACACACATACATAACTGATATTCCCATATATTACATAGTATACAATTTACACATAATTTGTGCTCTCACGGGTAAACAGTAATGCTTACGAAAAAATAATTCAAACAAAAGTTGTTAATTTTTTGATAAGGAACATTTTTTACATTTAAACTTTTGTTCTATCTCTAATGGTATACAAGATGGATCCTACGGACCCAAAACTTAATTGACCTATGTTGCTCATTTACGAGCTTGAATTCACTTTTTACGTCCTAAGCACGCTTTTAAATTTCAGCTTGATATCTCTTTTCGTTTTTGAGTAATCGTGATGACAGACGGACAGACAGACGACAGACAGACAGACAATCGGAAATGGACTAATTAGGTGATTTTATGAACAACTATACCTAAATTTTGTTCATAGTATCAATATTTTTAAGCGTTGCAAACTTCTGACTAAACTTAGTATACCTTGGTATATTTCATATACATGGTATAAAAACCTAAAAAAAATATAACATAATATTAATTTTAATTAGTCAAGAGCTTATAAATAAATCGAAATTTATTGAAAAATATTTAAATAATTCATCAGTACGACTAAGGATCGTACCCCAATTTTTCTATTTAATTTGGGAGCTTGATGTTAATAAGTTTCGCCAGCATACATACATTGCAGCTCTTTACATTGCTTTGAAGTAAGAATTTTATCCTTTTTATTTTATTTCATTGACTATTCTTCTTTTCTTTTAATTATTTATTTATTTATTAATTTGTGTTGTTTAATTTTTGACGCTCAAATATTTGGCAATTTTGCTCTGGTTTTTTCTATTCTACTTTCAAGTAATGTTTAAATATGCTTAATCTGTGTTGTTAACTCATTAATGGAGTCTGTTTAAGTTTTAAGTATTATCTAAATTGGGGTTCAATACTTGTATTGACTTATTCCAATTGTATCACATTTCAAAATTGTTATTTTGTATTGACTATTATTATATTATTACATACAAGTTTTTAAATCAATACATAGTGCTCACCTAATTACTCATTTTTTAACTAAACGAAAAATCAGGAGACTTATATGGTAAAGAAAACTAAACATCGATTTTCAATATTACATCAAGAAGTGAAAAAAACGAAGTTACGAGTGTAAATAATTGAAAAAATAAAAAATAAAAATGCAATCATTTCCCCGTTATAAACACACACTTTATAACGATTGGCAAATAAAAAAATAATAATAGAAAAGAAAAACCTAAAAAAACCTTCAAAATATATTAAATAATAATAATTTTTCAATAACATATATATAAATAAGTCAAAATTTATTGACAACACACTCACAATACTACAATAAACCCTTGAACACACAAAGTAGAGAAAAAACAAACGTAAAAACAAAAATAATATTGTTTATTATTTATTAAAAAAAAAAAAAAAAAAAAAATAGAAATAATAAACAACAGATTACAAAAACAGGGTGACGAGGGAAGAAAGTAATGGGAAAAACTGTACTAGTACAATATATGAAAAAACCAGAAAGTTATTAAGGAGACTGTGAACACTTTTAGTATCTTATAAAACGGACCTATTCTCTAGCTGATTAAAAAAAATGTAGCTGGGGTGAATCGACAATTTTTTCACATAATACCGGGTATTCCATTTTGTGTGTTTACAGAGAAAAGCGACCATCGCCATTTACCTATCATTGCAAAATATTTATCAGAGAAATCTTTAATCAGCAAGTGAAAATAATCACTAGGAACAGAATTGCTGTTTATAATATGGCAACTTTAACCATTACACCATGTGTACTTCTTTTTTATTAATGTTGCACCCGGTGGTTGCAACATTAAACGCCTTATAACTTTATAAATATTAATTTTAGAAAGAAAAGTTTAAAGTAAAAGTTTTAGGAAATTTGTAGATTTAAAACTAAAGTTATTATCATTTTTTTGTTTAAACATATATTAGAAGACATATCGATCCAATAATCAATAAGTAAATCGTCATAGTCGTATAAGTCATAAACGGTTAGTGATACAAACAAAAATTAATTTACAAAAAAGGTAGGTTATTTAATTATCAACAATAAAGGTTATTACCATTTTTGGTCTAAAATGCACGGCTATGGAGATATAGCCTAAAACGGTTTTCCTTAGAATGGAGGCACTTCTTCCGTCTATTTTTGTAAGGATTTTGTGCATTTACATTCAGTACGTGATACTGAACCTATTTAAATAAAAAAAGAACTCCTGTAATTTAGTGCATTATGGGCAAGAGTAATTAGCTTCTATATAACTTGTATTATCAATTAAGATTTCATAAAAGTTTGTAATTATAAACATACTTTATAGTCCATAAAGTCTAAAAAATTTTTGGGAAATTTATCAGTAGTATAAATGCATTTTCATATAGTGACTTGCGCAGTCTCCTTAAACTAATAAACCAAATAAAACCAAAAGAGTATTTGTCTATAATTCGTTCTTGAATTTTTGTTGTTTTGTTGTTGAAAATGTAAGAAAATAATAATAATAATAAAATACAAAAAAAAAAAAATGTCCTGAGTATAAAATATATGTGGCGAAAACTAAGGCCATGTTTTTTATGAAGATACTTCAACCACTTTTTTCTTTATCTTTACCTTCGCTCTTTAAGATATTAGTATTTGTCTTTATACTCCTTGATATTGGGTTGTTTCAAAATTCTGGTTATTACAAATTAGGTTTAGAGTTTGTTGTTGTACGAATTACATCAAAATTAGAGCTATTCGTGCATGAGTATAATAATAAACTTTATTTGCTCTTAAATGATACAATATATATTTATATAGAGTTAATCAAAATAACTAGGAATCCTACACTTGAATTGGATTTTACAGATTCAACTACCATACTTTGTTTACTTTTGTTTACCAAAACCAAAATTTGTGAGCTTTGACAAATGAATAGAATATAAAGCATACAAAGCTAATAACAATAAATATAGTAAGAATTAAAATCGTAAAAAGAAACCAGTTTACAGTTAAACCCCATAATACGACATATAATTTCAGATGATATCTCAATATAATTTCAGATTATTGGACTTCTTGGATCAAAATTACAAATTAATTAATTAATTTCAATAAAATTTTATCAAATTCCGAAGCCAAAATGTTTTTGTGATTTTCGCAATTGTTTCAAAGGGATTAAAACAATTTTAAAAATTCATGAAAATGATTTTAAGTCCAATTTAAGAAAAAATCATTTCCTAAAGTTATTTTTGCTTAAAAAATGCAACAACAAAAAACAAACAGATTCATTAAAAATTAGACCTGTAGCTTCTGAAAGGTCACCCAAAATCGTCGGAGCAAATAAACCTTTTGCGGTATCGTTACGTAGAAAACAGTAAAATAGACCTTCTCTTTTACCAAACTAGATTATCATAACATTACTAACTCAAAAACCTGATTTTATGGCGATCGGTTTTTGAGTTGAGGGCGATACATAGGTATAAGTACGTATCTCTGTGCCATTAAAATCGCACCAGTTAAAACATTATAATTGTTATTACTATAACATCACATGTGAAGAATACACTTGCTGTTTAAATGTGTTTTACGATTACAGTCAAATCAAGGTGACTGCCATCTGGATAAGCGAGAATTCATAATTTAGACTCGTCATTTTAACCCTCTAACACCTCTTTAAGAGAAATTCGTTTTTCCTTCTTTTCCCTACTGGACTTGTATGTACCTTTATAAGTAGCAAATGTTCATATTAACAAATCCCTTCTATGATCCAATCTTCAATTTCGTGGAACTACCCAACATTGGGTTTGTTTTAAATTTCTATAAATGAGAAAAACGACTCCCGTATCTGTACAAGCGAAATTAAGTTAGTGAGAAACCTCGATCTGTGTACAAATAGTACCGATGGGTGTCAAACCGAAACTAGTCATAGTGAATGGATTAATGAATTATCAAAATGGATATTTTCATTGAAAACTCAATACTTCAAAAATTTGTGTATTTCTTTGTGCAAGTAAAATAATTTGAATTTAAATGATCTTGCATAGTATTAACCCGATCATCTTAGTCAAAAACGGGGACACTTGCAAAGAATTTTACCTTCTATAAATTTTATTATAAATGTTAAAACGATCGAAGATTGAGGAAACGAGATATTCTCAAAAAACTTATTTTTGCTACCATTGACCTTGAATATCTATGGAAGCTGACTCATGACCATGTGAGACTTTTAAGACAACATTTGTACTATCGAAATAAAGTTTTGTACAAATATTCAGCTTATTCCGTTAGATTCCGAAGTGAAATCCTAACATGATTCCTTAACGATTTTCCAAAGTAAATAAATAGATTATGTAACGCGTGAACAAATAAAATCACATTGTACATGGACTACTTAAAATCCACTGAAGGGTAAATCAATATTAGTTTCTTGTTTCTAATGTTGAGAGACTAAAAATGAAAGAGACAAAAACAATGGCATCCATACATACACACATATAAACACACACACAAAAATACTAGAAAATTTTATCATCTATTCGTTAGATAGTTGTGCACAGTAATACGATTGTTTTATATAAAGTTAATTTAATTTTTCGTACAAATTCGATTTATATTACTACTATACCTAACTATTGCTGCATAACATACCGACATATTATTGTTAAACGAAACACATGAAATAAATGTACAGGATGCATTGTCAATTTCGACATACAAATTGACAAATGATATAAATTTCGTATGATATTTCGTTGCCAAAATAACTTTAATAATGGAATTAATAGCCTGAAAAAAAATTTTTAATAATGCTAAAAAAAACAAATAATTTAATGGTAAAATAAAATTAGATCTAGTGAACAGATTTGGAAAGAAAATTTGATTTAGAGTGTTCTTAGTTATATTTCTAGAAAATCTTCTCGGCCGTTTGAAGATCAGCACCTTTTTTCTAGTTGTTATTGAAACACTTTCGATTAAATTACCATTCAAACAAAAATCAAAATCGGTTCATCCGTTTAGGAGCTACGATGTCACAAAATCATGTCTGATTGATTCATTTGTGGCATCGTAGCTTCTAAAGGGATGAACCGAATCTTCTAATCCGTTAGAAAAGAAGCCTAGTTGTTATTGGTTCACCCGATCATCAAATTCGGTTTGTCCGTTTAGGGGTTACATTGGCACTACTAAAGGACACTTCTTTAATATTGACTCAATGTACATACAAATTTTGAATCATTGCCATTTAAACTTGAAGAGGGGCTGTGAAAGTGCGCAATATCTTAAAAAAGCGGGCAGGGTCCTATCATAAAAGGCTATTTATCCATTATCATCTCACTTTTCGTCTTAATTATCCTGGGAATGAAATATGTGTCAATTTAATGAGTTTGTTTAAATAACAACAATTCAATTTAAAATTTATCCAAAACAAGCCGTCGATAGAGTGTGGTGCGACCCTTGAGGTTCACACGAAGAACTTCCCAGTATAATAAAAAGTTATAATATAATAAAGATTTAAAAAAATAAAAACTCGACCGACTCGAAACGACGTAATCGAAAAATTTTTTTCGGATCATATTGCCGTTAATACGCGATGTCATTTTTTGCTCGCGTGATATCAGTCAGAAAAAAATTTAAGAAAAATCTCGCCCTTACTCGAAACGACTCGATCTAATGTTATGAAATTCTTTTCGAATCATATTGCTTTTAATCCGCACCGATCGACATCTCAACGAAGTCAATATCATTTTTTTGTTCGCGCGATATCGACGACGAAAAAAATGTCTACGGATCTACGTACTTACGTACACACACACACATACTTCTTCTCCAAATTAGTGTTAATATTTATCCTAACTATGAAACGTAACGATATGTTGAAAATTTCGATTTCGAAAATCGGACCAATTACAATTGGGAAGTTAATAATGAATAAAACTATTTTCCGCACATTTTTAAGATTCTTGACATTGAAAATGTAGAAATTGTAATTTGGAAATTGAATTGAATTATGTTATCTGAAAATGTGTTGTCAAGAAATAAATTTTGAATTCCGTAAATTGTGACGATAATTATTTTTGGGTTTGTTTTTATTATTTTTATTATTAAGTTTGCATAGACAATAATTAATTGATTATATATTTAACGAAAAATAACTATAAAACTCTTGGAAAAGTTTTTTTTTATTCACATATGCTTACTGAATACATTCCTGGTTCGAGTGTATTTTTTGAATTCTCTTTAATTAAGATTACTAGGCAAGATATTTGTCAATATTTAGTTTACGCTGTATGTATCATATTAAAATCGTCAATTATAATCGAAAGTCTTTGATGCAAATAAATATCGTATACATGATTAAAGTAAACAAAACAAATAATAATGAATACAAGTATACTAAAGTTAATGTATGTCAAAGATTGTGATCAAGGTAACGGTTGACCCTGTATAAATCTGTCTAATAAATACAGAGACTAAAATTGGATTTGTAATCATTTCAAAGCAAAATTTTCAATTTAAATTTCATTTAAAATATATTAAGGTTGTAAGATAATACTTAACAATCATAGATATATAATATACGTAATTTTGTTGAGTGTTCAATGTCCATTATGTTCTCATTTATTTAGAAAAATTAAAACACGAAGAAATTGTATGGCCATAGAACTTCGTTTGCAACAACTGCAAACACTCGCAGACTATGGCATATTGTTGAAACAAGTTACACAATGTTGTTTCATAAAAACTTTCACAATAAATAAATAAGCCCTTATATTATAAGCAAATTAAATCGTTATTTATTTAACCGCCTAAAAGGAGGAGGTTATCAATTCAACTATTTGTGTTTGTATGTTTGTTATACGATAGCTCCGCTAATTTTATTATCGATTTTGAAAAAAAGGTAAGATACTTTGACTTACATATAGGCACTTATATGTGTGACTTAAGCTCACTGAAAAGTATAAAAACAAATTTTCCTGCAAAAAAAGTAGAATAGTATTTTAAAGTACCGACTGCAATCAATAATTTCCGTGTGGGTAATAACGCTTTGAAATCGAAGCTAACAATATCCTTAATTAAAAATCGATTCATTTGCGACAGCTCCAAAGTGTAATTGCTTACACGGAAATTATTGATTAGAGTTGGTACGTAGATTTTATTTTTTCTAATAAAAGGTGGAAGCGCAATGAAGCCATGTGTATATTAGTACTTACTATACAGTATGAATTTATGTGCGCTCCAACCTTAATAATTAAATGGTATTTTATGAGAAAAAATATTAAATTTTGAATAAAGTAAATTTTTGATTATTTTTACCAGTCTTTTGAAAAATAATTTGTAAAAATCAAGATTTTTGACGATTTTGTCATATGGTTAATGGGAAAGTCCTTTGCTAAGCTACAACCGGTGCCTTTTTAAGCAGAACTACCAGGCTCAAACTATTAAGCAGGCTTTAAAATAAATATTAAGGAACTATAGTAACTTACAATGATACTGAAACTGGTCTAATATGTGAATGCACTGTTTAAGGTAGTTCCTCCGCGACCGTCCAGTCAAAAAGTTTTGGACTAATACTATCATTCAGTGCATTAACTGTGCTATGACTATTATACATATACCATATATTATTTTCAAAAGACTGTAGTTCCTCACTACTGATTCTAGTATACATATAAACACACACACTATGACATATGCCTTTAACATTAGTCTTCATATCTTTTCCACAAAAATCATCGCTAAAACGAGTTATTTATTTAAGTTTTTTATCGAAACTATATGGTAAATAATTTTTATTTTTATTTATATATTTTCTAAATATAGTATTCTACATTATATTAGTTTTTCATAGAGATGGTGGACGTCATTCATTGGTAAATAAATATAATATTTGTAAATTTGTGTATTTTTATACACTTCTCCCATGTACACGTACAAATTGCGTCACTTTTAATTGCTAATATTCTCATGTATGGCATGGTAAATCATCTTCTAATTTTAACAGCAAGTGTATTATGAATTAAATATTTTATATTCTGAGTTTTGAGAAATTCTTGGAATATCACTTTCGTGTAGGTACTACCTTAATAAAAAATAGCCCATTATTGGCTTAGTCATTCTACTGGTTTAGTTGTTTCATTTAATTGAACTGGCTTAATCATTTCATAAGCCACTATAGTTTATTTTATTATTATTTTTTTTTTTTTTGTGGAATGTGACCAGATTAAAAGAAATTATCAGAAACCCTAGTAGGTAAAAAAAAAACGATTATACCGGGTGGACCATTTTAATGTATTATGGCTAATTGCTAGTTCTGTAGTTCGAAACCAATCGAAAAGTTTCTTAAACAAAAGGTGTCAAGTTTGATGCGAGACATCATATTTTGACATCAAAATGAACCTAGTTTTCCCGATTGCGATCAATTTATACTAGATCGATTTATATATAGGGATAGAATTATATCCCTTAAGTGTTATATTTATAGATCAATTTATGTATATAACACTTAAGGGATAAAATTATAACAGGTAAGGGATAGAATTACGATATATAACACTTTAAGTTAGAAAGTTGGTCCTCATTAAAAGTCTAAACCGTTTTATTTAAATTATTCTTTCGAAAATAACGATCCTTAGCATTCGGAGGAAATGCTACTTAAAAAATGTCATTTTTGCATCTAAGCAAAAAAAAAAAAAACACTACAGAAAATTATTTAGCCAAAATTTGTCAAGGCCAATAGAGGATATTTGTCTGTGTCCGTTACTTTGACTTTAAATTATAGTTTCAAGATCATTTGACATTCGTCTTCCAATACTCTTGCAAATTTACCTGGACTTAAAAGTTATTTGCACAGACAAATTGAATTTTTTCCCTTTAATCTGTCAATGACAAGCATACAATCTGGAAACGAATATACGAACTCTTTATTTATCTGCCAAGTTTTAAAACAAATCAAAATCTGGCTGTGAAGTTAATTAAAGTTGTCGGAGAGAGATAGAATTGTTGATTGAATGAAACTCAACAATTAATGGGTGTTGCGTCAAGATCAGAGTACCGAGCCATTTTTTAGACTTTGATCTTAAAAAATAAAAACTTTAAATAAGATCGAAATTAAAATTGAATCGTTGATTGTTCAACGAGTTTTCAGCTTCAATTTATATTATTATATTCGAAAAATTTTCCGGTTATGAGTAAGAGTGGTTTTGTGGGGTCTGATAATTCAACTGACCAGAAATAAACAATATAATTTTATTTAATTTCATATATATGTTATATTATATTACATGAATGTGTGTTGGCGTTCATTTGATATTTATGAAAATGTTTTATTGGAGAGGATGCAAAAGAACGAAAGGATGACAACAAAAAAGAAAGGGGGGAAGTTGAAAATGAGAAATACGAAAATATAAAATAATAATATTAAGGTTTTAGATTACCAAAATGTTGTCAGCCATATTGATATTATCAAAAAAGTTATTTTTGAAGAATGGATTTATATATAAAATCAGATATATATTTTGTATTATAATGTAATTTGAGATATTTTTCACTACGAATTTTTGATTTCCGAGAAATGGCATGTTTCTACTAAATTTGTAGCGTATGTTTATGTTTTGTGTAAAATTTATTTGTAACTAGCCCGATACCAGCCCGTTTCACTGGACTCAAAAGTAAAAAACACCGCATTACACAGTTTTCAATTTTGTTAAATGTAAAATAGTCAAAATGTAAAATAAAATCCATTGAGTATATCAGAAAAGTTGGCCGTGAATGGTTTGACATTTACTACTTTAAATTTTTACAGAATACTTTAATTTATGGTTCAAAATGATGATTATAGATCTGCCTGCTCCATCTATAATCATCATTTTGAACCATAATTTACAGATTTCTGTAAAAATTTAAAATAGTAAATGTCAGATTAAATTTTTTTTAAATAAATCTTTATAAATTATACCTCATGTGTTATTCTGAAGTATGAGCTACATTTCTGTACTGTTTCATTAAAAACCATTCGCTAATTTTAGTGTGAAAGCATAACAAACAAAACAAACAAACAAACAAACAAACAAACATTCTTACTTTCGCATTTATAATATATAGAGATAAAGATAGAGAATAGAGAATAGAGATATCGATTTACAAAGTAAAGGATGTTCCAAGAAAGAAACGTTTGATTTCTGAATAAACTACAATCTAAAAAATCTACTGACACTCTGTGGCTACTTTCATAAGCTTATTGAATTAGGAATGGTTCTCGAAGATGTTATGGCCGTTTCGAGGGCTGTGGTGGATTTTCTCTGGTAATATTAACATTTTCTTTTAGTGTTTCTTAAGTTTTGTCTTAGCCAGCCATTCAAAGACCATTAAAAATCGAATAAACGTTATTGATTGTGATTTTGTTAGAAATTGAGACGTATATTTTTTTTGTACCAATAAGGAGATATATAAATAATTGCGCTTTTATTAAAAACATATTGAAGTGTTTGAGACTTTAAAATCTAACTCGTTACCTAAAAATTATAAAAAAAGTCGAAAATAACTTACTAAAAAAGGGGACATCACTATATTACTGGACCCTATAACAACCATATACACCACTTCATAAAATTATTTCAAGGACGCTCACCTGACATTCATAAGTTCCATTATCCCGTTTTTGAACATACTTAATTTGAAGCGTCCAGTCATCGGATCCTTCAGCATGCAACACTTGAAATCGTTCATCATTCGTATAAACGAACATACCCGATGATAAAATATGCCAATCACGACGACGTATCCATGAAATTTGCTGCTAAACAAAACAAAAAATGTAAAAAAATTAAAAATTTCACCTAGCACTAGGTACATTTTGGCATCTCATTTCAACAAGGAATTAAACTTGTATGTCTACACTTCTCTCAGCGGGCCCATAAAAATTTTTAAGTGCACAAATTGATGGTTATTTGAAAATTGTAATTTTTAATGAATTTTGCATCTGTTATAAAATTATTTTCTTATTACTCCAATCATCTTAGGGTTTCACCTCGGAATCTCACGGAATAAGCTTAATTTTTGTACAAACTTTTATTTTGATACAGATGTTGTCTCAAAAGTCACATATGGTCACGCCAAAAATCAGTTTTTTGATAATATCTGCTTTCCTTGCCCGTCAATCGTGTTTACATTTTTTATAAAAGTTGTAGAAGATTTAATTCTCTATAAACTAGCCCGAAACTTTTTTTTGTATATTGAACCGTTTTTGAAATTGAGGGCGCAGAAGATAGAGCGCTCAGCTTAACGTACTTTAGTTTAATATAAAGTATTAAATAATTATTTAAGTAGTATTTAATGAATAATTAGGTTAAAAAAACCTTATTATAGAAGGTGAGTCACGAGTCAACCGTGAATCCCAGCCTGGTATTCGGTTTTCTTTACGAAATTATTTATTAAATACTACTAAAATAATAACTTTATACCTTATATTTATAAATACTGACCATGCACGAAGGTGCGCATAGCTTAGCGCCCTATCCTCTGCGCTCTCTATTTGAAAAACGGGCCTACTTTTAAAATAGGTTTCAGCAAAAAATTGAATACAGGTTTCTTCTGCAAATTTTCTATTAAATGTTTATACGTTTGAAGGCAAAGGAAACGAGATTTTCATAAAACTTTTTTCGCGACCTTTGACCTTGAATATCTAAGGATGCGCGCACGTGACCATATGTGACTTTTGAGACAACACTTGTATAATCAAAATAAACATTTGTAAAGAAATTCAGCTTATTCCGTTACATTCCGTGGTTGCCACTTTTTTGAATCAGATGATTGGGTTATATTTGAATATTAATTGTTGCATTTGATCATATTTGAAAATAGGATATTGTAAGCTTGTTTCCAAATTTTGGACCATATCAAAATGAGTTGCCAAAATTTACCTGGCCTTAGATCTATCCATACCGATTTAAAATTCCATACCTCTGATCCTGTGATCGCATGATCTGAATGTCGTACATGACAATGTAAATATGCTGTTGTTCCCAGCTGTACAGTAACATTTGTTACCGTATTATTACCACTATTATATACTAAACCCGCTGTAGGACTACCAATATTTACATGATTAGTTTGTGCTGCAGATGCAGGTGCAACTACATGTTGCACTTCTTTTTCATTGGGATGATTATTTAATAAATTCTTTAATTCGTTTAAATCGATATGTTCAATACCGAAATGGTCAATAAGATCTGCAACACTCTCATCTGGATGGTCCATATGATTTAATGATGATTGAGAACTACCAGGTGGGGGCAATGGTGGCGGTATACCTTCACCGTATGGCCATAATGATGCGGAACGTTTTTCTGTAAAAATTTTGTTTCCAATTTTGTTAGTATCCAATTCTAAGCTAATAAAAAAATATCTTCTAGGCAGGACAGAGGTGAAATAACATAAAAAAACTTAATAATATTAATATTAAAGATAAGCAGTCTTAGTCCTAACGACCGCTTCACCCTTCAGCTTTAGATGCGTCTGATGAATTTGTTCTTCAAATATTTGATAAATGCGATCCATTTAATAAATTTAATTTTTGAATGTATTTGTACATTCGTTTATTAAACAAAAAATTAGAAAATTGTTTCATTTGATCCAGTAGATATGTACTATTTACCTGGAAAGTATTCCGAACTTAATGAAATTTTTACAGATTATTTGAAGTCATAGTTGTACTTAGCTGTTAATATTGATGTGCGATTAACATAATTAACATAGATATGATGGGAATAAATAGTTATAGGGCGGCTACTTTTCTACATTTCGAGAAACTTTGGCTAACTTTGAACGGCTGTATCTAAGCCATTATTGTGTCCACAAATTCGTTTTACCTACCAAATTCAATTTTTACAACTTGTTAACAAATTAAATGTTCTAAAACTTTGTAATGAACTTTAGAACACAAAATATGGGGTTTAGGTCCCCCCTCAAGTTAGCACAGGGTCCTCGAGATCGAAAACTTAGGTTAGACAGATAGTACCTCCCAATAGTCTGTAAAAATTTTATTAAATTCGAAATGCTTTCCAACTACCCCCCTCCTCTATATTATTTTATATAGCGACTAATTGTTCAAACAAAGTATCACGGTAAGAAATAAATGGCGTTTATTAAAACGCTTGCATATTATACGGCGTTATTTACAATACAAAATGGCGTTATTTACAACAATACAGCAAAGTAAATAACACCATAGGGTAATGTAAATAGCCTTGAGATAAACGCCATGCATTTCTTACCGTGTAGATTGCTTGAAGCAACGGCAAAACTTTTTTTCTTTATATTGTCGTGGTAACATGCCTTGCTGAAATAAAGCTGTTGGTTATGAATTTTAAAGAATTGTAATTGCAAGAGTGATTCTGTAATCGCAAAAATATAAGTGACAAAACGAGAATGGGAATTTAATCATTTTAGAAATGTTAAAATATTTGAAACCAACAAGCTATTTGTTAGCTACCTTTTAGCTTTGATTTGACGAGCAATCAAACTAAACGGAAATAGTTTGGTATATATGGAGGGTTAGAACTACAATAGTGAGAAATAGATTCTTCTTCTCTGATTCATTATTCTTAAGCGCTAACTAAGACCAACTGTCCCAGCGAGGATGTATTGTGTAGATAATGAATTCGAACATTTGGGTATCAGAAGAATGCAGCACATGAATAGATCTCTTATGGGCAGTCATGAAAGTCACTGAGTCTCACAATTTCTCAAAAAATTGATCCCAAAATTTTCTAGAGTGTCTCAAAAGCATCCATGGGCAAACGTGCCTTAGAGAAGCCATTCAGACTTCTGTATCTAACATACGAGTAAGACAGTGATACCCTAACCAGTGTCAACCAATAAGACAGAGAGACAACATTTTTTTTCTACTTATCTCATTACTTTTAGAAAAACTGAGATAGGTAGAAAAGTCGTATACTTGTCTCGCTTCCTCCTCTATGAGCAATGCAGACTTGCATAAAGAGGCACACAATAAACTTTATGGCACGCATTAAACTTATAACAATGGTGGCTTTGACTTAAAATAACTCGCCCACGCCTGCTCAAATGGCACTGGACTTTTGATAAAACACCAGGTTTGGCATATTCTGAACTCCTCAAAGGGGTTTTCAACCAGCTAAAAGACTAATAAATTTTTGATAAAGATGTTAACATTTTTACAAACCTTTATAACTTGTAACACCTTTTATACCAAACAATAAAAAGCGTAACTTATTTCTCTGTCAAAATACAATAAAAATAACATAAAAATATATCTACTTACGTATTTCTAAACTAGAAGTTGCAAATAATGCTGATGGTAACCATAGTAAAAAAATTGTTAAATACGTTGACATGTTTTCAACGACACTTGCTGTTGTCGTGAGAAAGCAATTTTCGTGTTTATTTGATTCTAGGATAGGATGGTATGCAGCCTGTTATGAATATGAGACTATTGGATATACGATTCTATCTATGATAAAACTAGTACTAAGGTAAGTGGCACCCGGTATACAGATATGCATACAATTCTCCTACATATATGACATCTGTGTTATTAATGTACTGTCAAATGAATTCTCAAATGTTAGTGATAACTACACCACACGGTCTGGCGAGGTGGTAGAATGGGTTTTTGTTGCTGTTGTTGTCTGCTGGTGATGAGACTAATGACGTAGTTGTAGAATCCAGTTGACACTAATTGGTGATCTATAACAAACGAGAGAAGTATGCATTAATTTTTGGTGAACGTATATAATAGAACAATAGTAATTTGTAGTTAATTAAAAACTTGTATTAAGGGAAAAAGTGAACTGAAGTGCTAGAGGTGGGAGGCGTAGCGTGGTAGCATGGATGAATGTTTTTAAATAGAAAAAGGAAACGAAAACGCTACTAACACACTAAACAACGTTTTGACACTAAATTTTTTTATTCATTCATTCAAAAGATGTGGTTTGGAGACCTTTAATCTGATTTTGCATATTCGGGAAATTAACTCTTTCTCCGTCATCTTGAAAAATGACTTTTGGTACGTTTTGGCCCATATCTTGCGTTCTATTCGCTCAATTTTAATGATTTTGGTTCTGTCAATCGTACCGTGTACTTTGAAATGAATGGGTTTGAAGATAAAACACATGTAAGTCCAAAGACATCGAAATTATCAAATTTGAATGAATAGGACCAAAACGTAAAGAAAATAATTTGATGGTGGCGAAAGGATTAACTTTTCGAATAAGCAAAATCAGATTTAATATGTCCAAACAACCCCCTTTTGAATGAATGAATAAAAAAATCTAGTGTCAACAATTTTGGCCACCCCTCTACGATTCACGTAAGTGGATTGGACCCTTGCGGGTTTTTAGATAATAGATGAAACGTGGAAATTTTGACTGCTTTTACCCGTAACTTAGTATTACGATCTGTAATAATTAAATTAAAAATTCATCCTCTTTTTAAAAATGCAAGTTGAATTCACAGAATCAATTCAGGGAGTATAATGGGACACTGTGAATGGCGAGAAGAGGTGGAGAATTTGTATTTATTAACGTTAATTCTCCTCTAAGATATTTATACAATTTTTAATGCAAAAATACAATTAATTGTTATTTTAAAATATTTTTTATTTCAAATATATGTAAATAATTGAATAATAGTCATACTTTATCTATTAAACAAGTGAAAACAAACAATGGACTGAGTAAATTGTTGAAACACCATGTATAGACAGTGTTGATGACTCTATCACTTTACACAAACATATATGACATACATATATGACACACATATATAACCGCTATTTTGATATAACATACTATACAATTTGCGCATAGTTTGCGCTCTCACGGGTAAACAGTGATGTTTACGAAAAAATGTTGTTTATTTTTTTATAAGGATTAATTTTTACACATAAACTTTTGTTCTATCTGCAACGGTTTATAAGATGACCCAATTGACCTATGTTGTTCATTTACGAACTGGACCTCACTTTTTACGTTCTAAGCACGCTATTTCAGCTAGATATCTCTTTTCGTTTTTGAGTTATCGTGATGACAGACAGACAGACGACAGACAGACAACTGGAAATGGACTAATTAGATGATTTTATGCACACCTATACCAAAATTGTGTTCATAGTATCAATATTTTTAAGCGTTACAAACTTGGGACTAAACTTAGTATACCTTGGTATATTTCATATACATGGTATAACAAATGCTTTATTCAACTCCTGAAAAACCTTTTATATCATGAATCGATGTTTTTTTTATCATTAATGAAATTTTAATATAATATTTACGATAGATTTTAAAATACATTAAACAAGTGAAAACAAACAATTGACTGAGTTAATTGTTGAAATACCATGCAAAGTCAGTGTTGATTTCTTTATCACATTACACATACAAACATATGACACATACATAACTGATAATCAAGTATAGTACATATTATAAAATTTCCGCCTAATTGGCGCCCTCACGGGTAAACAGTGATGTTTACGAAAAAATGTTTCAAACAAAAGTTGTTTAATTTTTGATAAGGAACATTTTTTACAGTTAAACTTTTGTTCTACCTCTTACGGTTTAAAAGATGGCTCCTACGGACCCAAGACCCAATTGACCAATGATGCTCATTTACGAACTTGACCTCACTTTTTACGTCCTGGTTACGCTGTAAAAAATTCAGCTCGATATCTTTTTTCGTTTTTGAGTTATCGTGTCCACAGACGGACGGACGGACGGACAACCGGAAATGGACTAATTAGGTGATTTTATGGACACTTATGACAAAATTTTTTTCCTTGCATCATTATTTTTAAGCGTTACAAACTTGGGACTAAACTTAATATACTATGTATATTTCATATATACATGGTATAAAAATATTTTGTTATTTAAAAAAAATATTAATATCATAAATATCATTTTTGCCTTATCTACTGCACCTACTCTATTTCTGCTACAATAGTTATCCAATTACAGTATGGAAAAAACTTCAATATGGTAGCCTAGGGAGTTTAACTTTTTTCAAAAACTAATTTTTGAACACAAGCAGTGTTATTTTGGTTTATTTTTATTTAATATAATTCCTAGTAAAAATACAAATATTAGGCACATGAATTTTGACGTAATAATAACAATAATAATAATTTTTTATAATTAAAAAAGTTTTTTAATGTGGAATTTAATTAATTAAGTTGCAATGTTTTGTGAAACATTATTAGTTTACATTAACGTAATTTTGTTGTTAGTATAATATTCTCTTATTATATTATATTTAACCCAAAAAGCATGCTCAGGACGTAAAAAGTGAGGTCGAGTTCGTAAACGAGCACCATAGGTCAGTTGGGTTTTGAGTCCGTATGACCGATTTTGTAAACCGTTAGAGATAGAATCAAAGTTTAAATTTAAGAAATTTCCTTTAAAAATAAAAAACTTTTGTTCGACAAATTTTTTCGAAAACTTCACTGTTTACTCGTGAGGGCGCAAATTAAGTTTGAACATTGTATAATATGTTTTATATGGGAATCAGTCATGTGTGTGTGACATGTATGTATGGCTGCTTATCTCACTTTACTCACATGACGCGTACACGTATAATCAATACTGTCTATACATGGTATGGTTTCAAAAACTAACTTAGTCAATTGTCTGTTTTCACTTGTTGTATAATTAAATTACCGCGATTATACGAAAGGAAAAACTAGATTTTAATGGTCTGAAATGGCCATAATGGATTCAAGGGTGACGTTCAAAATTAATATTCTCGTTGAATCTCATCACCGAATACTTCCTTTATTTTGTTCAAAGAAGAAGATTTTATATAATAAATGGTGTGAACTGACAATGAAAAAAAAAACCTAATTATTAGAAAAATCTGTTTTTGTAGTTGATAATTCAAGAAATAAAAAGTAAAAAAAAAAAAAAAACTAATTTGTTGGAATACAAGAAAAGGTCACACAACCTCTAATATTTGCAAAAAAAAAGAAGCATAACAATCGTTTTCCACATATTCTTCTGTTCTTTTTTTACAAATAAGGTTAATATTGTTATTATCCACAACAACAACAGAAAAAAAACCTTTTTATTTTTAAAAATCGTTTCATGCTGTTTATTTAAATAAAATTTCTGTATTTTGTTTACATAATAATATTATTACCTAATGTATTTATTTAGTACAAAATTACTTGTGTTGGCATTACTGTGAATGAACAATAACAAAACAACATTCTCTAAACGGTCTCTCATAAAACGGAATAAATATCTCTGATTGTTCGAATTTCTAAGCTTTTATCATATAATAAGTAAAGAAAATAGAAAAACGGTAAAAAATCAATAAAAATATTGGTAAATAATCAATATGAAGGTAATCAGTACTTGTTTCGAAAAGTCTCTGTTAAGAGCTTGAATACTCCAATAAAAATGCGGTCCTGAATAGTGATACACCAAGAACATATATGTGTATATAGGGTCTTAAAAGCGCTATACCGAGCTATAACCTACCGTAACTGAATTAACGGTGCCTATCTAGGCGTAGACTAGTCATCGATTGTAACAATAAAAATTGTTTTCAACTACTTTCATTGATTGTAAAACAAAATACAAAAAATTGAAAACAAAAGGTAGCCTGATGTGCAGTACAAAGTACGCAACGACCGAGAACAAGACCTTGCCCACATAGGCGCCTTTTTCGCTACCCTCCACTCGAGTTTCACGTCCTTGTACATTGACATTACACACATTGTAATGTCAATGAGATCGGTTTAATAGCTGTTATAATGAAATTAATGGTTATCATTATTTTTTCCCATTGATAATAAAAATGTTTGGTGGCAGAAGGGAAGCGTGGGGGAAGCGAGAGGGAAGTAAGGGAAAAAAATAAACTACGATATGTTTGGAACAAAAGTGGTTTCTTATGATCGGCGCAAAATGTTTCTGAATATTTTTGAACAGACTCATTGACTGATGCCGGTAGCTGACGAAGATATACGGCCATAAACTTTTCTAGAAAATTTTTGAATTTCCAAGAGAACCATTAAGGTAAGTAACCAAACTATAAATGTAAGTCATGAATGACAGACTGTTCTAAAAACTTTTGGAACTTAAAATATTTTGAATGCCAAGAACGAATATACGAGAACAATACTTGAACGTCTAAAGTGAATATTCGATGATCAATTTGACACAATTGAAGAACAGAGTAGAAGATTGAAGAATGCAATCCTGTCTATGTGTTTACCTACTAAAAAGTTAATAACATATATTTATTTAGTACAAAAAATTAAATTCCTTGTATGTTATGTTGGTATTACTGAGAATGAAATACATAACATTCTCTATGGTTCTCTCACAAAAGAATAACAAATATCTATGATTGTTTAAATTTATACGTTCTGTTATTTAAAATAAAATTAAAATAAAAAAAAATGTTAAGGGTTTGTTTTTGCGTTTTTAAGTGGGTGTTTGGATAAAGTATTAGATTAAAATTAAATTGCTTGTTCATTTGTACTGTTGTGGTGATACTTTTGTTTTTTTATTGTTTTGAATTTCAATGCGTTATTTCTCTTCTGTTTTTTTTTTTTTAGGTTTTTAATTGGTAGAAAGATGTTGGAAAATTGGTAAACAAACTATGTATTCGTACCTACTTGATGTGTATAGTTAGACAGAGTGATTGTGTTGATTAATGGATGTTTTTCTTTTTGAAATTTGTTTGGGTAACTATGTGAGCGATGAAAATTTTAATTTAACGATTGTTTTTGTTGTAAGGAAAGTTTGATAGATTATAAACTTTAATTGACTTCGTTGTACCACTATAAGCTAAACAAAATAGAAAATAGACAGGGCTAATTAGAAACAATAAACTATTGCAAAAATGATTTTTTTTCTGATATCCGACAGAATGAAGTACCAGTTGTTGGACCTGAAAATTAGCGCTAGAATAGAATAATCACTTTTGTGTGCAGCGGACTTTGAGAATGTTTAATACGAAAATTTCAGCAATATTTATAACCCGATCATCTTAGTCAAAATAAGTAATCAACCTCTGAATCTAACGGAACAAGCTAATTTTTTGTACAGACCTTTATTTTGACAGTACAAATGTTGTCTCAAAAGTCACAAATGATCACGCGTTCGAGTCGTTAGATATTCAAGGTCTCGAAAATCAGTATTTTGTAAATATCTCATTTCTTTTGCCTTCGATCGTATTAGCATTCATTATAAAAGTTGTAGACGATAAAATTTTCTAAAAATATTGAAGAACTTTTTTTTTATGTTAAACCGTTTTTGAAATAGAGGGCGCAAAAGGTTTTGCGCTCAGCTTAGCGTACTTTAGTTCTGGGTCAATATTTATAAATATAGGCTATTCAATAATTATTTAAGCAATATTTAATGAATAATAATGAAAAAAAAAAACCGAATAATAGCCTGTTATTCACGATTGACTTTATCTATTATACAGTTTTTGCACTTAATTATCGATTAAATACTACTTTAATAATTTTTTAATACCTTTTATTTATAAATAATGACCCAGAACTAAAGTATGTTAAGCTGAGCGCAACACCTTCTGCGCTCTCTATTTCAAAAACGGTTCTATCTTCTACAACTTTTATAATAAATGCAAATACAATTGGAGGCAAAAGAAACGAGATATTCACAAAAAACGGATTTTCGAGATTTTTGACCTTGAATATCTAACGACGCGAACGTATGATCATTTGTGACTATTGAGAGAACGTTTTTACTATCAAAATAAAGATTTGTACAAACAATTAGCTTATTCAGCTTGATTCCGAGGTGAAACCCTAAGATGATTGGAGTATTATGCCAAATTCTTGGCTGTACTAATTTTTCGAAGTTTCTCTACACTATCATTCCTTGGTTAAATATAAAAACTTTTTAAAGTTTATGTATGCAACAAAATATCTTATTTAAACTAAAATAGAGTACATATTTAGGAGCAATATTAACAATACATTCATTATATTGTGTTTTAGTAGTTTGATACATTTTAACTAATTTAGATAAAATCACTATTGAATGGAATAAGTGTATTGCTTTGATTGTATCAGTGATTTTCAAACATTTTCCTCGTGTTTACTACAAATTTCCAGTAAAAGTGGCTCAATTGGTAAGACCATTATGATTTACTTGGGGAAATATTCGCGATTTAATCTTAGGTTGCTGGTTTGATTTCCATAGTGCAACAAAAGTAATTTTAATTACCTTCCTTTATGTAGGCACTCTACAATCTCTGAAGTGAATTCAGTCTCTCAAAATAAACGATGATCCGAAATAATAACCGAAAAAAAGCGATTAAAGTAGTAGTAGACATTTTGGCATGAGTGTGCCTCAATCGGATATATTTAATGTGTCCTTTTCTATCGCGAGAGGAATGATTAACCGTTTTTTCTAAGAACATCATCTATTTTCCTAGTTGTGAAAGAGTTTCATGCTGGTGTGGTGGATTTATGCAAAAAGAGAAAGTTGTGAATTTGAAAAAAAGATGGATCGAGTGCATAAAAACGCTGCTTGACGCGACAAACTGGGGAATTGCGGTATTAAAAAAATATTTGAAGTAAATGGATATCGAAGGGTAAAGGTTTAGTTGTGATTTTTATATTAAACAATCTTTCAATTTTTGTTGAAAAATAGTAGATAATTTCGTATTTTGATGTTAACCATGTTATTGAAATTTATTCAATCATAATTTTCATCTCTTTTTACCCAACTGTCAAGGAGTGTTTATATTTTTCGTGCGTATCTTGTTTGTATGTTTGTAAATTTCTTTATCATCTGATTTCTTCAATGGTATCATTAATTTTGTTTCAAAAACCCAGGTGTTCTTAGATAGGTTTTTGAAAAAACAAAACAAGATGTGGATTTGGGAGCGAAATAGTAACAAGTTTATAAAAAAATTAACAAAACCTATTGAGTAGGGTAAAAAAATAAAGGATTAAGGGGTATTGTATAAATATACATAAAAGTTATATGTTTAAATTTAATTAGGAATAATAAATTGATTTAAAATTTTAATAGAGTATAATGAGAGAGTTATTTTAGTGCTGAGACACTTAAAAGTCTAAAATAAAATAAATAATAAAAAAATAAAAAAACCGACTGTGTTAAATAAAATCTGAAAAGAAAGAACCAAGTCCAGTAGTTTACATAGCGACTTTGACAGTCGGAGCCCATCAAAATCTAGCCCGACTGAAATCTTGCCAGTAATGAGCCACGACTGTTAAAGTCGGTATGCTAAGTACTGTACTTGTTTCTTTCTTTTCAGATTTTATTGAACACAGTCGGGTTTTTCATGTTTTAATTATTATTCATTATATTACTGACATTTTTAGAGATATGAATTTATCAACTAAAATAAAGAGCAACTATCGCATAGATGACGTAATTTCTAATTTTCAATACTTTTTGTAGTATTTGCGGTCGTATTTCACCAATAAGTTACCGAACGTTGTATTCTACGTGTTATCGTCTCTGATTTAACGGGTGTAGGCAAGTGACTTTTTAAATCTTCATAGAAATCTAATGGGGCTAGATCGCACGATCTTTTTTTTATCAATTAACATGTTCATTATGTGAAACTATGGTACCATGAACATTATGATTATTTACATAGAATTTCTATGAAAAAAATCACACGTGAGTTCGACTCCCTACTAAACGTATATACAAAATTTCAGAACAATTTACTGTACCGTTTTTGAAAAAAAAAATCGAAAAATTAACATGAGTTCTTATATAATATTTTTTTTTCCAAATTTCTCTCATACCACCCTTAAAATTTTTATGAAAATTTTTCCAGTAGCACAGAATTATTTTATTTACAAACTGTAATACCGAACATGCATTTCTACTGCACCGATTCTATAAATAATTAACAATTTGATAACACCTGTTTCATTGACAACAGTGTATTCAAATGTCATTGTATATGTTCAATCAGATGGTATAAAGACGCTGCGTGGGAAATTCAAATACAGATTTTCTAGACATTTTATTATTTAAGTAATCGAACAATCGAACAATTTCGTCCGGTATTGATTTTTCTCATTGGTTGGGTTTGTTTGTTTGTGGGCATAATACTTTAACAAAAAAATTTCATAAATTTTCATAAAAATTTCACGAATGTGCAAGCATTACTCTGACGTTAGTCTATTCATTATGAAATGGAAAGAGTGTTACCAACAAAAAGTGTTACAAACGAAAGAGTGTTACCAACTCAAAGATGTGTCCCTCTAAAAAATTCACCCGTTATTTTCTAAATACCGTATTTTTATAACTTCTGGACATGTTCTATTGGAACACATAAATGCATATATGTGAATGTATGTTACATATAGAATATTCTAGGTCGCACTATTTAGAATCTTAATTTATGTATATTGTATAGTTTATACACTTGTAAATACATTGCTCTCCTATCTTAATTCGACTACTTAAATTATTAGATTACGAAGTTCATTTTCAACACTCTCAAATAGTATTATAATAAAATAGTGCTGCAGTTCCAGTTCCTTTAACCGAAAATACCATCTTAACATAATTTTCAAACAATATGAAATTATCAAACTTTGTACAGAATTTTCATCAAGGCACATTGACTTGGTTTAAATTATTTTAGACTATAAATAACGTATGCTTTTAACCGTACTTTTTCTCGATTTTAACTAGTGGTATCGTCTTCATCATAGTCAAATTAACCTAATATGATATTTTCGATATTCATATAAATAACAAAAGTATGAGTATATCTTCATTTTAAATGTGAATTTTAGTCCCACCTGGTTAGTCCATTTCTGTTTGTCCATCCGCTTATCTGGCAGCACAACAACTCAAAAACGAAAAGAGATATCGAGCTGAAATATAGCGTGATCAGTAATAGCTGGGTCTTAGTTCAATAATAATTGGGTCTTAGTTCCCAAGGGCTCTTCTTGTAAACTGTAAGAGATAGAGCAAAAGTTTAAAAACTGAAAATATTTCAAATATAAAAAAATCACAAACATTTTGTCTTATATCATTGTTTTCCCGTCAGGGAACAAATCAGAACAAAATTTTGGTATCCATTTTGAACAAAACTGTAAAAGATTGATAGTTGAAGATCTGTAGGTGGCTTCATCTAGTAAGTTTTGCTAAAGATTTTAAAAAACCCAAACAAAAATTTATTTAATACTTTAAACAATTTTCGATAATCAACAAATTGAGCTCGAAACACCGTCAAGTTAGTGGGTTAGGTTTATTTAAACTTTTAAAATTTATTAAAAAGTATGTAAGCACTGACATCCAACTCTTTCTATGCAGGGTATTTAAAGCATTAACTCCTTAAAATGGAAAAAATTAGAGTTAATTGAGACAATTATCTTTCGTCTTTTTTAATATATTTCATTGTAAGTTCATTGAATTTTTTATTCGAGCCCTGTGAAGCCGATGTCTCAAGAACCATAATTTGGACCGGATTTTACCCGGTATCATTTTCGTCAGGGTTTTATTAACCGAGAATGTTTTCGTGAAAATTTGAAGACAACGTTTTTTCTTACAATTTTTTTAAAGGATAAAGGAAATGAATTAATAGTCTATCTTTTATGAGACATCTTCATAATTAATTTTCGTCTAATTCAAACTAATGTTAATCCGGATTAATGATATTAACTTCTCATATTTTTAATAACATTGGTTTTACAGTTGCTTTTCTGCGGGAAAATACAATTAATTTCAATTGATCTTGTTTTGTAAAGTATAAAATCAAACGTTCACGTATTGATTTGGTAATATTTGAGACATAAACATCCCTATTTGAAATGAAATTCTCCACAATAGTTAATTATACATAGTATATATATATATACAAATATCTTCACACTAATTATTGTTTAATATACGAATGTAAGACTTTAATTATTAAACAAAGTTAGGTTAAATTAGTTGTATTAAATTCTAATCTCAATTATTAAACTCATTGTATGCTAATAACAAACTGAACATCAACAACACAACACAATACACAAAGTGTGTTAATATGTGTGTCACTTGTTGTAAATATTGTATTATCACTATCTATATAACATTGGAAATCACCCTTATCGCTCCGAGCGTGAATTTCGTTTCCATGACAACGATACACTACTTTAATTATAGAATTAATGGATGCATATATAATTGTGTGGATTGCATTGAAAACTTACATTTAAAATTTAATATTCTTGTTTCACAAATTTAAATAAATAATTACGATAATTAACATTTGAAAAATAATATTTGTACAATTTGATTTCTTATTTTCACAATTTTTAATGCATTAAGTTTAATTAATTAGTGTTTTTCAATCATTTTAATTTGACAGTTTCTATATCATTAACATGTAAATAATTGCAAATTAGTCATAACAGCCCACTTTATCTCCAAAATTTTTCACTTAAAGCGCTGGCATCGATTTTATTATCCCCACCATGACTACGCACACAACGAATAGATATGCATGTGTACTTTATATACATTGAGTCTTACTTAAACATAATGTAGAAATTAAGCGGTTCATAGACGTTAAAATTTCTTGTAAGTGGGTGCTTAATTCTTATATACCCAAAGCTCTCGTCAACAATAACGGACAGAAGTACATTTGGTAGCAGTTTGCTATAATATGTTGTTGGATATATTACCATTAAGAATATTCACCCGTCTTGTTAAGTTCCATTTACTCACGCGTTCTGCAAATGCGTCAAATATTTCCCGCGTTAAATCAATACATAGTATAAAACAAAGTCGCTTTCTCTGTCCCTATGTCGCTATGTCCCTTTGTATGCTTAAATCTTTGAAACTACGCAACGGATTTTGATGCGGTTTTTTTTAATAGATAGAGTCGTTCAAGAGGAAGGTTTTTATGTATAATACATCCATATTATAGTAGAGTAAGGGGTTGAAATAGGGGTTGAAAGGGATATGCTTCAAAAACTAAAAAAGTTGTGCATCGATTAAGATCAAATATTGACACGATATACAACCAGCTTCAAAGATCTATTGTTTTTATCTACTTTTAACCTTCGGAGGGTAGAAAGGTGTAGCGAGAAAGTGGGAAGGAATTATCGAATATTTACAAATATACCTAAGTGGGGTATCAAATAAAAGAGCATGACGTGTACAGTACAAAAATGTTATCCCACGCAAGGAAATGTGGGGGAGGGGTGCAAGTGGGGATGTTGCCCAGCAAAGCGGGTAGTTCACAGCTAGTATTCTTTAATTCACTGAGTACGAATTATATTGATTAATGATGCTGTAAATATTTATTGAATTAATTATTTGCATATTAAAAATGACGATTTTGTATAGAAAAAAATTACTAGCGGTGGAGCTGCGTTAAATCAGCAAATTACCTCAGAGATTGAAAATTAAATCAATTAATCAATTAATTAAACATGTTGCATTAGGAGTAAGATAAGAAATTGCAAGTGAAAATAGTATTAAATTTTCATTGCGAACCATATATATACAAATCATAGACTTATATCCACCCATACAATTATATTTATAAGGTAGTGTATCGTTAGAGTGGAAACGCCAGAAATAAAACTCAAGTATGCGAATCCATAAAATATATTTTTTCGGAATATCCGTGAAACGGCTTCCTTTTGATATGTATTATGAAAAAACAGATGAAAAAAGTTTTTATCGTCAAGGATATTCTATTTTGTAATGCCAACTTTCTCTGAGACGATCACTATGATTCTAACGATACCACAGTTTGATCTACAATGTAACAACTTTAAACATGTTGCATACTCTATTCATAGGATATATATTTGGTCGTTTCAAAAGTTGAGTACTTTAAACTGTAATATCTCAGTGAATACTTATTCAAGTTAAGCGAAATAAGCGTCATATGAATCAGTGTACTTTAATTGCACTTTAATTGCGTTAAAGAGCCAACGTTACACAAGTTAAATAATTCCGTGGTCATAAAAATTGGATGCTCAAGTTTCGATAAAGTTGACGAAGGCCGTTTTTGCTTGGTCGTGATTGGTAAAGGCTCTACGGGTGAGAAAGTTATCTAAATGCTTGAAAGGTGGTAGTCGGTTGGCGAAAAGTCTGGGGAATATGGCGAGTGAGGCAGATCTTTGAAAAGACGCTCAATTCGTTTAATTTTCGGGCGGTGATTTGTGAAACGAACGGACGAGCGTTGTCGTGGAGCAGAAAAGAACCTCTTCTGTTCACCAGTGCCGGCTGCTGTTGACGAGATTTTCAATACATTTCGTCGATTTCTTCACAATGGTTCCCTACTGTAATGGTTTGGCACGGCTTCAGAGTGTACCCGCTTTTCGAGCTCTTTGGTCTTTCCAATACGTTTTAAAGCACAAAATTAAAATTTATACCACGATATAGTAGAATCAATATTTCTTTAGATATGGAGCTATAAAAACACTCGACAATAAAACGAACAAAACTTTTGATACAAACTTATAAATAATGAATAAAGACAACCATATAATATTATTGTACGTCTATTGAAGCTCATTATACAGAATGTTTTGTAGGTGTTATAGTGAACATTTATAATTATTGTAGAATACAGATATCGTTCGTTACAGTACATATTTTGCAGATTATGTGTTTGTGATAACGATAATATTAAAACAGTACGTACATAATATATACGAGTAACTAACTAACAAACTAACGTTACATGTTAAATAACATGGTTGTTGCCGTTGGTACACATATTAACATATTTAGGTGAAAAAATTTAAATATTGACTGTATAAAAATTGTAATTAGTGGTAATCATCAGAATATTTCCTGATATTGCTTTTGTTATACAGCATGATCTATTTTATATATAAGAAAAAAATTATGCTCTACTCTAAACGTCTCCTGTTTGGTCTCTACGGTATTTTGAAGAAATGGAAGGAGTGCAAGTAAGCATTTTTAAGCAACACCTACAGCTGGTAAGAAATACTCGATATATTTCCTTAATATGTTTCCTTGATATGTTTTAGTAGCACAGTTGGATAAGGCGTTTCGTTAAGACCCATTCCGTTCGCGGTATGCCTAGGGTAGTGGGTTCGATTCCTGCCATTACAACAAAAATTAATTTAATTAATAGTTTTGATGGGCTGGTGTAGTGCATGGTATATGCATGAAGGAGGTGCACTCAGCCTTTGAAAATAATTGTGGAGCTGATAAATGAAATTATCAGCGAAACGATTGTAAAACACATATATAATGGGCTCTATAGCCTAGGTGTGTCCTTCCTGGGCAGCCATATTAACTAACCTAACCTATGTTTCAATTGCCTTATGAATCTGACATCTCATCCTGATCAAAGTACAATTGGGCATTACAAATTGAAAATCTTCTGATAAATATTGGCTGTGAAAATTTATTTGTTTTGGAAAAGATGACATAAACAGAATAAGTGTTCTGGTTTTAGCCCTCTTTACCAGAGTTTGCAGTTTAGTAAGGAATCACAGTCTTGCCTGCAGTTTCAATGTTCAATTTCATTTGCTAGAATTTTGGCTCAGCTTTGCTCATCTTAAAGCAACACGAGAACTTTGTGCATCTATTATTTGTCTGCCCTGCGTTCACTGTCATCCGTAATTATGAAGACTTAATCCGAGGAGTATTGTTTGTACCAGATTTTTTATTCTAAACCAGTAATTTAAATTATAACTATCTTTGCTTCAAAAATGGTCAAATTTTCATTTGAAAGAATATTTTTAGTCAATTGTCTTTAGTGAAAGTTGATTTTTAGGGGGCGAACTAAGCGAGGACAAACGGGTTGAAGGGAGGCATGTGGGTTTTCAAAGTTGACATTGTGTATATATTGTAGTATATAGAGTGGATAAGTGAGGTAAAGATTGGTTCTCTAAATGAATCAATGATTCACTAAATGAATCGTGTATGGAATCGATTGAAATGAATCATTATTACAAATGAAAGAAAAGTGTGCTGCATTTGTGTTTTATTTCATTCTTTAAATAGCACAGCGAACTTCATGACCGAATGCCGCGTTATTTTCCAAGGGGATGTAAGTAAAGTTGATGTTTAGAGGGCGGGCTAGGCGAGGAGAAGTGGGTTTAAATGATTCCTTATCACGAGCGAATCCATCAGCAAAAGCTTGCCTTTAATTAATATTGACTCGACAAAGTATTTGTCTATACACAGCTTACGCCATAAAAAGGTGGTTTGGGCCGAGGTAACGTTCTTATTCAAGAAGATTGAATAAAAATATTTCAGATAAAAATGTACATCAAAACATTACATTAAAAATAAAGCTGGAAAAATGCCGGAATGTTTTACGTTAAATAGAACTTTGAAGATTACAAGAAAATTGATTAACTAACGATTACCAAACAAAACTCGTGTGTTTTATAAAATAGTTTACTTTTGTAATAGAACTTTATTTAAAAAGAAAAACTTTTTCTGTTGAGATATTTGATATACGAGTAATTAAAACCTGAAATTGGATATGCGTCTGTAATTCATAAAAGTTATGATGTAATTGGATTAACTTTTCAATCTATTACAAATAAACGACCGTGACTTTAAAGAAAAGAGACAAAACCTTTTTCCATCGTAAAACATTTAAACTTAAAAAAATAAAATGAAAAGACTGGAAAAAACAACTTATGTTTACCTTCTAAAAAAGTTCGTAGACAGTGATTATTTTTCGTTTATCTGTGTGTAAAAAGGGTAACTTTATTTACAAAAGAAGATGAAGGTACGTACTATATTTTAACCCGCACACAATGAAAATGACCTTATATAAAAAAAAAACGTAAATCTCTTTCTAGACATGAAAATTAGATTTGTTTTGTCGGGGAGTTTAACACACCACCACATCAACCAGAGCACTTGAAAGATGGCGCGGTTGTTGTTAAAATCTCATGAAAATATTTTTAAGGGTATGAACATCTGTTCAAATTTATTTAAGAAATTAATTTATGTATAACAACGAACGATCCTCTAGACATCCTCGCCATATAGACAGACGACAGACATAAATAAAAAAGCACAAATAAAATAATGAATAGAACAAACATGTTGAAGAAAGCTATTAAACGAATCATCATCTGCAAGTGAGTGCCACTTGAAAATAAAAGCACATTTTTCAAAAAATATGAAATTTATTTGATATGTAGGTAATTGAACTTTTTGATTAAATTTTCTCAGAACAATGATTTTCTTTTGTATTCTTAGCCTTGCAAAGAGAAGCATCAAAGTAGCATATAATCAAATTTGATTGATCGACAGAAATTTGATCGATTTTCAACCATTTTGTTCAGTTAAAGATGTTACAAATAAAGGAAAAGGAAAGAAACCGCTTGTATTTGGCTAAAACTTCACGTAATGTGTTACTTTGGTGTCAAATAGCATTAGCAACGTATGCAATAGTCGAGCAAATGTCTATTTGTTAATAAACAATAACTTTTTAATTCAATGGAACAATTAATGTTAAAGTTGACTTACAAAATTAAAAGCTAGACAACTTGAATTACGTATACGTTATACATGTATAATAGTTTTCGATTATTTGACAAAAACTTAACATTTACGTCATAAAAGTTGCCTAATTACTATTTTTTTAAATGAACTTTAACATTGATCGTTCCATTGAATTAACAAATTATTGTTTATTAAAAAATAGAACTATTTGCGCTACTAACTCATGCATTACAAATTATACTTGACACTTAAGAAACAGATTCCATGAGGTTTTAGCAAAATGCGAATGCTTTTTTTCATTTTCCTTTATTAGCCGATTTTTGTAACATCTTTAACTGTACTATTATTACATTTTAAGAGAAGTTTTTTGTATGTGAAAATTAATATAGAAGCCTCTTTAAAGGTAATAAAAATTGGGTTCATGTTGACATTCTCTAACTGAGGGGTGAATCTTGATCACAAATATTCTTTTGAACTTATTTTTGGAAATAACAAGTGCCTTATTTTGTTGGGAGTGTTAAATTGACTCCTTTAAAGAATTTAAAAAATAAATTTTTTTCAACCTTTTATATTTAAAATATGTTTAATGAGTTTTTAAAAAGAAAACAACCATTCTGGAAAATCTTGTCATCAGAGTGGGAATATATTCTAGTCGGATCTTAATCATTCAAAAATCTACTTATATGTCTCTTTCATAAAAAAAAATTGCCAGTACAATTAATCTAAAACCACATTTTAAAAAGAACAACAAATTCACATCATACTATAAATCTCTAAGGCTGATACTTAAAATAAGACCCTGTATTCTGTTATTCAAAACACAATGAAAGTATGTACAAGGAGTCACATAGATTACAAGTACAAAAGAGCTACAAAAAAAACCGTATTTAGAATATAATATAATAATCAGTATATAACAATAGAATACAACAAGCCATGAGCTTCACAACCGTTTTATGTACAAAAGCTGGAAACATTACTTACTTTTCTTGTAGTAGCTTATAGAGTACATACAGTCATACTGTTTGTTTTTCATTAGTAAAGGAAAGATGTCTAGATCGGGGCGTTTGGATAAAAACCTACTTACGGGACATTGAATAATAAGCTATCTATGTAGAGATGAAGAAAAAATTAGTCTTGGTATTGAAGTTTTTAGCAATTTTTCAAGACAAAAACCAAGAAAAATATAGTACCACTCACTTCGTCGAATATCAAGACCTTCTCTATATAGATTAAGATTAAAACATAGACCAAACTCAGCAAGACCAAGACCTAACCTTGCAAAACCAAGACTCATTAGTCTTTTACCAAACTTTAAACCTTCTAGAGAATTTTCGAATGTGCTTTTTTATGATACTAAATTTTTCTTTTGCATTTTCAGTAAAGCCAGACAAATAAAGAAAAAACAATCATTTATATAACTCTCGGTATAACGCAGTTTGGGTGACAGACTTTGATTATCTGTTCTCATCATTTTTAATGAGTAATATATATTAATTTAGTAATGATTATATTGAAAATAAGAGTCCAAAAATTCTAAAATAATACAATAAGACACAAACGAAACTGAACAGTCCAAAACATGGTTGATCAAAAACAAGACTCGATTGGCCAAGATCAAGGATGAAATTATTTTTGCAAGACCAACATCAAGACCCTGCAAAAACAAGACTCGATCTTGCAAGATCAAGAAATATTTTTGCAGAACCAAGACCAAGGCCAAAAGTAAAACAAGATAATGCAAGACTCATACCAAGGCCCCACTCATCACTACCTACCTATCTAGGAACTACTAGCAATGTCACGAAAAAGTTGATTTGAAAATGGCTGGAGTTTAGATATTTCTTTTCTTATCAAAATAATGAAGAGATGAAATTCATGGGATCAATATAAATTTAGTACACGACATGTTTGTTACCAAGTACCTACGATAACCAAGACAAAATCGTGAGTCATACCATGCTCTACTTGGCGTTGATATTTGTAGAAATTTTGATTGAAATATAAGGAAGTGGTGATGAAGTCTAAAAAAATCAACAAAACTATGCTTTTCATTTCATTTCCACGTCATGTTTAGTAACCTTAGCATTTAATTCATAGTTTTTCCGCCAATGAGCCAGCCCAGACGAGAAAAGCCTAATCTTGAAAAAATTTTATAAATTTTTTAAATATCTCTTACTTCTTCATTTTTGTCTAATCAACTATAATAAATAATAAAAATACCACATTTCTTTAGAACTTTGGAGCCCAAGGAAAATATCATATGAAAATTACAGATATAAATCAAAAATGTGGTCGACCTAGACAAATTTCCCAAACAATACAAAGTCTGTCTATCTGCCCCTCCCGCCTATAGATATGTTCGTTTGTGTATATGTCTCTTTTGGGTAAATTAACCTCAAGGGAAAATTTGGTAGAAACATTGTAATATAATAGTGTATATATTAAAATGTTAACTCTTTATAGTGTTCAGTTATATACATGTACATTTACTCTGCAGTGTATTAATTTCTTAAGTTGGTACCACTACTTTATTACATAGTCATCATTACGATGTAAAATTTATAACTATAGAGAAGAAGAATAGTATAATGAACACAGTCCAAATAAATACACGGTGAAATTCTTCTATGAGTTTCAGTGGGACGGTCTAATTCTTGACTGAGTCTTTTCTATATAAAATATATCAAGGTATACTAAGTTTAGTCCCAAGTTTATAACGGTTAATAATATTGATGCTACCAACCAAATTTTGATCTTGGAGTTCATAATGTCATCTAATTAGTCCTTTTTCGGTCATCCGCCTGTCTGTCTGTAAACACGATAACTCAAAAACGAAAAGAGATATCAAGTTGAAATTGCTCAGGACGTAAAAAGTGAAGTCGAGTTTGCGAGCACCATAAGTCAAGGTCTTGAGTCAGTAGAACCCATCTTGTAAACCGTTAGAGATAGAACAAAAGCTTAAATGAAACTTTTTCTTGTAAACATAGAAAAATTATATACTAGGTATATACTGGTACCTATTATTCATGTTTTAAATTTATACGTGGCATATATTATGTATGTGTTTGTTTATTTTTCTTTACTTACATGATGTAAAAAATCAAACGATTGCGTAATCAACACTGTCTATACATGATATTTCAACAATTGTTTGTTTTCACTTGTTGATTTTATAATTTAGTACACAAAAAAGTTGTCCACAGTTGATTATGTCATTTTAGTTTTGGCACTTGCATTTACTCCAGTTGACCCTACTGAATTTCTGACACTTGTTGGAAACTTTGGAGCCCTGCGCAATAAAATAACAGGTAACTCAAAAATTAACTAAAACATGCTCCACCCGTTATTATTTGATTCTCCACCTTTAATGAACACTCTGGCTCAACCGTATTACATACAATTTACTTTTATTTGCCGCTTTACTTCATCAAAGACGGATAATTTTTGGAGAAAGATGAAGGATGTCCTCCAACTAAAAAGATTGTGGTTTATTCCATTTTTTGATTGTGATGGATTCAGATTCACAGTATACAGAATGTTCGATTTACATCTAGGCATATAAATATCACGAGTATGACAGAGTATATGCGTTAAGCAATGCATCTAAGTAAGAGGTATTATAGGTATTATATGAAATTGCAGAAGTGACTTGTATCGTGGCTTCTCTAATGTAGTTCATCTATTCAACTAAGAAACTCCCACTCTCCAAGTGTCTTATAACTATCTTAACGCATATCGAAGCTTCAACCCATTTATATAATACCTCTCACTTAGATTCATTGCTTAACGCATGTATTCTGCCATACTCGTGATATTTATATGCCTAGATGTAAATCGAACATTCTGTATATCGATGTGTAAGCTGTTAAAATTAGTTTGATACGTGCATACATTGTCACAAAATTTCACATTTATAATATGTCTAAGATCACATGACGAATATCAGTCCTAAAGAATTTCCTCGTGTATATCACAAAGTACAAATGAATATAGTCCACATAATAAAAGCAACCTCTATTTTATAAAAACAAATGAAATACACTTGTCAAATTGATGTATCGTATTTTTGTGTGAGGAGACGAGACACAAAAACATTTTGCTACTAACAAACAAATGTTATAGAATTTGGAACCACGAATAATTGTGTAATCATTTTTTATTTTATTTATTTTTTGGTTGTATTATGTTATTGTATTTTCAGTTATTTTCTTATAACATTTTTAACATGTTTATAGCCTTATATTATTCGAAAACGAAGTAAAATTTTAAAACATCAATAAAAATGTATAGAAATTGGAAAATAGGGAATTTTCTTTTATGTGCTAATGGGTTTATTTTTCCTTACAATGTAAATGTAATAAAATTATCATTATAGGTATGTTTCTGTGTATAGTTCATAAATTGTTGGCACTAAATTATGCAAATTATTTACGAAATTTAATACATTTTGTAGAGATGACAAAATATTGAATTGGTAAAATTCTGTGTACATTTGAACTAAATTCACCATATTTGCATCAGTTTTTTTTTTAATTTACTGACTACGACTTATATTAGACTAAGGAAAGTACACAAACAGGTCCAAAATATTCCGAAGTTTAGAATATTTTTTTGCTTATACCTTTACTCTCGCGATGAGAGAAATTCTCATAATTTCTGACTTGGCATATTTAAAAACAAGTGAAAACAAACAATTGACTGACTAAATTGTTGAAGTACCATGTATTTACAGTGTTGATTACTCTGTCACATTACACATACATACATGTCACACACATATAACTATAATATATATATACCAATATACCAATATAAAACATACTTTACAATTTGCGCATAATTTGTGCTTTCACGGGTAAACAGTGATGGTTACAAAAAAATGTTTCGAGCAAAAGTTGTTTATTTTTTTATAAGAAACATTTTTTACATTTAAACTTTTGTTCTATCTCTAACAGTTTACAAGACCCAATTGACCAATGTTGCTCATTATGAACTTGACCTTTCTTTTTTCGTCCTCAGCACGCTATAAAAATTTCAGCTTGATATCTCTTTTCGTTTTTGCGTCATCGTGATGACAGACGGTCAGACGACAGACGACAGACGACAGACAGACAACCGGAAATGAACTAATTAGTTGGTTTTATAAACACTTATACCAAAATGCTCATATGGCGAGTACTGACAGGATAAAATCTTTTCTCATTGATTTTTGAGCAAAATTTTTGTAAAGATCAACTCATACTAAAAAAAACAAAGACTTGGAGATATTGGCATTTCTGATATCGCCAGGCTTACCGAAATATACTAGTGCCACAATTCCAGCGAACGATCAAATTTAACCAGTTCTGGTTTTTGATTAAAAACAGCTTTAAAAGGTACATTTTACATGTACATTTACGTTAATAATATTTTTACAATTTAAATTACTAAAACCAAACAAGAATTTTTCAATAAATATTATTCAATAAAAAAAACTTGAATACCATTAAAATTGAAATGGAATTCTTGTACACATGTGTATGGATAAAAAAACACATGGGGAATAAAATAAATCAATACATCATATTTTGAGGAATTTAAATTTAAACATTTTCCTCTTCAATAAATTTAATAATTTGTATTTTATTATTGTATGCAATGATGATTTTAATATTAAAAACTGTTGATTTATTTTTAAACACGAAAATCAAATTTTATTTGTAAAGGGTAACTTACGATTTTTCTTAAAGACGTTCTCTCAAAATATATTGCTCTAAGGAAACTTCCAGGAAAAGTTTTTTTTTTTAAGACGAAACTGAATATTTTCAACGTAAGAAATAATGCCTATAAATTTCTAAAGTATATAAATTTTATGTACTGAAACATTATTAAGATTATCGCCAACATAAATAGCAAAATAAGAAACGACCTATATTCGTACTATATATGCTTTTTTAATAGTGTATACAAGATATATTATATACAGGGTGGACAATTTTAATATACTATGGCTAATTGCTCGTTTTGTATTTAACCAATAACCAACCAAAAAAGTTGTAGTTTTTGGTGGGGGCCATCCTGATCTGACATCAGATTGAACCTAGTTCTCTGGGTTGTTCTAATGGTTAATTTAAAACTAAAGAGATAGAATAACACTTTAAATTAGAAAGTTGATCCTCATAAAAAATAGCCTTTTTATTTAAAGCATTTTTTTCGGAAATCGTTAGCCTTCGGAGAAAATGCGACTTAAAATATGTCATTTTTGCATTTAATCAAAAGAAAATACGTTAGCCTTAAAAAAAATTTGTAAGCCAATTTTATCAAAGACAATAGATCATTCGTCTGTGTTTATAAATTTTAAGCCCGAGTAAATTTTCAAGATCAATTGAAGGTGAAGGTTAAATGACCTTGAAACTAGAATTTAAGATCAATATCATTGGACAGAGGCGTCTTTTATAGCCCTTGAAAACTTTTGGTTAAAGTATTTTTCTGTAGCTTGCGTGTTTTCTTTCGATTAAATACAATAGTTTTTCCGAAATTGAACGAATTTCGAAAGAAGAAATTGAACGAAAGTTTTTTTAAGAGAATCAACTTTCTAATTTAATGAGACATTCTATCTCTTACTTTTTGGATCTAAATTGAAAATTCAAGCACCTCGAAAAACTGGGTCCAATCTGATGTAAGCATATTATGTCCCCCATCAAACTTTGTCAGTTTTATACTATGTATATGTGAAATATATCAATGTATACTAAGTTTAGTCTCTAGTTTGTAACGCTTAAAACTATTGATGCCACGAAAAAATTTTGGTAAAGGCGTTCATAAAATCACCAAATTAGTCCATTTTCGGTTGCCTGTCCATCTGTCTGTCTGATAACCCGATAACTCAAAAACGCAAAAAGATATCAAGCTGATATTTTTTAAGTGTGTTCAAGAAGTAAAGAATGAGGCCGCGTTCGTAAATGAGCAACTTAGGTCAATTGGATCTTAGGTCCTTAGGACCCATCTTGTTAAACGTTAGAGATAAAACAATAGTTTAAACTGCTCCTTTAAAAATGTTCTTTATAAAAAAAATTAATAACTTTTGTTTGAAACATTTTTTCGTTAACATCATTGTTTACCCGTGAGGGCGCAAATTAAGTTAAGAAACATCATTTAGTATGTATACAAGTGCCTGTTGTATATAGGTACCTGTATGTTCAATCTTTTATAAAAATACTAGCTGTTACCCGCCCGCTTTGCGTGGCGTAAAATATACCCGCTTTGCTGGGCAACATCCCCACTTGTACCTCTCCCTCCACATTTCCTCGCGTTGGATAACATTTTTGTAATGTACACGTCATGCTCTTTTATTTGATACCCCACTTAGGTATATTTGTAAATATTCGATATTTCCTTCCCACTTTCTCGCTACACCTTTCTACCCTCCGAAGGTTAAAAAAATTTCTAAATGTAATTTAAAACATTCTGACCAAGTTTTGAACTATTAAAAGCCATAATTTAAAAATATGAATTTTTTATTCATGAACACCCCCGCAACCCCCCTTGTGGGTGGAATTTCGTAACATCCGTTCTTAGCTGACCTCTACTTGGCAAAAGGAATATTCTTGCCCAATTTCAAGTCTCTAGGTCTTATAGTTCCAGAGATATCGTGATGAGTGACTATCTATCTATATAGATCTATAGAAAGTCTCCTATATATTTATAGATTTAATTTGTTGTTATAAGAATATATTTGTTTACGTATATGTTTGATGTTGCAAGTAAAAAACAAGTTAGGATTAAATAAATATGTGCCAGTTTGAACTTGCAACTAATATAATTTATAGATATACACACAATTAAGAACAGAGCAGAGAGTTCTGCAGTAGGCTTCGTGACAGACGGATGCATTAATTGTGTGCAGAAACGAAATGTAACTTCTCAACTAATCAACCTTCAATAAATTATTAATTATGGAATAAATAGTGTTTTGTGTTAAATAACCTACAGTCCACTTTCCTTACAAACCTTTTATCCCATAAAAATCCACATTTACCAACATTTTTGGTCCTTCGGGCCGGATGAAACGAACGATATTTTTATATCTTTGTGTGTAAGAGTTCATAATCAAAACCATTAAGAGTGCAAACCATTGTATAATCAACACTGTCTGTACATGGTGTTTCAACAATTAACTCGATCAATTGTTAGATTTCACTTGTTTTAAAGTTATTTTTTGGTTGGTTAACTCGAAATCGAGCTATTAGACATCTATAATAGAAGAAAACGATCCACTCTTTAAGTTCTGTGAAAAACACAGTAAAGCTAATTAATTTATGTAATTGACTATATTGCAAGTACCTACGGTTTTAAAATCGAATGATAAGAAGTTGTATAATTGCTAAATCAATTGCGTCAGCTTTGTTCTACACCCAACGAATAACAAGAACGTTTTTTACCTTTGATTTTAATATATCTGTCAGGGTAGAAGATAATTATTACAATAAATATAAAATCATTTGAAAAATAAAATGTATCATTTCAGAGTTTAATAAAGTAAACTGAAAAAATTATTGCATGAATTAACAATAATAAGACAATAAAAATGAATGTTTAAAAAGATTCATGATTTAAAACAAATATCTTATAAGAATATACAGGGTCCGTCACCATATGTGGTACATTGAGTATTTTAAGGCGGTATCAATTTAATTTAATTTAGTATTTCATTGGATATATATATATAGATAGATATGGACACACACACAATATTTTTTATTTTTAAGTAGTGGGAGATTTTGGTACATAACAAAAAATAAAAACTAGTATTTCATTGGATATATATATATATATATATATATATATATATATATATATATATATATATATAAAAATATATAAAAATAAAAACTATTATTTTTTGTTATGTACCAAAATCTCCCACTACTTAAAAATAAAAAATATTGTGTGTGTGTCCATATCTATCTATATATATATATATATATATATATATATATATATATATATGTATCCAATGAAATACTAAATTAAATTAAATTGATACCGCCTTAAAATACTCAATGTACCACATATGGTGACGGACCCTGTATATTTAACATACATATATTGTTATCTTTCGTTATTTTATATGTATATACATGGAAGAGTGGTGTACCGTGAGTCACAATTTCTAGAAAATTTTTAGGAAAGCACTTTTGAAACCATTTTTCACTAATGAAACAATGGAAATTTTAGTACTGTAGTAACACCTTAGTACTGTACAAAATCCCATACTTTCTTTACTTATTAAGTCAAAATCTATGAAGTACTCATGAAGTAAATGAAGTAAAAATCTATGAAGTAAATCATGTACTAATCTTTTAATATCAAATAATAATCAAAGATAACATAAAATTATTTTATAGTTAATTAACCTGAAATGCGATTTTGAAATGAAATGAGTTTACTTTGAATTTCAATCCTGGGAATTTCTAAAAAGGGGCAGTAGCCCCTATCCCCTTGGCGAAAACCATACATTAAGTAAAAATGTTCATTAATCACTTATATAGACCGTTGATTCGTTCCAAATACCTGACGAAGTGCCCATTAAATCTCCTCTACGTTCTGCGTTAAGTTTAAAACTGAAATATCTCCAAACAAAATACCTATAAACAGTGATTTAGGCAAGATGTGATTTAAAACAGCAAAATCATTAGTCAACTTGTAATAAGACAAACACTGAATACAAAAATTTTAATTTTTTCAATGTAATTTTTATACCATGTGTATATGAAATATATCTAAGGTAGTCCCCTTGCGGTTGTCTGTCCTTTCCTCCGTCCGTCTGTCTGTCCACCAACACGAAAACTTAAAAATGAAAAGAGATATCAAGCTGAAATTTTGATGTGCTCATAACGTAAAAATTGAGGTTGAGTTCGTAAATGAGCAACATAGGTCAATCGGGCCTTGGGTCCATCGTATCCATCTTGTAAACCGTCAGAGACAAATCATAAGATTAAGCGTAAAAAATGTATCTTATAAAAAAATGAACCACTTTTTTTGAAAATTTTTTTCGTTAACATCACTGTTGAAACGGGAGAGCGCAAACCTAGGTTTTAACATTTTTATACTTATTATATGGGAATAACAGTTATGGATGTGTGACACCTCAATCATGTTATATTTACAAGACTGTGGTTATTTTTCTTTACTTACATGATCAACACTTTCTTTACATGGTATTTCAACAATTACGTAAGTCAATTGTTTGTTTTCACTTGATTCTTTTTAATTTCAGGAAAAAACAAAAGGGTAACCGATTCTCTCGATTGCCTTTCGCTCGGGTGAGTTTTGTCTTTATTAACATGGTAATATCTCTTAAACTAAAATATAATCCACAATTCATTGTCATCAAGTGAGGTACAACGGTTTTGCCAGTATTCTTTAAATTCACAACATTTTCATTTAACATTTTAAATGCTTTTTAAACATATTGTTTTTATTTATTATAACAACTCTTTCAAGTGTAATATAAACAATTGAAGTCTTGTCAAGTCACCATGCACCAATGACTTTTACAATATAACAAACATATTTATTATACTGATGTGAAGTTGGTTATATAGTAGTATTGTGAAGTTACTCACAGTCAGTGATACCAACTGTGTGTGGGTATTTTCAATGTTGAAAATAACATGCATCAGTCATTTTGTTATGCATTTATGTGAAGAAATGTAAATACTGAATGTAGCAACAGATTTTGAACCGAGAACTTTTCGAAAATTAATAGTGGTATCACTATAACAAAAACAATTCTGGAGTTACGTACACAGTGATTAAACTACTGAAAATAGTCGTGTTAATCTTATTCTACTCAGAGGAAAATCCCTTACAAAAGCTGTCTTATTCGAAGAAAATATTAAAGAGCTATTCTCGCTTTGAGAGTTAAATTGCCTGAAAAGGCAGTATAATAAATAGGATACGCCTATACTTTTTCTTAAAGGAAGTATTGCAACCATGCTAAAGTTGGAATTCATTGGAAATTTGAGCAACTTAATTCATTTTAAATAGGAAAAAGTTAAAAATTTTAGAAACTTGACATATTCTGTACAATATATGTATTGTGAAAAAAGAATAAAACAATTGACAGTGATAATTGTTGAAATACCCTGTATTGACAGTGTTGAATATCAGCTTAAACTCTTTTTAGTTAATAAAGAAAGTTTTAGAAACAAATACATTTATAGCGGTCTTACGATCGCCATTTATTCTAGTTTACTAAAAGTTCAAAAGTATTATTTAGAAGACTTATTTTGTTTTAGAAAACTTATTTAAAAAAAAACTATCACAGAACTTACTAGCTGCAGATACTTACAATTTCAAGTCTCTATTTGCCATAGTTTTAGAGAAAACTCAAAAGTTTTACAAGATGCGTCCAACGGACCCAAGACCCAATTGAACTATGTTACTCATTTACGAATCTGGCGTCACTTATATTTAATATTTTCACTACGTATCTCACATAGCTCAAAACCCTTTAGCCGAAAATTGTTGAAATTTTGGGATTGTTTTGATATCAAGTTGTATACTACTTTTTTGTAGTTCCTTGTACTACTCATTCTTTATCATGATCTTTGGTTAAATATCACAGCTCAAAACCATTAACCGAAGAATTTCGAAACTTAAAATTAAGGAAATTTAGTTTGCTTTGATGAAAGAGTAAAAAAGAATCAATTTTAAAAACTAAATTTAATTTTATGTTTCGAAACAATCGTGAATAAAAAAAAATTGTCTGAATATGTATGTTTTTTGAAAATTTTAATAAAAAATACTTCTTAAGGGACAAGCTTTTATTGTACTTAAAATTAGAAAGAAAGGTCACTCATACCCGACTATTTGTAAAAGCTTGAGGCGCTTACTACCAAAAATGAATCGAAAAGTAATTAGGCATGTGCAGTAGATGAGGCGTTACGATTCATTTTTGATATTTTAAATTAACCGCCTCAAGCTTTTAAAAATAGTCGCGTATGAGCGACTTATAGATAAAATTATTTTCTACTTTTTAGTACAATAAAAGGTTGTCCCTTAAAAAGTATTTTTTATTAAGATTTTTTCTATATGAATCACTGCTCTATAGCGTTGCCTTTCTTAACCTCATTGTTTGTCAAATATTTATTTCTTTAGGTTTTAATGAAAAATTTATTTAAATCTTTTAATCAAATATTTTCTTTTAATCTTCAAAAGATAAATTTTGTAATTGTGACATTCTGTAAGAATTTTTTGATAAAAAATATAAAAAAAAAAAAATAAAAACCTAAAAGAAAAATCAGTCTTGTTGCTCTGTATTTACAGAAAATCACTTTACAAGAAAAATGCATTTTGTTATCTTTATGTATTTTCCCATCTTGCATGATGTAAAGTTGAATTCCGTAGTTAAAGAAGAGAGAAGAGAAGATTGTTAACCTTCATGTATTTTCGTATACAGAAAAGTCATTTTTCCGAATAGATTAATGTTAGTTTTCATCTAAGAAATTGTAAGTTGTTTATCTTTGTCTTTGAAAATGTTTCTTTTCCAATACATAAATCATTTATTATTCAAAAACTAAATTTCAGTTGTCGATAAAAACACAAATATCTTTCTTGTTTTTTGTAAGGTTATATCAGTTCATCAAAGTTTGTTACGACTTTTCCTCTTACTAGATTGGCCTGACAATTACATGACCGTATGTTATTGGCCGTTTTTAGCCCCCGAACTAAAAAAAGGGGTGTTATATGTTGTCTGTGACATTGTAGCGTGACATTGTAAATTTTGTCGGGAGTTTTTTAAATTTTTTTAAATTTCACTTGTATGATTTTTATGTTTTAACTGCTTACAAAAAAAAAAAACTAATCTCTGTAATCTGTTTTTTGTATTTTGTTTTATAAGAAAACCCTAGAAATGGCAAACACTGGGGTTTTATAACAGAGGGTTTGAAAACTGGGATTTTACAACAAAACCTCAGAAAATGCATTCTGCAGATTTTTTACACAATTTCTTTGCCAACCTGCATACAGTTTACATGATAGTAGTGAAGTGCACTCGGGTACCATGCCACTCTATAATGGCGATAAAAAATGCTTAAGCTTCTTCAAAATATTCTGAATGAACTGACGGGGTCAAGCTACCAAAAATATATGGCTTACAAAATGCTAAAAGCTCTCTGGAAACCACAGGTACCTACAATGCGTAAAATATACTTTTTCTTTTTATTGAAAATGCAAGAGATACCAAGTTACCCCGTTACTCATATAAGGGTTAAGTAGAATATAAGCGAAAACTCTTCGCCTGGCGGAAACATCCGTCGTTAAAAATTGTTGTCTGACCTCATGATTAAATTTTACGGACTACTATGGTTGAGAGGTTCGTTTGGTACTTGGTAATACTCAGTTAGGAAGTTAGGAAACAACGTAAGGAAGAAAAATATTTTAAATAATCAACCTGCTAACCAAGAAGCGTTATTATGACTTTTATATCCAAATGCATGGTACTTCCTGAACTAAATCTTAAACTTGCACTTTTTAATTTGTAAAAAATTGCACAACAATTTTCTTTTTCATACAATGGAATACAATTTCCTATTATAGTCGTTTCTAAGAATTAGAACTGTTGCATATCTATAGTAACGTATGCTAACAAAACTGTACATTGTTAAGACTATTCTTCGTTTATTGTTGAGTTGTTATTTTAAACTATTTTGTCATATCATCAGTTAAGGGGATAACAACAATAACTAAGTAGACAGAAAGGCACAAGGCAAGCTAGCAAGTACACAACGAATCTAGAAGAATATCACATTGTTATATTTTTTCTTAAATAGAACACTACACTACTTAGAAAATAGTAGAATGTTGTACTTTTATATATATAAGAAAAACAGAATTCTTTCGACTATGTCATCTCTGAGAGAACAAAGAAAAAGAAAGCAGTTTTCATAAATACTGTCTGTCTCACGAAAAACTATTCTTTAAGAACAGAAGTTTCTGAATTTCCAAATATTATTTTACGGTTTATGGTATACGAGCTTTGGGATAAGAACTTCATGAGAGAGTTGATTTTAAGACGGCTGGTTTTTGTAGTAACGCCTCACTTCCTTCACTTTTTTCCTTTACGTCCCAATACTTCCTTTCGTATTGAAATTAGGTAAAGATGAAATAGATCTTGGACCTCAGAGTGGCTAACTTTACTCATTTCATTAATCATTTTAAAATAATTAAAAAAAATATCATGGCCTTTTAGTAATTTAGATTATAATTGCCAAACAGTTTTGCCGTTGCTGACTCCATACCAGATTCTTTTAATAATAAATAAAAAAAAATGTTTTACATTTTAGTGTGGCTGTAACTTTAATATAATTTAGTTTTATGTAAAATATGGTAATTTTAATTTGCTTAACTAGAATTAATCGTTTTCCCATTTTGTAATGGTTTTATTGTAGGTTCGCTAACTATCATTGGGACCTTTATACTTCTAATCAAAATTCAAAAAACATATATAGGACCAAGTTATTTCAAACTCACTTGCACTATTCGAAGATGATGAATCTACTATTTTTAAATTTATGTATAATCATCTATGAATTTTATATAAAATCATGAGGTTATGATTTACAAATATAAAGAATATTTTAGTGCTGACAGAAGCGAGTGCTGACGGAATAAATGAAATAAATTTCGCATATCGACTTGTTTCTACTGCAAGATGCTTAATACAAACGTTCATGCTGGTTTCCATTAGTTTTTTTATTATTGAAAATCGACCAATCGCGTCAAACAGTCTAATTTTTCTGGGTCATTTTGTACATGACTCCACGTCATACATTTTAGTAAAGATATATTGAATGAATGAATCCCAGGTGTTTAGCCAACTGAATAAATTCTTTCTATACCTACTCGAGTCTAGCGAACGAACGAAAAAAAATAAAACAAGACATTTCTGTATGTCCTTATCCCTCTTCGTACATACGTTGAACTGCATTGTTATTCAATGCTGTGGTATTATTTTCATTTTTCTTTCTTTCTCAATAGTTTTGTGATAGTGGGTTTTTTTTTATTTGGTTGTGGAAAAAATTGTTTTTGTAATACCCAAGTTTTTCGTTTTTATTACTGAAAATAAAAAAATTTTAATCCAAGATTTGTACAAAAATTATAATTGAGGTTGTAGATTTTATATTTTTATACCATATACATGAAATATACCAAGGTATACTAAGTTGAGTTCCTAGTTTGTAACGCTTAAAAATATTGATACTAGGAACAAAATATTAGTTATGTGGGTATATTAGTTTTGTGTGTGACATGTATTATATGAGAATATCAGTTATATATGCGTGACGTGTATGTATGTATAATGTGACAGAGTAATCAATACTGTCTATATATGGTATTTCAACAATTAACTCAGTCAATTGTTTCTTTTCACTTGTTTATTTATCAAATAATGAAAATTGGATTTGATTTTCAACTTAATAAATATTTATTTCGTGATCTTATTTGTAAATCAGAGATTTTCTTAGAAAGATCAGTTTGTTCATTACTTAACAAGTCAAGGCGTGGGTCTTCCGACAATCTTTAAATTGAAATTTTTAGGATGTGAATCGACGGGCCTGGAAAAAATTGTCGACTATCGGAAAAAATTGCTTTTGATTTTTTTTTCAGTATCTCTGCTGAAAGAGAAGTTAAATAATACGATAATAACACAAGGGATGGTAGGCTTTTGTTATGCATTAAAATTGTGTTTGATGGCGAGTTGATAAATTATCACATGAACCGCTTGTTGCTGTTCCATAGTCCTTTGATCACCAGTCTTGTCCTTTGAAACCATCACAAGATGCTTAGGCTTGATGAATTGATGTTTAATTCATCGATAAATAACTGTTACGATAGAGGGTGGAACATTTCAGTCTATAGTGGTTAATAACTCGTTTTGTAGTTAACCAATAAATGATAAAATAAACAAAATTTGTAAAGTTTGATAGGGGGTGTCATGATTCTGACATCAGATTGAACCTATTTCTTCGGGGTTATTTAATACAAAATTTAGGTGATAAAAGTTCAAGAGATATAATGACATTAAATTAGATAGTTGGTCCTCATAAGAAAACTAATATTTTTATTCAAAACATTTTTTCGAAAATCATTAGCTTCGGAAGAAATGAGACTTAAAAATGTGCCATTATTGCATTTAATCAAAGGAAAACACGCTTGATACAGAAAAGTTCTTTAGCCAAAAATTGTCAAGGGCAACAGCAGGCATTCACCAATGATCGATAAATTTTAAACGTTTTTTTTTTGTCGATTAAATGTAATAATGACATATTTTGAAGTCGCATTTCCTCGGAAAGCTAAGGATTTTTAAAAAATTGTTTTAATCAAAAAATGTTATTTTCTATGAGAATCAACTTTCTAATTTAAAATTTTATTATATATCTCTTCATTTAGGATCTAAATTAGCTATTAAAGAAACCTGAAGATCTAGGACCAATCTGATGTAAGAATATGATGTTTACCCCATCAAACCCAAATTTATCCCCAACCAAACTCTGTAATTTTTGTCTAAGTTATTTTTTGATTAGTTAACTACAAAACGATTTGGACATTATAGATGTAAATGGGATCATAATCGTTTAACCATATTTCAGTTGATATGATTTTATGGTTTTGCAATACTTTCATTTTATTTTCATTTCCACGAAGTCTTTTCATTTCCATGGAGTTTTTTAGTTGTTAAGTGTAATCTCATCTATGATGATTTTTTGTACATTTTTTGTCCAAAAAATTTAGACCACAATATTCATGTCTTGATATTTTTTTAGTTAAAAGTTTTTTTTAGGATGTTGGGACCAGTGAATACCAGAAAAAGATATTTTTACTTCTATGAAACGGGAAATTACAAAAAAAAATCTTATTTATTTCCATTTTTAAAACTTATGAATTTAATGAAGCATGAATTCTAACATACAACAATGGTTCAGTTTTCTCAATTCTTTGTACCTGTTTCAAATTTATAAGACGTTTTTCGGGACAACTAAAACCATTAATGCACGGCTTATAAATAAAAAAGGAGCGAGTTATAAATTCGATTCGTAAACTCAACTAGTTTCATCTTAAGAACTTCTCATTTCGTTCTTAAGAAGTCTCATTTCGTTAAGAGTAAGTTTTGTCGAAAAAAAAGGTTAGACGATAAATTACAGTAAGATTTGTAGTCTGTTTATCATAAAAAATTACTGGTCGCTCTTTGTAAATTTTTAGTTCACAACTAATCAATTCTTTCTTTAAGGTAGTACTATCGGTAATAGACTTTGCATTCAGAATGTAATGAAACTTGGCATAGTTGTCCATTATTATATGATAATTAACCAGTTAAATTTTTAAAGGCCTTCAGAAAACTGAAAATCTGAACGTCCAGTTTTGTGAAATAAAATAAAATCTGTGATTTCCCATAAAGATTAATGTTAAAATATCTTTAAAATATCTTTTTTTTCAGTTCTCTGAAGGCCCCTAAAAATTTAACTGGTTAATTATGATATGATAATGGACAACTATGGAAAATTTTATTAAATTCTGAATGCAAACAAAGTCTATTACCGATAGTACTACCTTAAACTTTCAAAAATTAATAATAATTTTAACAGTGTGGAAAAGAATTAGTATGCCTTCTCCAGTAAAAAACCTTATCTCACATCCATTTTATCCCGACCGTCAAGGAGTGGTTGTGTTTTTCGCGCGTACCTACTATGTAGATTTGTTTGTAAATTTCATTATTACCTACCTCGTATCTTCCAAACAGCTCAATAGATTTCCACATTTAAGGTATCATTATATTTGTCTAATAAAACCCAAGTGTTCTTTGATAGGTTTTTGAAAAAACCAAACAAAATGGTTGATTTAAGGAGCGAAATATTAATACGTTAATTAAAAAAAATGGACAAAACCTAGCGAGTAGGGTATCAAAATGAAGAAAATTAAAAGTGGATTACCAAAATTTATAAAAATTTTACATGCTTAAATTTAATTAGGTGTAATAAATTGGTTGAAAAGTTTTAATAAAGTATAATAAGGGGGATTTTTTAGTGCTGGAAAACTAAAAATAAAAATTAAAAAAACAAGCCCAGTAGTTTACATAGCGACTTTAATAGTCTGGACCCACTAAAATCTGAACCGGCTCAAATCTTCAAATATTCCCAATAATGGGCCCCGACTGTTAACGTCGCTTTGTAAACCACTGGACTTGTTTCTGCCTTAGATTTTATTTAACGCAGTCGGGTTTTTTATTTTTATGGTGTAAATAAGTAGGACTCTTTTATTTCCGGGCGTTATATAGCATTGATCATCTCCAAAGAAGATTTAAAAAATGTTTTGTAGTCAAGATCTGGGAAACTTAAGGTGAGTAGATTATTACGAATACGCCAAAAGTAGCATATTCGAAATAATCTATTCACCTAATATGTGAACAACCTCACAAAATGTTTGTGTTGTCCTACTAGGTTAATCATAGTCAACGGAAGTCAGAAAGATAGTGAAGTTGAAGAAGTGCAATTATATTTTTACGATTTTCTCGCATTTTCCAACTTTAATTACTGAATCCTAATGAATATAGTAACAATAATAAAAACAGATTTAAATTTTACATTCAAAAAAAGGTTTTATTTTGTACAGTTGTAGGATTGTGTCTCACACATACATATGAGAAAGATAACCTATTTTCACCAAAAAAAAAAAAAAAAAAGAATAAAAAAAGGGACATTATTTAAATTTTATACAAATGCATAAATTTTAATACCCTTAACTTGTTTTTTGTTATCTTTTGTAATGTTTTTTGTTTTTTATTTACCCCTTTCACATCGTCCGTCAGGCCAAACACCCTTGTTTGTTGCTGCAAACAATATAAATTTTCAACGCACAACAACACAACATTTTGTGAAAGATGATAATGATGAAAAGTTTATCAAAAAATATAAATATATATATATATATTTAGAGAGTTGAACGATTGAAAAATTTTCATGAAAATTAAATTAAAATTTTCACAACAAAAGTTTCTCTTAGTTAAAAAATTTATTTCTTCTTTCTACTTCTCACATCTTCATTACAAAATCAAATTAAAAATAATCACGTGACAAAATGAAGTAACAAAACATGTACAGGAGGTTTTATGAATATTAAAAATGAAATTATTAAAATATTATAATTTAATCGTAGAGAATTTAGTTCTGTTTTCTTTGCAAAACGGAATGTAGAAAAAAGTAAATATATTAAAGTCTTTGCTATTTTTGTAAATTGTTTCGTGAAAGTCGTGAATAGTAAATAATTCTTTTACTCATCATTTTGAATGTTAATATTGATTTTCAAAACGTTCTGAATTACGTTGTGTGTGTATCGAAGCCGACATTTGATAAGGCTTTATGTTATTTAAATTAAATTTAATAATGATGGGGCTTAATCTCGTTTTTAACCGACTTCAAACAAAAAAGGAGGATGTTATCAATTCGACTGTATTTTTTATTAATTAATTTTTTTTTTACGTGTGTTCCTTCAGAACTTTCGAGTGGGTGAACCGATTTTGATGATTCTCTATCCATTTGAAAGCTGGTTAATCCGCGTGATCCCTTTTAATTTTGGTTCAGTTCAGTTTGGTTCAGTCGGCATCCATGAGAAAACCATAAAAGTCTTAAATTTGTATTAAGTATGCACGACAAGAGGAAGAATAACTATTAATTTCAAATTTACTAAAAATCACAAAATATAATGAAAACCGACTTCAAAAGAAAAACTTTTCTTAAACAAATTAATATGCACTAAAAAGAAAAAAAAATTAACGATAAGATAATGTAGTTAAAATTATTGTTATTTTTGGAGTCGGTGTTGTTTCCTTGGCTGACACCGACTCCAAAACTAACACTCATATTAACTACATTATATTATCGTTATTTGTTACTTTTTAGTGCATATTAATTTGTTTTGGAAAAGTTTTGCTTTTGAAGTCGGTTTTCTTTTTGTTAAATGTTTTTAAAGATATCTATCTATAACAGAGACCATCCACATCATTATTTTAATCTTTATTTATTTTACTTTAAACTACATCCAATATACAATTAAATTTTTATGATGTGGGTAAAGTTGGTTACTTCATTGTGATCAATTTTACAATGTGATCACTGTTGATCAATTGAAATTGATCACAATGTGATCAATTTTAACGCTAAGCCAATTATAATTGCTCACACTGTCGCTGCCTGGATTCTGTACCTATCAGTCTGTTTAAAAACGATGGTGCCTTTACTCACAAAGCCACAAAACCGGTTAAATTTCATGTAACCATGTGGTTAAATCTGTTTGTGTCACGAATGCGTTCCCCTTTTTTTAGTCTAGGCTTTCCTGCCTTAAGCAATTACTCTTATATAGAACGCTACACTATAAAAGTTTCAGCTCGATATCTTTTTTCCTTTGTGTTTTCTTGATGACGGGCGGGCGGGCATACGCATAGAGAACTGGAAATAAGCATTTTAAGAGTTACAAACTAGAGACTAAACTTAGTATACCTTGATATATATTTCATATATAGTATAATTACCATTTATTTTCACATTTTTAAGGCGTAGATAAAGTATTATATATAGGTGGCAACGGATTATTCACGTTTTTCTGTGGGAAGCTGTGCTACTGACTTACGTTTTGTAAATTTGCATTCGTACGTTAATAATGCTCTTAGTTCTTTTCATAAATTATCCGCTGAGTACTTTTAAACTCTCTGTAAATATTATGTGTAAATAATAATGAAAAAACACGTAAGGAAACTTCAGTTGAAAATGATGGTAAAAAAGAAAATTTTAATCTATTAACTGACAATTAAACTCTTTAAAAATAAATATATTATAATATATAAAATTTAAAATTAAATTAAATTAGTTTGCTAAAAAATAAATTTTCACTTAAATAAATTAAAGTAAATATAATTATTTTATAAAATTTATTTATTTATTTTTAATTTTTGTAAACAAAAAAGTATATGGAAAAGTTTTTAATATCTACCCATTCACACACATAAATAACATTGAAGAAATATAAAGTAGGATGTATGCTCTAAATCGTAACTACGGACTTTGGTAGATCCTGTTTCTTCGAGGACAGACGAATGACTTTCTGATGAAGCATATTGTTTTATTTTTTGATCAGTAATATTATTTGATAAGTTTATAAAAGCATAGTTTATTATAAAATAAAATTCTAAAAGAAAATCACTTTTGGCCGGGTGTACAATAATATACGAGGGACCTTTGCTAATTATCGATTTTTCATTTTCAAGAACTTCCCGATTAAAATTACTTAGCTTGTTTTCTGCGATTTCAATGGAAGACTTACTCCTCGCAGAATCTCACTATCAGTAAAACATTCAAAGCCATTGGATAATTTTTGAAGACACACACATAAATTATAATTTGTTTTTGATGTCATTTTACAGAAAACATTCAGCTAGGTTAGATTAGAGTGGCTGTTCTGGGGTGGGACACACTCAGACCATAGGGTTCGTTGTGTTACCGCACAGGGTTGACCCATCCCCGGCCACTACTCCATCAACCATTTTGAGCTGTTTAAGAACATCAGGAGTGTTTTGACTTGCAGCAACGGACTCCCAAGCGTTCAACATACCTGCAGCCCAGCCAGTGTCCTATAATATCCGCAACAACTTTGCTAATAGAGAAGCGATATAGGTTCTTCGGAGCACCTACGATTGTACTCAGACCATACCTGTCTTATAGTAGCACAAGTACATTCATTCCTCCATCTAAGATTGGCCCTTTTTAAGATATTCTCTTTAAGAAGCACCTTGCTATTCGCGAATGGAACTCCCGGATGCCTAATAATGCTAGTGCCTGCTAGTATTGTGTCATTTCTAGCAAGCTCGTCGGCTTCACAATTTCCTGGGGTGTCTCTGTGTCCCGGTACTTATACCAGGTTTACATTCATTTGTTCCGACAGCTTATTTAAGGACGTACGGCGGTCCTGTGCTACCTTTGAGGCTAGATATACTGAGCTGAAGGAGTTTGGAGGTGCTTGGCTGTTGGTGAATATAGTAATGTCGCTGCATCTGAGAGTGTTCAGTCTTATACATTCACATACCTCGTAAATAGCCATCACTTCCGCTTGATACACGCTACAGTAATACGGCAGCCGAAATGACGGACGAAAATCAAAATTTTCAGAGAAGATCCTACAACCTACCCTCTTCTCTAATTTAGATCCGCCGGTATAAAATATCACGCCCTTTAGCTTAACCAAGTTCCCATCTCAATCCTGTCTGTAGAGGATCTTTAATGAGATCTTGTTCTCGAACGGAAAACATTAACTTTCTATCATGACGTTAATAATCATAAATACCTCCTGTGGTAATAGACATAACGTAATATTGATGAGTTATGGGTGAGTGCGTATTGGTGTATGTTAAATGTCATGAACGTAACTTATGAAAAGCGTATGTAAAATTTAATTTTATAAAATTACAGATTGAATCAGAGTACTTTTATAATGTCGATTCTTGGTTTAACTCTTAACATCGCGTCATATTTCCGCAAGATGAAATGTTTTTTACAACGTTTTCAAATTGTGTCAGTTTATAAGCGCGCTGATTTAAACATAAAAAATGATTTAACACAAATTTTTTATTAAACAAAATATACTGAAAAACGTATTTTGCACAAATTTTTAGGGAAATTATCGGTAAATAAGTAAACAATATAATAAATTTTATGTTTCTTGAATAGAATCTATAACTTTTTTGATAATTTTAACACATATTATAAAATATTGCATGTAAAATTAAAAATAAATTGTATATTATTTTGTATATCGTTTATATCGTTTAAAATTTAATTCCAAAATCAACATTATTTTAATCAACAAATTCCTTTTAATTTTATATTATTCTGGAAATATCGTTACATCTGATGTTAATATTGAAATCTACATTACATCAGTTGTAAATAGCGATGAAATTAAATGACATCTGAAGTAAATGTCGAAGTTTTTTTAGTTTTAAATGACTTTTATAGAAAATTAAAAAATATATAATGTGAAAATTATATATATAATTTTTCAAACATAATTCCTTAGAAATAATTTCTTAATTATAAATAAAAACATCTCAATATAACATAGACTAATAGCGTTAAAAATCATAATTATGTGAAGTTCAAATCTCTATCTCTATTATATTATAAATGTGAAAGTAAGCATGTTTGTTTGTTTGTTTGTTTGTTACGCTTTCACGCTAAAACTAGCGAATGGTTTTTAATGAAACTATACAGCAATAGAGCTCATACTTCTGAATAACATATGAGATACAATTTATAAAGATATTTTAATAAAAAAAATTAATTTAAAAACTAATTTAATTTGACATTGCCATAGATTACAGATGCCTGTAAAAGTAATCATTTGACATTACTATAAATTACAGATTTCTGTAAAAATAGTCAATATAACATTTCCACGCCCATCTTTTCTGATATACTCAATGAATAATTACGACTATTATACATTCAAAAAATTAGAAAAACATACATATATTTTACCTGTGTAAAACAATCCTTACCATTATTTCGAGTGTAGAAAGGGGATAAACGAGAGCAATCTTTGTCAATCTTATTTTTAAACCCAGCAAAGCGGGTGGGTATCACTCTAGTAATAAATAAAGCATAGATAAAACTAAGGTAAGCTTAAGTTTCTGACAACGATGTACTCGAAATCAACTAAATGTTTTTGACACTTTCAACCCCCTACTCTTTTGTTTTACTTATTTGTTTTATGGCTTTCAATGTCCAAAAACACAAGAGAATGTGGAAAGAAAGCTTTTTCCCAGAATTAGTAAAAAATATTTCGGATATCTAATTTATAGTTCATTTTTTTGATCCTTATGAATCATCGTTCGTTCCAGTGACTAAAATTTTGTTTTTAACAAGTGAAAACAAACAATTGACTGAGTTAATTGTTGAAATACCATGCATAGTCAGTGTTGATTTCTTTATCACATTACACATACAAACATGTGACACATACATAACTGATAATCAAGTATAGTACATATTATAAAATGTCCGCCTAATTGGCGCCCTCACGGGTAAACAGTGATGTTTACGAAAAAATGTTTCCAACAAAAGTTGTTTAATTTTTGATAAGGAACATTTTTTACATTTAAACTTTTGTTCTATCTCTAACGGTTTACAAGATAGGTCCTACGGACCCAAGACCCAATTGACCTATGATGCTCATTTACGAACTTGATCTCACTTTTTACGTCCTGAGTACGTTGTAAAAATTTCAGCTCGATATCTTTTTTCGTTTTTGAGTTATCGTGTCCACAGACGGACGGACGGACAACCGGAAATGGACTAATTAGGTGATTTTATGAACACCTATGACAAAATTTTCTTCCTAGCATCATTATTTTTAAGCGTTACAAACTTGGGACTAAACTTAATATACTATGTATATTTCATATATGCATGGTATAAAAAGGTTACTGATAAAATTGTAAAATATTATCTAAAATTAAATATTTCAGTAAAATGTTTTTGAATATTTGTATCTCCATTTATAAAAAAATGAATACCGCGCCTGTATTGAAATGTTTTACAAGTATATTTAGATGATTTATTTGCATGTATTAAATTAAATGTATGTAAAGTTAAATTGTACGCTTACGATTCTATACTTAAGGAAATGTTTCTTGTAAATAACAAACATATAACAAATAATGACATAGCAACCATTAATTGTATATCAAAAGTATGTATATGATGAATTTATTTTGTATATACGATAAATATTATACATAAATTGCGTATAATTTTTTTTATAGAGTAAACGAGTGGGCCAGAAATCGAAGACAGAAATCTTTCCTTCTTTGAACTGGAAAAATATTGACTTGAAGTTCCTATCGTTAATTAACATCCATTTGAATGCAACGGTGGTGAGCTGCAACGCCAATTTGTTCTTCTTTAACCTGGAAAGTTATGGGATGTTTTAGTCTATTCTTATCTCTAAGTAGAACATATTTTTTTAAAACTCCTCTTTAAAAACTATGTGACTAAAGTATTCTACTATGTTTGAAAAAGCACTTCAAAATGTTGATTTTCTTAATAAAAAACCACAAAAAATATATTTCGGTAAAATAAGTACGCTTTCTTGCTATAAAATTTAATTAAGTTTTAAATCTTTTTTACTTTCGCAGAAACGTTGTCAGCCGTTTTGGTGACGTTATATTGGTAGAAACAACAGTCGTGTATGTAATTATTATATGTATAAATAAAGTTGATGGTAACATAACCTACAATTACTATGAAAGCCATCAACAAATTATTAATTAATGCTTATTATTTTCGCCCATATCATTTTTATGCCTTTAAATGCCTTTAATGTCTCAAAATCAGGATATTTAAATATATTTCTACATAAATATAATAATTTTTATCAAATTTCATAATTTATTTTTCACTCCCAAAAGTACCTTATTAAGCAATGTTGTGCACAGAAAAAGCGGTTTTCTTGAGTCCAGAATTTAATAAAAAGACAAGTGAAATTTAGAAAATTTAAAAAACCACCGTCAAATTTTTCAGGAAAGGAACCCTAAACTCGCATTTGGAAATATCTATTAACACTTTTCATTTAATTGCCTTTCTCCTAAAGCTTTTTCCGAACTGAGCCGATTTGGAAGTTCATCGCCAATTTTTAGTTTTTTCGGTTACGGAACCCTAAATTGGACTTGAAACGTAGCTTAGAACATTCTTCTTTTTTTATTAAATTACCTTGAAACAAAACCAAAAAAAATCAGAATTGGTTCATCCGTTTAAGCGCCACGATGCCACAGACAGACAGACACACAAACACTTAGCGGTCAAACTTATAACACTCCTTTTTTTTACTTTGGGGGATAAAAACAAACATTTGCTTGAGAAAACGAAAATTTGTTTCTTTGTCTAGATTAAATTTTTTAACACTCCAAGATATAAGGTTTAAACAAAATATTTTTACTTCAACGTTGACAAATTAATCATCAAAAACTTGAATTAAAGATAGCCCTGTATATTTTAAGATATACATGTGTTTAACAAAGACATCGCCGAAGGAACAAGCGGGAACGTTTTACTTAAACTCATACATACACTTACATACTTGTAAACATGCATGTTTTAATATAATGTTCAACGTAAAATGAGAGAAGTGGAAAATAATTTGATTTTATGTTGACGAAAATGGTTTTTAATAAAATGTATAATCGTTTTAAGTTATAAGCTAATATTTAATTGTACAATGTGGAACACTCACTTATTGTTATCTCCTAATCTCCAATCACCATGACAGAACCATAATTTCTTAAAATTAACTCAAGCTTTTATACTTTAAGTAACGAAACTTTGAAAAAATTGTAAAGTTTACTTTTTTCATAACACTTTGTTGATAATTATGAATAAATATGGTGGGAGCGCAAATAATTGCATACAATATGCTAACAACTGATATACAATATAATTTATTTGCGTTTCCACCTTTTATTTAAAAAGTTACAGTTTTTAGGGCAATAGTTATATTTGGTATAGTGACAATGGAACCTGCATAGTTATATTTAGTCAAGGAAATAACTTTAGTCGCATCTGAATAGTTATATTTCCTCCGTCAATAAGTCAGTTTTGTATCTGAGTAATCATCATTGCTAAATGAAGTATACCATGCATGAATTCATATTAAAATTATAAATTTGATAGTTATTAAGCCCGTCTATCTGTCTACCTGACGGATTGTTACTATGATTGAATCGAAAAAGTTTTTGTATTGTAAAATAGTTTTGCTGAAATTGTACAAAAGCTTTATATTTGGAATTTAGATGAAAAACAATTTTTCATAGATGACTTTGTTATGAAAATTGAAGTGTTTTCGCTGATATTGGGCGCGGTTAACTATTTATTTAGTCAGGTGATGAGAGATTTGCTCACGCGTGCTGCACATTGGTCAAATATTTCGCGCGTAAAATATTCTTTAACTTTGTAAATCATCACTAGCTAATTAAAATACTTTGATTACGAGATTATAGATGATGTTTGGTAGTGAAAATATTAGAGCAGACAAATTATTTAAACTAATTTCACTATATTTCACAAGTGTTTTATTTTACTGAATACGATTTATGTTAAACTAACAAAATTACATGAATAGGTCCGAAAATATTGGAAGTTAATATTTTTTGCTTACACCTTTACTCTTGTGATGAGAGGAATTCTTACAATTTCTGAAAGGCTTGAAAAACTATTTTTAGAAACTGTAGACAGGTTAATCAAATCTTGAAAATTCATAATTCAAAAATAGATAAAAATTTCAACTACATATACCATTGGAAAAATAAAATTTATTTAAGTTTCCAATCGAGCGTGAGCAAAATGCTCATAATGTAAGTGCGGGTTAATCGAATCCAATAAGCAATCTTTTCAAGACAACATTTATTTTTTACCACTACATTTTTGCATATCTAGTTTTTTTTTTTAAATTTTACAAGTGTTTTAATATACTCATATTGTCTATCGCCCGACTTACCCCACGAAAATTATCGTTATTTAGTATGTCGAAGTTTAGTGTTCATTATAATTCAGATTCTAGCCTAATAATATAAAGTTGTACTACCATTTTAGTGCACACGCCTGTGCCTTAAAGCCTTGAGATTACCTCAACGCTAAGACTTTATACTCGTTTTCTTTATGTCCTGTAGACTGGCTTGAAATTGAGAGGTATCAATTTTTATTTACTTTGATATGAAGTCTATGGAATAACAAATGGAAAAATTTGTCAAGGTGTGTTGGCCAACGTCAATTCATATTTATTGCATACCGATTAAAATGATTTCCCTATTATTGGAAAAGGAAAAAAGATGTGTCCGTCAATTTCCACTGAACGTTATAAATTTTTTGGAACCTGTGGAAGAGAAAGTCACACTACCGAGAATCTCTCCTGTAAGAAGTTGTCAGGACATATATAAATCAAAAACAAAATTTCAATGATACATAACGAAATATTGTTACATTTGGGCCCGTGGGTTTTTTAAGCCCCGCCGTAATTCTATGACATGTGTGACACACTGTATAATTAAATTTTGTCATATTATAAAATAATAATAATATGAATTTAATATATAATAAATATTATGTAAGGATACAAGAGATTGAGGTTAAGTGATTTTTAAGTATTAAAACACAATAACGTTCTAATATTTCAAAAGGTTTCTATTATTGACAAATAATATGTAGTATATAGTAAAGTCATCCAACATAGACTCAGTTAGCTAGAAGTTCTAGAAGTTTCGAAGTTAAAAAAGAGTACATACAAAACACACATAGAATTATCAACCATCATCGAAGTACACATAAGCTGGTAACAGCATTACTAAGCATATAGAATTATTATTATATAATATTGTAAGTTGAGTTCAATTTAGAGTACATATTAAAGAGGTAAAATACTTTTTGAACTATTTCAGAGTGCATGTGCAAAGAGAAGGAATATGAACTGTATGTATATGTGCACAAGACGAACTAGTGAAAACGTACAGGGTATTTCAAAAATAATTGCTTTATAAGAAACGTATTAGTTCATGACTTAGAATATCACAATCTCGTATTTATGAAAAAATAATATAATTTTAATGCCTTCAAATTATGAAAGTAAATGAAATGCTTACAGATTGTTTGAACATGATAATGAATCGGCGAAAGAAAAAGGTAGGAAAAATGTGGTGGATTAACAGGAAGACAATTACCCTTTGTTTCGATGTATCCGTAAATTTTTAAAGTTTAGTGGTATGGTGTACAAATTACCAGGATGGTTATTTATAATCAGGTTCATTTGTTTTATTCACATATTAATTTCACAACTCGAAACTATTGTAGCCTCCGGAACACGTTTAGAGTGTGTTGAAAACAAAATTTAATTCGCCGTTACACGCGGAAATATTGATTGACAACTGAATGAATGTCACTTAAAGAGTGATTATCTGAATATGACCGATGTGATAGTTAATTTAATATGTATTTTCGTAAACTTGGTAAAGTTGGATATGGTAGAAGTTGGACAAGATACCCTGTAGGAAAGGAATGTTTAAATTTAAATAGCTGCTTAAGTAGGGTTGCTGCCACCTGGCCATTCAGCGAAACTACACTTTAATGAGTTAAAAAATAACAAAACGCATTTGGATTATTTCAAATTATAAGGACCCGAGAAGCATAAGCATTTAGCTTATTGGACAATTAGATGAGTAGTTTTTAAGAGATCCTTAGAATTGTCCCTAAATTAAAACATATTCATCTAGGATTTTCGGCGTTATATCAATTTTTGTATTTATAAAGTCTAAATTACCCATTAGATACCAAATTTATTCAAATTATAATATTTGTATGATTTTCACGAATTTCTTTAGTCATATCTCGTTAGTCATAAAATTAATAACACTGAGAAAAAATCAGAAAATTGTTTTAGTGACAAAATTGAAAAAAAAATTTCTCTTTAGAGTAATTTCGGTCCAAAAGCCGAATACCTTCGACTGTTTGGCGAACAATTTTTGCTTTGCTTTTTCTTAGAATCGCTACGAAATAAAAGCTTTTCATCTAGGATTGAGGAGATATCTTTAAAACTGCCCACCCAATTGTTAAATGAACTTGATTTTTTTATTAATTAGGTCAAAATTACCCCGGATACCACCAAGTTTCAGCACATTCCGAAAAAAATATTTTTTGTATTTATCACGATTTTGGTGTAATTGAAAGATTGTGGAACATTTCATTGCATACGATTTGAACGAAAAGCATTGTCAAGGATCATTCTGAACAAAAACATTTGGATTTCCTTGACGAGTAAGCGATTGCTTTTGAGAAACTTGTTTTTCAATAGCAAAAACAAGCACATTATATTATTTTTTGATTATTTAGGATACATACAAACCAAAAACATTAAAATCCAGCCTTTTGATTAGATGAGTTCTTTATTTAAAGCTACTACGAAATAAAATCTTTTCGTGCAGTATGTATTACAAGGTACCTATAAAACAAATTTTGATTTCTATGACGGTCTAGGAGCCTTCATATGATTTTATGAAGCTATTTGAGCTCACCTTGTATTAAGAAAGCTTCAAATAAGAATTGTTAGATCTTCAAACGTTTTCGTTTGAGAACAAACACTCTTTATGTAAATACACCATGTCTCGATTTGAAGATTTGTATGTACCTTTAATACAGTAGTACTTTTCTGTACAGTAATATACATGAAGCAATTTATTAGTTTAAAGAATCAAGTAGTACTAGCTTGATGTAGTAAAAAGCTCTTCTTCTTCAACAAGATATTTATTATAGATGTACTCTAGAGCAAGCTAAAGCTTATGTAAAAGTAAGTATAGAAGGATTTTGTTATGGTTATTAAATTTCACTAAAATATTTATAATAATATGTTTAATAAAAATAAAAAGATCAAATAAACTGATTGGTAACGAAATATGTATGTTATTTGAATTCAAAAAGGATAAATGCCAAAAAAAATTAGTACAAAGTATTTTAAATTTACAAAGCAAAATTTAGTTCAAAACAATAAAAAGAAATATCACATTCCGTTTCTAAAAGTTAACTCTATTTTCTCTATTTTGCTTCAGAGAATAAAAGATACAAAATATGAATGATAAGAAAAACAAATTTTTTATGGCACCTTATTTATAAAAAAAAAAGACAAAAAAGAGCAATTTTTGCGCTTTTATTAATTTGCAATAAGTACTATAGCTTTAGCAATATTATTTAGTACGACAAAAAGGACTTCAATGCTATTACTTGATCAGTTGACGGATTAGAGTAAACAATTGCATATGCGGGCATTCGATTACGGTTTTTTGCATTTATCAGCTGCTTCTAACTACCCATAACAAAGCCAATAGGGTTGAAATAATTGATTTTCAAAAAAGCAAAGTAATTTTTTGCAAATCAAAAGTGTTTTAGAAGCATTCTGTCGAAAGTGGTTACGAGAATGAAAAGTAGAAAGTTATAGTCTCCAAGCCCATACTAAAATTTTTCGTGTGAAATGATTCACCAGGAAATATGTTGAATAAAGTTAGTTTAAGCACCATGGCGGCAATTTTGTGCGGTACAGGTCAGTACAGGTAAAAATATGGATGTCAAACCCCTTGTTATCTTAACCTTGATATATCAAATATGTAAAGCGTTGGTGAATATCAACTCTGGGTTAGTATTCAAAGCGAATTACATAAATGTTGTAAAGAAATAAGCAACGTAGAGCTTCGAAAATTGAGATAAAAAGTTTTTTACTTTTCGGTAGCGAAGTTACCGGATTTATTTCTGTACGGCATTTATGTAATTCACTTCGAATACTTATGCAGAGCCAGTATCCAGCAACGCCGTACATATTTGATGGTGCATGGATGAGATACCAAGGGGTATGACATCCATTATTATGACATTCTCATTTGTATTCACCTGTACCGCGTAAAAGTGATGCCATGGTGCTTAAATTTACTTTTACGTGTAGGAGCATCCTTTTAGTACATGATTCCCAGTGGGTCCATTTCAACTGAAAAATTTTAGCATGTGCTTGTAGTCTATTATGAAAGGGGTGAGGAGTCATTATAGTCAACAACAATAAACTAGTTTCTCTCTTTTTTCACTTATGTTGGTCAAGACTGTCAGTATCCTACAATTTCAAAGCTACGAAAAAGTGAACAATATTTTGATTAATCGACTAGAAATTACTTTTTTAAATGTAATATTTAATAGATTTTAATCTAAGGAAGGCTATACTATTTTTCGTCTGTGAGTGTGGCTATTGGCCACCTGCCCATTTGTTTCAGAAACCACATGAAAAACTTTAATGAATTTGTCATTAAAACTTTTTGTACGGCCTTGGCATACGATTGTTGATTAACATCAAATTTGCCACGAAAAATGTTATAGTAGTTGTGATACTACTAGCGTAATACCCACCCGCTTCGCTGGGTTTTAAAGTAAAGGTTGATAAAGACCACCGAGTTATAGCCTCCAACTCTCTTGCTCTCACTTATCCTCTTTCTATAACACTCGAAATAATGGTTGGGATTGTTTTACGGAGATAATATATATGTACGGTTTTCTATTTTTTTTAAATGTGAAATAGTCATAATTCATTGAGTATATCAGAAAAGATGGCCATGATATGTTTTAAATTGACTTTTTTTTTACAGAAATGTGTAATTTATGGTAATGTCAAATTAAATTTAATTTTTTAATTCTATTTATTTTGTTAAAATATATCTCTATAATTTATAGCTCATGTGTTATTAAGATATATGAGCTATATTATTGTTGAGTTTTATTCAAATCTATTCATCAGTTTTTGCGTGAAAGCGTAATAAACAAACAAACAAACATCCATTCTTTCACATTTATAAATAATATATAGGGAAAGGATAATAAAATTTGAAAGATAAATTAAATTCGATTAAAAAACGAAGGAGTTTTAAGCATTCAAAGATTGTTGACCGTCTCTTTTCGACAAAAGAGTGATGACTCGCAATGACGTTACTTATCTATATCTTCGTCTTTGTTTAAGTAGAGTCTTCCTCTTTGTTTGGATAATTCTAATGATCTGAATTCTTCGACTGAAGTAATAAATAAAATTTAGTCATCATCCCCATTAATCGTTTTTATTGAAAGGTTTTAGTATTACCTAAAAAAATAAATGATTGAGTTGAAAAAAAAAATAAAAGTAAGAAGTTTCATTTTGCTGATTATTTTGAAGATATTTTTTATAGCTTTTCATTATTTCAAAAGCCCATAAGTATTTAAAGGTGGGAAACTATTATGAACCTTACAGTATTGTCATTATTTAAATTTTCCGAAATGAAAAGACTTGGGATAAAAAAAAACAAGACGGTATAAAAACGAGTAAATTTCATCTTTTATATATTTTGAATGATGAAAATACTATTAAAAATAATATATAAATTTTACATTTGGTATGGAGCGAATAAAGCGAACGAACTGGAGATGTGGATATTTAAAAAAAGAACGATTTTCTAGTGGTTTTTCTATATGGTTCTGTAACTAACTAATTTGAATATTTTCATCATTTTCTTCTTGTATGCTTTGAATTTCTCTATACAGTCGTAAATTCATATTAAGTAAATATATATTCAAGACTCGATGCACGTTATGCTTCTTCTGTGTGAAAATTTTCAAATTTTTATTTGATGAAGTTTATGTTTTTATTCATTTTCTATGAATTAATTTGTAAACTAGGGTGCGAAAATTGATCTCACTCAGGTAAAGGCTATGGCGTATAGTCATTAGACTATATTAATTTAATAAAATAAAATAAAATAATCTACTTTGGTTAATTCGTACAATCTGAAATGTACAATAACAGATCAATTAAGTAAAATTAAAAACAAATTTCTTAACTTGTATAAAATTATTTCACTCAAATAAAAAATTACAATTTTCAAGCTCAAGTGTAAATTTATTTATTTTGAAGTGGTTTACCGCAAAAGAGTGTTGCCAACTCAATGATGCGAACGTCAAAGAAATGACTTTATTTTATTACAGAAGTCAAGTATTTGTACGTTTGTGCTCGCCAACTGGACGGTAAGTCCACAAAAAGTTTGGGTGGAAATGAGTGTTGAAAACATTTGAGTTATTCAAAATCGATTAACTTTGGGTAAGTAGTAATGTGTGGTAAAAAATTTTCCAATCACACTGATTTCATGGAGAGTTGGAAACTTCAAAACATATGTAGGTTAAATAGAGCTCATTGAGATATGATATGTGTGTTTTACCACCTTTTATTTATCAGCTCCTCAATTGTTTTTAGAGGCTGAATGTACCTCATTCATGCATATACCATGCACTACACCAGCCCATCACAGCTATTGATTAAATTAATTTTTGTGGTGACGGCGGGAATCGAACCCGCTACCCTATACATAACTCGAACAGAATTGGTTACGCCTTAACCAACTGAACTACTAGGGTTGACCAAACATATATAAGTTTTTGAAAGTATGAAATAATATTTTGAACCATGTAAGAACTTCTGAAAAGTTCTTTGTTTGAGTAGATCAAAAAGAATAATACCTATAGGTCTAACGTAAATAATTAAACGATTTACTTATTTTGAACAAAATAGTAGAATACTCCAGAATCTTATGATTCCAAAATTCGTAAGGATTCATAAGATCATTTCAATTGCCCAACGTTTATGGAATTTCTTCTACAAATAAGTATGTATGTCATTATTCAGTGATCACTGTTTATAGATACCGAACCTTTTATGATAACGTATACAACCAGACTTTACTAAAAGGAATTAAATTATTTTTTCTTTTTAAATAGAAATCAGAGAATCAATTATTTAAATAGATTTTTTTCTATAAATGATCTTTTTTTTTCTTGTTTGCCAGAAGTATTTTAACATTTAATAATAATAATATCATTTATATCTTTAAAAAAAAAGAAAAAGATTCAGAAAATAATAATAATTTTTGCTAAATATCCTTTTTAAAATTTTATTTCTCATTCCAATCGTAGAAACAAATCTTTCTTGTTTGATTTTTGCTATTAAAATCATATTTTTACATTAAATTTACTTTTTAATGATGTTGTGCGTTTTCTTTCAAATTTTGAAAAAGAATTCTATAATTTTCTTTTGGAAGATTATAGATTATAGAAGAAGATTCACCATAATATTTTGTTTTCGTGAAAATGATGGATTTATGTCGTCTAGTCGTAGAAAAACGATTGAGAGTTCAGGGCTTGATTAATTGTACATAAAATTTTTTACCAGTCTAGAAAACACTAAATGACAAAATAATCTTTTTTAATTTTATAAAAATGAATAAAATGAAATGAAAACTTCGGTCTGAAACATTTTTTCTATAAAGCAGTCTTTTTTTCACAATTGATATTTTTTCATAATTTAAACTTGGAACATGATTTTGACCCCCGTCAAAACGTCGAAATACCTCGAAATTTGGTATACTTATCAAGGATCGATGACAATACCATATTCAGGCCATGATTTTCAGGAATCTCAATTTTCACATCTGAAAATAAATACATTAATTTGCGCTCCCACCATATTTATACTGAATTTTTCATAAATAATAGTCTAAAAAGCTAAAAAACACAAAATAAATAACAGTTTAAAAAAATTAGAAAATACGCTTTTGTAACTAACTGAATTAAAAGGTAGAAAATAATTTCCTTTAGTTCAAAAAAATCATTTTATCGTAAAAAAGCGTGCGGTGCAAAGATATTTTATAATGACTACTTTTATCAAAATCTGTCTATAAAATATTTACAATAATTGGAATTTAGCATCCCATTTTTTAAGATAAAATGATTTTTTTGAAATTAAAGAAAATATTACCTTTTAGTTCAGCTGGTTACAAAAGAGTGATACGCTTCTTTCACACTACGGCTTTCACCACAGCGCAAAAAATTAAACAACGGCATTCTTTTAGTGGATTGAGAAAGATTACAGTTCCTTTCACATTACATTTCTGGACAGCGACCGATAACTCAGTGATGTATGCAATCAAATGCAGGTTAACATTAGAAGTTTTAAACATGGTTCTAGTTGCCTACCAGCCGCTATAGTTCCAGTTTGGTTATATTTTATTAGGTTTTTTGTGAAATTCTTCAAAGGAGGCAGATCCTCAAATAAAGTATAAAATAAGTCTACTTTCTATCTCCTTTTTTATTGACAGAATATACCCAAACATTTGCGTTGTCGCCTGTTGCATCGACGATTATACAAACAATGCCATATTTTGTTTACGATTCATTATAATCAAACAGCACACCACTCAACGGCATTAAAATTGTAATTTTTCACATTATACGGTTTTTCACATTATTACGGTTTTTCACATAGTGGTTGCCATATATATGGTATACACAAACACATACAGCATACCTCTCGTTACCATGGACAAGGCCCACACAAACACACATACACACAGCATACCACGCTTCGTGACGATTTCTACCAGTTAGCTCACCGTGGCAAGCCGCGTCAAGGAAATTCGTTCCAAAAACATCCTTTTGAAACGAAGGAGGATCATTGTGACTGACCTGGCTATTATATAAAACTAGAAATTGTTTTAAATGAATAATTAATTAACTCAAATATTTTCCCGAAACAAAATTTGTTTTAAATTAAATTTTGATTATAACGTTAATAAAATTTGATTAATATTATGTACCACGATATACAAATTTAATTATTATACTCATAAATTAAAAAAAAAAAAATCATACCTCCTCTATATGAAAAAATAATGAACCCATATTTCACACAAAATTACCTATACCCTATTTTATATGAAGGAGAGAGTGATAATTTACATGTAAGGGAGTTACATGTTGAATAACATAACAAATTATCAACTAGAATATCTGTCTATATTCAATAATATTTCTATAAAAAAATTTCATATGTAAAAAAAAAAACACATTAGAAGGCGTTTCGAAGGGACTACAGTAGGAGGTCAGGGTGTGCTTCATAAATATTTCAATTATCATCAATTGTCAATTACAAAATTTATCTGTATATATCGATTTCAAATAATTAATATAGATTTGTGTGATATTTTTATCAAGGTATGGGCGCAAAAACGTTTATCAAAATTAATGATTCATCACCGTGAATATCGTGAGCCTATAATTAAAGCAAAATTACTACGATGCTATTTGCCTCACTTTGGGAGAATTGATAAGCCAGCAACGGTTAAATCAACAATTTTATTCAATTTCAAATGTACTTTTATCAATCCTTCGATAGTTAGACAAAAAGAATCAAAGAAATGTTACTTTATACTGGAATCACAGTCTGTTAGAAAAATCACCAATGACATCAAGCAGTCAAAATGGCAGTCATAAACCGGCTTTAAACTAAAAAAAACTATTTTTTATTAGATAGTTCTAGTCATAAATTTGAATACTATTGTTGTAAATTACTAATGTATTTTAATATCCGACTATTTTAATTTGTAAACGGTTTCTAAAACCCTATCTAAAAGCTGTTTTTGTTAATTCAAAGTTTACTGTAAATAATTGACAACATAAGTTAATTGAAAGCTTACTGAGAATAATTGGTAAGGGAATATAAATGATTTTTTTTTCGCATATCTTAACAAAATATGAAAATATCGAAACATAAAAATAAAATTCGGCCAATAAAAACGGAAGATAGAGCATTTAAAATTACTAATTACAGGCAGATATTATACAAAAATTGGAAATAGTATTTCTTAGGCTTTATGTCGTAAATGGCCTTTCTTAACCTTTTGTGGATATTTTTCTTGAAGGTAGGGGAGCTGCCATGCATTTTTGAACTTTGTCGTATATGAATATTCAATCTCAATTTTTTATCGTTCTTCATACACTCATACATAATCGGTAATTCATTTGGAGGTACTTTTTTCAAATCTTTATCGGGTTATCTTTATTATCATACAAAAAAAATTTTTGTTGACGTTTTCTTTTTTTAAATTATTTTCATCATATTTTGGCTATAGCTTGGGTTAACATGTTTCTTTCCGCAGTTCTAATTTTCAATGACTCGTCTGAGCATTTCGAGTAGTATTTGGAGAACAAAACGAGTAAATTTGGATTTCAGTTTCTCCATTGTATGCGGCTTATCCACATAGACTTTACTTGGCTTATTAATTTTACTTTACATAGATCCAAAGGAAAAAGTCTAGATCACGGGCTTCAATTTCAGAAATCAAATAGCCCATCAAAAGTTTTGGCCGGCCTCTTTTGAAGATAAAATATGGACCGATAATTCCACCAATCTATAAACCACACCGAACCGTTATTTTGTCTGGATGTTATTGCAGCTCTTCCCCAGAAACATGAATCAGTCATTATAAATAATTCATACCTATAAAGGGTTCCTCATTTAAAGTGATGTACCTCATTGTAAGTTAATATTAAACAACTAGTATGTAATGATATCCTGAACTTTATTAAAGTGAAACTTCTTTTCGCGCACCGCTTAAAAAAGAAATTCATAGAGTAAATCGATAAAAAAACGTGACATTATCAAATTGAAATAAATTTCGATTTTTGCCCCAATTTCCTAGATCAGTGTTTTGTATTTTATAAATACGTATTTCGACTACCAAGTAGTCATCATCAGTAAGAATTAGCTAGCATAACCTGCACGGCAGTCCGCCACCAAATTAGCAAAGAGTAACATTCATTATAAGAGTAATCACGACTAGCTAATTCATACTGATGATGACTACTTGGTAGTCGAAATACGTATTTATAAAATACAAAAAACTGATATAGGAAATTGGGGCAAAAATCTAAATTTATTTCGAAATATCCTAGAGTTCTCATTTATTATCTTCGATAATATTTATATTATCAAATTGGTTTATTACGAGACTTGAAACTCCGTCCTTTTATCTTCTTCTTCTTCTCAAAATTAAATGAGAGTTCTATATTTTTTTTATTTTTCGATTACTTGATCGCATAGATTCGATTGGATATCATCATCAGCGTTATTTTTGCATACTTTTAAGGTCACTCGATTAAATCTTGCATTTCGAGTACGTTTGCATATAAGGTCGACTCATACTGACGTTGGAAACAATATGGTACACAGTAAATAGCTCAAACAGAACACTCATTTTTAGAAAAGAGTTTAGTAATTTGCAAAGGTTGCTCAATATTGCATGTTAATATCGCTCGATGCTTTTCACTTTGCAAGTATCATATATCACGCAAATTGCAAAAAACGCAAAAAAGAAAATTTTATAGTAATCTCATACACATATTGTTTAAAATTCTATCATTTTAAATGAAATAAATTTTTACAAATATACAGGCAATTAAATTTATAAAATACACAAAAACATTTTATATTATTAATTCTTTTTGATTGAATTATTCACAGATCATTTCATTCGTTAATTAACTTTTTTTTTTCGTTTTATTTCTGTATGCAAATGAAAATGTAACATATATTATATTATACAAATATTTTATATGTAACAGATATCACCCACATCATTACGGATAATTAATGATATATATTATTCATTCGACAAATAAATTTATGAAGGTAATGTAACAGTTAAAAAACATACTGAGCTTATAAAATATTTCATGAATCAAATTAAACAAATTCTTGTAAAAAATCTTGGATTTTTTTTTTTAAGTATACATACATTCACTTTCCACCTCTTATAAATAAAATTGCAAGTTACAAGCTTGGAAACGATTAATAACCGATTAAGTACTTTTTGATGCTCGCGCAGAACTTTGCTTCTTATCATATATAAATTTGACTGCAATAACACTAGTAAACAATTCCGTTTTAATATAAAAATGTTTATTTGCCTAATTTTGTTGTAAAATTTTATTAGGGCTAGTGCCTTTTATCCTAAGCTTTTTATGATTTTTTTAAAGATTTTATAATAAAAGCTTAATTTTTTTTTTTAAATATAGTATAGATGCAAAAATAGCACTGAGGTTTGTGAATTCAGTGTCTTTTTCGTTCTTTAGGAACCCACAAAGTTTGATGCATTATATTTCATAATCGACCGCAAAAATTCACGAGGAATGCAAAATGGCTTTAATAAGATAAATTCAACTTGAAATTTTACTAACGAAATTTTTTGGTAGTGATTTTCAAACGCCGGTGAGGCAAATTTGTAGGGTTGAGCTCTTCTTATATATAGGGTTATAGGGTTCAAATCTCAGGCAAACCGTTCACTTTCAATTGTTCAATATTAAAAGTATTCTAGAAATGCTAATATAAGGAATGCATTAAAAGCACTGATGGCATAGTTTCGATTTGTCTTGACGTTATTACAAGTACGGTAATAATAACCCGGGTCAGATCATTCTGTGGTCAGATGAGATGAATTAAAGAGCACTTAACGAGCCTAAGTGCACTGTCTGGCGTTGATATTTTCACCATTACAGACCATTACAGACGGTTTATTTTTATTTTCATTTGGTATAACTTCAAAATGGCATTAATATTTGATGAGGAAGTTTTCTCTTCATGTAAATAATAATACTTTACAAGTTTGGGAGAAATAGAGAATGATTTCAAACACTTTGATCTTTCTCTAATTCGGTTCTTCGCTACACGTAATCAAAAATATATATTCACCAAAAGAGTCGTATTACACAAAACGACTAAGAAGTGTCAAGATTTAGTTATAGCGAATTTTTCAGAAAAGTATGCCTTTGTCCAAAATATAAGAAAACTCGAAAGCTAATGATTGAATTTTTTGCAATTTTGCATTCTGTATTGTTGATATAAATGGCGAATCCTTAAATTGTTTAATTAATACAAGACGTTCGGTATATTATCATCTCAGAATTTATATTTTATTTTTAAAGAATTAACTTTGCTTTATGTAAATAGTAGCGTGATACCTACCCGCTTCGTTGGGTTTAAAAGTAAAGATTAATAAAGACCACCGTGTTGTAGCCTTCACCTCTCTTGGTCTCACTTATCCCTTTTCCATGACACTCAAAATAATAGTAGGGATTGTTTTACACCGGCAAAATATATGTACGGTTTTCTATTTTTTTAAATGTAAAATAGTGTGATTCATTGAGTATGTTAGAAAAGGTGGCCATGAAATTTTTACATTGACTATTTCACAGAAATCGTAATTTATGGTAATGTCAAATTAAATTAATTTTTTTAATCCTTTTTTAAACATATCTTTATAAATTATAGCTCATATGTTATTTTGATGTATGAGCTATATTATTCAATCAAACATCCTTACTTTCACAATTATAATACATATAAAGGGATAGGAATTTATGGAAAAAAGATTTCGGAACGTTTAACACCATACATATAAAAAGTTTTAACAAAGACCAAGAAAAGGTCAAATCCATATAACACTTGACATACTTTTTTAGTATACATTATGATTTTGTTAATAAAATTTTTTATTTTTTTTAAATTTCTCTAATGAATTATATTTCCTATAAATAAATATATAAATAAATAAATATTAAATAGGCTGCTACTGTTTATTTTCTATCAAAATATTTTCTAAACTTGTAATAAATTATTTTACATAATGTATAACATACAACAAAATGATAAGGCAGATTGTAGTACCTTTCATCATTTTGCATGGTATAGACCAGGCGTGGGCGAGTTATTTTAAGTCAAAGCCACCATTGTTATAAGTTTATTGCGTGCCATAAAGTTTATTGTGTGTCTCTTTATGCAAGTCCGCATGGCTCATGGAGGAAGAAGCGAGGCATTTATGCGACTCTTCTACCTATCTCAGTTTCTCTAATAGATATGAGATAGGTAGAAAAAAAAGCCTCTCTGTCTTACTTGTATTATTGATTGACACTGGTCAGGGTATCACTGTCTTACTCCTATGTTAGTTACAGAAGTCTGAGCGCCTTCTCTAAACCACCTTTGCCCATGGATGGTATAGACCAAAAAAGTTCGTCATCATAATGTGTATTTGCCCTCGTCTTTTGCAAGGCTCTTTGTTTCACCCATTATTTTAATACTTGTTATAATGTGTGAGACAAGGAATATAGCCACACATAAGGAAGACAAACATACATAGTGGTGTATGAAATATTTTAGTATGTAGGTCTATTAAAGCCATTTTTAAAAATAGATCAATGCCAATAATGTCTACTGTTAGCATCATTATTCCTACACCCATGAAATCGCCACCCATGTTCCAAATTCATAATGAACTATTGATCATATACAAACGTCATCTTGGATCACCTTTACTAATTTTTGTTGATAACAGTGTTTCTTACATTTGCTTCCATTTGAGGGTGCTCCGGATACTCTAGAGGTTGTTCGACAGAAGAAGCTCGAAAAATATAGCCATCTTGTTCCTGAGTTAACCACGAAAGGCCTCAAGGTCTCATTGCACGCATTTCTCGTTGGTTCGCTTGGGTTTTGGCTATCTAAGAACTATGGGGTCTTTGAACAAAGTCTTCAGGAATAGCATTCAAATATACGCAGAGCATGACTCGATTGATGGTGTCAGATAAGATCCGCTGGTCATCCAACACTTAACCAGGCAGATGTAATAACATGATCAGCCTCCGACCCTGAACTAATGCACTAGATGGCTCGAGCATCTGAGCGATCCTCCCCGCCATACATCAGTTTAATTTGCAATTATAAAAACTGCGATATATGACACTTATTATGTTCTGTTCTTTCTTTTTAATTTGCTGTTTTAATATTTTATTTTATAATGTTCATTTTAAATGTATAGTCCAACTTATTGATTCTATATTAGTTATTTTTATAAATTTTATTTTAAATGATTTTACGGAGATGTGCAAGGATTCAATAATACTAGGGATTCCTATAAAACTTTTTAAATACATTTCTGGTTAACCGGGCTTTTTATTATTATTTTATCGTTCCAAGTAGGCTGAAAAAATTATGAATCATATAGGTTATCCTTTTCAAGTGGATATTTCTATACCAAAAAATCTAGAGAGTGTGATAAAAAACTATCTAAAGTATTTAGACAATCTTGTAGTTTAAATTAATACCATAAAAATATGAGTTTGCCGATGATATAAAAACAAAATTTTAATTTAATTATGAGTACATCGAAGATCTATCATTTTATGAACAGAGACGACTATAGTTAGAGTATTGATGATTGAAGAGCGATACCTATATTATCAAATTTATAAGCAAAACTTGCACACAATATGTTATATATTTTTATAGTTGCGTGGTATAGTAAAGCCAAAAACAACTCATTACTTCACTACAAAGCAAAACTTTTTTACAATAGTGTATGTTTACAATCACCTTAAATTTGTACTACACTTGTTCGAGAGTTTTCTGTTAACTGTTCAAATTTTATTTCTGTATATTTTAAAGATTATTTAAATTAAAAGCTTGAATATAAAAAAAAAAAAAGTTTTGACTGAAGATGCATGACGGTGCGCCTTTCTCATCTTCTAATCATTTTATGTGCGAACGTTCTATGTTACGTTTGTCGTTCTGGAATAAGCAGTGGCTAAGTAAAATATGATTTAAAACTCAGTAAAATAGTTAATGTGTAAATAAGTTATAAGCAGTAAAAGCAAAAGTTTGAACTTTTTGCAATAATGTATTTATATTTAGCTTTAAAACAAAGCCACACGGAAACTAATGGTGTAAGTATCTAAACTCTCTCGAATATTGCACAATATTTCAAGAACTAATAAAAGATGATTGAAGGGATATTATCATCAAGGTACAACAGTATCACATACATGTCTGTATAGTAGTATGTATGACCTAATAAACAAATAAACAATAAAATATGTTTACAAAATAATAATAAAAATAAATAAATAAATAAAAACTAAAAAGTAGTATGGGAGTAGAAAAATAATAAAATGGTACACACATATAAACAAACAAAAAGTATAAAAAAAAAAACTAACTAAAAAAAAAAGTATAAATTTTATGTGTAAACAATTATTACTTGCCATTATATCTATTACAGTCAAACCTTTTCTATACAGGTATTTGGTTTCACTGCTTATCGCCAATTTTATAGAAATAAAATTTGTTTTCTATTAAAAAAAATCTTTTTATAATACTAACTGGTGATCAACTAACTTTATTAGTCAAAAGTTTGCATACCTAAGGTTAGGTTAGGTTAGGTTAGAGTGGCTGTCCTGGGGTGGGACACACTAAGACCATAGGTTGCAACCTAAGCTAGAGTGTATTCATCATTCTCTGTTTTAAATCACAGGCTTTATAATAGCTTGAAAATGTAAGACAATACGATCAAATAAATGAAATTTCCGTAGTTTTTAGACAACATTTACTTTATTTTCTTTCTTATTAAGTGTTTTTTATTAAAATAAATCAGTTTTTCCACTAATTTTCTTACGAGTACCTTTCAAATGGGTACCCTTTAAGAGAATCGTTTACTATGTAACCATTTTAGTTCAATTTTCATTAACAAAATCGTTTTATGGTAATACGAACATGACATTAATAATTATCTGTTTCGAGCTTTGAATCCCAAGATATCACACTTAAATGGATGAAATTTAAAAGCCAAAGTTCTTTAAACATAAATTGATCGAAGTGATAATTTGAAAATGGCAAAAACAGCAAAAATTTTTTCCGAATTTATTACTCGAGGTCAGTCTCGATCAGTTTTGAGGCTAAATTATTTTCTAATCATTTTTATTAAACTGAAAACAAAAACGTGCTATTTATTTCTATGCCGGTCTGTCAATTTCGGCCTGTGTGTGTTTGAGCGGGCAATTTCTTAATTGGTCTCTACTAAAGACAATATTCTTAAACAGTTTTAAATGGCTTTTACTGTAAGTAGTTTGTGAAATGCACACTTAACCCAATAAAAATACTCTACGAATTGAAAATTTTCGTTTTGTTCGAAACGAAAACAAAATTATAAATAAAGTTTGTAGTAAGTATAAAAATAAAAAAGTCAACAAATTAATGTCCTGTTTTTGTAATGGGAAACTCGAAACTCTTAAAAGGTAGTTTTTAAAATAGACTCATTTTTTAATTCTTTTTAGAACATTTTATTTATTTTTTCTTTTGAAAGAGGTAAATTTTTAATACAATAAAATTACTTTAAATTAAAGGTTCAGTTGGAAATTTGGAAAAATAAGTTTAAAATTAATGAAAATTGACATTTTATTTTATTCCAAATTTACCCCCATCATATCTTCAATGACTTTAAGGAAAAACTGTCAAGAGCTAAATTTGTTCAATGTTTGACCAGTTTCTACATAGAACAAACAAAAATGTTTTTTCTATTATCACCTAGCCTTTTTCCTCTGAAGATTAAAAAAAGATCCTCTAGATGTCAGGATATATTTGTACCCCCCTAGTGTACCCCCCCCTTGAATTCTCAAAATAAAGATAGATGCCAAAGCGGGAAACATAATTTTATGCCGTCGGAGGTAGTACACATAACGTAGTCAGATGATAGCATTTAAATTCGTAACCGGTAAGAGATAGAAGAAAATATTCAAACACTTGGTAAGTTATTCATAATTAAAACACTTGGCCAAGTAAAAAACAATTTTTGTTCTTTTACAAAGAATAACGTTGTAATAGAAATTTTTATCTTATAAAAAAAATTACTTTAAACATAAGTATAAAATTTCGTATTCCGGATGTCCGAAATCTCTCTAACAGGATGTTCTTGTGGCTAAAAAATAAATATTTTTAAATTTTAAGCTACTGCATACAATTTGATGTATGACCATGGAAAGTCCAGTTATTGTCACACTGACAGTTAATTTACATAAAAACTGAATTAGAAAATTTGATATGAAAACTATTTTCGATTTTGATATGCAACAAAAATTACAAATTCCAATAGAGAGGCGTTACCAACCTAATAATTTTCATTAACAAATGAATTAAATTTAAATTTTATTCAACCATTATTTATGCATAATATGAAAATTGACAGGATGAAACATTCTCTGTTCATATTGTATAAAAATTTATATTATTATTACAATGTAAAATAATCGTCTGTAATGTTCGATGTGCGATATGAAAAAGTGGGTAAGTTAGATTTAAAAAAGACAAAAATTGAGTCTTTTTGACGATTGGAAAAGTAGTTTCTAAAATATTGTCTAAAATCATATATGCGGGATGTTATTTCAATACATTTTCTTCAGTAAATACCTCAGAAAAATGTCGAGCAATCGCAAAATCAACCAGATTTTGGTGTGTTGAACTATTTGGGTATTTAGAACCAAAAAATACAAAAATTCTGCGAAATTTGACAATTAAATGACTATTTGAGATGATATTTTAGTTGTTTGCTGAAATATTTTCGGAATTACTTTTAAAGTTTTTCGTATAGGATTTTAGACGATAATTCAAAAACTGCGCCAGTTCAACTCAACGCGATTTTTGATTTTTTTAGGCCAAAACTACCTTATATATACTTTTTTATCCAATTCCAGAACAAAAATTTTTTAAGGACAAGCTTTTATTAAACTTAAAAGTAGGAAATAATTTTATCTATGAGTCACTCATACCCGACTATTTGTAAAAGCTTGAGGAACTCAATTTAAAATATGAAAAATGAATCGGAACGCCTCATCTAATTATTTTTCAACATGCCTAAACAATAACATGCCTAATTATTTTTCGATTCATTCTTGATATTAAGCGCCTCAAGCTTTTACAAATAGTCGGGTATGAGTGGCTCAGAGATAAAATTATTTTCTACTTTTTAGTACAATAAAAGCTTATCCCTTAAAAAGTATTTGTGATTAAAAGCTTTAATTTAAGACTAAAACAAGTAAAAACAATCAATTCACTGGGTTAATTGTTAAAATACCATGCATAGAGAGTGTTGATTACTCTATCACATTACACATACATACATGTCACACATACGTAACAGATATCCCCATATAATACATACTATACAATTTACCTAATTGGCGACCTGACGGGTAAACAATGATGTTTACAAATAAATATTTCAATCAAAGTTGTTTATTTTTTAATAAGAAAGATTTTTTACATTTAAACTTTTGTTCTATCTCTAACGGTTTACAAGATAGGGGGTAGGGCCCCCATAGGTCAAGACCCAATTGACCTATGTTGCTCATTTACGAACTTGAACTCACTTTTTACGTCCTGAGTACGGTGTAAAAATTCAGCTTGATATCTTTTTTCGTTTTGGATTTATCGTGTTGACAGACAGACGGACAGAGGGACAGACAACCGAAAATGGACTATTTAGGTGATTTTATAAACACCTATACCAAAATTTTGTTCATAGCATTCATATTTTTAAGCGTTACAAACATGGGATTAAACTTAGTATACCTTGCATATTACATATATGCATGGTATACAAATGTATATATATCAAATATGATGGAAGCGATGGGAAAATCAGGACGACACAACCTTACATGCATTGTCATCCAAACTACATGTGCATGGAAAATTCCTGCTCAATCGGAAACCGGGAAATGGATCAAATTTGACTTGCAAGATTTGATTACAGACAGAGTATATGGGATAGGTGAAACTAAAAGCTTGTAAAATAATTGTTACTATGTTACTTGTGATATTTTTAATTAAGCACCTCTGGCTTTTACTAGCAAGTATAAGTCGTTCATAGAAATAATGATTTTCTACTTTTTAGTACAATAAAAGCTTATAACAGTATTTTTTAAATTATGTGCACTATTTTTAGACCTTTATATAAGCTGCATACTAATTATTATACTCACATCACATTTTTGCAGCATATTAAAAAAGTGGTTTTAAAAATAGACGGTACTGTTTTCAACGTGTTTTCAATCTCGTTTATAATGTATATTTGGTTCGCTGAAGCGTATTCATAAAATTGGTACTATGGGAACACCTCCTTCATTTTCTATATCTATACTCCCATTTCTATGTGTTTGGGATAATTTATTGATGTATTGAAAATAGTGTTTAGTAGCCTGGCTATAAAGCGTGTGGATATGTTAATCGTAGATTGAACCAAAAAAAATATGAAAAAAATATATAACGGTATCGTATAAATTTTAACAATATTTGTTTTTAATATTCGAATTTTTTGCGAAGCGGAAATAAAATATTGTTTAACTATAATATTTTAACAATAAATTTATGATATATGTCTATTGTTAATTTGATAGGTTTGTGTTATTTTTATATTATTTTTAGTAATCGAATTTATTTTTTCTAAATTGTATAAACTGTTATTAAACATTTATAATTAACAAAAAAAAAAAAATTAAATAAAATTTTTATTGCAAATGAAAAACGCAGACGGTAGCACTATACATTTCATTTCTATCACTGTAAGTGATTAACTTGCGCCAAATTAGGCGGATGTAACCAAAAATAGTATTGGGAAAGACATCAAGAAATCAATATGGCAGTTATAAGCAGGTTCCACTCTTCATGGGCCTGCGGCGCGCTCACAATTTAACTCCCGAGTCTTCGAAATTTTGGCAACCGCACAAAACTATTTCCACTTGAAAATATATACTTTCTTTAAAATTCATACAACTTTGTACTTTCGAAACCCCCCGGAGTTTCGGGAGGGTTGAGATGTAAATAATGCAATTTTTCGAATTATTCTGTTAATTTGACCTTATTTCGAGTCTATTGTTTAAAATCCCTTCTTTCTAGCATGTATAGAAATAAAAAACGTAATTGTGGAGCATTTATGGGATTGTCCGAGAACTTGCGGTGTAACTATTCTGTTAATTTGATTACTATTCGTCGTGTGCGTAGTCATGGTAGGGACAATAAAATCGATGTCAGCGCTTTAAGTGAAAAATTTTGGAGTTAAAGGGGGCTGTTATGACTAATTTGCAATTCTTTACATGTTAATGTAATAGAAATGTCAAATTAAAATTATTGAAAAACACGAATTAATTAAACTTAATGCATTAAAATTGTGAAAATAAGAAATCAAATTGAACAAATATTATTTTTCAAATGTAAATTATCATAATTATTTATTTAAATTTGTGAGACAAGAATATTAAATTTTAAATGTAAGTCTTAAATGCAATCCATACAATTATATATGCATCCATACAATTCTATAATTAAAGTAGTGTATCGTTACCCTGGAAACGAAACTCACCCACGGAGCGATATTTTTATTCAACGCCAACTGAAACTTGGTTTTAGCTTGTTTTCGTGCTTTGTTTTTAAGTCACCGGTTTTCCAGACTTTCTCAATACCGAAAATTTAGATTTTTAAAATTTCTAATAGAAACCATTATTTTCTAAATAAGTCCTTCTATCATAAATAATGATCGCTATTATAGTAAAAAGTATATTTTCGTAAAATACTTCGAGTATAAATTAATGTTGAAAATTAGAAAAATGTCTTTAATTTAGTAGAATTGTACAAACTTGTACAATTACATACGTATGTTCTACAAAACTTTCAAAAAAAATTTTTTTTGTCGTTTAATAACCTCTTCAAGTACAAAAACAGTTTGTTTTTTTTGGATAATGTAACAAAATTATTTATCAAATATGTATACGTATCCTGTCAAAAAATATACCGATCCACATTAACTTTGCTCAGAGTAATAGATAAGAACACACAAAACCAATTTTTTGATTCATGTAGCTTGATTTTTCAAACGATCCAAATTTGAACAGAAGATCCAAATTTGGTAAGACTATAAAACTATATATATATATTTATTTCGTTAAAATTTAGATGTGATCGACAAAAATCAATATATTTTATAACATCACGAAGTATAAAGAAATAACAGAAATGTTTGTTATTATTATTCTATTATCATATGGCGATGAGGCCAAGAAGAAGCTTTTAATTGAAAACTCTGATTTACTACATCAACTCGAAGAAAATGAATTACAACTCCTCCATTTTTTATAGATCAAGATTTCATTAACCACACATTTTGAAGACCCTAAACGTCTTGCTGATGAAGAAGATCGTGAACGTGGTACATTACTCGGCAAAGACCGCAACTTTGGAACACGATTTGGACAACCATCCTGAACAAACTGAGAGTTAAGCTGACATACAACGTATACTCAGCAAAGTTATGGTTTTTTCGGTTGTTGCATGTCGTTTCTGAGGTGACGATCAAAGACATGATGAGGACTAACCTAATATAAAAACGATAGTCAGTCATGGAGACTGTCGACGGAAGTGAAAACGCAAAACTTTGAAATAACTTTGTTTTTGTAATAACATTATTTTTTTTTATAAGTAATTAAAATTTTATAATTTGTAAACTAAAATTATCGTGTATAAAAAACTATTATAAATAATAAAAAATCCCCATCTTAGAACTACTAATTGTGCTCAATGTTACTTAACTTCAGTGATCTGATGATATTTGTTGTTTTCAATTTGGTATGTATGGTGACGAGATGCGTGAGAATGACGAGAGATCCATGATTTTTGTTCACCCAAAAAAGTGTTCAACGCGCCTAAAGAAGTTTTGAAAATTGTAGTTTTTTGATAATACAGCTATAGTTGATGCACCATGTGAACTTTATGAAAAAATTTGAAACATATGGACCAAATTTATAAAAATTTTCACTTTGTTCCTATTTAATTCATCAAAATTGAATATCCATGAAAGTGTGTCTCAAATGAATAACAAAATTAAAAATAGTCCTGCTATGTGAGAAGTGTGATATAATGATGATATGAATGAAACCTTCGTTCTTTAATTTTCGAATCTGACATTGCCTAAAAAGAATATCAATTGAAGATATTTGGAAAAACTCGACAGGAATTCTTAGAAAGCTATCTCAGGCAACGCGCAGCATTACAGCTAATGCATTGCAAAATTAATTGTATTATTTTTTAATGAATGCAAAATGATTTTAAATATATTCTATTACTAATAACTGTACCATTAAAATTATTACACAACACAACATGTTAAATTGTTATTAAAATTATTTTAATTCTAACAAATAATAAAAAAAATTATTGTTTATTTTAGTGTAAATAATTTATCTGGAATATATTATTATTAATTATAATAAATATTTTTAACATTATTATAATATTTAATAATGTATTATATTTTATATTAATGAAATCAATTGGTTTAAAATTATTTAATCCTATATATATGATTGATTATAATTTTATGTATTATTAACGGACACGGTATTATTAATTAATTCGAAAAAATTAACAACGATATATTAACAAGTTATGGTGGAAATAATGTTTTGCAGGCCAAAAAATAATTTTCCTCTACGATAGATACTAATTAAAAACTATGTAAACAAAAATGAAACATGCTTAGCAAATTTGTCTATCAGAAGTATTTAATTAGAACAGTAAAATCAGAATGACCATTGTATACTTCTGCGAACGTGATGATATCGAAAAATTTCTCAAAAAGTTGGATGTTATTATTACAAGATTTTTATTAAACTTGCAATGTTCGTGTGTATGTATGTATGTGTGAATGAGAAATCATCTAGCTGAAATTTTGCATAGACTTATAGATTGGATGGCAATACATGATTAGGTATATTAAATTAAAATTAAATAAAGATTCTTAAGATGGCGTGCGTTGGTACTTCTTTATTTTTTATGCAATTCTATGATACCAAATAAAAGAGTTTGCTGGGTAGAATACGAATAGCTAATATAAATCGGATATGACAATGAATTTGTATGGTAATTCTGACGTAATATTTTCCCACACTTCCACCATATTTGAAAAATATACGTTTTTAGTTTTAAATTAAAAATATAAAAAAGAAATACTTTATATAGTTGGATAAAAGTATCAGATATTCAAGAAAATGGTATTAAAAAATACAAAATAATTATTTCTATTAGTCATTCTTGAAATTTTAAATTGAGGGTTTCCAGGTTTTACAAATTGGTAATACTACAACTAAGTAAGAAATAGGTAAAATTTTACAAAAGTATGAGTATGAAATAATTATTCATAGAAAAAGTTATTTCCTAATTTTTGTTAGCAGTAAAATGTAATACTTAGTTTTGCATTTTTTATTTAAATTTTTATTTTTAGTTTTTAGAAAAAAGAATTAATATAAAAATATCTCTATTTCATATCATTTTATATCTTAAGCAATAGGTAAACTAAAAGACAGTTTTTGATTATTTGCCTCGCTATATATAGACATCCTAAAAGTATTAATATCATTGAAATAATTTTTTTATTTATTTTTATTTATTAATGTGTATTTATTTATAAGCAATGTTGTTCGATACTTCAATTAGCCAACAAGAATCATAGGTAAGCAAGGTACAATTATGCTTTCACGTGATATAAACTTGAATATAATTTTGCCTCAATGATCAAAACGCCGAATATAAGCTACTGTTCTTTTGAAAAATAAGACGAGAGCTATGAAGTTCGAGGCTTCTTGCATAAATAACTTTGCTTCTATGATCTTTGTATTCCCAAAAAATTATATGCTAAGCTAGTTATTTTATATGGTCAGCGAAATATCCGCGCAAAATTGGTTTTCGCGAACAAGAGTGAATTCACCATAATAAAAATTGTGGGGTTAAAGTTAACTTATGTGTGCAAATTCGACTACACGTAAAAGGTTCCGAACTAAAAAATTCAAATTTTAGAGCTAAAACTGATTTTTCCTGAAAATTTGCGAATGGTTCAGACCAAAACATCTTTCCGAAGAACAGTTCAAAAACTAAATATATATATTGAACTAAAAAATTCAAATTTCATAGCTAAATACGATTTTTCCTGAAAATGTGCAAATGGCTTACACAAAAACATCTTTCCGAAGAACAATTTAAAAACTAAATAGATACATTGAACCAAAAGATTGCAATTTTAGAGCTTAAAATGATTTTTTCTGAGAATTTTCGAATAGCCTACACCAAACCATCTTTCAAAAGAACATAATTCAAAAAAAAAAGATATATCGAACTAAAAAATTCTAATTTTAGAGCTAAAACTGATTTTTCCTGAAAATTTGCGAATGGTTGCAATTTTAGAGCTTAACATCTATTTTTCTGAGAATTTTCGAATCGCTTACACCAAAACATATTTCCTCAATTTAATTAATTCTAATTAAATCCTGGTTTATCGCTTTAAAATTACTCAAGAGTCATAGATCGATATATTGAACGGAATTCTATATATTTCTAATTATTCGATAAATTTTAATATAATTACAAACTGTATATGATTGCATAAAATAATATTACCCGTTTTCTCTTTCTCCTTTGCATAAAGCATTTCTAACGCTCAAACACAGTAACTCAGTCGTTAGTTAACCAATTTTATACAAATTGGTTAAGAGGGTGAGGTTAAATATGGTGGCAATGTGTAGCAACTCGAACGTAATGTTTTATATATAATATGGCTTTTGGCTTCTGGCTCAATGATTTCTTCTATATTGTGGTATGAGAAATTGTATTCATTTATTTTATCGTTTTTTTTTTTAACTTGCATATATAGTATATTTTATGTATTTTTATTATGGAAGGTTTTAAACTCAAAGAGGATAAAATTTTTTAGCAAGCAGAATTTAAAAAATAAAATTTAGTACAAATTTAACGTCAAAGTATTTTTTCTGTATATTAATATTTACAGGAATGCTAAGATTTAAAGTTAAATACTATATAAAATTTTTAATATCGAAATATCAAATTTTGTATTTAGTCACAGAAACGAAGCACTGAAGTTCGAAATCAGGAAATTTTGTGAACTAAATTGAATTATAAGAAATTAAAAGTATACAATTTGCATAAATAAAATGCATTTTATAATAGAGAATATTCTTATTATGTATTTTTTTAAATATTTTTAATTCATTGTTTACACCGTTATAACATAGTCAAAAATATAAATTATTAAAAATGCGTGAATTAACTGTAAAAAATATTTAAAATACATAATCATTTTGAGATGTTTAAACGCAGTCCCTTGACGCTCTCTGTTGATGACGTATTCTATGTGATCTGTCAGTTGGTGACAGTTCAATGTATAATTTACAATTTAAAAAAATGAATTTACAACACAGAATTTACACTCGTTTTTATTAAGTTTTCTAATAAAAAGTCGTAGAATAATATAACTCAATGTAATACCATACAAAATATAAGTAATTAATACCATACAGTATGTCAACGAATTTGACAAGCCAATACTATGACGTTATGTCCGTTTTAAAATTTGAATTTCCGTTTTAGAAATTTTGAATTTCTCTCTCTGAATTTGCACTTTTATTAATTAATTTTAAGTATTTAAAAAGGAATTAATTACTAAAATAAATGTTTAGTTGAAATTTCTAGCCAATAAAGTTAAGGAAAAAATTATTTGAACCAAATTTAAATTTCATGAATATTCCCTATTGCATTTTAAATTAACCGTAAATATACTAAATTCACAATTCGGTTAATAATGGTGAAAATGATTCCAAACTTGTTACTGAGGAGTTTTTGGGTTCGCTGAGTATCTCTAAGGTACCTGGTACCCGAAGGATTCTGTCACGATTTTTGTGTTCAGTGAACCCAAAAACTCTCGAGTAACGAGGTTGAACTGATTATATAAAAAATTTCCCGAAAAATCCACGAGACGACGGGAGTAACGTTTATCCTGTGCAGCAGGTGTCTCGGAGACCAATTCTGACGCGATATTCGTGTTCACCGTTCCCAAAAACTCTCGAATAATTAGTTTCGAATCATTTTCATCACTAAGACAAATTGTGAATTTAGAATATTTACGGTTAATTTAAAATGCAATTATAAAATGCATATCTTTTATGCAAATTGCATATTTTTCATTTCTTATAAATCAATTTAGTTCATAAAATGCCCTGGCGCTCACTCGAATCGAATTCCGAAAACCGCATTGCGACTTACTGTTCAAATTTTTCGAACCATGACCGTTTTTCGTGTTTCGTTTCTGTGACAAATTTTAGAACACTGAACAAATATTTTTCCGTAAATATGAAACTTGAAGAAAAAATTCAAAGAGGATAGACTACATTACATTTTTTTTACAACTTTTCTTATCGTAATTTCGATCTTACCATAAATAGTTTAGTAATTTTAAAAATTACAAAATGTTCTGAATGATGTGCAATTGTCTTGTTGGCATTGTTTACTCACTATATCATTTCGTTCTCCAAATATCATCATTATATCATATACTTATAGTTTAGGAGAACTCGGATGTTTTTTTTTTATCAGATTACTATTTACCTACTTTTCTTCTAATTTTACTTAGACAAGAGAAAAATATATTCCTAAGATGTTTTTTTCAAAAATTTCGGTGACAATTATTATTACTTAACTGGCAGTACTTAAGCATTTGATGACTCGACGATAAATCAGAATCAAACGGTAAAAAAAAATTCATGTATTCGTGATTTTAATGTATTTTGAGCCCTTGAGTCTAATTTAAGAGCATATTTTATTATCTTTGGACCATTATTTATAAAACATCGTCATCTTTTACCAAAGTAATTGATAGGAAAGAAAACATAAAAAGAATACGAAAATTGACAACATTCCTAGGATCACAATCTTATAAATTTTAAGTGTGTTCAACATTTTCCACAAAGTTTCTAGAGGATTTAAAAAATCTAAATCGATCTTTAAATTGACATCGATTCAGTTATCGGGTAGCACAGTAATTGGTGATAATGGCTGACTGTTTATTATTAGTTTTGTTCTAATGATTATGATTATATGTGCCTTTTTAGTTTTTATTTTAAGTTTTTTATAATTCGATGAATATTCAATATCTTTTTGTTCCTCTCACAAAAAGTATTTTGAAGCACATCTAATAAAATCAGCAATCATCGTGGTAGGATGAACTTTATTATACTGTAAAAATGTTTTCCTGTGGAAGATATTGATCGTAAGTATAAATCAATCTCTTAAGAGACACGTAGTTTTAGAGCGTTGGTGAAGGAATGAGAAATAAGGCAATTTGAAGAGTTAAAACGTTAACAGAAAATAAACTAATTGGAATATGGGCCACATTTTTCTGATTTTTGATTTATTAGTAGTAACGCACTGACATTACAATCATATTACAAAAATTGAAAAATGAGGCCCAAAATTAATAAACTTAAATAAATTAGTTCGAAAAAATTAATTTGGCTCATTTTTCTACAGAGAAAAACCATCGATGAATTTATTGGAGGACGCCGAGATATTAAAACATATGCCACATTTGGCAGAGTCATCTTCGTGTGTCTTCTTCATATTTTTAGGGCTATTTTAGCGGCCTCTAATATAAATTAAATTTTGTTTTTCGTGGAGTGCAGAGACGAGCGAGTAAAGTTGTTACACTGTGTGTGGTGTCTATAAGAGTAATTCATACTGATGAGTTGATGACTACTTGGCAGTCGAAATATGCATTGAGGTAAGTGGGGAAAAAATCGAAATCGAAAGAATAAATCATACCCATACCCTTTATTCTAATTCTAATAGTTAACTCTATGACAGCGTCGATTTTTGTATTGGACTACGGACTCGTCTCTTTGTTCAGTATCGGATAAAAATCCATAGTGTCAAAAAGTCGAGAATAATGAATTTAAGCTGTAGAAGTAATAAACAAATTTTGTAGTTGTACCATTATCTCGAAAATGTGAGCTTCTCTATACCTACCTATAATGAGTATGCAGGTAAAAAGTGAGCAGCACAAATTATTATTATTTTTTTTTTTAAATATTATAAAACCATATAATTTTAAACAATAGTGAATACAAAGATAAAGTTTTTTACATACATAAATTTTTTTTAAACTCTCTCTCATTTTCTAGAGCTCATTTTGTAAAAATATATACCTATCGAGAATAGATTCCATTCACATATACCCACACAAAACTCTTTTTTACCGCTCTATATTTAAACAATCCATTGATGCTGAAAGTGAGTAGTTATATATATATATAGGGTATATAAATGTATGATAGATGAGGCGGGACACAGGGGTTTATGAAAATAAATGGGTTTATAACAATTTCAATTAAAATATACTGGTTCTTAGCTAAAGATGAAAAGGAAGAACACAATTTTCCGATATCTGGAGTATTTTTCAAAATAACGAAATTTGAAAATTTTGTTTTGTTTTTTAGCTTTCGAAATTTCGAAAACCAAGCAGGTATCGAAAAATATTATTCTTAGTTTTCGTTTACACTCATGAAGTCATAACAAAATTATTTTTTGTATTTCAAAAAGTTTGATTTGACCCATTGTACCTTCTTTGCTTCAAAAGTACTCAAGAATCCTTGCATCTATACTGAACCTAATGATATTCCTGGCGACACTTAATTTATTCGACTTGAGTGTTGTTTTAAAAAGGGAGGAAGAGAGAGAATTTATCATTCACACAAATAACTAAAGATCGTTCTCTGTGAGATTGATTTTGTGCCTATGCTTTCATTGTGTTCGCAAAAGGCAGAAAGCAGGTCTGTAAGTATCCTCAAATGATATTTCTCAAAGTGTGTCGAAAAGTAAAATGTGTGTCCGAGTAAAAAAGTAGAAAATCTATGACTGGATAAGTACCTTTTTGTAGTAATCAATTACTAAAATTTAATTTTTACAGTGCAAATGCTTTGTTAGTGAAATCATTCACATCCCATTGCCATAAATGCCGGGTTAATTAAGGATAAACGAGCGCCAGGCCAATTTTGGATAAAAGGTTTAATTTTTAAATATATATAAATTTGGAACGAACTCTGAATCAATTCTGAAAATTTCAGAAGAGGTTGCCCAATTATTTAAATAAATAAATGACTTCAAAATTATAGACATGTTTAACATTGGTCTTATAAGAAAATGGTAGATGGATAAAATTTTTTCATAGATTTCTTCAAAAGTTGTCGGTGAAAAAAAAACTATTTAAATTAATTAATTTAAGTTAAAACCTAATAAATGATTGAAAAGAAAAAAAAACCGTTGTGCCCGGCTAATTATAGATGTATGAGCATGGTAGTCGGGTACAGATAAAAAAATTTATTTTATTTTTGAATTATGTTAAAATTTGACAATATATAAGACAAGAAGTTAGAATAAAATTTTCCGATATCTGGAGTAATTTTCAAATTATCGAAAACTGAAAATTTTGTTGAATTATTTACCTTTCGATATTTCGAAAAGAAAGGCAGGTAGCGAAAAATGCTATTCTTATTTTTCGACTGGATTCATGAAGATATAACAAAATTCATCAAAATTGAAAATAAGGCACAAATATTTTCAACCCTGGATCTAAAATTGCCTTTTCACTAGTACCTATCTACCATAAAAAGATTTATTTTGACCTGCACTATAAGTGGCAAAACAATTCAAAGACTTTTGTGACACCCTGTACGCCTAGTAAAATTAATAAAAGCATTTAAAAATAACATATTAAAAAAATATTTTTGCCTTCACACGGTTTAGTATCAAGTTGATTTTTTTCACGATTTAATTTTGCTGAATGTACCCTAAAGCATTGAATACGTAAACTTTCTCGAATACGTTTCTAAAAATATTATTTTACTTTTAAATATTGACAGCAATACAATCTGGCAGGAAGCATAATAGGTGGAGGAGACAGTTAAATCGACCGCAGCGCTTGTTATCTTATAGAATTTGTTATAAATCATACGTTTGATTAAAAATGTAACTAATTTTCAATCGTTTACATGTAGGTGAATGTCATGTTAAAATTATTGAAAAATAACAAAATATATAACAGTAACTTTAAGTAATTCGGTAGTTCTAATTTTTCGCAGACTTTTTATGATGTTATTCCAATAAATAATACAAGTTTGTGACCTCGAGCGACGAACGCAACTTTGCAAAAATCGAAAAAATCCGTGAAAATTTCAGCTTTTTTTTTTTAAATTTTTTCGATTTTACTCTTAAGTGGTTGTTTTTGAAGTACTTTTTAAGATGTTTTTAAAGTGAACTAAATTTGATATAATAGGAGACTAGAATCGTCACTGAAGACTCAATAATTTCCGAGGAAGGTATTTCTCTACTCTAGCGGAAGGTATTTAAATTTACCTCCGTCGGAGTGTGTTAGTGTTGTTCAGGGTCAAAATTCATTCAAACGATATAAGATTACGAAGTTAGAAAAAATGAAAAACTTTGAATGGAATTATCTCGGAAATTATTATGTCTACAGAAACGATTCTAGTCCCATTTTGTAGTAAAAGTCTACTTTAAAAACGTTCTAAAAAGAATTTATCAAAAAACTAGTCCTTTAGGGTTATAAGCGCTAAAATCCAAAATTTTCACGAATTTTTCGATTTTTAACAAAGTTGCGTTCAATGCTTGAGGTCACAAACTTGAGTTATTTATTAAACATCATAAACAAGTCTGCAAAAATCGGAACTACCGGATTTCATGCATATTACTTCGTGCTTTCAGACGACAAGGTTATTGTATTAATAGTTAAACTTGTTTCATTGCTTAGAAAATAGTATTAAATTTTCAATGCAAAACATCATTTATATACAATCCATAGTGGTATATCTCCATGGATACAATTACTTTAATAAAATAGTGTCTCGGTACTTTGGTGACTCCCTGAAATAAAACTCGTGCAATGAGAGATTCAATATATTTTGAAAATACTGGTAATATTCGATATAATTCAATCCATTGTTCTGTGGTTTTATATTAATTAAGCAGAGTCAATTCGAAAAAAGCCTTCCAGCTCAGAATAATGGACTGGGAGATATATTCCCGTCATGACTGAGCCTTTATGTTCAATATTTTTTATGAATTCCAGAAAGTATTTCAACGGATCGAAATTGGAGCAGAGACAAAAAAGAACTTTCAGATTAGAATTTCAGAGGGACATAAAAACAGTTCAAAGCCATTTGCAGACCATGAAACGCGAAATTGGAGTTAGAACAAAATGTTTCCCAAACTTACTCATTTATCCTATCACAAAAAATAGATACACAAAGCTAGATAAAGTTGATGCATCTTGTATTTTGCTGGAAATCGAATTTGTTGAAAGAGAAATGATATTTTGCAGAGCAACTTGTTTTAAGAAAACTATGTCTAAATTTCACATATACAAATATGTGAATCATGTATGGAGATTCTGTGAAATGATTGCGTTTTGAACTATAGCACTTACAGAATTGTTCAATAAGATGTTACCACTCAAATGGGAGAAACATATTGTCCAAAAATGTTACTTCAATAGGTCACGTGTATTTTAAGAACATAATATAAAATTAATATACCTATTTCCGTGAAAATAGCACCACGAAATGCGATTTTTCATCAAATTCAATTCAAAGATTCGTTTGTCCGTCATGTGCCAACGATTTTTTCAACCCAAAATTTTTGTTTGCCTACAATTGAGGAAATTAAAATTTGATGTGAGCCTTTTGTTTCACAAATGTTCATCCACGTTTGTCCACATAAAATAACTGTTGTCCCACCCGTCACAGTAAAGTTATGACCAAAATAAAGTTTTACTACAGCTTTCCCAAGTGTAAATTTTCCTTCATAAATGTATCCATAATTTGGAATATAATCTAATGATCTGATCTAAGCCAATTATGGATTCAAAAAATATTCCATGTTTGGCTTTTATATTCAATGATTTAGTTTTTAGGGTTCCGTAACTGAACGGTAAGCAACGGATTCCGATTACTAAGACTCCGCTCTCCGTTCGTCTGTCCATACGTCCGTCCGTTTGTCAACGTATAATGTCTTATAAACCGCAATAGTAAGGCAGCTGAAATTATGACAAATTTTGAATTTAGATAAAAAGGATTCCGTATCTGGTACGATGATACGGACCTCTCCGTAAGCGAATCCGACCGTTACTTGATCGGTTTTCAAAGTTGTTTCATTTAAGTTGATTGTTAAAATGAAGATTAAATTCATGAAAATATAAAAAAATCCGATCAACGGTGTAACAAAAGTTTACCACAACATTTTTAAATTGTGGAGTAATTTTTAATGTTTTACTAAATTTAAATTTGGGAATGCTGGAAAAATAATTTTTTTTGTTTATAACTTTATTTTGGACAAAGGAATCAAATAACTTAAAAGTGATGACAGAATGAATTCTATTCTTGTGGTCACCTCTTATTGAACAACCGTGTATATCCGTGTATAAGCATATTATTTTCAAAATTTGAACGAACCATAAATAAAATTTCTACTCGCTTGAATTAATTTAAACTAGCAACAAAATTTTTCCAATCATAATTTATTGATAATAATTTTCCAATCAAATACACTCCTGTTTCTTATATATAGTGAATCGATCGACTAGTTTAAAAAAAAAACTAAGCTAAACGAGCGAGGAACGCGATCGTTTGAGAAATATCTTACAGTTACTAGTTTACTTTTTTTTTCTAGTTGATGTGTTATGTTGATAGTTTACAAAACGTGGAATTTCTCTGTCTAGTTACTTGCCTAGACTGATGTGGTTTCACAATTACCTCCCCCACCGATATACACATACACGGATAATCGTGTATTATAGTGAGCTTTTTAAAGCTTGAGTAAGTAATAGTTAGTACCTTTATAGCATATTAAAACAAGTTTGATAAAATAAATATTATTTTAAATTCTATCTTTAGAGATATAAAAGCTTTTTTACCATCGTAGTTATGAGACATTCCGTAGAAGAAAAACAAACTACACCATACATTTTGAAGATAATGAGACAACTTTAATAGAAAATTGAAAAATTTGACCTGTATTTGTTTTTAGTCCGTGGAACAGAAGCTTTTATGAAAAATGATCAATTCCAAACTTTCTTTCTACGACCTTTTTTCAAATGGGCTACGTTTTAAAATGAGCATGATAACGTCTGACACCATGACCACTTGATAACATTAATAAATTATTAAACAATTCAGTAAAAGTGACCTATGTATGTAAAAACAAAAATACTTGAGTACGGCGTGTTCAAGGGGATAGATAAGCACATCGGTGCAATATTTTTGTCGGGAAAAATATTTTATTGTTAAATAATTATTAATGTAAGCTAGTGGTCGGAGTGTCCTACAAATTCCCTGCTGTGTTTTTTAAGAACGATTGCCTAAATATGACGTTACCATGCTCATTTGAAAACGCAGCACTTTAGAGAAAAAGTCGTAAGAAGAAAGTTTGGTAGATTCGTCAGAAAGAAGCTTCTTTCGAAGTTTCAAGTATGTATTAATCATTTAACAAAAAGTGTGCTGTCCCGTGCTCTATAAGTAATTCCCTAATCATTCCCTAACCATTATGCAAAGTATAGAAACAATTTTCACTTATATGGATTACATTTTTGGATGAACAAAATTGATTTTGAAAACCACATTAATTTTAAGCATGCGCACAATCACGTTTGAAAACATGAAACAATGTTTGGAAGGCAGGTTAAGGCAGTATTCGCTTCTAGAAATTTGAAAGAATCGACTGCTTTTGCATATTTTCAAAGTTTAGACACTAAACAATATGCCCTTATACGCATTTTTCAAAATTGGAACTCTCCAGAAGATCTTCACCGGCCTGTAAGTTGACGAAGTAGTTGGGCTAGAAAAATTGACTTGTCTCATAGTAAATTACCATGCTAATTTTTGTGCGGTAGATAAATTTGGCGGGCCACGGTGATAATTAGTCGTACGGGAAGTCGTAATTTGTCGGATGGAAAACGGTGCAAAAAGAGTAAGATACGTATCCTACATGAGTGAAGAAAAAATATTAATAACTTTTGATTATTTGGGATGTGAAAAAACTATTTTTAAACTTGCGCAACGGTATAGCAAGTTTTTTATGTGAATCGTAATTTTAGAAATTAAGTTCTTGAGTTATAAAATCGATTAAATGGTTTTAAAAGATATAATTTGTATTAAAATAAAACCTAAGAAAATTTATTTCTTGCATTTATTATATAATATATGCAAGAGCTGGGTCCATCCTAAGAGGAAGTTTAGAAAAATTGGTTTTAAAATTTTCGATATTTCCTAGAACCTACTGTCATTATAACATGCTTGGCTAAATATATATTTTTTTTTCTTCATTTTTTAAAGAAACCTCCCCTTGTCATTGACTTTTGTTTTCTTATGATGAGAGAGCACATGAAAAGAAAATTTCTTCTTCTTTTCAATAAAATAATTTCTTGGCTGATTTTTCTTTTTTTCTTTTGTATTATTCCTTGAACATTCTTCTATATAGTTACTGTTTTAACTTTGTTAACAATAATAAAACGGGCTATTTCTATCTATCTATATATTTGTTCTCTTGCTATTTATACCATGTATATGAAATATACCAAGGTATACTAAATTTAGTCCCAAGTTTGTAACGCTTAAAAATATTGATGATATGAACAAAATTTTGGTTCATAAAATCATCTAATTAGTCCATTTCCGGTTGTCTGTCTGTCTGTCGTCTGCCGTCTGTCCGTCTGTCATCACGATTACTCAAAAACGAAAAGAGATACCAAGCTGAAATTTTTACAGCCTACCCAGTACGTAAAAAATGTGATCGAGTTCGTAAATGAGCAACATAGGTCAATTGGTTCTTGCGTACGTAGGACCCATCTTGTAAACCGTTAGAAATAGAACAAAAGTTTAAATGTAAAAAATACTCCTTATAAATAAATAACCAACTTTTGTTTGAAACATTATTTCGTAAACATCACTGTTTACCCGTGAGGGCGCAAATTATGCGCAAATTGCATAGTATGTATTAAATGGGAATATCAGTTATATATAACTGATATATGTATGTATGTGTAATGCGACAGAATAATCAACACTGTCTATACACGGTATTTCAACAATTAACTCACTCAATTGTTTGTTTTCTCTTGGTGTATTTTATCTTGGAAACAAAAAAAAAAAAAAAAACTTGAACAATTTTCTCTCAATAGCAGAGACACCATTTTAACACAATCAAGTGTAAAAACAACAAACTGCATTTTATACTAAGAAGAGATAAATGTAAAGATTGTAATGTTCGTCGTTTTAATATTGGTAAACTTGGTACTAAAATGTTATTTTAATTTCTGTATAAAGAATTTCAAATTTGTACGTACAGAAGATTTTAATCTATATCTGAGAAACTTATCGAACGAGCAGGGCTGGATTAATGCATGGGCACGACTGGGTCTAGTTCCAGGACCTCGAGTGTTCCGGAGGACCCCAATAATCAAATGAAAATAAAATTTTAACCAAAATCAATCAGCAAATGGCACAATTTTTATTTTTTAGAATTATTTATGTAGTAGAGTGAGCTTTTCATTGAGCTCAAAACTTAGGTCGAGTTTAATGTCTACGTAAAATGTGCACCTACACACGTAAATTTTTTATCGATAACTTGAAAAGCACCTAGTAGACAGCAATTTTAACGTAAAACTATAAAAATCGTATTCAGTTTAAGATCAGAACAATAGTTTTGAGATATCCTCGTAAATTCTGAACGAAAAAATTTTATTTCGGAAATATTATTCTGAATAAGTATTTCTCGAAAAATAGAAATTTGAGATACCGGCTGAAGAAAATTCTTCGATATATTACTCTTATGATTTAAACATTGAACTGTTCATATTTTATGAACACAATTGTTTACTTGTATTATATTTTTAATTTAAGTTTAACAGTATTCACATTTCAATTACCAGTTAGTACATAAATGACGTAGAAATAAGCTACCCATTCTCAGTAATTACACCTAGAAGTTTCTTGGAAGTTCTAATCATAATAATTATAGTTTGAAATCAAATTAATAAAAATAAACTAGTAAATGGTGTTTTTATAATCTTATAATATATTTTTGAAAGTAATTTTTATAGTTGTGTAAGTTTCTAGTGTATATATTTTAAGATTACGATTCAATCGAGATATTTGATGCTTGGCTAACTTGACAGCTAACTTAGCAAAACAGCATTATATCTTCACTCCAAAACAATTTTTGATAGAGCCATAATAAGCCGCTATTTAACCGTAAATCCACCGGGGAAACAAAAAATTTTTCCCCTGATTTATTTACTGTTAAATAGAAGCTAATAATTGGCCAATTTCCAATTAAATCGGGAAAAGCTGCTTTGCGAACTTGACATACATTCAAAAAATGTTCTTATGGGTAACGAGGTATTAAATTGCATATAATAACCGAATATCGTATTGATTGTCGTATAATAACCGAATATCGTATTGAGTGATATTGAAATTTTTTTGTCTGTCTACCCGTCTGTCATAACTTAAAAACGAAAAGAGATAGCAATCTGAAATTTTTATAGGGCGTAAAAAGTGAGTTTGAGTTTGCAAATGAGTAAACATAGGGGCCTTGGGTCCGTAGGACTCATCTTGTAAACCATTCAGATAGAACAAAATTTAAAATATAAAAAATGTTCCTCATAAAAATATAAAAAACTTTTGTTTGAAACAGTTTTTCCCATGAGGGAGCAAATTAGGGCCAAATTTTGTTGCAGATTTTCTCCAAAACTATAAAAGATAGAGATTGAAAATTTGTAGGTAGCCTCAACTCGTGAGTCTTGCGGAAGATTTTTGAAAAACAAAAAAAATCCAGGTAATACATACTTGGAAAAATTTTCGGCATTTTCATAACTAGAACAAATGAAAGGCCGCTATAAATGTGTTTGTTTTCCAAACTTTTCAAATTTATTTATAGCAAGCACTGATATTCAACATTGTCATTACAGCGTACTTAATTAACTCAGTTAATTGTTTATTTTCACTTGTTTTAAATACAATTGCTACGAAATATTTTTAAGTCAAAATTAACTTATTAGTAAGCTAATTTTTTCTTATCAAAGGACCCATTCTAGCACACGAAGTCATCATTTTATTGTTTCTTGTGTACATAATTTATAACGCTTCTAAAAATTATTATATAATTAACCCTTTTTTAATAACAAATTAACTGTCAATTATTTTTATGATGTTATGAGTAAAAACCTATTAGAGTAAACATGGTAATAATTAATACATGGAATAAAAAAAATATTTACCAATCCCAAATGGATCATTAAAAAACAGTGAGTAGTCCATAGACACACAGGACACAAAGGTTTGAATAAATAATTTATTTAAATATCTAATAATCATCTAAATTTCCCCTATGACACATTTTTTATTTTTTGGTATAAATATAATAATTATATTTAATTTTTTTATAATATTTTTTTGTAAAAATAATTCGTTTATTTAATCAAGAGTTGAATATAGAAAGTACATTAGGGAGTCCGACTTTCAGTTAAAGGCATCTTTTAAAAATTATAAAAAAATTGAAATGGAGAGAAAGGTCACATAATGAGCTTTGCTAGTTAACTGATGGTTATACGATCGAAAAGATAATAGTTCAAAAAGTTCTTTGAACAGGAACTGTCGAGAATGAAACCTGTCTCAGTTAAGTCAATTGTTGATATTTTTTACAAAAACTGGCAAAAATTTGGTTTTATATAGACGAAGACTATAATATTCATGAAGTGGGTTACAATTATTTAATCATATCCTTGTAAGACTTGCGTCATTGTCTAGTAAGAATTTCCAAATTGTTTAGAATTATTCGGTCTTTTATTACTAGATCCTTATATATTATAAAGATGAAAGAAAGTATGTTTGTTTGTTTGCTGCGCTTTTACGCAAAATTTACGGAATGGATTTGATTGAAACTTGGCAGTTATATAGCTTCTGTATCAGAATAACACATAAGCTATAATTAAATAAGAGATATTTTAAACAAAAATTATATTTATTGTTTTGACATTTCATAAAACAGGGAGATGGAGATACAATTTATGGACATCTGTTCAACCAAGATTATCAGGTATACATCTTACGTTTATAAAAAAAATGAGAATGAAAATTGATTATTTGATACAGATACATTTTTTATCTGTGTAAAAAAATCGAAGAAGTGTACGTTTGATTTTTGAAAATTCATTGAAAAGAAATAATTTAAAAGAAATATTTATTTTTACATAATACAAAAAAAATTGTTTGTTTAACAGTTAGTTTTTATTCCATTTTCTCTTTATTTATTTCCGTTTCTGAAAGCAATAGTTAATATGTTTCTAAACAAACTAATTTTATTGTAAGAAGTATGTCTGATAACCTCGGTTGAACAGATGTTTATAAATTGTGTCTCCTTTACTCTGTTTGTTTCAAATTATTTAATTTTCCTTTAAATGATCTTTGCCAGTTATTTAAGGACAAAAATACTGACGAAGCCGGAGATAAATGTTATCAATATTTGTTTGATGGTATTACAAAAAAGTTTTAGGTTGTTATGAAATAATTTAACAGGCAACTGTCTTGTCTTTTTTTACAAGCTCTTATGTATTTGTTTTTGGAGGAAAATGTCAGTTTTTAAGCTTCCTTAAGTTACTTCCTGTAACCTTTGGTAAAAATATATAATTGAAAGGTCCAATCCAAGCGTTTAAGAAAAATCGAACGTCGACCAACAATGATTGTGAAAGCTACCGCGTACTAATTACAGAATACGAGTGATAATAACAATCAGTAAATGAACTCACCAAGCACTGCTGATGAAAGCAAAGTATTCAATAATACTTCCAACGCCTCAAAAACATCTGAAAAAAAAGAAAAAAACACTTTTAGTATGCAAAATTGGAATTTGGATTACTTTGGTACGTAATCCTTATAAAAAAAATATACCAAAAAAGGTTTGTTAATTACCGTTTGTCATTTTGTTCTTCATCATGACGAATATAATGAAATGCATTATGAACGAATACAAAAACAAAACCAACGCCCTTTTTTTAGTTACCTCTTTAATGATGGAAAATGGTGAGTTCACATAAAAAAAATAAGTAGAGTTACATTTTTAAAATAGATTAGTTCAAGCAATCAAAGAATTGAGTTTCGAATGCAAATATTCTTTGTTTATAATTTTTTTTGTTCTCCCTGTCATTTGTGATCAATATCAGTTTGACCTTGAACATTAGAGAACTCATGAAATAAGGTATCCTATAATTGATCGAAAAAAACTTTTTATTGGGAAATTATGTGTTATAAGATAAGAATTGGAAAACTTTTCTATAAAAAATTTGCCCATATCGAACAGTTTTTGCTTTCAAACATTAGAAGCGATAGAGAAAAACCTTGAATTACAAAGTGATCTTTTAATAAATTTTTTGGAAATAAAAAAACAAAAACTCTGAAAAGAAATATGTTCACCGGTATTATTAATATTAATTGGAAAACTTTCACATGCATGACATTCTAAAATTCCATGAATTATTACATTTCACAAAAGCATTAGTAAAAAATATCCTAACAAATGCAAGAAACCGCATTTCTCTAGCATGAATAGAAGAAGGTAGTTTTTCCAATTTCTGGGAATTGCCAGGTGAGTATTGAAAGTATTCTGTTAGTTTGACTATATTTCGGGTCAATTGATGAAAATTCCGCCTTTCTAACGTGTATGGAATAGAAAAATGTAGATTTGGGGAGAGTTTATACGATTTTCCGGGGAGCTGAAGTGAAAAAGTTGAAGTTTTCCGTAAGTTTCAAACAAATCCGCGCATACATAGATGAGTCAGTGTGTCAGTGAGTTAGCTTCACTTGGGGCAATATATATTTTATTAGATATAAGGCTTCGTATACCCATACACCGATTTTCATGACAAAATTAGCATTTTTTAGTTTTTCATAATTGAAAGTTTAGTTTTTCATAATAGTATCTTAAAAAATGCGACCCATCTGTATGAATGTGTAAAATTTCAAATCGATATTCCTATATCCGAAAATTTGAGAGTGTCGCCATCTTAAATGCGACACTCTGTGTATGTGGCAAGTTCCGTATATAATATATACGTGGCATATTAGTTATATGTATTTTTATTTGCTCGAACATACTATATATATCATCCATAATAAACGGTAATAATAAAACATGATGTCGTTAAAAGGTCTCTACTCATATCATTTAAATTACATTTACAAATAATTACATTTAAATATTTAAATTAAATTAATTAAATTTCAATGTAGAGTATAATATATATTTGTATATATCTGGTAACGTATCGTAGGAATATTTAATTTGAATTATTTTTATTTTTTATTTATTTATTTTAAATTTTATTTTATTTATTTATTTAATCAATGAATTACATATTAACAATAACATGATGTTGTTAGAGCTAAATATTCTGATGCTGTTACTACAATGAATAGAACACATTATTACTAAATGTTCCCATTTATGTGTAGATACAGGAATTGGGATGGTGATTCATTATGGATTGAAAAGAGATAGACATGTGGCAAATAACATTTTATAATAAATTTAATTTTGTTAATGTAAATTATTTGAAATATTTTGTTTTTAAAGCGGATTCAATTATAACACCTATGTAAAACTATAATTTTGAAAATTTCGAAGCTATTTTTGATATCCAATCAATAATTTTATATCAGAACAAAAAAATAGCCTTAATTTGAATAAATAGAAAATTAAAACAAGTTTCTTCTAATACAAAATCTGTCTTGACTTAGAATTTCGATTGGATTTGAAAAAGATAATAAATAATTGAACAATTTTTTACTTTGTTTTTAACATAAACTCAGTTTCACACAAAATTCCTGCGAAATATGGTTCTCGACATATCAGCTTCTTAGGGCTCAAATTCAATCAACTCACATAAAATTACTAAAATGATTTTATCATTTATTTTACTTTTTTCGACGGAGTTCCTTTAAATAATCATAGAAATTCGATAAATATTTTTTCTTTTTCTTTTTTCGAGAGAAATTTTGGAGATAATAACTTCACAGGGCTAAAATATAAACTTTGAATAGAAATAAATAGGAACCTGAACTAAATCAGAAAACTTGGAAAGCTGGATTAGTGTTTTCTCTTTTGATCTAGAAACTTTTATGGTAAAAAATTTAGGTAATTTCTTTGATAATAAATGATGACTTTTCATCTGTGCTCTAGTTTTTTGAAAAAGCTCGTTCTAAGTTTCGCTTTTGATCTAGAAACTTTTATGGTAAAAAATTTAGGTAATTTCTTTGATAAGAAATTATGACTTTTCATCTGTGCTCTAGTTTTTTGAAAAAGCTCGTTCTAAGTTTATTTAAAGGTCCTCAATTTTTATTTACAAGCCATCCACAAAACAACGCAAAAAAAACTTTTTGAATAATACCAGCATCAACAGCAGAGCCCATATTACCACATACAAACGATAATGACTGACAACAAACAGTACACAATGCCTAAATAACAATTTAACCCCCTTTCCAATCTCATTACTCTCGTAATAAAATTTGTTTGTAACAAAAAAGAATACCAAAAATAACATTTCATTAACAAACAACAGAAAAAGTAATAGAATTCATTCGACAAATAACCATTTAGATACGAAAAAAAATAATTTTTATCCACCAGCATAAAATTTTCAAATTAATGGAAATTCGTAGGCGGAGATGACGGTCTATTACCAGGCATAGTATTTGACAGTCATATTTATGTCTAACAATATTTTCCTTTTCAAAACTTTCCATAGTCCGGGACTTCTCTCGCAAGTGGCCAAAAATGCAATAATGATTTCGGCAAGCACACACATGGTTTCAAGACGACAAAGTATCGGGAAAAATGATACATTATTTAATCAATTGTTCTTGGAAATATATGTGAATTACGCGCGTTTTGTAGATGGAGGCTATACACAAGAAAGTATTCTGCACCGACCGACACTTTTTTTAAATTTTTTTATATTTAAATAATAATATTATTTTTCAATGAAGCCGTGGTCTTGTGCTTACGGTCTTCATCAAGAAAATCACCAGGTCGAAGCTCATCCACATAGATTTAAACATAAAATAAAAAAGATATAAATTATATCAAACAGCATAGCATAGATCCACCAGCCATAGCCCACGACACCTTTCAAAAATTTATTTGAATACCTTTCTCAACAGTTTTTCATAGATTTTAAAGTATCCGTGCATTTAGCTAAAAACTGGGTATTTCCCATAAAAAACAAGATCCGGGCTATGCAAATTTTTGCAGTGGAAAAAGTTGTCAAGAATTATTTTGAAAATAGGAATTAATTTCCCTGTTCTGAAATGAAAAATAGTACGCCTAGCCCCAGACCTATTCTTTCTAGATATAAAATACACAATGGAAATAAATTTTTCCTTAAAAAATGCGACAAATACTTCGACTACTACCATCCCTCCCCTCACAAAGTTAATACCACAAATGAAAAGAATGGTCTTTCGTTCTTAAAATACATTTTACATTTACATCTTATTTGTATGTAACATAAAAAAAAGTTTTGTGGAAAACCCTTTTCATTGTCAAATAGAAAATTAGTGGAAAAAAGGGTCAATGATATTTATTTTACATACATGTGAATGTTTGTGTACCTTCGCGTTGGCATGCGGTGCGCGGTGCATTGAACAATGTTAAGCTACTTTATTTTAATAATAAAATATATTTCATTATCTTTTACGTTTGTATAGACTTTATTTTTTTAAAAAGATCCCGTACCGAGAGGTGTAGATAGGCAAGCAAAGGCTCAAGTGTAACAAAAAATTGGGGCTCAAACGAAACTTTTATCAAGTAAAGGCAATAATTATAAAATTATCTTTTCACCCAGCACGGCAGTGGTCACATTATCTGAGGCACTATCAACAGACTTATTTGGGCCAAACTACTTCTTAAAAGTGGCTAAAAAGTTTATCAATTTTTGGTTTAATATCTTCTCTTTCCTAGCTCTGTTTGCGCTTAAACGTACCACTAGAAAATATTTTTGAGGCAATAAATATTTAATTTATTTAACGGATTATTTTTATGAACCATTTCCTTAATGCTTTAACCTGTTAAATCTGATGACCAATTTTTCAAATTGGAGAAACAACACTGCACAAATGACTGAAAAAATACAGGAGAATTATCCACAAGTTTTTCGCACCACTTCCTTGGAAACTCTCCTACATTCTTTCAAATAGGTTGACATGATTGAAGTCGTGTTGAAACCTATTTTATTTACATTTCGGAAGAATTTTTAGGTAGTTCAATAGGAGGTTTACTGGCAAAAACATTTGCCCCTACATTTACCTCGTAATATAATGATTTCAATTTTTTTCTTAAATCCGTGCACCATTTATGCCAATACAAAACTGAAAGAGCTTAATAAATCCCATATGGGTTAGTTATTTAACTTAAATCTACAACTGATTCGAAAAACGGTTACAACAAACAGATTAAGCAAATGTCGGCGAAGGGACATTTGCTTAATCTGCCTGTCTCGTCCCGAAATTTATATATATTTCAACGCTATTTATCAGTTTTGTTTCTGTTTGGTATCTTTTATCGACAGTATAAAGGGGGCTGGATCAAATTTGCATAAACAAAATAAGGCGTTCAATTGTTATAAGTCGAAGTAAACGTGAATGAGAATTAACACAGGAAGCTTTAAATATCTTTCGAAGTAATCCTTACAATTGATGTGAGTGGCATACAAAGATATTTATCAGGCATTCAATTAGTTTTTTATAATTCAAATTGAGAAATCCCGATCAGGATAACTATACCCAATTTCGAGTTAATCTGACGTTTTGAAGGTTGTCAAAATCATGTTCAAAGTTTCCGTTACATACTTACATAACGTACATACGTACAAGGCTAACAATAAAAGCGTGTTAAAAAGAATTTCCCAATCCTTTCAATACTCGCAAACTTCTTCGAATTTTTGTACGTATTGTGCTATTATTTGTACTTTATGTACATGAAATCGTCGTAAAATAAAACTTGGATATAAAAAAGCAACAAATCTGATTTCCATAAATAATAAAAAAACACTTTGGTCTGAATATTCTTTGAACAAAGAAGATTTTTTAGCGACAAATGAGAAATGTCAGTTCTCTTATGTACAAAAATTGAATTCTGTATTAATCAAATTTTTTTCAATCCCCAGTGCAAATAAGTTCAGATAGTACACCAGATAAGACAAGAAGTTAAATAAACTAACCAAAATGTATGACCGCAGACGTATTCAAAAATAGAGTGAGTTGGTGACTTACTGTCGTCGACCCCCAACAACGAACAAGCGATCACAAAACTATACAATCCTACACATTAAAAATGAACTAAATCGATCTATCTGTAAATATATATTGACGTGGTTCAAGTTAAAATAGCATGACTTCTAATGGTAGATAACGATAAAAAAATTTCAAATAATTTCTTAGTACACTTATTACCGGGGAAGCGTCCTTTTTTAGATACAGGTTTTGAAATTTTGGAAGAAAAAGGATATTATTTGTGAAAATAACATCATAACGTCTAGTTAGAAAAAAATGGAAAGTTGACATTATGAGCTAAGGATCGTTAAGACTTATAAAGTAATGGCGATATATTACGAAAATCAGCGGTAAATATATGGGTTACCATGTTTCGAAAAAAAAATCTAACTTTATTGCAAATACAATAACATTATGCTTGGGACTTTGTGTGGTAAATTTTTGGCAAGTACTAGTTTTGGCAATATTCTCAATGATTTTCGTTTTTTTAACCCGAACTAAAAAAACGGGTGTTATGTTTGACCGCTATGTTGTATGCCTGTCTGTGTGTCTGTCTGTCTATGACATCATGACATCGTAGCACCTAAACCGGTTTTGATTTTTTTTATTTTGTTTGAAAAGTAATTTAATGGAGAGTGTTCTTAGCTAAGTTTCAAGTGCGAATTAAGGGTTTCGTATCCGAAAAAAACTAAAAATTGGCGATGATCTTCCAAATCGGATTAGTAAGAAAAGGCTTTAAGGAAAAAGGAAATTCAAAGGAGAGTGCTCTTAGATATGTTTCAAATGCGAGTTTAGGGTAGCCGAAAAGTTTGTCGGGGTTTTTTTAAATTTTATAAATTTCACTTGTTTTTAAACATTTTTAGCTACAAGTATATAGAAATGGGCGCAATTTTTGGACCTAAGGGTTTGAAAAGTTATTCATAATTTTAATGTTATCAACCATAGAAAATCAAGAAAGAGACAACATAAAAATTTATCTCACATCTTTTGTAGCAAGGGAATGAAGACAAAATTTATGAGCCGTGGAACGACTGATGAGCCCGTGTAGCATAGTAGAATTTAATTCCGGTTGATATTTTCCTAAATGGCAACAATTTCAAAAATACCAGTCACGTTAAAAATTCTGCCAAATTATTGTTCAGCTTAGATCTCATTGTGTCAAAAATATTTGATGCAAAAAAATTATATATCTTATTATTTCAGTTTTAATGTACAGCTGTGTACATTATGTTTTTTAAGGTTTTCTCATTTCATGCATACATTAAATTTTTCTCAACCATACCCATAATAAATAATACATATTATTAACAAGGTCATTTTGTTAAAAAGTTAACTATCAAAAGTCACGCATTTTTTGTTGTGCTGTTATAGCTCGCACGATGTTCATTCACTTGCTAACACAAAATATTTTTTTATTTAATATTGTGCACATAGTTACTAAGTTCTTAACAACAGAGAGAATGGAGAAAAACATGTACACGATAAGTTTTGTGCTTTAATACGGTCGTGACAACAGAAACTTCATCACACAACTACGCATAAAACGTATTAGTTTGTTCTTTTTGTTTCAATGTTGTAGGTACATTGAGTGTAAGTAGAAAAAGAAGATAACATTACAGTGTAAGAAGAATATTTCTCACTACTTACACTCACTGAAAATAGTGTATACACTTTTATAGAAAAATAACATGCGTGTTATATTTATCATATTTATAATTGCTTGAAAAATACCTACAGATTTCTTAAGCTTGAAACAGATTCTATAGATATTTATATGAAAATACTAGATTGATTCCCGCCCGCTTCACTGGGCTAAAAAGTAAAAACCACCGCTTTATAGCCTCCACCCTCTCTTGATGTACACAGTTTTCAATTTTGTTAAATGTAAAATAGTCATAATTCATTGAGTATATCAGAATAGTTGGCCATAATTTGTTTGACATTTACTATTTTAAATTTTTACAGTATTCTTTTATTTATGGTTCAAAATCATGACCATAAATCTGCTCCATCTTTAATCATCATTTTGATCCAAAAATTAAAGATTTCTGTAAAAATTTAAAAAATGGTAAATGTCAAATTAATTTGAATTTTTTTATTTTTTTTAAAATATATCTTTATAAGTTATAGTTCATGTGTTATTCTGATATATCAGCTATATTGCTGTAAAACCATTCGCAAGTTTAGCGTGAAAGCGTAACAAACATACAAACAAACGAACATGCACTTTCACATTTATAATATATAGGGATTAATTTGTTTATTGTAAGATGTGACTATGAAGTGTATATATATATATATATTATATATATATATATATATATATATATATATATATATATATATATATATATATATATATATATATATATATATATATATATTTATTTATTTATTTTTTTTTTTTTTTTTTTTGGGGCGGCATTTTTCACAGTGCCCAAGGCCCAATATTTTGTCAATTTAATACCCGTGTTTGTCGTATTTAAATGAAGATTTTTAAATATGGCTGTCAAAAACTTTCAAAAATCGTATTACCATAATAATTGTATGTCGAAACTTTATTCACTTTATGAAAAATTTTTTTTTTTGGGGGGCAGCATTTTTCACAGTGCTCAAGGGCGTCAAAAACGTTAACAAATTTAAGTTGTTTTTTGTGATTCTTTTAAGAAGATGGGAAGATTTTCACGATTTTACTATCGTAAGTATGAGGCAATGAAACAATTGCGACTGAAAAAGTTGAATAAAGTTGTAGTCACTAATGAGTTTACAAATTTATTATGGCTTAAATGTTTCATTAAATTATATTCGCTTATTTACAACAAATTTCATAATATTTTCGTTTTATACCATCAAAAGCTGATGATCATTAATGCCTTAGACTATTATAAACGTCAATATTGTCTCACTTGTCTCAGTATTGTCAAACCATAACCAAGTACATTTAGAAGTGAGTTATTTATTGATTATTCTTTTAAATTTAACTGCCACTACAATTCCAACCAAAATTTGAGTAACGATAGCAATAATAAATAAATAAATTTAGAGCTCCCAAAAAGAAAAAAGAAAAAAAATTCCATTGAGTTGATGAACAGTGACAGTGGCCAGTAACTGTTCCCTTATTAAATTTATAAAAAAATGTAACAATATATAAGTGATAACAGATCAGTTACCTCAAAGATTTATTTATACAACACCCTTTACAACCAGCAGCTTCTATTTATTACCAGTAAATTAGCTATTAATAATATTATATTAGCTAATTAAGCAGAAATGGTAATTATCATGTTTATATACCAATTAATTACGCTAAAATTATCTCTCTGTTAATACAATAATACATTAGTTCCAAAAAAATTTAAATTATCAAAAAGAGTTTTTTTTTTAAATTGTTGGAAATAATTTATTTATTTATTTATCAAATAGGAAGGTGGGAAGTCACTAACAGACAAATTGTTTAGTGAATACTTTTAAATATGTATGGGGTTGCCTATAAGGCATCGTGTTCCGTTTTTAAGTAGATATGCAATGATTGAATAATACTAGTGATTTCAAAAAACCTTAATTAATACATTTTTTGATTAACAAAGTTTCCAAAAATCACAAAAAATTCCTAGGTCATCGGGCTTTTAATTATTATTTTATCGTTCAGAGTTAATTGAAAAAATTATGAATCATATAAGTTATCCTTTTCTTTAGAGTGTGATAAGAAACTAACTGAAATATTTAGACAGTCTTGCAGTTTATAATAATAAAATATTGAATAGCGATATCTATATTATCAAATTTATAAGCATAACTTGCACACAATATATTATATATTTTTGTAGTTGCGTGGTATTGTAAAGCCAAAAATAACTCGTCACTTGACTTCAAAGCATGTATTTGGTTTTTATGTATGTACCGTGTATATAAATCAAGACTTTTACAATACTATAGTTTTACAATACTTAAGTGTATGCAAACGAACAAATGTGCGTTAGCATTTTACGCATAAAAGAATCGAATACCCTTGAATTAATGAAGATTCGTTTATGAAAAAACTTGAAAAATCTATAGGAATAGTGTAGGTATACTTGATAAAGAAATTCACATCATGGAATCAGGTAGTTTAAATATTATTATACAAGTATGTTCAGTAACACCTTACCACTGATCTTTATTTAAAACAATCTAAGGTAATTTAACAACCCTGTATTTTATAATATAGATAGTTTCATCAATTAAACAAATCTAATATTGTTGGTCGTTTTTAATAAAAATATAAAGCCGAGTGAATTATTTATTGTAAGGCTTTATATATCTATTTATGCATTATTGACACCATACCCATTAAAGTTTTTAACTGTGTCTGATGGTTAATATTACATTACAAGGGTTTTGTGGGCGAAAGACAATAAGTAGAAAGTACAAGAGAGGGGATAAAGGCAATTACTTTCTGCCTAATAAGAAGTTAAAACATCCGAAGGATGACGCAGGCATCAGCTAGTATATAATAAAAACCTAAAAATGTCGACATTCCTGAATATACTGTATCGGTCGTCGGATATATTGATCATATAATACTTTTCACTAATATTTCATTTAATAATTCGAAATATTTTCTACATTTGTGTGTGTATGTGTGTATGTTTGCTTATCTTTATGCTTCTATAAATATTTAGTCCAAGCAAATAAGGCAGCTGGGTGAAACCATCAACAAGACCTATAAGTTCCTATATATTATAAATGTGAGGTTGTTTGTTTGTTTGTTATGCTTTCACGCAAAAACTACTGAAAGTATTTGAATAAAACTGGACAATTATATAGCTCATACATCGGACTAATACATGAGCTAAAATTTATAAAGATTTCAGCACGCCATCTATAATCATCATTTTGAACCAAAAAATAAAGATTTCTGTAAAAATGCTAAATTACATTTTTAAAAAAAATTTAATTGAAATCTATGCACATATTTTTTTATCTATGAAAAACACTCCCTAACTCCTTTACGAATGTTATGGAAGGGGGATAAGTTAGAGCAAGTGCGGTAAAGGCTAGAACGTGGTGGACTTCTCTTTTAGGCCTAGTGAAGCAAGCGGGTGTCAAGCTAGTCTTGTTTTAATTGCCAAAAAGTTTTTAATGTTCTTACAATAATATTGTTAAATATAGTCTAAAAATGTTCGAAGTAGCTCACATTTTTTTTTCAAGAAATATAAGCTGCAATACAGGCTGCTTGAGGGTGTAACGGTATTGATATATATAATCAATGAAAATCTTGAATCAAACAACATCGATGTCCAGTGAATTCAAATATAAAATATATAAAATTATTTGTATTATTCAATTATTATTATTCATAAATCAAAGATGTTCAAAATTCCAAAAGTCCTTTTTAAAAGTGAAAAACCTGTAACTTTAAGTTGAGATACTACTCGACGTTTCAGAATTTAATGAAAATACAAAAAAATAATAACCAATTGCTAATTTTCTTGGAGTAATTTTTGAAAGAAAAATACGTGTGGAAACAATATTATGAGACTTTTGGAGAAATCGAATTAATACACAAGGGAAGTGCATGTGGAACGATTTCTTTATTCTTATCTTAACTCCTAAATTTGTAACACTATACTAATTCAATAATACATAAAAAAAGATATTATATTTTTTTCAAGATATTTTCGTAATATATTATAGATATAGAATAGATATTATTATAGATTTTTCCATCAAACTTTTGTGGAAAATCAAACTTAGACCATGTAGTGTTATATTAGACGTAAAAATAAAAATTACTTTCAAATGTTTTCTTTTTTAAAGGGTGTTCACTTTAAAATTAAAATAAAACAAAGAAACAAATTTTTAATATAAATAAAACTGGCCTTATTGGAAAAAAATTTTATGACCAAACTTTCGTGAAGTTTTTTTTTGTATTTGTTGCAAATTTTGGCAAACCAGCGAGCGTTTTTTACGCTCGCTGGTTTTCTCAGGTTTTAAATGGAAATTGAAGTTTTCAGATGATGAGAACTACGGGAAGACACTTGCTACTTTTTATCTTAAACTAATCTCCAAGTGAACTGAGGTAGAATCGAATTATTTGTTAAAACATGAGACATGTGGCATTACATATAGACGTGTGGTAGCATTTTTTCATTTTTGGTAGCATTTAGTTTACGCAGCTTCTGCGTACGAATATTTCGATTTCCTAAGGCGTAGATATAATATTTCACTCTATAAATTATTTATTTCATGTAATTAATGTAATGAATATATAAATACTGACCACTCATATGCTATAAATAATTGAATTATAGTAGATACATGTTAAAAGCCTAAATGTTTACAAAACTTTAATAACAATTATTACATTCATAAATTCATTAATGTCCATAAGTTATTGTTTACAAATATCGTTGAATTTGCTAAATTAATATTATTCAAAAATTGTATAAATCAAACAGAAATTAATTAAAATTGTAAATAAACAATATTTTTTAGATAACTGAAATAAATATATACCATTTTTGTTGAAAAATATAATACCAAAATATATATGTTGCAGGAAAAGTAAGAGTTTAATCTTCCTAGATAAAGTCAACTGTTACGGATCTTTTCAGAGATCTTTACAGAGCTAACTATAGCCAGGGAAAGTATATTCTCACTGACTTGGGATAAATATAGTTGGTTTTTTGCAAGGAAACGGTCTACCAGCTAATAAAATACAAATTAGAAAAGCAAAACCTTTATTAATATCCTAAAACCTAAAACCCCGAGGACTGCAAATCACGCTCTAAAATGTATGTAACTAGACCATCTGAAATTGTCATTATAAGTAAAATCATCATTACAGTCGAGGAGATCCCCAAGATTTAAAAGTTTTAAAACGGTCCTCCGACTTTAATGGCAATTTTGATTATAATAATAATTTCAGATGATAATATTTTTTTGTTTCATACTTTTTAAAACGTATCTTATAGTCGGTGTCTCAAAAAACTTGAATAATATTCGGTTAACGCTAATTATCTACACCAAATTATCTTAACGCGAAACTCACGCTAAACACACAATAGTGTCCGTATACCTTTACGGAAGAAAAAAAAAACTATTAGAAATGTTGACTATCATTTGTTACAACAAGGAATCTGACATAATTATTACAACTTAAGTAAATTAATTTACTTTCATCAACTTTGTAAGAGGTTGCTCTTACATCTGAAAATGCTGAAATACAATACGAAATAAAACCAAAAGAACTATATTTGAGAATTTATTCCGTAATATTGTCTTGAGTACAAACAACAGGCGTTGCTAAGGTAATGTTTGTCTACAAAGCAAAGTCTTATTTATCGAATGTACATACATTTGATAGAAACGCAATTACAATGTCGTTACAACTTTCACTAAGCCACAGCAGAAAGTTTACTCTTTCAAGAGGAAAACGTTTTTACTTATTTTGAATCAACTCATAGAAACAATCGACTTCTTGGTTTTTGTTTTTCTTGTGTCGAACTGAGCCTAGAAAAATGCATTTCATCAAATTTGGTGAAATTTCAATTCACTCGATTTTCCAGAATTTTTCTAATAAATTTTTTAATTTGTCTTCGATATCAATCAAAATTATGGTTCTAGGTCAAGTAGCCCCATAAATTATTAAAATTCCATTTTAATTTTACCCTAAATTACGGTTCACAAAATCTATCTAGCTTTGTTTTGTTTCCAAAATTATAAATATTTCCGAAATATTTTCTTCAATCGATTTTTTCCATTTTTATATATTTTCTAATGAGAATTAAAAATTCGAAAAATCAAAAGATTCCCCAACAATTCGGTAAATTCACTCCTTGAGATAAGTTTAATTACAATTATCCAAAAAATTTAGTATTTTTTGTTTCCAAAATAGAAAAGAGGGATCGAAAAAGGTGACCGAGCTTATTAAAAATTACAAATCCGGCAGTATTTTGTAATGGATTTCTAACTGCACTCTTTTCAAAAATAAAATAATAACAATTTGTCTCCAATTTAATAAAAAATAATGTTTCTCAAGTATTTTAACCCATAAATTATGAAAATGAATTTATAATTTATATCTCTATCACAATTTGCAAAATATTTCGTATGTCATTAAATACGAAATATTATTTGAAATCGAAAATATGGATTCAGAAAGGTAGCATAAGCTATATTTTAAAAAATAAGGCATTTTTTAGAGATAGAGTTTCGTTTTTCATCAGCCCAAAATAAATGATTTTTTCATTTTTCCTTCTGTCTAAATAAAACATTTTTTCTTCGGTATTATTAAAAAGAAATTCTGTTATTTATTTTCTCGGATCCGATATTTTTTCACGCCAAAGCAGTGTGACATTAAGATAGATGAAAAATAATAAATAGATATGAAACTTACTTAATTATAAAACTTTTATTAAATAATCATTAAAGTTTAATTACTATATATAGAGCCAGCCACGTGCTTCAAGGTTAAAATCAGCACACATTATACCATGTATATGAAATATACCAAGGTATACTAAGTTTAGTACCAAGTTTGTAACGCTTAAAAATTTTGATGCTATGAACAAAATTTTGGTATAGGTGTTCATAAAATCACCTAATTAGTCCATTTCCGGTTGTCTGTCTGTCGTCTGTCGTCTGTTCGTCTGTCATCATGATTTCTCAAAAACGAAAAGAGATATTAAGCTGAAATATTTATAGCGTAGTGAAGACGTAAAAAGTGAGGTCGAGTTCGTAAATGAGCAACATAGGTAATTGGGTCTTGGGTCCGTGGGACCCATCTCGTAAACCGTTAAAGATAGAACAAAAGTATAAAAAATGTTCCTTATAAAAAAATAAACAACTTTTGTTTGAAACATTTTTTCGTAAACGTCAGTGTTTACCCGTGAGAGCGCATATTATGCGCAAATTGTAGTATTATCTGGGTATATTAGTTACATGTGTGTGACATGTATGTATGTGTAATGTGACAGAGTAATCAACACTGTCTTTACATGATATTTCAACAATTAACTCAGTCAATTGTTTTTTTTCACTTGTTAACTAATAAAAACAGTGTTGTGACGTCAATGAAAAGAAAAATAAAACAAACAACTTTTAAATAAAAATAATATTCTTTGTATGTTGCGATGTCGTTCGACTCTTCGAGTCTCGTAAACAAAAATAAAATTGAAATAAAAAAATAGTTATTATACTTATATTCTTTTTTTTAGAATCATAAAAATGTACGAAGTATAATATATGTAACAGAGTGAATTACTTTATTTATTTTTCATGTTTCTGTAACAGGAAACTGCTTTTTTTTTCTTTTATTTTAAGCTCATGGAAAACACTTTGATGATGAAAACTTACAAAAATATTACTATACAAAGTGATTTTCAAATCATAAAGGTGGAAATTAGTTATTAAGACACTGGAGAATAAAAAGTGTCCTATGCATTAATCAGTCCTTCGGAAGACAGTCACAAAGAAACATACTATTCTCGCTCCCAATGAGTTCACGGACGGCAGCTACCACAGAAATCAAAATCTTCTAGAAATAGAATCGATTCGACCTTTGATACCTTAATTTTACCCTTATTAAATTACACTACATATATGTAGATATGTTTTTTTTTTTTGACCCTCAATTTCGATCCTCAAATTTCTGATTATTTTTGTTTTTCATCCTTGAAATGAACAAATTTCTCGCAAAATGGTGGAAAATATGAAAGAAATATTCAAATAAGAGTTACAATAAATATATGAGTTAATTTTTAATCGAATTTGCTACAAATTTTATATGAAGCTTTATTTATACTATACAAAAATATATAATTTTTTTCAAACATATTTTTCTATTCCTTTGGCATTTGCCAGGGACGAAAATATAACGGAAGATTTAAGTTTCCGAGGATATAAAACAGTTGGGTAATTTTATCTGACTTTTGAACAATTTGTATACTATCTGGTTTTGCCATGAAATGAACTTCAAATTCGAAAAGCATTTGAAATATTATAAAAATATTATTACCGACCGAACGCAAATAACTAATGTAATTTTTATATCTACAAAATAGAATCATTTTTGGACATTGGAAGAAATTGTTTTGAAATTAATTATGGATGTATCTACTTTAAACGGTTTTAATAACCCGAAAGCCCGAAAGTATCCTTAATTTTGGGTTTTAAAAAATTGAAAACAAAATAAAGCTATAAGGTTATTCACTAATATTTAAATGAAAAAAGTACAATATTTTAAATTTTACTACAACTCCGTATTTACGGGACCGATCGCCGACTGTTTGTGTGAAAGCGTTAAAAAAAGTCAGTTGGGTCAGAAAGTGTGGCCATTAAATTTACGAGCGTGACCAAGCTCACAAGTCCGAAATAAGAAAACGTGCTAAAAAACCATGAAAGTAGAAAAAATATCCAAATCAGTATAAAATTTTCATCAAAATAACGAATTATTTTTTAACGGTTATAAAACGAAGAGCTTTAGGAAAAACTATCAACGAACAAACATTACTTGTAAGCACTCACAAATTGTAAGCGCACTCACGTGCGTAAATTTTAATAATACAATTTTTGAACAAAATGACTTTGCTACACCCTGACGAAATAGGAGTTGTAGGTACTTTTAAATTCAATTATTTTGGTCATTTTTCAGTTACCTTGATTAAAACTTTGTAATAAATTCAAACCGTTTTGACATTTTTAAAATTTTTAATAGCATCTACAATATATATTATCAGGTCGATCTTCACCCATTTGATAACCAGGCGAGACATATTGATTTTTAAACACTCCGATCATAGTTTTTCTATCGAAAAGTGTTCATGGATTTAATTCAAATAATTTTAATCAATTGTCACCAGAAATGGTTTGATAGTATGATATAAACATTTTTTATAGATGGGTTTGAATATTTAAGTAAATATAGATTCGATCTGTTAACCAATCGAAATTGATATAAGAAGAAAGATAATTTAATTACGAAAATAATTGTATAAGCTTGTTAGAAAAAAACCGCCCATCGAAAAAAATAGCCATGAACACATTTTTTGGATAGAAAAACTATTATAGGATTGTTTAAAAATCAATAAAATTTCATAAAAAATATGTCTCAAATGGGAGAAAATCGACCTTATATAACGTCTCTTCGACCATAATTATTTAAAAAGACTTGATAATTAAAATCAAAGAAAGACAAAAATTGAAATATTTGTACGACTTCTACACCTTCAATACTTTTTGAATGCCGTTTATCTAGTAAGATAAAAAATAAAATATATTACTTAGAAATAAAGTTTTAAATAACATGTAAATTACTGGTGGTGTGTGGCTTCGTCTTCTATGCACAAGTTAAAAACTCTCAAACTATAGAAGTGTTTATATGAGATTGCATAAAACAAAAATGGGAGGATTGCTATACCAGAATGAAACTAAATCTATTCGGATACTGTCGACATATACAGTTTTACAACAGAAACCACTATAGTTATCAATACAGAACGATTCAGAACTAACAATTTATAGCATACACTGTGTAAAACACAGTGGCGAGGAGTTTATTTCGTACCGGGTGCGGATTATCTCGTAACTGGTGGGTTTTATATGAAAACGGACAATCAATTCATAACAATATCATAAATTGTCTAGAGATGTTTATTTAATTAATCTAGAAAAAAAATATAGTTTCAAAATAATCCGATGAGTTTATCATAAAATTTTACAGTTTTATTTAGCTGTTAGGAATATCATGCTGCTGTTTTTCTAAACGCTTCGTCACTGAAAAAAAATTAAAATAATGACAACCTCATCGCGAAGTAGGACGTGCCATATTGAAAATAAAGTAAAAATACTTTTAAACAATTTCCTAATGATTGGAACAAGTGCAGCTAAATATTTACAATATGGAATTGAATTTAAAACATTAATTCATTGATACAAAATCAATGAAGTAAAATAATTACTTCTATAAAGAGATTGATTTTAGTTTAAAGTCATGCATTTTATTGACGGAAAATAAAATTGTACTTAGTTGGAATATATAATCGTGTAAATAAAGCGAATGTTCGAATTAAAAAAAAATTTCTTCGCGTTTGCTTAAAATATAGGATTTGGTTACTACGAATACATACCTGTCATGTCTAGAACCAATCCGTTCACTGAGTGCTTGGCAATACAGTGGTTATGATAAGTTAATAAAGTTTAAATTCCTAGGCTAGTCCTGTTATTACTTACTTCTGTTACAACAAGGCACTTGCTCTCCTGCCTTTCATTTAGAAGACGAGTGAGTAAGATTAATGAAACCGGTTGCCAAAATCGTACTTTTTAATATATTTTTAGAAACAGCGAAAATAATAAACATAATTGGTAAACTTAAATTTTTAAATAATAGTATAATAACAATCTTCCTTGGAACATCTTGTACACAGAACGAATTGTGTGTGGAAATGTAATTTGTATAAATAAAATGCAATTGAGGATGAAAAAAAGAAAAAAACGTATGTTTGGTTTGAAATAGTTTGTTTGAAGACAATTTTCACCACTTTTCATTCTGTGACTAACGTCATGTGTCACTAAAGTGTCTTTTCATCTCTTTGATTGGTTCGTTGGTTGAGGTGATTTGTTTGATGTCAAAGATGAGATTAAATTAAACAGATTGTTTTTTTTTTCTAATCTGTTACTTTAACTTCTTTCACTTAGTTAAAAACATATTAACTTTTTAATGGTGTGGATATTTGATCTCATGTTTTAAATTATCTCAAACAAATTAAGGTCTAGATTTCTAGAATATTGAAAACATTAAACTAATGTTGTATTTAATTATACGCTATTATGTTTATTGGGACAGTAAGCGTACAAATTGTTTAAAAATTGATAAAAACAAGTGAAAATAAACAATTGAGCAATTCTAGTTTTAATTGTGGAAATACCCTGTGCAGACAGCTTGAATATCCGTGCTTGCATTATTTTTAACAAATTAGAAAACTTTGAAAATCCAACATATTTATGGCAAAATTCCTTAGCAAGACTCACTACTTAAAGCTATCTACAAATATTCAACCCTGTATCCTTTATTGTTTTGGAGAAAATGGGCACCAACATTTTGCCCAAATGATATTCACGCAAAAAAGTTTCAGGCAAAAGTTCTTTATTTTCTTTTTTTACAAAAAAATTTTTCCCATTTAAACCTTTTTTTTTTCTCTATACAGACCCAAGACCCAATTGACCTATGTAGCTAATTTACGAACTCAAACTCACTTTTTTGTGTTATCATGTTTTTGAGTTATCGTTTAGACGACCAGACGGGCGAACGAAAGGAGAAACGGATATAGACAAATTATGTGATTTTATGGACCAATACCAAAATTTTGATCGTTAGATGATTTTATGAACCCCTTTACCAAAATTTTGATTGTATCGTCAATATTTCTAAGCGCTGCAAACTTTGAACTAAAATGAGTTCGCTTTGGTATATTAAATATGAATAATATTTCGTGTAAAATGGTTCTTTTGTTCGAGTTCTGGTTCGACATAATTACTTTCTTTTTTGCATGTTTTTTACTTTCCTTTAAAAAGAAGAATGAAATATAAATTAAATTGGTGCTATTTTTGCAACGGAAGTGTCGCCATGACGACTAAGCCAGTCTCACGGAATTCAAAATCGAGCCTGTTTCGAATGGCTGAAAGTCATTTTCAATGGGATTATTTTGTTTGCTGTTTATTTTTGAATTTTTGGGCCATTTTGGATGGTTGCTTTGGACGCCGGTCGTGATAGTTAAAAAAAGAAAATCGAGGTGAAACATAATAAAAGCCACTATCTTTCTCAGCATACATATTATTTTGAGAGTGAAACTTCTTTTCGAAAAAAAACATTCAAAAATTCAAACATGTTTTTTCCATCATATTTCGTTCCGAATTCGGAAAGCGTACACATTATATGTGTAGAGAGACTTAGGTTTTACCAAAAAATATTTACCACTTTGAATGGATGATTTTGAATTGATTATTTGCTTGGTAATAGTGTTGACAATGAAAAAGCAAATATGTAGCAGATTAAGAATTTTAAAACGGAGGACTCGACGAAAAGAAGAACAAGTTTTCACTGTTGTTCAACGTTTAAAAAGTAATAATGTTTCAGCTGCTTAAATTTTACCGGATCTGCTATTCTATACATAACGCTTCACTGCAAACTTTATGAATCAATTAATTTACAACTTTAATTTTGGGATACCCTTAGTGTCAAATAGTTAATAGCATAATATTATTATTGATTACCTACAACTGCATATATTTTCTAATTTTTTAGCTTGAAAACAAATAGTGGGTAAAAATAAATAGTTAAAAATGAACAAAGTTATATTTTTCAACTTTTATAATAATAATAATGTGGTTTAACATCCGTTTCTCTGACCATGGCCATAACAGAGGCCACCCACATCATTATTTTTAATCTTTATTTATTTCTTAAACTACATTCGAATATACAATTTATTTTATGATGTGGGTGGAGTCGATCAGTTCGTTCTTGCCTTAGCGACGATGATCAATTTATCACCCTATTAACTTTATTGTTCACACTACAGCTGCCTGGATACGAACCCGCAACCTTTCAGCCAGTCAAAGCAAGGTAAGACGCCTTAACACGCTCGGCTACCAGCCGGAAGAAGACATGACATAATATTCGTCGAAGTTTACTTCCATATACTTTCAACTTTTTAATGTTTCTTGTAGATTACACGCATTTTTAATTGTTTTAAAATATAAAGCAATTAAAAAATTCACTTATACCTCCTGAAAAATGGGGTTGGCAAAAAGAAAAGTTTTTGAAACGAATTAAATTAACGCAACCCGCAGCAATCAGCAATGTTTTAAAAATTATAGTTAGTTCTTGCAAAACAGCATTTAGAGCAGTATGTGTTTGCAGGAAAAGTTACCTTTATTGCTCAACTGTCTGCTCCACCACTTACTACGGAATCTTAGAATCTGAAAATATTTATGAAAATTGCTTTTCCTCCTTTTCTGTATACGTCAATAAATCAATAAATTAACATATTTAACTTAATATTTATAATTTTAGTATATACAGGGTGGACCATTTTAATCTATTATGGCTAATAGCTAATTCTTTTGTAGCTAACCAATGAAAAAATAACTATGATTATTCTCTTATCTTTTTGGATCTTAATTCACTATGACAGCAGCCTGAAGAACTAGGTCCAACTCTGCAAGTTTTGATAAAGTTATATATTGATTAATGAATTACAAAACTATTATCCATAATAGATTAAAATTATTCACCTTGCATAATAATTTCAACATTTCGTTATGTAATAAAAATAATTAATATAATTAATATTACTAATATATGTAATCATAAAAATTTATAAATATTATCATTACCATATTATTATAATAATTATAATAAATATAATTAATATTTTATATTTAATATAATTTCAATACAAATAATAATTTAAACCTTTAGTTATATTGCAAAATAAATTTTTTCAGCAGTAAAAATAATTATTTTCCCCCTCTGAAAGGCTTCTGATTTTAAAAATATATAACAAAATTTTAAAAAAATCATCCAAATTGAAGCTATAGACAAGGACTTTCGAAGATTGAATCTTTTATATATTCATTGACGCAATTATCTAGATTCTTCATATTTTAATGAAATCTCATACTCTAATAGATCCTCAATATCGAAACTTTATACTCGATGGATCTTGTTGAAGTTAATGGTACCAACGGTCGCAAGTTTTGGTTTATTGCACGGTACATACATATCAACCAAAAACATGTTTTGTAGTCAAATAATGTGTCATTTTTAGCTTTACAATACCACGCAACTACAAAAATATAAAATATATTGTGTGTAAGTGCTTCTTTTAAATTTGATAATATAGATATCTATCTTAAATCATCAATACTACAACTAAAGTCGACTCTGCTCATCAAATGGTGGACTTATAATAAATATGAACTTCGATGAACTTATAATAAAAATAAATTTTTGTTTTTATATCATCGACATTTATTAGTAACTACATTATTATTAGTAACAACAAGATTGTCTAAATATATAAGATAGTTTATTATCTATCGCACTCTTTAGATTTTTTGATATAAAAATATCCAATTGATGAGGATAACCTATATGATTCATCATTTGTTCAGCCAACTTTGAACGATAAAATAGTAATAACAAGTGAAAACAAACAATTGACTGAGTTAATTGTTGAAATACCATGCATAGTCAGTGTTGATTTCTTTATCCATTACACATACAAACATGTGACACATACATAACTGATAATCAAGTATAGCACATATTATAAAATTTCATTTATATGATAAGGAACAGTTTTTACATTTAAACTTTTGTTCTATCTCTAACGGTTTACAAGATGGGTCCTACGGACTCAAGAACCAATTGACCTATGATGCTCATTTACGAACTTGACCTCGCTTTTTACGTCCTGAGTACGCTGTAAAAATTCAGCTCGATATCTTTTTTCGTTTTTGAGTTATCGTGTCCACAGACGGACGGACGGACGGACGGACAGCCGGAAATGGACTAATTAGGTGATTTAGTGAACACCTATGACAAAATTTTTTTCCTAGCCTCATTATTTTTAAGCGTTACAAACTTGGGACTAAACTTAGTATACTATGTATATATATATATACATGGTATAAAAAGCCTGATGACCTAGTGATTTTTGAAACTTCTAAATCAAAAAAGTATTATTGAAATCCCTAGTATTAGTCAATCTTTGCATATCTTCTTAAATAAAATAAAAACAGTAGGGGCCTTTGGCATACTATGAATTAAAAGAGACAATTTTTATTCATACATTTTTAAGCAGAATTGTCGTAAGGTACTATGGTTTCTAGATATAGAGAAATCTGTTGTGGCCTGTTACCGTAGTTCTTTTTTAAGGCACCAGTTATCGCATGGCAAAATGATTTTTCCAGTAACCATGGTAACTGAAGGGTTAGAATAACAATCGCATAATTTTCAATTACACTGTACTTGATTACTGTACTAACGATGTTGGATGACACTATAATAGATGTTTATATTAAAATTAATGAAGCGATTAAATTCACATCCAGCATAAACGCTTATATAATAAATTAATTCAAGCATGTATTAGAGACAACCACCAACCAACTATAGTTGAAGGAATTTCAACTAAATTATATTATATATTGAGCCATCATTTATACAATAATGACCTATTGACCATTATGTTCACTTGTTAGCCTTATTATAGGCCTAGAACAAGGCATACGATTTTGATCGTACTTTAGAAGGACTGAAAATTTCATTACAATTCAATCTAATATTTATTCATTCAGTCATAACAATAATTTTGGCCAAATGAAGGACATAGTTTCAAACAAAGTCAGGTTGTTCAGCGGACTTTGTTTGAAACTATTCCAGTGTTATCGTTGTGCAAACCTACTGTCAAATCAATAGAAAATCATGTGTATGAAAGCTGGCACCCGATAAAATAATGTTGAGATTTAGCTGAACAACTTTTTACTCGACGAAAAATTTCATAGCCAAGACTTTTTTGGTAGGGTTGAAAATTAGTTCACTGTAGAGCAATCTTAAAACTGACGATGATATTCAAACGAGAAACTTACTGAATAAAAATCCAAAATATTTTTGTCCAACACCCGAAAGAATATTTTCAACACTTGAAACAATGTCTGCTGTTTAACAACTTAAAAATAACAATTTTCAAGGTGTTGGAGTATCTACACACATTTTGTATTTTTGGTTGTCGAACAAGCTGATTTTTTAATTTTTATAAGCTTTTATTTATTCAGATCAAAACTCCAAATGAATTCTAAAGTAGGTAGTTATCTTCAACCGATAAAGCTGGACAATACATGGCTAGCTGGCGACGTCACTCTAAATTCATTATGGCGGACCGAACCAGGATCGTATGATATGGGTCTCAAATTACAGGTTTTTCAAAGAAGAATAAAAATAACGATAATCGGAAATATAACACCCGTAAATTTTATACGCCCGGAGTATTATTGTAATTACGACTTGGTTGGGTTGAGTTTGTCGACTATAGATGAGCTGGTAAGGTTCTGAAGTTTTTAGCTCTTGCGTTCAACCTAAAGGCACGTAAAGGAAACGTAAGCTTGCACTTGAAACATAGCTAAGAACACTCTCCGTTAAATTACCTTTCAAATGAAACCAAAAAAATTAAATCGGTTCAACCGTTCAGGCGCTGCGACAGACACAGACAGACAAACCCACAGACACACACACATAGCGGTCAAACCTATAACAGCCTTATTTTAAGTTGGGGGGTTAAAAGTTATTTTTAATTAAATTTTTCTTTTGAATTTTTTATTCAATTATCTTCTTTATTGATAATATTCATAAATATGTAGGTTTCCACGAAATTTTCCAGCTATTTTAAAAGTGTTCGCCTATAAAATTTTTCATAGAGAAAATCATGACAACAGCTTCATAATTTCCAATCGTTTCGAAGTTAAAATCAAATACTATGACTGAGCCTAGACCTATAATAGGTTCAGTCAATATTTAGTCATGCTTTTCAAAGGGAATATTGTCATTTATAAAGTGGTATAAATAGGAAGTATTTGATTTAGGAAGTAGGTATATTGTTAGAATATCGCCAGAATAGATATTCCACTAACTTATTATACCATGTTTATGAAATATATCAAGGTATACTAAGTTTAATTCCAAGTTTGTAACGCTTAAAAATTTTATTACTATGAACAAAATTTTGGTATAGATGTCCATAAAATCACCTAATTAGCCCATTCCCGATTGTCTGCCTGTCTGTCTGTCGCCTGTCTGTCCGTTTGTCATCACAATTACTCAAAAACGAAAAGAGTTATCAAGCGTAAAAAGTGAGACCAAGTTCGTAAATGAGCAACATAGATCAATTGTGTCTTGAGTCCGTAAGACCCATCTTGTAAACCGTTTGAGATAGAACAAAAGTTTAAATGTAATAAATGTTCCTCATAAAAAAATAAGCAACTTTTGTTTGAAATATTTTTTCGTAAACATCACTGTGTACCTGTGAGAGCGCAAATTATACGCAAATTGTATAGTATGTATTATATGGTAATATCAGTTATGTTTGTGTGACATGTATGTGTGTGTAATGTGACAGAGTAATCAACACTGTCTATACATGGTATTTCAACAATTAACTCAGTCAATTGTTTGTTTTCACTTGTTTCCGTATACATTGTAAAGTATACATTATAAACTTGGCTAGAGGCTATAATAGAAATATTAATCATTGGGACATTATTTGGTTTGTAAGAATAAGTTACCCGTATTTGTCATGTAAACAATATTATTTGAAAACCGGCCAGGCTGAACAATTTTAAATTTGAAGGTTGTTCAGATATTTTTCTATGGTTTTAATTCAGGGTGTCATATATGTTATAAGTCGGCTTAATAACTTTACAAACAAGTATTTAGTACAGAATCATATACATCGTATACTTTCGGTCTACAATGTCTCAAAGAAGATTAACTAGTTTGGCAGCGCTTTCCATTGCAAAGCAAGTTGCAGAAAAACCTAGATACTTATATTAAACCTGCCTTGGTTTAGAAAATATAGAAAGCTAATTAATTAAACAAAATTTTCGATATTTTGAAAATTATCCCAAATATCGAAAATTTTATCCTTACTCTACGTTTTATGATTTCAAGTTATAACATAGTTAATCATCAAAATTGAAAATATATTTTGTTGTAAATTTTTGTCCTCACTTCTGTGCTCATAGTCGGGCACCACGGGTTGTTTTAAATTATTTATTAAGGTTTTAACTTAATAGCTTTTAATTTAATAGTTTTTTTTTTAATTTCTACGGAATAGTTTTGAAGAAATCTATGAAAACATATATTCCAGCTACCGTTTTCCAATAAGACCAAATATAAATCAACTACTTATATAAAAAAAATCAAGGCTTTTAGCCAACATTGAACTGGCGCTCCTACATTCTTAATTCAATTAAAATATGGTACAAATTAGAAATATAATCAAATATTTATACCTAGAAGCATGCCAAATGCATGACTCGTCCGTGGTGCCTAGATTGCTAAGGCACTGTGTCTTCAAAAAAAGTTTTTAATATGAGTATCAATTCCTGATTTCTCTGTTATTTTTTCAATTATATTTTAATTCTTTTTAATTCAATATCATATATATAAAAGTTCTCGTCTTCGTATGCCATGATTCTTTAAAAAAAACTTTAGAATTTCATTTTCTGGAAAAACTATGTAATAAAAAACAAAGTCTTAAAATACGCACAACAAAACCATGGCATATGCATGCATTTAGTTAGAGCAATAAAAATCTTGAAATAAAACATAACTACATCTTAAAGTGATGATTTTTTCCTTCCTTTAAACGTAAAAAAAATATGGAAATAATCATAAAGGTAAATGGGATATTTTATATTTTTAGATACTTTGTAAGGTATCTTCGCATATTTTGTCATATGGTTTAGCAATCCGTACTACAATACACATTTTTTTCTGTGCGTAGTATAAAAGAAATTCGCCGCATCATGTCTGTCTGCTGGTACGCTAACTACTTCTAAAACACGTAACGGTTTTTAAAATGGCTTTCACTATTATTAAGATAATTTTTCCCGGAAGTTTACATGTACATCCTATTTAAAAGCGAAATTGTATCGGTTTGCTAGTTTATCATAATTCATATTTTCTTTTGCCCGTCAACACTCGCGCTATGAGCATTTATCTAGATTTAATTTGTTTTTCAAGTCGCACAGAAACTGTTCGAATTTCTATCATCACGAGAGTGCAGATGCAAGGAAAAAAAGATTGACTTCGAAAATTTTCGGGCCTGTTCGTATACTTTCGTTATTTTAATATAAGTCCAATATAATTACTCAGTAAATAAATAAAAACTTGTGATAGAAATATGCTGAAATAAGCTAAAATGATATTGATGATTTTTAATATGATAAATACAGTGTAAACTAAATATTGACAAATATCTTGTCGAGTAATCTCAATTAAAGAGATTTGAAAAAAATTAACTCCAACCTGGACTTCTTGGGTTCATGAATCCAAGAAGTCCGGGTTCGAGTCCTGGTTCGAGTGCATTTTTCTCAATTCTCTTTAATTAATTATTTAGATTATTTCTGTGCTGTAATATTTTCACTCTCAAACATCATTCAATGCTCACGAAATCAAACTACTAATTAGCTAGTGCGTTAAAAAATAAACTATGGGATTATGTAGATGTTATAATTTGCAAAGATAAAGAATATTAAGCGCGTGAATTATTTGACGCATGTGTAGAATGCGTGAGCAAAACTCTCATCACGCAACTAAATATTATCGAACGGCTGACGCGAGTGCTGACGGGTTAAAATATAAACACCAATAATTGTTATAAATGCTCTCGCATGAATTTTATTCAAAATTATGAGCTACTTTTAATAGCAATCCATTTTAAATTCATGAATTATTTATCATGAATATTTGGTCGAGAAATATTTAAACAAACTGAATGAAATTTAACTATATAGGGAGACTCTTTGATTAAACACCACGAGTGTGCCTTAATATCTCGTTGGATCTACTGTTTCTAAATATTATCATATAAAGAATGTAAATATATCTTCGTGTCTTGATCGATTTTTTTTATTAATCCCGTCACATAAAAATATATAAAAGAAAAATAAAAGAAATAATAGTAATAATCGTAAAAAAACAGAAAAGTTTTTTAAAATTACTATACAAGATTTTTATTTGCGTTTTTACTTTATGCATACCATATTATATTTTTGATGGGTCCGTAAATAAATCTACGGACCTTCATTAGTTCCATTTCAAGAATTTTAAAAAATTATTTCTCCCAAGAGTTTAACATGAACGTCATATTACAAAACGAATTAAAACGGTTTCATTGTTATGTCAAATACTAGCTTGATACCCACCCGCTTTGCTGGGTTTAAAAGTAAAGGTTAGTAAAGACCACCGCGTTATAGTTTTCAACTTCATTACTCTCAATTATCCCATTTCTATAATACTCGAAATAATGGTAGACATTGTTTTACATCATAATTCATTGAGTATATCAGCAAAGATGGCCATGGATTGTTTTAAACAGACTACTTTTACGGAAATCTGTAATTTATGGTAATGTCAGATTAAGTTTAATTAAAAAATTTTTTTTTGTCTTTAAATATATTTCTATAAATTATAGCTCATGTGTTATTCTGATATATGAGCTATATTGTTGAACAGTTTCATTCAAATACATTCGCTAGTTTTTGTGTGAAAGTGTAAAAACAAAGAAACAAACAAACAATCAGACAAACAAACAAACATCGATATGATATTCTTTTTCCTGATGAACTCAAGACGATAGTTCATCAATATCAATCCCAAAGTAAGTAATTTTGATTTTCTCTTATTTTGACATTAAAACAAGTGAAAATAAACAATTGATTGAGTTAATTGTTGAAATACTCTTTTTATTTTGTTTGTAGCATCAACATTTCCAGACATTATAAACTTCGAACTAAACTTAATATACTCTGATATATTTCATGTATAGAGTATTAAAATAATTACATAGATTACATTCTAAGAATTAAAAATTTCTTGGGTCTACGATGTCAATATACTTAACTCAAGAAAGTGATTTAAGCTGTCAAGTATTGGACTGCTTACAAATTACAGTATAATAAGCTGCCGTGTTAGGAGCATATTTTTTACTATGTACTTTCTTACAGTGTATACAATTACCTTTGGAAAACTTAAATGGCATACAAACACAGTTCCTTTTCAACAAAGAGCTTACATTTTCACTCTCAAAAAGAGTGTTTTATTTCGAATTTGATAAATTAGACATCACTTTGCAATAACTACGATATAAGTTATGAATCATTTTTGACTTTGAATGATCCTGTAGATCCAGATCAAAAATTTAGACCACGTCCTCACTTCATAGATATCCGGTATTTTAATCAAATTTTTGTATTAAACATTTTTGTCTATAATACCTAAGGCCGAAAAAAGAGCGGAAATGAGCCGGGAGCCAATTTTGGGGGCTCCAACCAAAAGTCACTCGTTCTAATAATATTGTAGAAATGCAAAGTTAAAACAAGCAAAAACAAACAATTAACTGAGTCAATTGTTGAAATACTATGTATAGATAGTGTTGGTTACTCACATTACACATGCATACATGTCACACAAATATAACTGATATTACCATATAATACATGCTATAAAATTCGCGCATAATTTGCGCTCTCATGGGTAAACAGTGATGTTAACGAAAAAATGTTTCTAACAAAAGTTGTTTATTTTTTTTTAAGGAACATTTTTTATATTTAAACTTTTGTTCTATCTTTAACGGTTTACAAGATGAGTCCCACGTGCTAACTTGACCTATGATGCTCATTTACGAACTCGTCCTCACTTTTTATGTTCTAAGCACGCTATAAAAATTTCAGCTTGATATCTCTTTGCGTTTTTCAGCTATCGTGATGACAGACGGACAGACGACAGACAGAGAGACGGACGGCCGGAAATGGACTAATTAGGTGATTTTATACCTATACCAATATTTTGTTCGTAGCATCAATATTTTTAAGCGTTACAAACTTAGGACTAAACTTAAAATGCCTTGCTAAATTTCATATACATGGAATAATAACAGTATTTATGTATGTTATAATTATTCACATCTTATACTAACTGGAAGATACAAAAATACCACTCTCCTAAGTAGTTAACAGTATTCTCGACGAGAATATATTTCACAATCACGATTTTATAAATATTTATTTAGCAAAGTTTACTTATATCCATCCTTATATGAGTAACAACTTACACATTTGCTTAGATTTAGATACATATTTGACGTATTTCAATTGAAGTGATGTTTGAAGTAATTCATATAGCAAACGCTATAGGAACGCTAAATTTATTTTATCCACTGTATGTATCGACAGCAAATAATTTAGAGCGCCAAATCAAAAAAAAAAAACAAATCAAATCTATTAAAAAAAGTTCCTCGAACGGTTACCCTATTGTAGTTTCAGCCCTCAATAAATTTAGGCAATATATTCATTTATCTTCTAAATCCTTTACTATCGAGTTTATCAAACACTTGATCTCAACATTTTTGATATATTTTCATGTTATATGATTGTTAGCGAAAATATTATACGTTATTAAATACATTATTATAAGACAGTAACGAAATAACGAAAAAATGAAACGAAAATTTTTGAACGAAATATATAGAATAATAATATCATTTACTTTGAGAGACATGTAATAAAATAAAAACTAAACAGAAAACGAGAAAAAAAAAACTCGAATAATATATTATAACAATAAGCAGATATTTACGATTTGAACGAATTTTTATGCTCACGAAAAATTTTAACGAGTTCTATATATTGTATTTTATTTATATTATTCGGTTGTAGAGAGGAAGAATTCGATTGTGTATATATGGAGGAAGAGTCGAGGAAATACTAAAATACTCAATTGTATTATTGTATAAATTTACAATGTAATAAATATATTTTTTGTGGTTACATAATGTAAATTGCTTTTTGAAAATAAAGGGTTCGTTTCTTAATTGTTATTCCTCTTCGTTTATACGCTTCAAAGTAGTCCACTAATATCTTTCAGTTTATCTGTAAATTAGATTCTTCGTGAAAAATCTGTCTATGGTAATTAACTACAAATATGTTTGACAGATCTGCAGTCAAGTTTTCCAAAATAATCAGAGATAGCCCTGGATTTAATGGAGGATTAGCTGTGTAGAAAGATTTGCAAATGTAACAGGCCCCACGCACACTTCACTGACTGATAATTCACCTGGTCCCTTGATAGAATTTGCAGACAGACCCTACGATGGCTAAGTCCGACACTGCCTGGATAGTTTCAAGGATGATATATTTCATAGTGTTTGTTCTGCTTTTGCTATGCTACCACTTAGATCAAACTTCAAGGTCACCGCTGTGTGTTCTAAATTATGAGGTTATCATACTTGGGTTTTGAATTTAATCTACCTATGTGCAGGGTGTTCTGTTATTGACTGCAGATCGTTGGCCTACAGAATAAGCTCATAGAGACGAAGGAAAAAGTTATTTACCAATTTTGAATCTGAGTCCTAATTTGGGCGCTACAGGTATGACAAAAATTGATAAATTTGTTCATTCACTGACTATCATTGGATAACCAGTAGCCAATGATAATCAGTAGATATTAGTAAATTTCATTTAGGGAGGGAATTTTAAAAAGTATAAAATGATTTAATTGGATTATATTATTTTGAAAAAACATAATGGAAGGGATTTTAAAAAAAAGTCTAAAATTGTTTAATTGGTTTTGGTCAAATCAAACTTTTTATATTTTTATTATATTTTTGCAAGAAAAAATTAGATTATTAGTAAAAAAACAAATTTCGAAACAAAAGAGGTGGTTTGTTTGTTTACGGTAAATTAAAACCACGCCAGCAAAAATTTCAGACATGCGAACATCTGCTCTTGTGAACATCAGCAAAAAGAAGAGAAAAATTATGCTGCTGATTTGAACGAAAGCCAGATTTCCATTCCGACATTAACGAAAAGCAAATTTATTTAACGTACGTTCTAAACATATTCCAGATAATCAATTTCTTAGGTGTTTGTTCATTTTAACCTACAATAATTTTTTGAACGGCGAATTATATTGTTAGACAATTACAGGAAACCAAAGTTTTTCAAGTTTAAAGACTAAGGAAGCACAGTATGTACACCGAATTTTTTACGAATACAATATTTTCTTTCTGTTTTTAAATGAAAAAAACTGTTGTTTAAGCTAACGTATATTAAATTAGTTGAACACTTTTCATCTACTTCTTCTGTCCACCTACTTTAAAAATCAATTTATTGGAACCATGTTGCTTATCGCACGTTATCGTTCTGATTTGTTTGTTGGTAAGGTAAAACGAAAAAAAGGGAGATAAAAGCAAAAAAAAAAAAAAGCGACAAAAAATACCGACATTAAAAACTGTCATGCATGCTGCTTGAGAAAATGCAAAAATATTCTTAATAATTTGTATTTTTTGCTAAAATTTTAAGTTTTATAATTTGAAAAATTGAGTTGTGAAAGTTATCAGAAGTAAAAGCTATCTAACAGAGACAATTTAAAGTAAGTGCAATGCAAGTTTTAGGTAATGTCATAAAATACACTGATCAAACCAAACGTAATGTACGCACATATTGGGTTGACTTCTAAATCACATATTGGGTTGACTACTAAATAGTATGTCTTTTTTAAACTTATATTACAATTAATTGATGCCGTAAAACTTAAATGTATCTATAAGATTAAATTCTTTAAAGATTCAAACAAGTATTTGACTTCTAAAATTGATACCTTAAATTTTCAGAAAAATATCTTGTAAATAAAAAAAGTAGCGCTACATTTATAATGAACTAAGATACGAAAACACTCTCGCTCTTTTTTTCAATTACTCTTTTCATTTTAAGAAAATTTTATTGCAAGTACCATTATTTGAATAAACAATTCCATATACCATTTGACTTGCCAATTTCTTTTAACAGACTGTTAAATTTTAACAAAAAAATAAAACTATGAATTTTGTATTTATATCTCCATAAATCATCAGAAAATATTTACGACACTAATAAATTAAAATTCATATTAAAGATAATATGGGTACTTGATTTTTATCTACGTACCATGTGAAGTTTGTAGCTAGCTAGAAAACTTGTGCAAGCACCAGTGGCATCATAAAACTTTATAACCAAACCACATAAATACACAAGTGAATAAAATTAATTTTCTTTAATGGTAGAAAAATGTTAAGGAAAAATAAATTACCATGATTTATTTACAAGATGGAAAACTCATTGAAATGATAATGGGATGCCTAATTTGATTCATATTTTCTGTACGTCAACTGTGGAAAACCATCAGAATGTCTTTGAATGGTATTTACAACGCTCTGTATCAAGTTGCTCCGTTAAGGAGCTAGGCGTCCTCCTAGTGGAAATTTTGAAATCAAACGCGAAGCATTACTTTAAGAATGGTTCTACTGGTAACAATTGTTTGTCCTCGAGGTTTTTTGAAATAGGAAGAATTGAAATGAAAACATTGAGCTGTGAAAAATACTCTTAAGTCTTCTTTATATCTTTTGTTTCAGATCTTCTTTAAACGTTAAAAATATCGTTAAACGAGTACTATACTTAAAGCTCCTAGTTTAAGGGGTCTTACTTCATGATTCTGAAATGCATGTAGGATTTATAATGGGAGATCCACGCCAAAACAAATTCGTTGAATTTACTAAAGCTGATCATTTTAGGATATGTTAAAGTAGTTGTGTACACAAACATTATGCGGTCAGTCAAGCGAACGATAGGTCACATATATGCTATCGAAACGGTTATGATATCTGTTATATTTAAATGAATTTACTAAAGCTGAAAATTGTTTTACAGATTGTATATTGCACATAAATATCAGTTATGACAGTCAGTCAGTTAAATATTTGAACAGGGCTGGTCAGTCAGCCCTAATGAATGTCCAATAAAGAAATAAGATTTAGTTATGACTGTCGTGGTATTTAAATGAATTTATTAAAGCCGAAAATTGTTACATTATATATAAATAACAGTTATGACAGTCAGTCAGTTAAATATTAAAACAGGGCAAAAAGGCAAAAAAGAAAAGTAAATAAATAAAATGCTTCATGTACCATGTTTTTATAACGAACTAAAAAGTATAAAATAATAAATAGCTTGTAAGATTATATTAAAATACTTGTAAGATTAGAAACGAAAAACATGGAGCACATGCATCAGTCACTTCACTCAGCAAATACTTCACATTTTAATAGCTATTTATCATTTTATACTTTTTAGTGCGTTATAAAAATATTAATTTTTTAAAGTCTTTTCTTAAAACTGATTCCAATTATTACAATTACAAATTTTGAGTAAATGGATAAAATATTAATACCGAGCGTACGTCTTTTTTATTACACACTTAACTGAATCTTATTTCAATACTTTCACTTCTGAGCCTCCGTATAGGCGTAGAATAACGGGGAGTTTGAACACCCCACGTTGTACGAAAATAGATTAATGATAAACTTTGCATGGACTTTTTAGTCCCATAAATAATATCTACATAAGCAAATCTAGCAAATGAGCATGTCACGTATGGCATCTTTAAAATCTAGTTGATGAAATGTCCAGCGTTAGCGATATACAACTACTAACTCTTGGTGTATTAGCTTTATACCTTTTGACATTTTTGAGCATAGGATATTCGAGATTAATGTATGTTTATGATCATAAACAGACTTGTGAATATGAAAACTGTTTTTGTTTTACTTCAAAGCAAACGAGGACAAAATCATTTTATTGGTTACCAGAAAATAGAAAAAAAAATTATTATTTCAACTGAACAGACATAAAAAAATAAAATGGAACACATTTTTTTGTTTGTGAAAAAGTTAAATCAATTTTTATATGAATTTTTTTTTTTTAAACTCAGAAATCAGAAACAAGCCAAACGCACGAATGGAATGAATCAAAAGACTAACCAACCAGCAATGTTCGAAATTGATAGCTGAAAAATATATTATTAAAATATATACAATATCTATAAAAATTTTACTATATTGTATTAGACAAAGAGACATAAATCAAAATATGTGATGTGTAAAACAAAAAGAGACAATGTTATGTGTGTTGAATTCGCATGTAACGTGGTGGTAAAAGGTATTCTATAAAATAAACAGTGAAATTCATTTTTTTGTCTCTTTAAATAGGTATAGGGAACCTCAGTTTTTATTCTCGTTGGGATAAAGCAAATTATGATTAAGGTCACAAAAGTTTCTCATTCCATTTGTATTTGAAATCCAACCCCCCCGTTTCTAACCATGAAATGAAGATTAACTAGACATTTACATTTATAGTAAGTCATCATGGACCGATAAGCTAAAAAAATAGGTAGTTAGTTCATCCTAACGCCACTAATATCAAGTGTTACTTTTTTTAAACACATGATTCGACTTCATCACTGTCCAATAATTCTCATGCACGTTTAGTTTGAAAAATAACGATTAAACAATTTTTTGGATTCGAAAAATAGAGTTTTTTCAAATTAGCATATCGATCACTGTAAAGTTTGCGTGGAAATTCACCTAGGTTTAACACAATTAATCTGATAATTGGGCTTTATAAAAATTGTTAAATTGTTGTGTGTGCAAATATGTCAATAATCTTCGTTTTAATGTGCGACTGTAGCAGTTAACCACTCGAATTGCTGGACTATTTTTTTGACTTATTTTTGAGTTTATTATTTTTAGGTTTTTAGTTTATCCATTACAAACACCGAAACAAAAGTTATCTCTGTATATAATTAGTACAGGCAGCGATAACAAATTCATTCCGGCAAGATATTGTTACGTGTGTCTTAGGCATTAGAAAGAAAACCAGTCTATCGCTGACCAGACCCGTAGACAGACCTTACTAATAGTACGGGCACAAAGTAATAAAAGACTGTCAAGACAACTTTATAAAATATATTTTCTCCTAAAAATATATAGATTCTCAAATAGTCATTTTTGATATTTTGGTACTTTGGATTTTAAGTCACCGCGCAGATCCATTGACACTCCTTCAATATGAACATAACCTCTCAATTTTGAGACTTTTTAAACAATGTATAATAAACAAGAAATTGTAATTTTTACCCCGGCTATACAATGGCGACGATGTATTTGACCGATATGTATGTTTGTTCATCTGTTCGGACCTAGCTTCCAAACTACTTATCATAATTTGACAAATATGCTATCGTTAGAAGCCTTTTAATCGCCAGCTGGAAGTGTACTATGTTGCGTCAACTTGCGTTAAACTGAATACGTCGTCCTCTAGAGGACATCAAGTTATGATTGAAAAATAAATTTCGATTTAATTATAGCGTGTTTGGTATTAAATTAGTAACAAATTAAAGGGCGTAATTAGAACTTTTAAAATATATATTAAATAAGAAATTATAACCGCGAAATAGTTTTAAATATATTTTCGTCTGTTCCCTCCTAGCTTCTAAACTACTTATCATAATTTGACAAATGGGGTATCGTTAAAATCGGCTTGATTGCCGCTAGTTATAGACTATGTTCCGTCACAGGAAATTAAATACGGCCCCCTCTAGAGGACATAAAGCTATGATAGCACTTTTCAAATAAATATTACACTTTTTATTCATTTCGATTACATGTCATGTCGTAGGGCGACTAACATGTCGCTAAGGTAACCATCGAAAAAATTTCGTAGCATGAATTTTAGCCTTTTGAAAGAAAGCAGTTAATCACAACACCTTGTATACAATTTTTTATACAAAAATATATAGTTTTATTTCATTTATATTTAGCAATATCATTCATATATGTATAAACATACACATATCAATCAAAATGGTTGTCAAAAAAGATTTAGCATATTTATTTTATTTTTTTCCATAATAAAATACTTTGTCAAAGTTATTTAGATTCATTAAGTTCTTTTTCAGTATTTTTTTAATAAATAAAAACGTTCTATATACAATGTTTAGTCATGTATAACATTAATTTTATACATTTTTGTTTAAGCATAGAGTAAGTAATGACAAATGTTTAAAAATGATTTTCAATAATAATTTTTCTTTTCAAATGAATAATAAGCAAGCACGGGAGCGTTGTCTAGGTAGGCTTTCTGTCTACTAAGTCCCTATGAGATTTTTGGTCCTTATGAGAAAAAAGGTATGTTATTAAGTTTGACCGCTTTTTGTGTGTGTCTGTCTGTGGTATCATAGCGCCTAAACGGATGAACCAATTTTGATTTTTTTGTTTTCGTTTGAATGGTAGTTTTATAAATAGTGTTCTTAGCTCGCTTTAAAGTGCGAGTTTAAGATTCTGTACCCGGTAAAAGTAAAATATTGGCGATGATCTTCAAAATCGACTCAATTTGGAAATAGCTTTAATGAAAAAGTTAATTTAATAGAGAGTGTTCTGGGATATGTTTCAAGGGCGAGTTTAGGGTTCTGTATCCGAAAAATTTGTCGGGAGTTTTTTAAATTTTGTAAATTTCACTTGTTGTAATATTTGTTTCTTTCATCAGTGCAAATTTAGGAAACATATTTCAAAAACTTAGTATTTGTAATTGAAACAGACATATAGAATCATCAATGTAAGCCTTGTGAATAGGGAATGCCAAAAAAGGATCGGACTAAATTTTTTTATCACTTCAGATGTACAATTATCACTACACGAATAGAAAAGTGAAGTTAGTTTTTAAAAATCTTTACTAGTATGTAAGATATGAATGTTTAAGATTAATAAGATAAGAGGAAGATACCAAATAGTGACGTCATACGTGAGTATCGCCATAGACATTACATATAAAACTTTGTTTTTCTAAAACGAGATGGGGGCATTCTTTGAATGCAATCTCACATTGCTTATACCTTCTTCGTTTTAAACTCAATTTTAATTTCACATTCAAATTTTGTCATGGTATCAAGTTTAGTTTTACATTTTTATGGGTAATATGGCCAATTTGAGGGTCCATTTGTTATCATTGTTACAAAATGAAATTAACGTGCACTTTGGCTAAAATAGGAGAGAATAAATTGTAAGAGTTTTGGATTGTTCTATCATTTATTTTCACGGTAATTTTTAAAACAAATGACCGAGTCCATCGTATCATCGTTTGTGTCGATATTTGATGGAATGATATTTCTTTTCCTTAAATCTTAATTTTGAATAAGAAATCAACAAAATTCACCCATTTCTTTCATTCAATTTACAATTTACATGTGAACTTTTGTGAGGATGAATGAATGTATCAAACTGTAGAACAATATAGCTCATACATCAGAATAACACATGAGCTACAATTAATAATGCTGCTCCATGCATGATCATCATTTTGAACAAAAAATTCAAGATTTCTGTAAAAATTTAAAATAATAAATGAATTTAAATAAATTCATGGTCATCTTTTCTGATATACTCAATGAATTATGACTATTTTACACTTAAAAAATTGAAACCTGTGCGTATATTTTAGCTGTATAAAACAATCCCTTCGAGTGTTATGGAAGGGGGATAGATGAGATCAAGAGAGCTGGAGGCTTTAAAGCGGTGGTTGTCACTTTTAAGCGAAGTGGAGCGGGCGGGTATCAAGCTAGTTAATGTAAAAATCTCTGCGGTCGATAAAGACCTAGTTGTTAGAGAGCGACCTTAAATAAAATTAAAAAATTAAAAAAATTGTTCAGTAAATCCAGGCTATATTTCGTCGAGGTATCGGATATGTGTATCTATTCTAAATTTACAGTGCTTCTTTTTGGTATTAAAAATGATAAGCATTTTTTTCTTTTGCAGCGATCTTCACAGCCTTCCCATACATATTTGATTCATAATATAATATATTGATCACTGATTATGTTGTGTGCTATATAGAAAATTACACTATTTACTTGACAAAGTATAAATGTAGATATGTGTATATTTTTAATATAAATTTTATATAAATATGTATGTTTTTTTTGAAATGAAATCAATCACATTTGATAACATCAGTCAAAATAGAATCGATTGGGAGTAAATGTTATTAGTTAGGGAAAAAGGGTTTTATAGTTAAAACCTAGATTATTCAGTCTTGCAAAAACAGAAAACGAAATGATTGAAAATTGTCAATTATGCCAAATCACTGTTCATTTTTGTGAATAAAGTTTTGAGAAATTTCATACTGTATAATTTTTGTCTATACTGTACAACTACAGGTGACTGTTTGCCTACAGTATTGAAAAAAAATTTTAGTTTATTGTACGGTACATACATATAAGCCAAATACATGCTTTATAGTCAAATAATGTATTATTTTTAGCTTTACAATACCACGCAACTACAAAAATATATAATATATTGTGTGCAAGTGCTGCTTATAAATTTGATAATATAGATATCTCTCTTCAATCATCAAAACTGTAACTATAGTCGTATGAATTCATTATTAAATAAAAATTTTGTTTTTATATCCTCGACAACTTTATGTTTTTATGGTATTATAAACTACAAGATTGTCTAAATATTTTAGATAGTTTTTTATCACAGCCTAGACTTTTTAATATAGAAATATCCAATTGAAGAGGATAACCTATGTGATTCATCATTTTTTCAGCCAACTTAGAACGATAAAAAGGAACATTTTTTCATTTGAACTTTTGTTCTATCTCTCACGATTTACAAGATGGGTCCTACGGATCCAATACCCAATTGACCAATGTTGCTCATTTACCAACTCGACGTCACTTAGCAGTAGGTACGCTATAAAAATTTGACCTTTTTTTCTTTTTTCAAGTTATACTGACGACAGACAGGCGGTCCGACATAATTAGGTAATTTTATGAACACTTATACCAAAATTTTATTGATAGCGTCAATATTTTTAAGCGTTACAAACGTCAACTTAGTAAATAAGTACTAAACTTAGTATATCTTGATATATTTCATATACTTATACATGTTAGGTATGAAAAGCATGGGGAGCTTGATACCTGTTATACATACCAGAAAAAAAAACTTCCTAAATCAACACATCTTTGTTTTTACATTTTCCTATTTATAATGAATATTTGATAAGGAATCTTAAAAGAAACTAAACAACAAAATTATATGCATAAAATTGAGTATTCCTTCCTTTTCGTTCTTTATTTTGATGTGTATTAGACATTTGAATGAACAATGAACATTGATTCTTACTAGCTGAGCATCAACCCTCTAGCAAAACAAAAAAATAATATAAAAAGAAAACATAAAACAGAGAAAAACAAATTTTCCACCCACAAGTACACAACAGAGCACAATATAATAGTTTTTCCAATACATTCGTATTTCACGGGTAAGTAAATTTTTCTGTAAATTTGAAATCTATATTATACACAATTAGGGTTGAACTGTATAGATTTGATTTTAAAATGAATTTTAATAATCAAAAGATTCAAATCATTTTTGTAAATCAATTGACTGAATTGAATCAGTCATAGAAGACTCTTTAATATAATCTGTATTTATTTATTGAAGTAAATATTTTGAATACGTTCCACCAGCTTTCAACTTTATGCTGATTCAGAAAACCTTCCAGGAAAGAATAAAATGAAAAGTTTGGTCATTTGGCTAAGTACAATATTTTATTCTGTAGAATCGTTACTTGAAGATTAAGGAACCAGAAAAACTTTCTGGGGTCTACTCTGTGAGCTCGTAGAAGACGTAAAGGTATCATTTCGACTACCAGATCAGTAAAGTATGTATCAAACGAAAGTAATTGCTATTAACGATGTATTTGAATGGATAAAATTCAAAGCTCCAACGTGGAACAAAATTGAATTGGCTACGTCATTGCCTCATTGTCTACATTGTCGTCATTGTCGTCATTGTATACTATGCATGTGGAGATAAATTTCGTAATATAGGTCTAATTATCTTTGAAAGTGGCGCATAACGGCTAATTCTTTATAAATGAGCCGTCGGCACGGTAAAAGAGTTTACACCGGTATCCTTCAAAAAATTTGTGTACATTTTTGAATGATAAATCATCCCAAAATAGTTCAATATTAGAATCGAGTAGGATCATCCTTTTGGTATTTCAAAACGGTTAAGGATAGAGTGCAATCGGAAGCGCTTCGAAAAAAGGGATTTTGTTGGTAACAGACTGAAAGGCAAGCATGCAGAGCAGAACGCTTGCGACCTGGCAGTTTTTTAACAGTAGAGGAAAAAACCATACTCATTTTCTCTCTGTTACTCATACCATCTTTTCGGAGATGGAATCTGTCTATTCAATATTTGACAGATACTCATCAAAGCTATTTGGCTGTTCTTGATCAGCTCAAAATCGTTCAAGTACACGTAGTACATGACAGAAACTTTCTTTTTCAAATATCACAATGGGTCTTTTGATCTACGTGTTTCCCTTAACCTAAATCGAATGGTCGCCGAATTATTTATGAAAACGATTCAAAATGTTCATTTTAAATGAATTAAATTCAATTTTTTTCAACTCGACACTAAACAAGTTTCTAAAATTAATTGTCATGATATTAAATATTATGTGAAAAAAGTAAAAATAATAGGAAGCAAAAATTCAATTATATGTTGTAAAAAAATATTTTATATAAAATATGAATAAATTTATTTTTAATGATTATTTAATTATACATATTTTATTACTAAATAATAAAATGGTACCTAACCTATATCTATATCACAATCACATATTACGTGACGTCATATCATTAACCTTAAACATAAACAATAGTTAATAGGTTATACACAGATTTATTATAATATTATGGATATTTTTTGGGGAAATTAAGTAAATATGATTTCATTTAGGTTTTTATTAAAAAATATAAGGAGTAGGTAGTTAAAAAGATGGCAAAGAAGGTACAAGTGGAAGATATTGGTGCCTTTTTTTCGCTTCTGCCTCAGATTACATTGCAAATTATTTAGGGCTGACTAAAATGGAGAAGGTTAGGTTATATTGGCTGTCCACGAAGGACAGACTTTGGCTATAGAGCCAATTCTGATACCATATATGTGTTTTAACACCTTTCCCGCTGGTAATTTCATTTATCAGCTCCTCAATTTCAGAAGCTGAGTCTCCTTCATGCATATACCATCCACTACACCAGCAAATCACAACAATTAATTAAATTAATTTTGCTGCGACGGCGGGAATCGAACCCGCTACCCTATGAATATGAATTGGTTACGCCTTAACAAACTGAGCTTATAGGGCGAATATGAGAGAAAGTTTGAACATATTTTTTATGTCTCGCATTTAATCTACTCCCATATTATCGGTATCACAGAACACTTCAAAAAGGTAGAAAAATGCCACGGTTTCCTAGATCAGTTCTTACTTTCCTGTTGTTGTATTACATCTATACAGTATAATAATACATTCCAATACAGTATATAAAATCAGTTCCTTACATCAGCCCTTGTTCTACTTGAATCCGTTTTTTTTTTTCGTTTTCCGTTGGCGATCCAACTGGCAATAATTAGTCGTGACACAAGTGCTGCTCTGCAGATTTCAGATGATATTTTGCTGAGCCATCGGCAAAGGTCCTTGAGCCAGGAGTTCAGTCTCCTCCTTATTGACCTTTTCACCTCAATCTTTCTCCTCAATAAACAACCGATGTTTAAATTTCGGATTTTAGGTTGCAGCAAATAATTCATGCTGTAGACATAAGTTTTGAGAAATGACTATATTCTCCCATAGACAATATTCCCTCATAGAATGAGGGTCAAAATGGGTATACTTTCCATCCTACTTCGGTGTTACAAATTATGAAAAACACCATGACGTATCGCCATCTTAGGGCCATATAGATGTCACAGTCTCTTCACAATAGCATAATAGGAGACTTATTGGATAGAGAATAAGGGCACAATGAATACCGTGATTTTTACCCCCTTTGTCGATTTTCAACTACCTAAAATTATATAAATAACGAACAAAAGGAATTGCTTACTAATTTCAATTAATTGTTAATTTTAAATTGACTTAATAACTGTTTTATAGTAATAGTAAGAATTTATAGTAATTGATTCATATTTTTTAATAATTTTATTACGTTTTTGTTATTTCAATAAAAGATGTTACCTTTTGTTCTGCAAAAATAACGTAGCTGTAAAGTTTGAAAGGTTCCACGTACCTGAAACAAATTTGAATAAAATTAAAATTAATTTTAAAAATTTTAATATAATTTTCGAATTAAGTTATTTTCATTTCTAGAGAAACAAAATATTTGCGAATTTTTACTACCTGAATGGAACAAATTTTGTCTTATGTCTTATTTATGATTAAGGACTGATAGCTGCTGTTATTAATAATTTTGAAATTTCATTGAATTAAATAATAATATGATTTCATTAGAAATTGGATATTTAACATTGACTCTCTAAGAAAATTACAGATTCGATCCAAAATGATTAGGCAATTAAAAAATAACCAAGCTGATGTTTCGACTTGAACAATTTGACCTGAGGATACCATAGTTTACAAGCTTTACAATCGTAATTATTCAACGAAATTATATCTTAACTTTGAATTTTCAAAAAGATTTGAAATTGCTTGGTATACAGGGTTGGCCATTTTATTCTGTAATGGCAAATGGCTCGTTTTGCAGTTAACCAATAAAAAATCACCTAAACAAAAGTTACAAAGTTTGACGGGGAACATTATGTTCGGTCATCAGATTGAACCTATAGTTCTTAAGGTTTCTTAAACAGCTAATTTAGATCCTAAACGGTAAGAGAGACCACTTTAAGTTAGAAGGTTGGTTCTCATATGTCATTATTGCATTTAACAGAAAGAAAACACGCTAACTACGGAAAAATGCTTCAGCCAAAAGTTGTCAAAGGCAATGGAAGACATTCGCCTGTGTCCATAACTTTGATCTACAACTATGGATAAGCTTTGAGCGTATTTTCTTTCGATTATATGCAATAATGACATATTTTTTTGTTGCATTTCCTCCAAAAGCTAACGTTTTAAAAATAAATGTTATTAACAAAAAATTGTTAGTTTTTTTATCAGAGCCCACTTTCTATTTTAAAGTGTTATTTTATCAAACTCAATTTTTGTTTTAATTATTTTTTTATTGGCTATTTCAAAACGTGCTATCAGCCATAATAGTTTAAAATATCCAACTCAATATACACACAATAGAATTAGTTTTACGTTTTTGTCCGCAACTTCATATAAATTCAAATCATTGAATTAAAGAAAATTTAAAATTTTGTATTTATACCAACAGTTTATTATCTGCATTATGTTTCTGTCATAACAAGCTTAGGCCTAATGACCATAAGACGCTTATTTATGGGTATACTACGTTGTTCGATAGAATAAAACTTGAAGTAGACAAAATAAACAATGAATAATTTTTCTTTTAAAAAGAAAATTTTCTTCTCATAAAATTTCTACACACACAAACACGCTTATATACACACACATATTTTGGAAATAAGTATCTTATTTATCGTATCATTACTATTCTTTTCGGTGAGCATCCTGCCTACCTTTCTTTCCCACTTCTCTTTTATTTTCTCATATTTTGTGATCAAATAATATGAAAATCTTCTTTCCCTTCTCTGAACCAAAAATATTTTCTATCATCAATGAACTGTTTTATATGTATAAAAATTGAACGTAAAAATGCGTATAAAAATTTTCGTTTCTGTTTATTATACGCTTAAAGTAAGAAAAGTTGATCCTCTGTTAATGAGTTTATTATCCAAATTATTAAACCTTCTGTTTATGACTTAATTCTCTTTATAAGTTTATTCACACTGAAAAATAATTGTAGAAGGTCCACGACAGAAGTAAAACTTCACACGCTTTATTTGAAACAAAATTTATATAAATTATAAATACGCCAGCACGATGTAAAGTGCTTTATTGGTATGTCCTTTGTGCCCCTTGGGAGAGTGCGAAACTGTGTTTTGCAAGCAGAAAAAATACAACGTAAATTCACACTTCCCTTAAGTTTCCAAATAAAATTTTCAAAAAATCAACTTTACACCGCCTTTCGGCAGCTACTTGGACTAGTTGTCGAAAAGTATTTTCTACAATGCACTCTCAAGAGAAAACAAAGATGTTAATGAAAAATTGTTTCAAACAAAAGTTGTTTATTTTTTATTAAGGAACATTTTTTACCTTTAAATTTGTGTTCTATCTCTAACGGTTTAACATAAGCAAAATTGAAAATTTTAACGTTTCTGAATACCATGGTAATTTTTCAAGAACCATGTCTCAAAAACTATTAGACATACAGAGATGTGGGTTGATTTCAATTGTTAAAAATTAATAAACTTTTAAAATGATAGCAGCAACTAATGTCAAAATTTTATAGTTTTTGTTCTACAATAAGTCCGAAAATTTGGAGTTTTTCATGGATTACACAGGTAGCAAAAATTTTTTTTCTTGCAAATCGTAGTTTCACACTCTTCTAAGGGGTCCGAATAACATGTCAAAATCGTCATTTACAGTTGATTATGTTTAATGGCAATTGGTAACGAACGCTATCTGTGAATGGGAAATATAACTATTGTCAAATATTAGAACACAATTGCCACCTATGGACGGGAAAATCAAACTTTTGTCAATATTAGATAAAGAGTAGTAGCAAAAGGAGTGGAGTTTCAAGTTTCGTAAAATACCAACGTGATGACGTCTCGTATTTTTACCAATTATATCTCTGCATTTCGTTTTTAATAAGTGTTAGGAAAGAAGTTTTACTTATTTACTGGATTTACTGGTTTGAAGTAAGCGCGTTTATTTGGCCGTTGATGTTCTTATAATAAGCAAGTATTTTTTTTCAATGATATCAATACTTAATTATCAAGTGTTTGAAGTATTTGATTACTTAAAGATTTTCTGTAACTAAGAAACTTGTTGCCATGTTAAGAATAGAACTTTTTCTAACTAGTACTTTTTAGTACCATTCATAGATATAAATAATGGCTTCAACGCTTAACAAGTCGGCAAAATACTATATTTCGCTAATTGTTACAAATCCATATTAAAAACGCTATAATCTATCCTACCAATTAATTTTTTTTAGCCATAAACACTCCATAGCTTATCACCATGAAAATTTTTTTTAAGACTCCGTTCATTGATTTTATATTTTATGGTACTTCAAAGGTTCAGGGTACTTAACGAACAGTAAACGCCTAATTATGTAAATTTTCTTCAATAAAAAATTGATTATATAATTAAAACATGACATATGTGTTTCAATTTTATTGATTCAAAGTGTATTAATGTATTGTCTTGGTTGTTCCCTCATGATACGATAATAATAATATCCTTTAACAATATATTCTTCTTCTTTTTCGATATTATATTATATTTATTTTTCGAACGAAGAGATTACTCTCTTCACTTCACTATTTCGAGCATGTGGATGTGTCTGTCTGTTGTGTTTCGATTCCATCTCTATATTGTTATTATCATCATTTTACCCAACAAAAGAGTTTTTGATCCATGCATATTCACCATAATACTAATATAACACACATATACACAAAATAATGTAGGTGTATTTTATCTATGATTCTCAAAACGTCTAGTGCGCTGAGTAAGGGGATCTATGCATACATCACATCACGCTTTCTTACTTTCGTTTTTTTTTTATATATATATTTATAGATGAAATTTATCAATGTCTTCTTTTAATGCCTTTACATTTATTTTTTTTCTTATGTCGATACAAGGTGGCATTCTTAGAACTTGTTTGTCGAAGTAGAATAATAATTAGTTTCGTGATTTACTTTGAAATAGCCATACTCTGTTGCACGTGGAATTATTCAAATAATTGGCCTTTTCTAAGAAAACCACATGTGCCTCAGCACAGGCAAATTTTTCCGATTTTAATATTTTCGTAATAATTAAATATATTACCGTAATCGAAATAATAAATTCCAGTTGATAAATTTATTTCTTTTTGAAGAATTGGAAATTTCGTTCTATAACCAGGTAAAATCAACTTAATGTCATTGTTTTGGAATTTCCTGAATTCTCATTCAAAATATTATCTAAATCATTTCATTTCAGACGAAATTGAAAAAATCCTATTAAGGATATTAATAAAATTTTTTTATTTTTAAATCGCCATAAAATTTTCAATATAGACGAAGCTTGGTATTGGTTTACCATGGGGATATAAGGGGGCTTCTGCGCTCCACTGGACTACTTACCATTGATTTAGTTAGTTATATGCGTGTTTATGCCAGAATACCGTTGAATTTATGAAATTTAGTGATAGAAATTTCTGGTTAGACGCCCACACCAGACAAAAAGTTGCGTACGCCTATGTTACTGGATCTAAGATTTTTAAGCTGACAATAGTACTTCTATTTTTATACCATGTATATATGAAATATATATCAAGGTATACTAATTTTAAAATAAATATTTCTATACGTTACAAGTTTGTTTTGCTTAGAAATATATAAAACTTTGGTATAGGGGATCATAAAATCACCTAATTGGTTCATTTCCGGCGGTGCGCCTGTCCACTCGCTCGTGCCTCAGTCTGCTCGTTTCCACGATTACTCATTCATTAATTTTTATAGCGTACTCAGGACGTTAAAAGTGAGTTTAAGTTCGTTAATGGTTAACATGGGGTAATTGGGTCTTGGATTCGTAAAGACACATCTATAAACCGTTAGACAAACAAACTTTTGTTTGAAATATTTTTTCGTAAATATCATTGTTTTCCCATGAAAGAGCAAATTACGGCAAAATTTTGGTGTCTTTTTTGTCCAAAATCATAAAAGAGATTTGAAAATTTGAAAGTAGCTTCAACTAGGTGAGTCTTGTGAAAGATTTTCGAAAAACAAAAAAAAAGTATTGTGAAAAAAATTCAGGTACAAGAAAAAATGGAGGCTGGATGCCGTCAGAAATGTGTTTGTGTTTTAAACTTCTTTAATATATTAAAAATATGGAGGTTAATATATTGAAAATTAAATAATTTATTGGTCACATTATCATTTTTATTTAATTAATGCAAATTATTCAAAATTTTCATCAAATATTGTTGTCTAGTCTATCTGATGTAGGCTTACTTACAGTCTGAAATGCAAATTATCTTTAATATCGTAATAATTTAAATTTATAATTATTTTTCCACGAACAAATAAAAGTCATTCTTTTTAAATACCTCTTTTTGCAAATTAAAATGAATTTTTAATCATCGACAAAAAAAAGAAAGAACTATATGCTGGAATAATTTGCTTGATTATCAATTTAACTGCAGTCTATAGGTTTGAAGCGACGCAAACTGAGCACGCCTTTTGCTAAACTAAAGTAGCTGAGTAGGGATGTTAAGGATGTATGAGCATGGTAGTGGGGGCACAAATTTAAAAATAGATATTTTCAACTTTGATGATAAATTTATATTATTACTTGACGATATAAGACGAAAAGTAAGAATAAAATTTTTCGATATCTGGCTTAATTTTCAAAATATCGAAAATTGAAAATTTTGTTTAATTATTTAGCTTTCGATATTTCGAAAACCAAGACAAATATCGAAAAATTTTATTCTTATTTTTCGTCTACATTTATGAAGTTATAACAAAATTCATCATCAAAGTTGAAAATAAGGTAAAAATAATTTCAACCCTTAATCTACCCTGCTCTTACATCCCTTATATGGACGGTAACACTTAGTTTTTTTCTTTTTTAATTCATTGCTAATATGTTTACTTTCTATTAAAAAGTTTTTTTTAATTTGTTTTCATTCATTCCAAATGAAAATTATCAAAAACTTCCAAAATATGTCGTTTTTTGAGATTCCTCCATAAGAGCCAATGTATTTTATATCGATTTTTAATGACTTTTTTCTTAAAAATTTGCACGGATACCTAAGCTGAAATTTTAACCACATATTCTTTGAGTAAAAGACTACCTACAAACAAATTTTGATCCTTTAAATCAAACATTGTTGTCATGCTCATACATCCTTAAACATTCAAATCAAAGTTTGCTGGCTTTGAGAATTAAGTTAATTTTTATATTAAAATACATATAGGTTTTAAAGGCTTATATTTATTTATTTTATGTTGTCTAAAAAATTAATAGCTTCCAACGAAAATTATATTATTTCGCATATAAATTCGCACTTCGAGAAGAAAATCTGTTTTCGGCTTGATTGCTTTATTTAAATTCATAAAAGTTAATTTGGATTATTATTTATTAACTTGCTATATTTTAAGACTTAACTCTAGAGGATCGTCCTAATACCCAACAATTTTAAATAACCTAATAAGGTTAAAACAAAATATGCGCGTTAGTTGACGCTCGCAATAGCAGCAGTTTGTGATATCTTTGAGCGAATTAGCTTTATTTAGTATCGCTGTGTCATACCCGGCCACAATAGCCACGTAACATTTATATACATAGTTTAGTTTTTTCCATTTTCCATGCTTACTATGCTCACCGGGATAAGGCCCTTTTTACAGACCACACTATATTGTTAGGTAATATTATAATTTAGTATCAAATAAATATCTATCTTTCACAACTACTTCTAACACATTCAATATACCTCTCAAAGTTATTAAATTGATGCAATAAATCGATATTATATCGAATAGATTTTTAGTGTGAATACTTATTGGGTCTTTACTAACAATATCTATGTATAACATACAGGATATTTACAAAAGAATTGTTTAATTTATTGAACTAAAATGAATATTGCCATTTAATAAAAATAGTAAATCGAATTATTATCTATGTGCTTGCGCGTATGTTTCTATAATTAGGCTGAAAAGGGTAAAATATTCAGTCTAAAAAATTGAAAGAAGTATATTAAGACAAATTATTTGATAAAGTTTTAATTTTTTATCAAATAATATTCGTAGTTTTACCAATAAATGTTGTGATTACTTAATTAAATGCCAATTACTTAAGATTAGTTCACTTTTACTACTAAGAAATTTAAAAATAATTTAAGGGGCCCATTAAGGGGTGAACAGTTCAAAATTTGTCCTTTAACTAAATTCATTTTGGCACCATGTATACAGTCTTTTTTAACTTGACATTTGTAAAAAAATTACAAAATAGATCAGATACAAAAAACTGTTTCAAACAAAATTTTGAACATTGGAAAGCGTCGCGTCGATCAATTCCAAATGCATGTTAATTTTTAAGTGAATAGGTTCTAGGTTAAATGGTGATCAATTTAATTTTTTCAAATGAAACTCTATATTTTTTGCAAGTGATTCGTACTTTATCGAGAAAAAAGAACTTTTATCGGAAAAAAATTTTTTAATGCACGTTTTGTGTGATCTGAACAAACAATAACATATATTTTCATTGATTTTTTATGTAAGAACTGTTATTTTTCTAGAAGATTAGTATTTTTGTAGAAGTATTTTCTATTTAAATACGAGTTCAAAAACCATCCTGTATACAGGGTTTATAGTAAATAACATTTTTATGCGTTTGGCTTAAAAAACTTTACACATAAAATTTCATATTACACAAATAAGATGGGTTGTTCTCAATAGCAACCATATTTTAAAAAATTATCTATTTTGACACTTTTATTATTTAAAAAGAACCGGAGCCTTTAGAAAATATAGCAGCTTTTTTATGTGATAAATCACATTATTTGATTTTACAGGAAAATGAATTTTTTTTATTTAGTTTCGTTAATTTTTTTGAATCTAAACGAATATATTCAGGCAATCATTTTTCCACTCGATTAAGAATTTATCATATATGCATAATTTTATTGTGCATAATGTGCGATATCTTCTCATACCTCAACAAATTGTATGCTCGGGTTAATTATCCTAGGGGGGAAACGAAACAGGATATATTACACATACAAAATAAAGCGAGAAAAAAATATATTGGAACTATGTTACTTATCGCACGTTATAGTTTGTTTGCTGGTAGGGAGGTAAAACCAAAAAATCCGCAATAATTTAAAACGACCCCAAAATCCGACGATGTTACCTACAAAACTAAAACTTTTTTAATCTCTTCAGCTAGCCATAAATTTTGAGAATATTTTGAAAATAATTTACAATCGGTCAATTATATTTTTTGTCAAAAGTTTATGTTTTTCATTAAAAAAATGAGTTGTAAGTTATCAAAAAAAGTTAAACATAATAGAGATAATATAAAGTTAGAATCAGCAAATTTTATGTTATATTATAATAAATATCTTGACCAAGCCAAATGAAGGTAATGTAAACATATATTGGGTTGACTACTAAATCAGAAGTCTTTTTTAAATTAATATTACAATTAATTCATAAAGTATAGAGTTCAATTACCTTTAATATTTAATTCTTTTTGTATTGGCTTCTTAAATTAATAATTTGAATTTTCAGAATTACCAATGCACAGATATGCAAACAGTACCGTGAGAGAGAAAAAAAAAACCATTTACAAGAAACTAATTACACTAAATCTGCTTACCACGAAAATAATGTTTATATTTAATTACTCATACAGATATTTGCATTTTCAAATAATTTTTATCTTGTTGTATATTTTTAATTTTTTTAAAATTGTGTTTTTTAATAGCAAATCGACTGCAAGTCACCCTGATAGAAGAAAAAGGCACAAAATGATCTTAAAAAATTGAATATGTGCATAATCAATCATTCAAATCAGCAAAAAAAATCAAAGCAAATCTGTGTAAAAAAGTAAGCGCTACATTTACAATATACGATAGGAACATAGTTCAAACCGGGTGCACACGACACCTCTCGTTTATTAATTTAAAAAAAATAAAGCTAATATTAAATCTCCTTGTATAAATAAATATTTAATTATGCGTGTATCTTTTACAACAATTTTTAATATGAAAGACTAATAGTATAAGTATAATTCAAAGATAGTATCTGGTTTTTTATTTATTTTTCAATTGGTTTTTCATCTTGTAAACTTGTTGTACAGAATGTTTCTAATTTTCGGGTCCGTATAGTGAATTCTTTCACCAAAGCAATTAAATACAGTCACCAGTGACTCTAAGGTAGAGTGAGAGGAGCGGTCGATCTAGGCATTAGGTGCGAACGGGCTCAAAAATTTCAAATTCGAAAAACCATTTCGCATTTTAAATGTTGATTATTGAAATACAAGTTATTTTTTTTCCTAAGTTTTCTATGGTTCTAAAAGCTTCATCTTCACAATTTTTAATATTTAGCAACGACTTTAGCAAAAGGTGTAGAAATCGTAGGATACATAATTGTTATTAAAGTTTGCTATTTCAAGAATTGAGAATGTTGATGACTTTTAGGGGAAAAGCAATCAAAGATGTGTTTGTACCTCTTTTTAGGTTAGGTTAGGTTAAGTTATATTGGCCGTGCGTGAAAGACTCACTTAGGCTTTAAAGCCCATTGTGATATATATATATATATATATATATATATATATATGTGTTTTACCACCTTTTCCGCTGATAATTCCATTTATCAGCTCCTCAATTATTTTCAGAGAGAGTGCGTCTTCTTCATGCATATCCCATGCAGTACACCAGCTCACCATAACTATTAATTAAATTAAATTTTGTTGCAACGGCGGGAATCGAACCCGCTACCCTATGTATACCGTGAACGGAATTCAAATTCAAATTCAAAAAGCCTTTATTTCTGATTAATAAAAAATATCAATATTATAAATATATAATATTCACATAGATCAATTTAATATTTTCGAGAAATTAATTATTTACATTTCTACAATTATTTTTATTATTACCGTGTATTATTTATTTAAATTATTATTATTTTTATATATTTATTTGAATAAGTTCATCATGTGACATCGCTTACCATTGAATCAGATTGCCCTATGGCAAAGGCCTCGCTTAGAGTTTGTCATACTTTTCTGTTTGCGGCATCTCTTCCCCGTAGCGGTCCAGCTGTCTTCTAAATTGCCTCTTCCCACCTTTTTTCTTTTTCCCTCACGAGGACACCACGTAGTATGTTTTTTGACCGTTTTCCTGCCTTATTTCTAATCGAACGGAATTGGTTACGCCTTAACCAACTGAGCTACTAGGGTTGACCTCTTTCTAGCAAAACATAATTTAGCATGGAATTCTTATGACAAATAGTATATTACATCAAATACTATGTCCGATCTCTCTGTCTAATATGTGTCTATTTTCAAATATTGTTTAAGATATGCGAAAAAAAGAATTATTGTTGTTCATTATTGTTTCATCTATACTACTTTATTATCCAGGTGTGCTTGTTTTCGAATACAAGCTTTGAACATTTCGCTGAAGGTTTTACAACATTATAAATTATTTCATGCTCCATATAGTGAAAATAATTGTTCAAACCCAGCCCAATATGAAATAATAATAATATTTTATTCTGTTATTTAAATGTCATTATTTATTGATAATAACATATTCGTTAAAAAAAAATGTGAAAACCGATTACAATCAAAGTTAATCATTTGTAACATAAAATATAATATGTGTGTATATTATAGATATGGAAATTTGTATATTATTTTTTAACAATATGATACGAAATTACTTGCTTTCATCTCAAAAATCAAAAAAAACGGCGTGTTGCACTCCGGGAGTGCCGGCAGAAGTGAAAACTTGAATATTAACGTCTTAACGTTTAATAACATTTTTGATATTTTGGAATGAATGGTTAGGGAATAATTTTGCACGAATTGCTTTAATTATCAGTATAAAAGTACTCTCATTTATGAGGTAGAATACAATATTTATTTATTGGGCTATCGTACACAAACATGACATTTTATATTACATTAAAAAGTTTATCTCTTAGAAAAATCAACTTACATCCATAATTTCGACGACTTTTTCCCCATCATTACTACCAGAACCATCATCGCCAATCTCTAAAACTGATACGACCGGTTTATGATAGCTGAAGTAAGAAACGAACAGTTTTGATTCGAACCTATTTAAATGTCTAATAAAGACCGCATCAATAGCAGTTTTGTATTTCGTTGTGCTAACATTGCGATCATTTGACATAGTTAAACCAAATTCATTATTTAAAAATTCAATTAATAGTTGATTTTTATCGTCTGCAAAGTTTATGTTGAAATCTCCACTCAAAATTATTTGCAATTCATAAAAGCTTTTTCCAATTTTTTTTTGAAGTATAAATGAATAAAAACATATATTTTTAATAAAAAGGCAACCGCACACAGTGTTCCCAAGCGGTCACCCATCCAAGTACTGACTGTGCTCAATGTTGCTTAACTTCGGTGATCGGATGCGAACCTGTGTACTGACTGTGACAAGATCTTACGAATTTTTGATCAGGACACGTGACCGTGAGTTTAACATTTTTTACCCATTACAAAAAAAGTGTACAACGCCGCTAAAGAAGTTTTCACTTCAAAAATTTAACGGAAAGGGGAAAGTGGTCTACAATGATCTCTCAGTGAAAAATGATGACTTTTGTTTTCATACTAATCGTTGATGCAATGTAAAAGAACAGTTAATATTTTATGAGAACTGTTTGATAAAAAATGCAATGGGATCATTTTAGCCACAATCCTTACAAGGTCGGTCAAAATGACCCCTTTTGAGAAATATTGAATAGTTTTAAAAATTTGAACAGATCAAAATAAATTTATATACCAATATAGTAACATTTGAATAAAGAACTCGAAAATATTTCGACGATGTACATATTATGTCCAATAGTTTGACTATAAATTACATTTTTTCTTAGGGGAATCATTTTAGGCCACCTTCCCCTACTTTTATTTTGAGGGGTAACAAAACCACCATTTGGATCGAATCTGCCTTTGTTAGAAATTTTACGGGCAAGCATTCAGCTTTTAAAAAGGTATAGAAAGAAGTGAAATTGTGATTTTAACGTTGAGTTTATTTTGAGACTCAAGGATGCAACTCTTGGTTATTGTTTGTGATATTGAGAATGACTGTTGGAGATTTATTTTGAGAGTTTTAATGGAAATGACACTACGCAATTAATATATATGTGGTATCAGCTGTATATGTGGTTTACATTGAAGATTTAATAGTATTTAAATAACTTATAAAGTCAAATTAGATAGCCACATATACATACATGTCACACACACATATAACTGATATTCCCATATAATACATACTATATAATTTGCATAACACCAGTGATTATTACGAAAAAATGTTTCAAACAAAAGTTGTTAATTTTTTGAATTTAAGCTTTTGTTCTATCTCTAACGGTTTACAAGAAGGGTCCTACGGATCCAAGACCAAATTGACCTTTGTTGCTCATTTATGAACTCGACCTCACTTTTTACGTTCTTAGTACGCTGTATAATTTCAGCTTGATATATCTTTTCGCTTTTGAGTAATTTTGGCGAAAGACGGACAGACGGACAAGTGGAAATGGACTAATTAGGTGATTTAATGAACACATATACCCCAATTTTGTTAGTGGCATCAATATTTTTAAGCGTTACAAACTATTTTCTCAATTTCTATTTAAACAAGTTTAATTAAAAATAATTTTTATTTGACATTTACTATAACAAATTACATGTAGACAATTGAAAAATAATCGTATTTTAAATAAAACCCGTAAACACAATTAAAGTTGGTTCATCAAAGTTTTGATGATACAAAATGAAAGTAACGATTTTTGGCTAAAAAGACATAAAATATATAATATTTTGGAAAGATCATTTGATTTTATTATGACCTTTTGAAACAAAAATCTGATTCGATTATGTCATTGAAAATTTGAAGAATGCCATTTTGTCCATAAGGCACAATGAAAGCAACGACAAAATCGTGGTTACTATTTTGCTGCGGTATGGGAAAACACAAAACTGAAATTTCTCGGTAAATTCTAAAAAAACAGAAATATTCTTATCATAATCAAAGTTCTAGGGAAAAAATTCGGTGTATTTTCCAAAAATCCATTGCTTTATCATCTAAAGATCATATTTATACTGCTTGTTTTAAAATTATTTTTTCATTTTTTGTTTTGTTTTTAATATTAGGTTAAATAAAATGTTTGGTGCTTCGCTAATAACATAATCGATAGATTTTGTGATATGATAGGTATACTATATAGGTGTATATAATATATAATGTATAATATATAATATATTTAACAAACATCAAATCTACATGCAGGTAAAAAATATATTTATTTATATGTTTATATGAAAATTTTTGATAAACAAAAAACCTGGTGTGAAAGTTACTTCTATATATTGAAATGTGTGGATATTTCATATACATATGTACAGACCGTATGGTGATGACAGTCATAAGCGTTGAAAGTAAATTCGATTTGGAATAAAGAAAATATATATACTTTTTGCGCTAATACTAATAAAAAACAAGTGAAAACAAACAATTGACTGAGTTAATTGTTAAAATACCATGTATAGACAGTGTTGATAACGGAATTGTTTGTTTTTTCACGTCATGTAAGTAAAGAGAGATAGCCAGCCATACATACATGTCACACACACATGATTGATATTCCCATATAATTGGTACATACTATACAATGTTCGAACCTAATTTTCGCTCTCACGGGTAAACAGTGATGTTTTCGAAAAAATGTTTCAAACAAAAGTTGTTTAGTTTAGCCAGCCATACATACATGTCACACACACATGATTGATATTCCCATATAATAGGTACATACTATACAATGTTCGAACCTTATTTGCCGGACAGACAACCGAAAACGGACTAATTAGATCATTTTATGAACACTTGTACCAAAATTTTTTTGATAGCATTAGTATTTTCAATCGTTACAAACTTGGCCCAAAACTCAGTGTACCTTTATACCTTGATATATTTATATATATATTTTATATATATAGACTAATTTAAACAAACAATTCGATTTCAATAAACCCATCGCAAATCTCAATTTTACTTGATTCTAAATTTGATTATATAATAATAATGGGGTGTAACTTTCGTTTTTCAGACCACGTCTATAACAGAGACCAACGGCATAATTATTTTTAATCTTGATCTATTTCTTAAACTACATTCGAATATACAATTAATTTTATGATGTGGGTGGAGTCAGTTACTCCTTTCTTATAAAAGCGTCGACAGGGTTATCAATTTGCCACCCCATTAACATTTTGTTCACACTGTTGCTTCCTGGATTCGAACCCGCAACCTCGCAGCCAGTAGTCAAAGCAAATTAAGACGCCTTAATAAGCTTGACAAGTAGCCGGTTTCTTCTGAATTTGATTGGAAAATTTACTCTCATCTAATTCTCAAAAAGACTTATACGTTTATTAATCCTCCATAATATAATATTAAAAATTTTAAGAAACCCCCGACACAAAATGTGGTCGGATTGATTCATTCGAGGCATCGTCGTTCCTAAACCAATGAACTGATAATTTTATTCCATGAGAGGTAGTTTGGTCGAGAGTGTTCTTAGCTGTGTTTCGCGAAAATCTGCTCATCTTTTAGAAGATCTTTACCACTTTCCTAGTTAAAATTCTGGCACGTTTAACTTATAACATCCCTCTTTTTAGTCGGTGGCAAAAAGACAACCAAAAAGAATCGTAAAAATAACACTGTCGATCTTTAAAAGAGAACAAAATCGAAATCGGCTCAGCCATTTAGAAGCTACGGCCCCACAGCCAGATACACAGATACGTTAAACTCATAACACCTCTTTTTTAGTCGGTGGCTAAAAAGGCTTACAATGGTTCCTCAGGCTAATTACTATATGTATATATGGACGTAAAATTAACATTTATGAAAATTTTTTGATACACAAAAAACGGTCATGCCTGAAATACCTGGTTTTGTTTATCACCATATGTTACCGGATAAAATAAATATTTATGTGTAGATATAAATATATACAGAAGTCACAGAAATTTTCAACTTTTAATTTGAAACATATAAATGATTCTCCTATACAAATTTCTATTCTAAATTGGCGTTGTCCTTGTTTATTTCTATTAAGAAAGGACATTATATTGAGCAAGGGAAAGTTTTCAAGATGAGTCATATATCTAGGTGACAGCACTAGGTAAGACACTTCACTAAAGGAAGCTAAGTTATACACCTTTTTCCAAAGAGTGACTACCGAATATTTTAAATAGATTCAAGACTGATAGGCCTCTATCATATTCATTTATAAACACTAGTGCTATTGTTGGGCACTGTTAATTTATATAACATCAAATTATGCCAAAATTTTCAATTTACAACTAATTATAAAAATTAAAGTAAAAATTGCAATCGCGGAAATTTCAATGATTGGTTTTCAAAGGAAAAATCTATTTGAACATCTCAAAATCGATTTTAACTAGTTTCGGCGAGCATCTATATGTTTCGTATGTACTGTGTACAGTGCCGTCTTAGGCCATACCTGAGTCCTTGAACACAAAAGAATTTGGGGCCCTCTTGGAAAGTATAAAAAGTGAATGACAAAAATATTTTTTCGATGTATAATATTATAATTATTCATAGAGCCTATAACAGGCAACAATGGAGAGATATGATCGTCAACGTCTGTAAACAGACATGACACAATCATCATCATGATAATATTATATTTATTCCTCAATTGCAAGTGCCAACAATCAACCAGGAGCGACTTAGATAAAGTGATAGACTTCAAAAAACTTTGAAGATATAATAGAAGATTTACAGGATTCAGACATTTTCTTCGGTATTTCTTTTGTGCAAAGTTTTCTATTATATCTTCTAAAAAGTTTATTTTCTTAAAGCTATCACTTTCTATGTGACTCTTGGTTGATTATTCTCACTTGCAAATAAGGACGCAACTTCAGAAATATTAAAATAACCAATTTGAAAAGCGTTACCAATTTGAGAACCTTCATCTTTTTTTTCTTTTTTGTGAATCATTTAAATATGTCCCTCTCGACGCAATAAAATGAATAAATATAAATGCCAGCACTTCTGTCATCTTATTTGTGTTGAACAAAATAAAATCACTTGTACAGCACTTGTACAGTGAGGTTTAAAACTTTCGGGTAATCTTCCAACCGTGGATAATGTTGGCTTCTATACATAGGCTTTATATAGATTCTACAAACTTGGGTTTGCCATCGAAGTGTCGGTGACCGCGAGTCCGTCACCCAAACCTGACCGGAGGGTTAATTTGTTTTTATTTCTGGATTTACTTTCTTTTTTTTTCTTTTTAATTATTGAAATGTTTACTATTTAGAAAACGATTTAAAAAAAATGTACTTGTGTCCGATTCAAATTGGCTAAACCAATACTTATCTCCATGTCTTATCCTATTATCAATTTGACGAATAGAAAAGTGAAGTTTGTTTTTAAAAGTCTTCACTAGTATGTAAGATATGAACGTTTAAAATTCCTAATTGAACAAAGACGAAGGTTCCCACTAGTGACGGCTTACGTGAGTATCTCCATAGAGATAACATATAAAACTTTGTTTTGTTAAAAGGAGATGGGCAACCTTTGAATGTAATCTTTGATTGGTTATAACTTTTTCGTGTTTTAAGGAATTTTAATTTCACTTTCAAATTTTTTCATGATATCAAGTGTAGTTTTAAATTTGTATGGGTAATATCGCCAATTCGACATCAGGATTGTCCCTTATTGTACGCCGTCTTTTATATATCTAATAATATCAAAAATTGCCATATGAATTCGTTTTGGCTACTACAAATTCATTATTAATAAACTGTAATTCAGGCTACGGAGCTCTAATATCAATCCACATTTACTCACAAATAAAAAAAAAATCGTGTCTAACTTTAACAATATCTACGACCATACCATACGTATAATATTTAATGCCATTTGGTTTTTATTGTGTGTAAGATAACATCTGTTCAACATAGCATATTTTTTTTTATATATTATATGCACACAAATATGTACAGAGAGTAGCACAATTAAACAATGAAACTTTAAGACCATTGCTAGAGTCGTTTTAAGCTGCCTTTTCCTACACTCCTTTTTCAAAGCTCAATTCTTCTTCAAAAAATTTTATTTACTAGCACTTTTTTTCTTCTTTTATTTGTAGCACATTTCAATTGTATTGTTTATTTTTGATCATTAGGTCGCTATTTGATGTCTTACAGTCATTTTTGGTCTTATATGTTTTAAAACGTCTCTCTTTAAGAGTAGCTGAGACTTGTATGCCATTCAATGCCGCTTTGATAAACTTATTTTCTTTGATACAATCTTTGAGTGAAAAAGTACTTATTGACTAAATGTCAATTATTCATTTGATCTTTTTGTATCAGATAAGGTTTACATATGGTTTTCCATTAGGTTTACACGAAGTTAATATCGGGATAGTTCCTAACAATGTCCGCCATAGTATCATACCTTCCCCTTCCTTTCTTTTTCCCTATCCCTTTTAATGACATGATCTGTACAATATTGTATTGTTTAAAAAAGAATGAGTAAATTGAATTGAATTGAATTGAGCTTTGAAAATATATGTAAGAGGCATTTTGCGCTTAAAATTATTCAAGGAATACGCCCTTTAAGTTTTACCCTTTATTCGCAGGCCATCCTGTATATGATATTTGTATTATTCTATAATATATATTTTATATATGATAAAATGTATATAGAAAATGTATTATTTCTATATGAAAAACGACACGTAACAAATTTACTTTTAAAAATGGTTGGTTATCGGATTATTAAATCAATATTGAGAAAAGCAAACGTTTTGTGGTATACACTTTTACGAGCCATTGTGTGTCAATTTGTTTACGCATTATTGCTTTTACGCCCATTTTCTGGATATGAGGATTGTAGAAGATAAATACTTCAAATATGTAATTAATTCATAGTGAATATCTTAGAAATAGACGTTTTCCTCAATTTTACACAAAATATTTGTTTCAAGGCAGTTCGAAAACGATTTATCCGTATATAAGTCGAAAATTAAAAAATGCCGATGCAATACCTTGAAAATATACAATCAAATTGTTTTGATTTTCGTAATTCTTGTGTCTAAATTTACTTAATAAATGATTTATTGGTCTAGCCTCTGAGAATTTATATACCCATAGCGTGTTTTTATTTTATTTCTTTATATTTTAATATTAGATTTGATAAAATGTTTGGTGCTTTTATTAGATTTAAGATATTATTATTTTATATTAAAATTGTAGACAATTTTTTCATTTTTTTAAGATCGTAAAAATAAAAAAATTATTTATTTAGTTTAATAAAAAAAATGTTGTTTTTGGTTAATTTGATTTTGACGAAAACAATATAATTATATTCAAACAAATAGAAAGAAACGAAAAAATTTCCTAGAAACTGGAGCATGAACACGGGCCTCTAAATATTCGGCCTAGGACGTAACGTACTCCGTTAATTCTGTTCTAGAAGAGAAGTTGTTTAAATGAAAATACTTAATGTGCGTAAAGTCCATATATTGTGAATTTTTTAGCAATTTAAATGTGCGTCTCAAACGCAACCTTACTACAGTGGTAACTTTCAAAATGTGTAGGTTGGTATTGTCATTACGGCTACACACGCGACTGGAAACCGCCGATCCTAACATAGCGTTCATTTTGTTCATCTTCTCGTTTTAAAATCAGGCGGCCAACCGATCGTCTGGGTTCTCAGAATATATAGTTTTTGATTCAGAAACAGCTCTCTCAACATTCACTTTTAAAATTGTAATTTCAAATAATTTTTATTTTTTTTTTCATCTTCGCTAAAAAGATATTTCAAATTAGTTCAACTTAATTTAAACGTCTTCGTGATTGTGTTTTCTACATAATTGGCGCGTTTTCATTTAATCATTTTCTCGAAAAAAAGTGTGTGCGTGTTTTTCATGGATGTGATTGGAGTGAATCAGCAACGTTGGCAGTACATCTTCCAACATTTTCGGTTTGAACGCCCTTAAATTATTGTTATTTATTCATTAGTTTTCATTAAGTCATTAAAACTAATCAATTAATTATCTAGGGCGGACGGTACTCAAAAATTCATTCATTTTCAGTTACCCTTGCACAGGGTGTTCTGTTATTGCTAAAATAAGGTCATCAAGAGCAACAAAAAAAACTCTTTTCCAAATTTGGATCTGAAACCTAATTTGGGAGATACGGGTATGGCAAAAATTGATATATTTATTCATTCACTGACTATAATTCGATAACCAGTAGCCAATGATAATGAGTAGACCTTAGTAGATTTCATTTAATAATATTGAACTATGGAAGGGATTTTTTTTAAAGTAGAAAATGATTTAATTGGATTTGGTCAAATTATCCCCCTTTTTATATATTTATTATATTATTGTGAATAAACATTATATTATTAGACGTAATCAACGCCTAATGGAATTTGATAAAGGAATAAGGAAGATAAAAGTAGGACAGAAAGAAACTTGCTAGAGTAATAATATATAATAATATATAAGATTAAATAGAATATGTTCTTTCTTCAGAACTCGAAGTTGCATATATATATTTTTTATATTTCAAATGATTTACAAACTCAAGGTACTTGTATTTTTAATACGATTTAAAAAAATAAAATAAAAATAACTATGATTATGATTATTACTGTTATGATTCCCATTAAAGAAATAATATCTGGATGACCGAGCTTTGCTCGGTTATTCGCCAATAGATGTCAGCAAGAGTCATAACCGACTACTCAAACGCCTCCTTTTTGTTATGTTATAATTTGCATTGTATTTCATTAACTACGTTATACACCAATAGATGTCAGGCACAGTCCTATTTTACATTGTATGTTTCAATTTTTCATGAAAAGACGGATAAAACGACATTTCTGATAAATGAAACCTAGCTAGATCGACTTATCGCCCCAAAAAACCCCTACATACTCAGTTTCATGGATGACCGAGCTTCGCTCGGTTATTCGCCAATAGATGTCAGCAAGAGTCATATTTTTCATTTTAGACTACTCAAACGCCTCCTTTTTGTTATGTTATAATTTGCATTGTATTTCATTAACTACGTTATACACCAATAGATGTCTAATGAATTTTTCATGAAAAGACGGATAAAACGGCATTTCTGATAAATGAAACCTAGCTAGATCGACTTATCGCCCCAAAAAACCCCTACATACGCATTTTCATGAAAATCGTTGGAGCCATTTCCAAGATCGTTGAGATATATATATATATATATATATATATATATATATATATATATATATATATATATATATATATATATATATATATATATATTTATATATATACAAGAATTGCTCGTTTAAATATATAAGATAAGATTTAACTTCTGTTTATTTTGTTTATTAACTATAACATAGATTTTCAAATCATAACTAATGAAATTAAACAAGGTTTTACGAATGGCTTTTTGATGTTTCGTTTTATCAATTTCTAATACGCGAAGATATTCATAAGTGTTATGGTATAAAATGGTTAAGACAATAAACAAAAAGAAAATGAAATAGTTTTAATTTTTAGTACAAGTCAAACACCACCACATCATCTAACACCACAGATTTCAGTTTCATAGAAAACGATCATCAACTGATTAACATTTTCATTAAAGTTCGAGGTAAAATCACTTTTCTATGAACCACTTTGTACGTAGATATATATTTTAAACCACATATATACGCATAATGTACAGTGTAAAGAGTAGAAAAAAGGCCTTGTTGAAAATTTGAACTTTTCTATTATGTCAACATTACTACACACACACACACAGATTTTCATATTATTATGATTAAAACAAAAGAGTCTTAGCATTATACAAACGTAGTATTATACGAAGCAGCTGCGTGTTTAGTTTCATTGGGTTTAGTTCGTAGCACAAGTTGTAGTAGTAATGTTCTCCACTGAATACAAACTTTAAATTAATTTAATTATTTAACAATATTTATATGTAAACATTTAACGTTCAACATTTTAAGTATATATGGAATATTATATTTTAGTATTAGGCCTGTACTGAATGAGTGTGAAACATAATACTAGGTATACTATTCTTGAATCGATTTGCCGAGGGTAAAACCATTGTTCGCTGAGCTGATTAACGAAACTCTATGGCATCGTATTAAATTAAAAGCCTCTGTTATTTCAAAAGTAAAGAAATGTATTTAAATTTTGCAAAATTGTTGAAAATTAAATTGACTACAACCACCCAAATAGGTCAGTCAATTAAACCAAACCAACATCCGTACACGGTTTATTTTCGACGACGAACTCGATTCCTGCTGTTCCAACAAAAAAGTTCAGCGATACACTGGTGTAGTATAAAAATCTACCTTAATTGGTATATGTATTCAAACTGATTGATCTTGTTCAAAATAAATGAGAGGGTGGAATAATCAGCCAAATAGGTACCACATTAAGTACCATAATTTCGCCGACTTAGTTTAACCTCACCTATCGTCTTACTCTCTTTTACTAAGTTTAAATTGGTTTCTAAAAATATATATTGCAATTTGTTCCGCTTTTTAATCGAAGTTAAAAAATATCAAACATTTTAAAATTCGAATAAAAATCCGGTGATATAAAATTCTGCAAACAATAATCATTTTGCTGCAAATTTTTGCAAACAAAGGAGATTTTCTGCAAATATTTGCAACAAAAAAGATTTTCCTTTAAGGATTTGTATTGAAAATATTTTAAGAATGTAGGTACCAGCGCCATTGATATCCAGTTAGACAAAAAGCTTGAATTTTTTTTAAATATATAGTTGGACTAGGTGTACGTCAATCCTGAAAATTTAAGGGGGTTGCCCGAATAAATGACTTTAAAAGTAGGCGTAATTAACATTGGTCTAATGGAAAAACGGTAGAAATATGATATGTTTTCATAGATTTCTACAAAACTAGTCCGTAGAAATTAAAAAAAAACTATTCAAATTAAAGTTAAAACCTTAATAAATAAATTAAAACAAAAAAACCCATTGTGCCCGACTAATTAAGTATTTAATAAGTAAGGAAATTAATGCCCCACTAATTATGGAAAGACCCTTGCTGTCTGTGGAACAGCAGCGCTATGTCTGAGCACTGGGTGAGAAAAGATTCACCTTCCAGGCAAGCTATGGTTCCGGGAAAACTGTGAATGTGATAAATAAACCCCTTGGGCCGAGAAATCGTATAATACTGCCACCTTTACATATCAAACTAGGGTTAATGAAACAATTTGTCAAAGCTTGAACAAGGATGGTAATTGTTTTAAATTCATCTCTAAAAAGTTCTTTAATTTGAGCATAGAGAAACTAACAACGCAAATAAAAAGGTTGATAAAAAATGAAAACTTTAAGAGTTACATGACTGATATTGAAAAAAATACCTGGAATGAGTTCGTTTGGACTGCACAAAAGTTTCTGCGAAACAAAAAGGATAAAAGCTATGCGGAGCATAATGAACTGATCTTCTCACACTTCCCACAGCTGGGTTGTTATATGAGCATCAAGGCACACTTCCTTTAGAGACATATGAATCGTTTCCCTCAAAATCTTGGTAATATAAGTGAAGAACAAAGAAAACTATTCCAATTTCCAACATTCGAACAGTAGAGAAACGTTACCAGGGTCACTGGAATGCAATAATAATAGCGGACTAATAATAGCATTAAAATAAGCCTTCTTGAACCAAGTCAAGATAGAAAATGTTATAAATGGCAATTTTTTTATAAGTAGTGGTTGTTTTTTCTAATGGTTTACGTAATAAAAAACATATTTTTCTTAAAACTTTATTTTTTCTTTAAACTTTTATTGTATCTCAAAAATTAAAGCTGATACAAGCAATCTAATTTAAGATCTGAAATCCTCTCGGATCTGAATCTGAAAAGCACCCCGAGAAAGTATAAAATTAGTCATCATATTTCATGCAATAAAAATGGGGTGCCCTTGTGATACGATAGGACCTAGTGCGTGATTGCTGCGTACCTCTGTAAAACGATTCGACTATAGTATACATCACTAACTATATAAAATTGTAAGAAGAGTTTGCATAACCTTAAACTACTAATCTAACATCTGATGATACATGGTTTACATTCATTTTCGCAAGGATCAAGTTTTATACTTTAAACTCTCGCATCCGTATTGTACCTTCTGGGTTTTGCTTTCCCTTCACTCTATTGTTCTAGATTTTATACAATATTTCATAATTGTTATATATTAACATTTTAATTAAAAAAATAAATTCAATTTTTATAAATTAATTTTATGCTTAGTAAATAGTTTTTTTTAGCTACTAGCTAGGTTAGTATAAAAAAATTATGCGGTGTTGTAAATTATTCATAGGGTTTTTTTTGTAAACAAATAATGTTTATTTGTTTTTAATTTTATTAGTTTTTACTTTCTGTTAGAAAGTTATTGTTTTAACCACGAAACCGCACATAACGATATACTTACGTCTTGAGATGTGTCTCTCCAAATTTTCTGGGAGTTTAATAATTCTCGAAAAGTTATTATGAAGTTAAATAATCTAACTCGTAGATCAAATTTAAAAAAAAAAATATATATATATATATATATATATATATATATATATATATATATATATATATATATATATATATATATATAAGAAAGGATGAAGGATTAAAAGATTGCGAAGACTATAATTCAGAGCAATTATAGAAAAAAGCCTATGTTTCTGTAATATTAATAATAATAATCAAGGATTTCCCATTTTTGTGCTTTTTTCTAAGATCAGAGTGCGTAGCTCCATTAGATTCAGAAAATATGATGAATGGTTTGAGAAAAAAAAATTTTCAAAGAAAAAAAAAAAGGTATACTAAGTTTAGTCCCAGGTTTGTAACGCTTAAAAATATTGATGCTATGAGCAAAATTTTGGTATAGGTGTTCATAAAATCACCTAATTAGTCCATTTCCGGTTGTCTGTCTGTCGTTTGTGCGTCTGTCATCACAATAAATCAAAAATTAAAAAACATATCAAGTTGAAATTGTTACAGCGTGCTCAGGACGTAAAAAGCGTGCTCAGGAAGTCGAGTTCGTGAATGAGTAACATAGGTCAATTGGGACTTGGGTCCGTAGGACCGACCCATCTGGTAAACGATTATAGATAGAACAAAAGTTTAAATGTTCCTTATAAAAAAATAAACAACTTTTGTTTGAAACATTTTTTTGTTAATATCACTGTTTACCCGCGAGGGCGAATTTAGATGCAAATTTTATATTATGTATTATATGGGAATATTAGTTATGAATATGTGACTATCTAAAAGTGGATTTCTTTCTTTACTTTCGTGTCGTCAAAAACAAACGATTGCGTCAACACTGTCTATACATGGTATTTCAACAATTAGCTCAGTCAATTATTTGTTTTTACTTGTTTATGTAGTATAAATAGTTTGTTTATAAATATAAATATTCAGATTAATTTGTTTATAATTGTCATATTCAGTCAATCACAATATTTCAATATTTAACCAAGCAATTCGTTGCGTGCGAATCGGAGTTAAACGTTACGCACGGAAATATTTAGATCATTATGTCTTTTCATTACATTACTAATATGAATTTTCATACAAATATTTCTTTATTTCTTTTAATGATATTGGCTATAATCGGAACTATAGGAACTATATTCCTTATCGCACGTTATAATTTCTTTGCTGGTTGGGAGGTAAAACCAGCAACAAACAAAAACGACATTTAGTTTACCTAGGAAACTAAACAATTTTTGATCGATTCAGCTTGCCATGAATTTTGGGATTGTGCAAAAATATTTCTGTCAGTTAGTATTTTTTTTCTAAAATTTATGTTTGTTCATTCAAAAAATTCAGTTGTGAGTATTCAGAAGTTAAAGATAATGGAGATAATTTAAAGTTAGTACAAGGAAATTTTATGTTATGTCATTATAAGTATCTTGATCAAGCCAAATGAATGTATTGTACGAACATATTGGAATGACCACTAAATCAGAAGTATGTCTTTTTTAAACTAATAGTACAATTAATTTATAAAGCATAGAGTTAAAGTAACTATAATAATATTAAATTCTTTAAACAATAAATGAAGTATTAAACTTCTTAAATAAATGTTTAAATTTTCATAATTACCAATGAAAAAATTAAAAGAAATGCAAACAGTATCGTGGGAGAAAAAAAACCATTTACAAGAAACAAATTACACTAAAACCGCAAGGTAGCGTACCACAAAACTAATATTTATAATTAATTCCTATTACAGTTATTTGCATTTACAAATAGTTGTTGTATATTTTTCACTTTTTTGGAATTGTGTTTTTTTTTATAGCAAATCGACCACAAGTCGCTGTTAATATTTTAAAAAATATAGACAGAAGAAAAAAGCACAAAATCAAAGCAAAACTGAGTAAAAAAGTGAGCGCTACATTTATAATATAGTATAGATACGATAGTAATATAGTTTCTGTCGGGTGTCCCATGACACTTCTCGTTTTAGTTTTATTTATGTTTTATTACAGATATTTAATAAGATTTTTGTGTAAATGGTTCTACACACAACAAATAGTGACAAACAGAATAATATCCTATTAAAAGTAAAATATTTTGATGATTTATTTATAATACATTAATCCCCATTTTTTGAAGGATGAATAACCTACGGTTACGAGACTTCGTACAAGTTTGAGATCGATATCAAATATTTCTGTTTAATTTTCTTATTTTTTATTCTTATACGAAGGGTCATGTTGTGAATTTAAGTTAGAAATAAAATTTGATAACTGCCACAAATATGACAAGACCAATAAAAAAACATAATATCCATTAGTTTTACACATTAAAATACACCTAATTTTATTTTAAAAAGAACACAACTCAATATTGCTCTGCGGTAAATGTGAAAATTAACGAAAAAATGACATTAACATGATAAAACATGTTCATATAATTTAATTCAATTTGTGCTTTAAAAATTCCCTCCTGCTAGTTTTTTAGACGGGATTTTATAGAGGGAAACCAACACTTTTGAATGAGAGAGTTGACTAAGTCAGACAGTTTTGTATAAAAGACAATCATCCCTATCACCTGCCTTCCTCGTTTTTAACTGCAAATCGAGCTATCAAATGAAGTCCCGTACTAACGAACCGTGGTAACTAATCTCGAATCATTTTTACACGTGATTTAGTTAGCCCATGCGAATAATTTCTCGTATAATATTTGGTAATTTACATCATTGCTTTTGAATTTTGTAATTATTGTCGAGTAATTTAGACAGTTTTGTATTCAAGGCGACCTCCTCAATCATCCCAAACCTTGCTTTTGTTATACAAATTAAAATTAAAATATTTCATGTTGAGTACATTTTTCTATCTTTGACCTATTCTTTTAATATAATAATCATAACTGGCTCGACCCATGCGTAATTCCGGACTACGTAACACGGGGATAAAACAGGCTAGAGAAATTTACTTTGTTTTTATTTATAGAGCAATTTTATTACAGATATGATGTACAAATTACATAATGAGCAAAATTTAATCGTAATATTATTTCTCTAGCCTGATTGTTTTTCCTGAGCGGTACATTTTTAGACCGTAAGTCTATTTCTCATCACTGGCCAGCACGATGTACTTGAAAATAAGGGATAAATCGTAGAATTTGATAAAGGAAAATGGGAGATCTCGAGTATTCAAGAAAAAACGGACTAAAGAAATAATAAATAAGCTAATATACAAGTATAATTCTTTCGCATTTTACCTACTTTCATATATAATATGTATGAAGTAGTGAGTGCTTCTCGGTTTTTTGAACTAATTAAATTTCATTTTGCACATTAACTTCATTTCAATTTAATTAAAAGTTGTTTCCGTCTTTTCTGTTTTGTTGTATGTATATATTTTTAATAAAATCAGTTTCATTATGAAAAAAAAAGAAAATGTCTCCCAACTTTTTGCTACTATACTAACAAATGTAGGCTGTATTGTATTTTATTTTTTGTATTTGTGGCATAGTCAAATACACTAACTTTAAGTGTACACGGAGAAATAGTTTTAAAGTCATATGAAAAGTATTTATCTGCTGTGAAAATAAAAACCACTATTTCGTAAAACAGAATTTTACAGTAAATATGAAAAGAAAATTTTTCATCTGTAACAAATGAAAATGTTTGCAATCTACGAATTCTTTTGTATATTTTATTCATTTTAATTAACTTATATTTAATTATACATAGCTTTTAAAAAAGCATTCTTATCTAAAAGCATTTTGATATTGAAATGAAATACAAAAATTGATGATTATTTTATTTAATAACTCAACTTTAATTTAATGTTCCAAGTTATGTGTTATAATATTAATGGCTGTGTTATAAAATCAAAAAAAATCTGAACTGGAGGAAAGGCAATATAAATTTTTATAGAAGTCATACTGTATCGGATTTTGAGCTTTTTACAAAAAGATGAATATTTTAGACAAAACAATACAAAAAGCGTGTAAAAATGGTTGAATTTACGTCCATTTTACTTTTTAGATCAGATATTTTTATAACTGTATTTGATAAAAATATTTTAAAATGCATAAAATTTTTATGCGAAAATGAAAACAATCAACTGTCTGTTTATTTGTACAAATAAAGCTCGAGTTTATTGAACTATCTCTTAGTTGCTGAATCGTTTTAGTGTTGAAAATATAAAAAATGAAAAAAAAAAATTAAACTAAACCAATTTATTCACTTTTATATGTACAGGCTCTCAACTGAAGTTGGCTACATATGGAATACTTTTTTCACTATGAGGTTTACGAAAAAAACTACATACAAATCTCTGCTTCGAATCGTTATTGTGGACGTTGGTAATATCTCATATCTAGGGAGTGATTTCTTGAATCTTCAACCGTTTCCCTTATTATCTGCTCTAAATGGTCCATGTTTCTAAACGACCATTAAAATTCGTGTCGAATTTTTCAATTTATGAACACCCTGTACATTTGATGTCAAGAGTGAATAGCTGAATATTAAAAATATTTTCGATAGCAGAAATTTTTATGAAGAACCTTTATTCGTAAACCTTAAAATAAAAAAGTTTTCATATGTAGCCAGCTTAAGTAGACACCCTGCATATGAAAGCATAAATAACAAGTGAAAACAAGGAATTGACTTAGTTAATTGTTGAAATACCATGTAAAGACAGTGTTGATTACTCTATCACAATACATATACATACATGTCACACATATATAACTGATGATCCCATTTTAATACATACTATAAAATTTGCATCTAATGGTGCCCTCGCCCTCGTGAGTAAACAGTGAAGTTTACAAAAAAATGTGTCAAACAAAAGTTCTTTATTTGATAAGGAACATTTTTCAAATTTAAACTTTTGTTCTATCTCTAACGGTTTACAAGACTAATTAGGTGATTTAATGAACACCTATACCAAAATTTTTAAGCGTTACAAACTTGGGACTAAACTTAGTATACCTTGGATATTACATATATGCATGGTATAAAAACATATATTTGCATGGTATATAACTATTTGAGTTGAAATGCTTGAGTTATTTTTATTAGTCGAATTTTTCATACAATTGAAATTTGAGCTACCAAGGTCTTATATAAATAATTCGTTGAAAAAACTTTCTTGCATTCTGCATATTATTTAATTTACTTTCAGATAAGGACTGTTTGAAGTGCGAATGATGAGATACCTCTTAACATAACGACGTCTCTGCATTTTGCTGGCTAATTTTCACCGAAATTTAGCTTTTAAAATATTGAACGTGACCAGACAATATCCTCCAATCAATACCCACAAAAATCATTCTCCGTGTATGCAATAGTAAATAGTATTGGTTTAAAAAATTTGTTTTTCTCATACTTTTTGATAGCAATTTAATTTAAAATTCATTAAAAGACTTTTTTTCATTTTCAATTCATTTTAATTTCCCCGAAAAAAAACGGAAAACATAACACAAGAGAGTTCTTCTTTCGCAGAATAATGAAAGAATAACAATAATTGTCTTATCAGAAAAGTTTTTTGTTATAGAATGCGACATCCAACTATACAGCCTTATGCCATACCTCCCCTTCCATCACTCGCGCGTTAAAAGCATTCAATGGAGGGCCAAGTTTTATTTTTTATTAATAAAATTGTACATGGAAAATTAATTTAATTTCTTTGGTGAGTTTTATTGTAAATTTTTGGTTTCGAACAAAAATTTTTAAAGAAATATAAATTAAAAATGACGTCTATTCACACGATAACATGATACTAAGTTCATTTATTATTTACACATTGAAATGGTTTGTTGTATTTCAACTGTTGTAATAGCTAGCGACTCATTTTTACGATTCCCAGGTAGAATTTTGAGAACATATTTGAACTCCTACCTTTAGTAAATAAAGTTATTGTAATGAACTAATGAGTTCATATTTCACATGGCGCAGAATACATTTCAATACAAGCAGAGTCGCGCAGTGTAGCGTATGCCGACCATTTTCTTTTTCTAGAACCTTATTCTTAAAATCTAATTCTGTTTGAGATCAAATTTGCTCCATAGCTGGGTATTTATCCATAGTTTCCAAATTCAATGGCTTTTAAAATATGGTAAGCGATTCAACTTTTTTATAAAGTTTCATTGTAGTTTATGTTTTCGTAAAATCGGCTACCAAAATCTTATTTTGAATAAAAGTAAACGAATAGAAAATTGATTATTATTGCCAGGTAAGTCATTAATTTTAAGATATCGCCATGAGCGACGCAAGGATTGAGCTCTTAATAATAATAGGTAAGTTTTCCTAATGCAACTTTTCCATTTTTATCTCAGTTCCATATGAAAAAAATATATATCTTGTGATTAATTAAATGTACAGCAAATCAGGAAATTTAACGCTCTCCAATGAGATCTCTTGCAGTTTTTCCATTTTCTAACTATTTAAAATATAGGAACACAATTTCAAGAAGCGAGGGAAACGTTTTTATCAACGGATTATCAACAATAATTACCATGGTATTTAAGGCAACCAAAATGGATTTACCTATTCCTGTACTAATATACCTATAGCATTAAACATATATTTAGCACTTATGAAGTGACGAGACGTGTAATTAGTTAAGGATGCGTGCTCAGTGTTCACAAGAAAAGAATAGAGGGGAACACATAATTTAAATAGAAGGTGAAAGGCATATGTGGACATCAATCCCGACGCCTTAAGTTTTTATTCAAACGGGGACTAAAACACAATTTTCAGTTGAGTGGTAAGTCAAAGTTAGCAAGTACTCCCTTTTGCAGCCTCTTCCCAGCGCCCATGAATATCGCCTTCTTATTTAAAATCAATGAATTAGTTAACGAGTTAACGTGTAATTGCTCACTTTTTGGTATTTAAGTGTATCAATGAACCAAAAACAATTTTCCGAATCTTGCTGTATATTTACTACACACTGTATAACGTAGGATGGTTCTTTGTGTGTAAAAATATCGTTCGAATTGTGAAAATCATTTTATGACGTGGAAAAGAAATATTCATGTAAAATAAAATATGATTACACTATTTTACTTTTGGGGAGTGTAATAAATTGACTCAAAAAGTACTTATTGTAGAACCATCGTTTGCTCTATATATATGAATAGGGAAAAAAAAGTTTTCACATTATTTTTCATATACCACACTATTTCTCCTATTGTTTTCAAAAAAAAAAAAATAACCCTCTTCAATTTTTTTGTAATATTTATTTTATGAGTTTTTTCCTCTTCTATTTTCCCAACAAAAATTTATAATTAATAATTTTGTCGCTATTATATGTCCTAAAATGATTTATAGGTGCTTTACTTTATGTGATAATACTAAAAGTTGCTGTTATAAATAACTATTTAAAAACTATACTGTACACAATGAAACACAATTTATTTTTTAAAGTTTATTTTTATGATTTTTTGATGAAATTTATAGTAATTATTTAAAAAAAAAAAAGTACAAGGTATATGTAGTGTCCGGAATTTTCCGGGTACTGTAACTAAAACATACAATAACGTTGTATGTTATTTTCGTACATTGTCACTACTCACTGGAATACTTTGTATCTCAGTTATTGAAGCTATTCTTACTTAATCTAAAAATCAATGTGGGTTTATAGAAAAGATTTCCATCAAACACTCCGCTCACAGATTAAAGCTTTTTATTTAAATAATCTTAAAAAATAGAAAGATTTATAAACTTTGTTGGATACAGAAAATAATCTTACCTAGTGTATTAGTGTAGTATGAATAGTAAATACATAGAAATGGTTATAACTTAAAACTTATATAGAAAGTAATAGGAAAAAACATTTTTAAAAGAAGCACTAAATTAAAAAAAAAAAAAATTACTAAATTTAAAATAACACATTCAAAAAGGCAAAAAGAAATAGAACATAGTAAGTGTCGCTATCATTGTTTTAAGTATTACAATAATAAACAAATATTATCACAAGTACACACACGCAATAACTAAATTATGCACTGTTTTTTTTTGGGGGGGGGGGGGGTGGGGGGGGTGTGGCTCAGATGCTCGGGCCACTCAACACCTTTGTGCTTGGTCACGAGGGCTGATTGTATTGTCTCTGTCGGGCTAGATGTTCAATGTGTAGATGTCGCGCGGATCGCAGCGGATCGTGTCCGACACCATCAACCGAGCTATGATGCTTGCGTGTTATTCTTAGTGACTTCGCTACCTTATAGTTCTCAGCTAGCCAGGACCCGAGCAAACTAACGAAAAATGCTTCAAATGAGACTCTGTAGACTTTCGTGGTTAACTCAGTAGCAAGTTGGTTATATTTTTCGAGCTTCTGCTGCCGAGCAACCTCTAGAACTTGCGAACCACCCTCAAATGAAATGCGAATGATCGATGATCGTTAATTCCTTGTTAGATTCATCCACAACCACCAGGTCAGGACGAAGAGTACTCCATACGCCAGGTATATTTGTCTGTTGATGTTCAAGAAAGCACCCGGGGGTGAACGCGATTCGCTAGCAAGACGGTCTTGAACGGCGTTATACTGCCGTTTCCATCCCGCTGAATGCAAAGTACAATGATTTAGCAATTGTGGTAATAACAAGTGCTGAATGCTGAATACTTAATGGTCTCGTTGACATAACCACAACGTTGACAACGTTTATCCCTGTTCCCGAATCACCATGTTCCATTTAATGGGACGACGCCGAATTGGGCACGGAGCATAAAGCGGTAGTCGCAAAATCGAGTTGCCGCATAGCAGGAAGTGGTTGGCCGCTTCCCTTAGATTTTTACAGGAGTACGCCTTTCCCTGATTTGATTTTTCTAGTAATTTCGCTAGATAGTATGCCCGAAAGTAGGTTTCCATTTAACCGATAGATTATTGGTACGAGTACTTATACTTACTTGGGTAATTAAATATGTTTTGCCTCAGAGCGCTTGTATTAATTAACTCTGGCAGCGAGTTGATAACAAAAAACCTAATTTCTAGGTGGCAAATTTATATTTTATAATTATTTAATCCGCCAGCACTCGCGTTATGATTTAAAACATAATTGATTCACGGTAGATTTAAAACATAAATAACTTTTATTTTTCAAATTGTACGTTTGGTTAAAACTTAAAATCTTCATAAAACTTTATTTATTTTCAAATTATGAAATTTTCAAATTTTTTCTATCAATCTACAATTTTAAAACATATTTGAGACGCATATAATTGTAATATAAAAATTATTCTTATTTTCGGATCTATTCGTGTACTTACAGGCTTGAAATAATTTTAAGAAATTGTCTTCAAATATGCAATAGTAAACGCAGTAAACGCAAACGCTTTCATAAGTGTCGAGCGTTCCTACCTAATTTTACTTCATTTCTACCTAGTTTCAATAAGAAACGAAATATTCAACATCCTGTGAAACCATAATATACCCATTTTGTCTTTTTTTAGCTTAACATTTGTACATTTTATATCTTATGTAATTTGCGCACATACAACATCGAAAATTTCACTAGCAAGCATATCTACTAGCATCCTCTATCTATAGGTAATTTTCTTCTATTTTATTATAATAAAGAAGCCTGTGTTTTAGATCGTGTTACTTCAGTTTTAGGCTCATAACTTATTATTTTAAATATTTTTGGTTGATATTTTTCATAACATAATTATGTTTTGTAAAAATTAATTTTAAAAACTTGTTTGTATGTATAATTTATTTTCCATTTAAAACATAATCAAATTAGGTTATCTCTCCTGTAGTACATATCAGGTAATACATTAAACCAAACACATACACAACACATTAGTATTCTCATGGGCGTCCCATATGTGTTTATTTCCCACTACGTCCTTGCCTTACCATCATCATAGCCTCAAACGTGGATGTAGATAATTTTTTTGGAACGGGATAGATAAAATTTCCATGAACATTTATTTTAATAATTAGTAATTTAAAACTTTGTATGCTCCCGAATATCATTTTTAGGTTTCATTTCAGAAACTAAACGTTCAATCATCAAGTAATGAAAATTTCTACATTTCTCATGGCAAAGTTACTCCAAAAATTCGCCCTGGTAACTCAGTTGGTTGCGTAACTAAATCCGTCCTGGCGGTATGGGGTATGGCCAGGGTAGCGGGTTCGATTCCCGCCGTCGCCAAAAAATTAATTTAATTAATAGTAGTGATGGGCTGGTGTATACATGGTGGTATATACATGAATGAGGTGCATTCATCCTCTGAAATTGAGGAACTGATAAATGAAATTATCAGCGGAAAAAGTGGTTGGGCTCTATAGCCTAAGTGTGTCCTACGTGAACAGCCAATGTAACCTAACCTAACCTAACCTAACCTACTTCAAAAATTCGGAGACCAATAGTGTTCCCGATTTTTTTAAGACCCTTTAATGAAATTGAGATAATGACCAAATTTGTTCTGGAATCTGATAATAAAAAAAAAATCGGAATCTTTAACGATTAAGTGAGTATTTCTTTGAATATGGTTTTAGTCGATATATCGAAAAGGCGTAAATCGTCAAATCAATCCTATTTTTTTTTGTGGGATATAGGTTAGGTTATATTGGCTGTCCACGAAGCACACATTTGGGCTATATGTGTTTTACCACCTTTCCGCTGATAATTTATTTATGAGTGCACCAATTGTGTTGCGACGGCGGGAATCGAACCCGCTACACTAAGCTTACCGCGGACGGAATTGGCTACGCCTTAACTAACTGAGCTAATAGGGCGACTTTCGTGGGATTTAAATTTTCTAGAAAATAATTTTTATTCTAAAAGAAACAACGAAACTTTCCTAATATTTTGCAATTTTCTTCAGGAACCTGGTAAGTTGAGACAGGCAAAAAATTTTTGAGATATTTAACCCAAGCTATACGCGCTGTCCAACAGTATACGAAAAATTTACTGGTATTAAGAGGCAATTTCTCCAAATGCCCCTCTCAGGATCCGCGCTTGAATGTAAAGGTAAAACCACTAATAATATATAATATTAATGTTTGTTGTAATACATTAAGGTATTACCTAGGTAGTAGGTAAGTGGGTAAGCAGAGTAGGTATGTGTGGTAAGATTTTAACATTAACAAGGGAAAATTTTACTTTTACTATCAATCACAAGTTTGAAAATATTGTTTTTGTGTGTTTTGTGTGTATATTTACACCAAAAATTTTCTTTTACATTTTCTCCATCCGAGTATGGCTGAGATACATATTGACGAAAACCGTTTGAAAAAGATTTTTGTTTTTCGAAGTTAGACCATTAGCGTAAGGTTGCTCAAGTCGTATCTTCTTCGCGAAAATTGCTTTGACTTTCAATTCACAAACAAGCCATCATAAAAATATAATTTTTAAAAATTAAAATAGATATTTTAGAGATTTTAGAAAGTGTACCTTTGGTCTAATTAAAGCATTTGGATGCTATAAAATTGTTGTACAACCATCCACTAATCCCTTTTTTATACCATGAATATATGAAATATATCAAGGTATACTAAGTTTAGTCCCAAGTTTGTAACGCTTAAAATTATTGATCCTACGAACAATATTTGGGTAAAGGTATTCATAAAATCACCTAATTAGTCCATTAGTCCGCCTGTCTGGAAGCACGATAACTCAAAAACGAAATATCAAACTGAAATATTTGTAGCATGCTTAGGCTTAAGCGTGCTTCAGCCCCCCAACAGAAGTAGAAAGTTTCTGTTTTTTGCATTGGATAAAAAAAAAACATGTTTTTGTACATTGAGCTCTTTTCAACCAAAATTTCCTATATATCCCATTCTATAAAGCATATATATGATTTAATTAATAATATTGCTATAATGATTATATTTTAAACTTATGTTCCATGTTTGTATAATACGATTTAATATAGATATAAAATTCAATTGTGTGTTTATTACCTTTAAAATCAATTAAATTATTTATTTTATATGTATGTATATACCATGATGAGAAAAAGTTGGCAACCCTCAAATTACTTTCATACAGTTCAAGATTGTTGAAATTTTATCAGTTCAAAAGGACTTGTAATACGGTTTTCTTTTTCGACAATACTGCTTATGCAGTCTCCTAAAAGTAGGAATGGTAAATATTTTGAAATTAAAAAATTAATTGGGGTGGTTTATTTCAAAAAAGTTTATCAAGACAAATACAATAGATTTTGAAAAATACGCTACGACTTTTTTCTATAAAATGCGTGTGTGTTATTTCTGAAACTAAGCGCAGTATATAAAAACTCGCACAGACCTTAGAATATATAAAAAATGTGTACATGAGGATCCATGTGGCTCTTTTCTTTGGTAATACACACAAAAACCCACATTTACACGCGTTTTATTCGTGAACTTTCTTTCTGACGATAAATGCCATTTTGATGTGATTTATAGACTCTAAATCCCCTGAGTATACATGCATATTTTCTTTCGCTTACTGTAACAAAAAACTAATAAAACCGACTAATTTTGCCAAAGACCCTTGTCTTGAAAATACTTATAAGAAAGTAACAATTCAAATTTCCATTCCATTAAACAAGTGACATTTACAAAATTTAAAAAAACCCCGTCAAGTTTTTCGGGTATGGAACACTAAATTCGCATTTGAAACATATCAAAGAACACTCTCCATTAAATTGCTTTTTTACTTAAAGCCTTCCTAGAGCCGATTTGGAAGATCATCGCCAATTGTTAGTTTTTTCGGGTACTTTAAACAGCTAAGAACGCTCTCCATTAAATAACCTTTCAAACAAATAAAAAAAATTCAAAATCGTTTCATCCGCTTAGGCGCTAAGACGCCACAGGCAGACAGACACACACACATGGCGGTCAAACTTATAACACCCCTTTTTTTAGTTTGGGGGCTAAAAACATACTTAACCTTTAGTAATAGGACCGGTACTGTCGTAAAAAGATTCATATTTTAATTTTTATTGAACTTATATAAATAACAGCCCTGTATCATGAGCTGTTTGAAAGTAATTGGAGAATTGCCGAACTCTGTCCCATCGCAGTAAGTATATGTAGATATAAAATAGATTATTTTATTGAGTCATAATAAATACACATAATTAATTTAATTTAAATTATATTATATAATATAAATTTAAATTTTATTAATATATAATCAATAATAAAGGGTTTTCTATTTAAAATGATAGAGAACAATTTGTGTGATATGCGATAATCGCGTATACGAAATATCCAATTTTTTAATTATTCGACCGCATTTAGATTTGGTTTAATATCATCGATGATATTGTTTGTGTCTAAGGCATTCGTCCTTCAAGTTTCGATAACAAACGCGTGTTATTTGATTATCTTTTGAACAAGTTTATTTGAAATGTCTTACCAAACGATAAACAGTTAATTCATATTGACAGTATAAGCGAATAAAAATCAAGAAGTAACAGTAAGTAGTTCAAACTGAATACTCATTTTTTTTATAGTTCTAATTCCCATAACACTGACGACAAATTACCGTAAAATAATACTTCAAATAAAAAAATATATTATTTGTCGTATACAAGTTGTTTAATTGGAGTTTTATCATTTTATATGAAAAACCCGGAACATGCATTATATTTGAATAAATTAGACCAAGAGCCAGTTTTTAAAAATAAGAAGAGACATAGAGCAGAATCTGATCGAGTTTTCGATATTCAAGAGGACGAATATAAGCTTTAATTAAACGTAATTATTTTTCAATTCACCTGTGGGAGTCGCTATATTTCAAGGATGGACAAATACATCAAATCGAAAGCATTAAATTGTTATTTAATCAGAATTTAAGTTATTCAGTAACTACTATATTTGGAGTCATAGACAGCAATACGAGGACACTAAAATCATTTGTAATCAATATGTCGCTGGTTCAAATCCGACTTGAAGAAATCTAATTTTTTTTTTAAATATACCTATTAGCAGGAAAAATATTTTATTTTTTTTACCTGCTCGTGTAGTTGTGACAATCACATCAGTATTTTGTTATAACATTTATAAGTAGTAGAATCAATCAAAAAAAGATTGTTTAAAACTATGTTGCATTTCAAAACAAAGATATTTGAAATTTGTTAGACAGAATGTTACTTTGATACAAACAACTCATGCGTTTGTGTCAACTTCACGACTCAACCCCGTATGGTAGTTGTATCACATTTGTGGCACCATTCGCCATATATGATCTCGCGATGAGTTTGACACAACCTCATATCGGTTGGAATTAAGAATTTTTTTTCAGTGTAAAACTCCCAATTAAACAAAGAAGGCAGTGTGGTAAATTCGATATCAGTCACTTTTTTTATTGTGTTGGCTCTTGTTCCATATTATTCATACATTTTATGTTTAGTCTATAATAAAATACATTTATGATTAAGTAATGTTCAAATCGAATAATTCATTTTATAAGACATTAGATAAACATATTTTGAATATAAATGAAGCATTAATAAAACAAATAATCGTGAGCAACAGAGCTACATCACCAAAGACCTATTTTCCCTTCATTTAAAGCTTCTTAATATTATAATTGTTTAGCATCCCCGTACCTCCGCCTTGGCCTTTGACACACTGCATATCTCTATATCTTTGTTTGTTATTCAATAATGTTACATAGAACAAAACGTAATTTTTATACCGTGTTTATATGAAATATATCATAGTATAATAAGTTTTGTCCCAAGTTTGTAATGCTTAAAATAATGCTTAAAAATATTGATGCTACGAACAAAATTTTGGCATAGATGTTCAAAAATCACCTAATTAGTCCATTTGCGGTTGGCCGTATGTCCGTTTGCCTGGCTGTAAGCAAGACAACTCGAAAAAAAGAAATATCAATTGATATTTTTATACGAAACATCATGTAAACGGTTAGAGATAGAACAAAAGTTCCTTGAAAAATAAATTACTTTTGTTTGAAACATTTTTTCGTAAACACCACTGTCAACCTGTGAGATCGCAAATTAGTTTAGAACATTATACAGTATGTATTTTTTATTATATGGGAATATCAGTTAGGTGTGTGTGACACCACAGTCGTGTATTATATACAGGCTACAGCTTTCTAAGAGTGACTATCTTTATATATCAACATCGCCTATATAATTCAACAATTAACTCACTCAGATTAACTTGATCAGAGGTACGAGGATAACAAGTAATTTTTATAAGAATGGAGAAATATCTCGAATATTTTTCAAACTCATGTCGTAATATATTCGATAAACCAAACAAAACATTAATTATTATTGTAGATTTCATTCCTAGATAAGATTTTCAACTGTACTTAGAAAATGAATGTTTTGTTTCATAGCATATCATAGCTCATAGCTCATAGCTTACATATCATCTAGTTCTAGAATATTTCTATATTATACAAACAAAACATACCACACTCTCATAAATAAGATTCATTATGATAATGACAAATATTAATGATTTAACTTTAGCTTGCATGTGTATAGAACGTTTACGAATGTAAAGCAGGCTTTATACGATCAACAAAATAAACACTTAAACAGTATTAAAAAATGTAAATTGTAATGCTGAATGTTAATCAAAATAATCATGTGCCATCTAGATCATAATTTTTATACATTATCTATAAGCTAAATTAAACGTTGATGTTACTTTACTAATATAACAGAACGTTTTCGAATTTAAATTTTGAATCGCAAATGAAAAAAATTCAAATTATTATGATTATTATTTCATTAAATTCATATTTCACAAAAATTTTATTATTTCAGCATATCCTTCGTCCATTTTCAGCAATAAGTAAACTTAGATAGCAAGGACAAACCTTACCTCAGAATTTTCGACTGGGGGAACCGATTTTGATGTTTCAATTTCTATTTGAAAGCTGGTACTTCTCGTATGGACCCATTTAAATTTGGTCCAGTTCTGGCAACGACATCCATAAGAAAACCAAATAAGTCTTAAATTTGCATGAAATATGCGCGACAAGACATGAATTAATCAATATTCGCCCAACCGATTTCGATGATTCCTTTTTTAGTGACAAAGTAGTTAGTATACTTTATATTGACTAAAGTTCACAAAATAAAAAACCGACTTCAAAAGAAAAACTATTCCAAAAAAAATTAATATAAACTTAAAAGTAAAAAAATAACGATAATATAATATAGTTAAAATTATTGTTATTTTTGGAGTCGGTGTCAGCCAAGCTAATGTAGCAAACTGTTGTTTCCTTGGCTGACTCCGACTTCCAAAATAACAATAATTTGCACTACATTTTCAGTCGGATTTTTTTTTTTTTTTTAATTTTGGTAATACCAATCACATTTTTATTTTTTGTCCAATCAATGAAACGCTGCAATATAATTCTGTCAACATTTTCAAATTCTATTTTTAGTAAAAGGTTAAAAAATGCCATTTTAGGCCGAATCAAATAAAAGAGATAAACTAAATACTGTCAGTGTTACTTACGGTGTAAAATCTTCTTAGATGTTTATCTCCTTTGTTTCCTCTAACAAAACTTATGCGACTTGTGATTACCTAAGTCTGGCAAGGGTTGTACACGCAACTTACTATCCAAATAGTTTTGTGATTAGTCGCAATCGCTTCAAATATAGCTTGATATAAAATTTGTTCGAATCAAAAGCGACTACCGTCCAACATGCATCAGTGGACGAAATTACTAAATTTGTATTTTACATGGCCATATAAGATCTCCTCCTAGATTATATATTGAAATAAAATAATCACTTGAATATTGAAATAAAAAACCCTTTAACTGCATTTAAGAAGTCAAGCAAGGCCTGCAATGCCCAACAAGCTTAGACAATTGCTTTTAAGTCAAATCTTAGTCATATTGCGTCAATGCGGATGAAGTATTAGATGTATATTTTACTGGTAATGAAAAGTCTCCTTAGATATACAGTCTGGTTCAAGTTGTAACCGCAGGACTTCATCAAATAGTACCTAAATAACAATAATGGTAATTTCTACATTCGCTCATAGTCGGAAAATCGACCTTTTCTAGATACCTAATAGGTGTTTGGAATAAAAGGGAACTTTTGAAATAAAACGGATTGTATTGTGAGTATTGCCAAAACGGCAGCTTAGAAAAAAGAGAAATTGGGCACACAATTGCCCTAGCATAACCTTAATTAAATTGAAATAAAGTCGCACTCAAAAATTTTTTTGCTCGAAACGGAGTGAGGGCACACTCATATACCTACCTTTGGTGTCCGTAATTTATTCACCGCAAGCTTTATATCTAGAAGGCTCTTTATCCCACACTCAAGTCTCCAATTTTGCTAATTAGGCATTTTGCCAACTCCAATTTACAAAAATAACAATGTTTTTCAAAAATTTCAATTTCCTGATAAAAATAACTTTTCTCTGGCTATAACTGTATTAAGAAATTGTCATTATTTTAAAATTATTTTCATTTGATTAAGTCTTGCTGTTATAACTTGAATCATTTTGTAAATGTCTATGTAAGTATTTTATGAAAACACAACATATTTCATAAATCTATTTCACTTGAATATTACAATAAACAACCCTAAAACTAAACCTAAGAAAATTATGATTATCATCTAAACACACAAACATAGTACTCACTAAACTTAAAATATCAATCAGCAGTTTATATACCACCTAAAATAGGTATCATAAATCATATGTCATCTAGTGTTATTATTATTTTAACTTAATAAGAAAAAACCAAATAAACTACAGAAGAAATATTATTTTATGGTAGACATTTACTTGGTTTGAAGGAAATTACATCCAATGAAGTTTAATACGAATAATAGGGCATTACAATTACTAAAAAAATTCATTTAATTCGATTGTTAATTAAAGCATTCATTTATGAAAGTAATAGAGTGATACCCACCCGTTTCGCTGGGTTTGAAAGTAAAGATTAATAAAGATTGCTCCTGCTTATCCCTTTTCTATAATACTCGAAATAATGGTGGGGATTGTTTTACACAGGTAAAATATATTATTTTTTTAAATGTATAATAGTAATTATTCATTGAGTTTATCAGAGACGATGGCCTCCAATATTTTATATTGACTATTTTTACAGAAATCTGTAATTTATGGTAATTTCAAATGTCAAATTAAATTTAATTTTTTTATTTTATTTTTTATATATCTTTATAAATTATAGTTCATGTGTTATTCTGATTTATCAGCTATATTGCTGTACAGTTTCATTAGAAACCATTCGCTACTTTAAGCATGAAATCGTTACAAACTTGACCATACGATTATTCAATTGTTCCTTAAATAAATCCCAATTTTGGTTCTTTTGGTTCATTATTACCTCACGGAGCTGACCGAACAAATAAATGTAAACCTGGTATGGGCACCTGAATTCAGGGACATTCCTGGAAATTGTGAAGCCGACGAGCTTACTAGAAACGGTACAATACTGCCGGACGCGAGTATAAGTAGACATCACTTATATCACTTCCAAGGGTCTTTATTAGAAAAAAAGTTGCGGCCTCTGCTTTCTTTGACGATCTCGACCTGTAGTCCGTAGACGTCAAAGCACTCCTGTTGTTCTTAAATTGGCCAGCCCTTTTTCCCTGCCAGCCCTATGGTCTAAGTATGTCCCACCTCAGGACAGAGACTCTAACCTAACCTAACCTGCCATACAGAGCAAGTTCCATCAAATTATGAAATGAATGAAGTGACTGGCGCGGAGTTACCAAATATACTTGTAAATACATCGCCTCTCAAGTGGCGTACTTCATCCTTACTTGAGCTCAATAAGAAAAGAAATATCTAAAATCCAGCCGTCTTGAAATTATCTCTTATACCATAATATCATAAATCATAAATCACAAGCTTTCACCATTTAGAATTATTATTGTAAGTTATAGTCTTGGAAACGCTGACACAATATTTTAAAAACTGTATGTAACTTTCAAATTATTATAAAAAAATAAAAACAGTTTAGTCAAAAAAAAAATTTTTTTTCAACATCTCAATTAGTGATGTAATAATAGATCAGATCATAAGAATGCAAATACAAACTTTTATACTAACTTACCAAATCAATTTGACGGGAAATGGCGAAAATGTCTTGGCTCTGTATAATCAACTGTAATAAATATTGAATATTTTGTTTATGATATCACTAAGTTTACGTCCCTTGGATACAAATATCTTTTTAGTGAATTATTTAAAGTGGATTATTTTTATACCATGTATATATGAAATATATCAAGGTATACTAAGTTTAGCCTCAAGTTTGTAACGCTTAAAAATATTGATGCTACGAACAGAGTTTTGGTGTTCATTAAATCTCCTAATTAGTTCATTTCGGTTTTCTGTCATTAAACACAATTGCACGAAAACGAAAAAAGATATCAAACTGAAATTTTTATAGCGTACTCAGGACATAAAAAGTGAGGTCGATTTCGTAATGAGCAACAAAGGTCAATTGGGTATTGGGGCCGTAGGACCCATCTTGTAAACCGTTAGAGATAGTACAAAAGTTTAAATGGAAAACATGTAAGGCATGTATAAAAAAATAAAGAACTTTTGTTTGAAACATTTTTTGTAAACATCACTGTTTATCCGTGAGAGCGCAAATTACGCTTGCGTAATCAAAAATTCCTAATGGTATGGTATTTACATGGTATTTCAACAATTAACTCAGTAAATTGTTTGTTTTTACTTGTTGTAATTTTTTTTAATACATAAAATAATTAAAATGACACATTTTTTATGGTTCCTATAAATACAATCTTCGAATCAATCGAATACCCTATTACGTAATACAATTTATTTACGGGTCACTTGACTGCTACATGGATTGAAACTTATTTCTGTGTCTCCAAGTCTATCAAAATCAAAACAAAAAGGATTATGTTTGCTGACGCTCTTCATTTATGGATTTAAAAAGTACTTTAACTTGAATAAATGCAGGTATATTTTAAGTTTATTATAGTCTTTATATATGAAATATATATCAAGGTATACTAATTTTAGTCCCAAGTTTGCACACTTAAAAATATTGATGAAACGAACAAAATTTTGGTAAAGGTATTCTTAAAATCATTTAATTAGTCTATTTCTGTTTGTCCTTCTGTCCGAACTCCAAAACGAACAAGTAAAAACAAACAACTGACTGATTTAATTGTTGAAATACCATGCATAAATGGTGTTGATTACTCTATCAAATTGCACAAACATAAACAATTTATATAATACATACTATACAATTTACGCCTAATTTGCGCCCTCACGGGTAAACAATGATGTTTACAAAAAAATATTTCAAACAAAAGTTACATTTTTTACATTTAAACTTTTGTTCTATCTCTAACGGTTTACAAGATGGGTCCCACGGACCCATAGGTCAAGATCCAATTGACCTATGTTGCTCACGAACTCGACCACACTTTTTACGTCCTGAGTACGCTGTAAAAATTTCAGCTTGATATATTTTTTCGTTTTTGAGTTATCGTGTCCACAGACGGACGGACGGACAACCGGAAATGGACTAATAAGATGATTCTATGAACACCTATACCAAAATTTTTTTCGGAGCATCAATATTTTTAAGCGTTACAAACTTGGGACTAAACTTAATATACTATGTATATTTCATATATACATGGTATAAAACTTGGCACTAAACTTAATATACTATATATATTTCATATATACATGGTATAAAAAAGAGATATCAAGCTGAAATTTAAAAAGTGCTCAATACGTAAATAGTGACTTTGAATTTGTAAAGTGAGCAACATAGGGCTATTGGGTCTTGCACTAAACTTGTAAACCATTAGAGGTAGGACAAAAGTTCAAATTTAAAAAATGTTTCTAAACAAAATAAACAACTTTTGTTTCAAACAATTCTTTGTAAACATCACTGTTTACCCGAGGCCGAGGGGGCGCAACTTAAAATAAACCTTTGGTGTCCTTTTTTGTCCATACCCATAAGAGATAGGGAGTTGAAATTTTGCAGACGGATTTGTGAAATATTCTCGAAAAACGAACAAAGTTCTAGAAAGAACTTTTGAAAATTTTCGAATTAATGCCATCCTAAAGTCCGCCATAATTTTGTTAGATTTTTAATTTTTTCAAAATAATTCTTGAGCAGTCTCTTAATATTTTCGACTTTCGAAACTTTCTATACAAGGTAATTCAACAATTAACTCAATCAATAGTTTGTTTTCACTTGTTTATTTAAACTTTACAATGAATGGTGGTTGTTATTATGAAGCAATAACTGTGATATATGAGTTATTTAACCTTTCTTTTTTTTATTTTTTTTATTAAATATCATAAACATGCAATATTTTAATTTAATTATAATTGGAAAAACAAAAAACAATGAAATAACGAACAGTATATTATTTTATTTCTATCTTCGTCTTTGTTTTTATTGAGAAATGTATAAAAAAGAGTAAAAAAATTGTATCAAAACGCATGATACTAATTATTAATTTAGACCGTTAGCTTATAATGAAGCGAATTGATTGATAAAAATAAGTTTGGCAAACAATAAAAATGAAGTTTAAACGGTGGCTTGTGAGTCGAATTCATGGAATTCTAGTTCTTCATATTTGGAAGTTATGCCTGTCATGCTTATGAAAACTTGGTAGCATAGTACGCTGAAACAAAGCGCAAGGAGGTTTGCTCTTTGTCGATTAGGTTGAAAAATAAAATAAAATTTTCACAGTTGCAAACATCCTGCCCTTTGTTTCTACGTGGTTAATTAACCTGAAATATTTTTCCATAACCTACGCCTATTTTTGGTAGGAGAGCAGGTACAAAAGTAATGGCGGGTCGAAAGTAACAAAGGCTCTGTAGGTTTATCTAATAGTCTATAAACCGCTCCACTGCCATCAAATGATAGCCGGTACCACCCGCTTTACTTGCAATCTGTGATTTTGTGAGAGGAAAATACGTGATTTAACAAGTCAAAAGTAGGATTTTTAAAGTTTACTTATTTGAAATTTACGTCGTATTAACAGCCTGATATTAATCTGAGTTTTTGCATATTATTTCGTGATTACATTGATTGTACAGTGTTTTAATTCGTTTTTGCCTTCCACCATCAGTTTTAAGGTTATCTGTATTGTTTTACCAAAAATGTGGTAGGGTACAAAAGTAACATAGCTCTGTGGGTACACAAGTAACATGTTACTTACACAAATGGGTACACAAATACACAAGTAAAATGTTACTTAAGACTGATATTGAATAATCTGATTAGAATATGTGATTGTCATATAATAATAGATTTCATTACTTAAAGTAACAAAATTTCTTTCGAGGAGTTAACAATATTGATTTGTTTTCAAAAATATATAATTTTTGAACGCAAATGTTTATTTTTCTTGTTCATATAAACTTTTCTAATAAGTCATTTGTGGATTTATTATATCAAATCATATTTATTTTAAACTCCTTTGACCTGTTACTTTCGTGTTACTTTCGAAGTGTTACTTTCGACCCGCTAACGTGGTTGAAAGTAACAACTTATCAATTTGTTTTAAGTCTATGTGATTCATACAAAATAAACAATTCTTAGAAAATTGAAGATACTACTGTAAAGAGCATGTATGCAGAGCATGGAATTTATATATGGATATAATTATTTCATTCAAATACTAACAACTAACCAGTAACCAAGGTGAAACTACAAAGTGTTAGTTTCGTTCCCGGTCTCCCCTATACAATTTTGATTGAATTTGTTTTTAATTTTGCGGTTTTTACGCGTACACTTACAAATTTTAAGAAAAGTAGATATAAGTAATAAATATCTAATTTTTTTTCGACTTTTTCTCAGAAGTTTTATCCAAATACCACCAAGAGTTTTATCGTTCTAAATGAAAAAATACTCAAAATACACTCACTGCAGTTGATCTTTATTTTAACTAAATTAAAATGTACATTATACATTTTATTTATAAAATATATAAATTAATTAATTTGTTTTAAAATCAACAATGCATATTATTGAAAATACAAGGTTCTTAAAAAGTTTCGACATAGCTTAGGTATAGCTTATATGCAATGTAGCATTCGTACAACACTCACAAATATGTCCCACTGAAGGAGAGTTATTGTAATGGTCCGAAAATTCAAATAGAAATTTTCACATATATTTGACTGTGGAACACCACGGGTTTTATTAAATGAAGAATACATACTTGTTACTTCGTGAGAGGCTTACTTTTGAAGAGTCTACCAAACTTGACTCTACGATTTTTTTTCGAAAAAGCTGTGTTTTCAAGTTCGCATGATGACCTCATATTTGAGTTATCGTTTTGAAAAAGGGTGGCAGGAAATTTATCGGACACTATGACCACTTATTAATATTCATAATTTAATTAAAATATTAACTCAGCAATTACTAGCAGGCAAGTTAATAAAAAATTTTGATTTTTTGATAATCGGAAGGTATTTAGTCATACTTTGACCTAAAGGGGTCCATTTTGGTTGCTAACTCCTTCAATTGTCACCAGTTGTCCGTCAATTTTCAAAAAACAAACAGGTATAGGCCCGTTGAAATTATTAATATAAGAGATCTTAAAGTCAGTCTGCCTACCTGTGAGGCTGTGGCATCGTGGTGCCTATACGAATCAACCAATCTTTTTTTTTTTTTTTTTTCATTTGAAAGGCTATTTAAAGGAGAGTGCTCTTAGCTATGTCTCAAAGTGCGAGTTTAGGGTTCCGTACCTAAAAAATTTGTCAAGGGTTTTTAAATTTTGTTATTTGTCGAGTGTTATTTAATTTTACTTGTCATCTTCTCGAAAGTTGTTTCACCATAAGGATCGTAGGTACTCACATGAACGACTTGACTTCACATTGCTACGCAAAGCTTCTGCATTCATGGCAACATGTATATTTATGGTTTTGATTTCTCCTACAAAAGTTTTTAAGTGTACAGAAGATCAAAGAGTCTACAGAAAGTCAAAATCAAACAAAAAATGAATTTGTTTTTTGAGTGACATAACTTTTTGAACATCGGGTTCACAGTAAATACAGTATTTATTAATTAATTTTGAAGTGGTTTAAATTTGTCAATTGTTGTTTTATTTGAGTAAATAATAATAGCAAAACGACTTGGTAAAACTAATTACTATGTGGTAAATAATATCAAATGCTTTTATTTGATCAATTATCGTTATTGATCCATATACAAATTTCAAAGTTGTTGGTTGGTCTCTGTCGTTTATCTAATTTTTATGTTTGGAAAATTTAAATCAACTTCCCGCTTAAATTTTAAATTCAACAATCTGACAACGCCACCACATGAAACAGGCACTTTGTATGTTCAAAAAAATTTGATCGTTTTTCTTTGAGCTTTAAAAAATCGAAAAAGTTCATGAAAAATCTATTTCTCTTATTTTCATAAACACCTTAATTTGAAATTCAATGGATTGACAACGTCGTGTCTTGCACTAGACACCAAATTCGATTAGAAAATCTGATTTTGGAAAATTCTGGGCCAAAATTACTATTAAGTTCTAAATCTATCTACTAAAAAACCCGAGAAAAAATTTAAATATTCAATCTTCATGAAAACATCATTTTATTGTTATTTGGTCTACAGGTGGATAGTTGATTACAGATCCGTATGCAAGAATCCTTTAAGCGGGGGAGGATCAAACTTTTGATCATCATGTTTAGTCGTAAAGTCAATAAAAAAAACAAACTCTTTTTTCGAGTAGAGTCGCTATTTTTCAATAAGTTAATTCATCGAGATACAGACAAAAAACTTATCAAAAACTCTGGGAGCAATGATCTCTGCTTCGTGATATACGTATATTGAGCGAGGCTTAATCGTTAAGCCGATCTTCAGTCATTATCAATCTAGGGTATGGTTTGAGATAACGTGAAATTGAAAAGGGTCGTATATTCGTCGCAATTGCACAGGTAAAACTGCCAGAATGCGAAGTATTTGGTAGGTATTTGGAATCGCATCATCATTGCAAATATGAAGTGCTTTGAGTGAATTTGTGATCCGACGACCAGATATCCAGGAAATGAAGATTATGGTATAAAAAAGTGACAGCAACAGTCTTCATCTACACCTTTGTTGATAAACAAGAAAGAAAAATTTTATAAAATATTGTATTGATCCAAAAATAATCTTGTCAAATTGATCATAAACAAATTGATGTACGTATATTGTGATCCGGAAATATTCTTCAACTGAATCAGTCTGTACTTTAGAGTATTACTTCTTTCAATCAAAATCTGTTTCGAATAAAGAATGAAACAGCTTGAACAGCTAACTAGGTAATGGAAATGAGTTTCATAAATGACTGCATGTGCATGGACCTAGTTGTTTAATCTAATTTTGGCCAGATTCTACTTATAAAGGATTTTTGAATACTTTTCATGTATGTCTTGTCGATTTTTTCAGATATTAAGTTTATTAAAGCCTAGAATATACTTTGTCTTCTGACATAAAGAATTATTCAAACTACCTCTCGGATTAAAACCTTTGTGATTAGCAGAAATATGAATTAACAAAATACCATTGAAATTCTACACAATGTAAACGTAAATCCATTTTTGAAGTAGTACCTTTGCCTACACTCATAAAATGATAATGAAGAGAAGCACCTAATCTAATTTTACCGGAAGGTAAATATGAAAATATTAAATTTATTATTCAAATATTTGACCTTATAACCTTTTAACTTAATTTTTAAAAACGATATCAATGAAAATGAAAAGGTTAGTGGCAGAAAAAAAATATATGAATAAATAAAGTATGAAAATGAATATTTTTATATGTAATTGACAGCTCGCTCACACATAACCTCTAACACAATTTCCACAACCTCTCTCGTCAGTTTTCATCATAATAATCATCCCTATGTTATAATAATTGACAATGGGTTGCACTCTAACAGGATCGAGGAAGCTTTAACAAGTTTTTTTAGTGCCTATTCACTCTGATGACACAATTGTATATACAAGATGCCAAAGAAAAAAAATGTCGCATTCAACGACGTGACCCATGAGGAGCAATTTTTTCTTCAACTATTTAAACCTACATAAAGAGAGACTTCACAATTCTACGCCAACCGATAATGTATCGTCTTATAAGCATTAAAAATAATTACTCGATTAAAGTAAACGCATTTACCTGAGTGCTGATGATGCTCTTACAACCAGCGAGCGTGCGGAATTGAGAACCTGTAAAAGAAAATTGTTGATATAATTTCTATAATTTAAATTTGTATTAATTATAAATGTAGGCTATTCTTATATGGTTACCAGAAAATCACAAAAAAATCTTAAACCTAAGTTTGGCATAAATTTAAAAAAATGGTTAATTAGGTCTTCCGCTCAAATAACCCTACATGTCGGGAAATGGGAGCCAATAAATTTTCCATTATTTGAATGAAAGCCAATTCAAACTGTTATCGGTAGGCGGAACAAAAAATCCTGCGAAGGGGCTGTAACCTTGAATCAAAAAAATAAAATTTCAAAGTTACATCTCATCTATTCTTTTAAAATTTCAATAGCCATACCTTAAATAAGGATAGATTTAGGGATATAATTAATGTAAATATATTTAGAGATACAATTAATATAATATGTATGCGTTTTAATCCTTATCTCGGACGTTATACGTTTTTATTTTTTATAAGGGTGCAGCAAAAAACGATCAAACGTCTCGTATAACTTAATGATTGTTCGCGATTGGCCAGCTTTATAAAACATACACGAAGACACCCGAACATGATTTACACAATTGCGAGCATTTGACTGGTCTATTTTGTGGTCGCTCCCATTACCCGCTGACTCTTATTAACCCATGTACCCCTAAATATATCTTGAATCAACGATCCCAAAACATAAATTAAGCAATTAAGTATTTGAATGGTTAAAACTTAAAATATAGCAATTAAATATTTTCTTGACCCAAACAAATATTTGGTTGCTAGCTTGTTAAGAGTATATTTTCTTACGACTGGCACTTTTTTTTACTGTATTCGTTGTGTGCGTAGTCATGGTAGGGACAATAAAATCGATGCCAGCGCTTCCAGTGAAAAATTTTGGAGTTAAAGGGGGCTGTTATGACTAATTTGCAATTCTTTACATGTTAATGTTATAGAAATGTCAAATTGAAATTATTGAAAAACACGAATTATTTAAACTTAATGCATTAAAAATTGTGAAAATAAGAAATCAAATTGAACAAATATTATTTTTCAAATGTAAATTATCATAATTATTTATTTAAATTTGTGAGATAATAATATTAAATTTTAAATGTAAGTCTTAAATGCAATCCATACAATTATATATGCATCCCCACAATTCTATAATTAAAGTAGTGTATCGTTACCATGGAAACGAAAGTCACGCACGGAGCGAATAGCCAGGCCTGCTTAGACTACTTATAACTATGGATGGGCTGTGGCAGAAAAAGTGGCTCATAGTTTGTCTTTCTTTAATTATAAGATTTCCTGTAATAGTAGAGACAACCAATCTGCCACTACATTGCGTATAAAAGCTCTTGGTAGTGACTTCATACATTTTTCTCCCCTTAATATTGCTGCTTATACTCAACGATTTAATAACGAGGTTTTTTAGGTAAGACAAAACCAAATATTCGAAAAGTCCGAAAATTGAAAAACTCGATGGACGTTAATTGAACTTTAACTTTTCTTTATTGCAAAATGTAAATAAATAATAGCATTTTTATCATGGGTTAACGATATAATATTTATATGTTTCTTTCTCCATAATTAGAAGGGTTTTATACTTGCAAATTTGGAAAATATTCCTAATTTTTATTTAATAAGTGAAAACATGATCAAAAAATATGTAAACGTTCATTGATTTCGAAGCCTTAAGCTATGCAGCTTAAGCTATCAGGGTTCAATACAAACTTAACATTCTGTATTTGCATGGAATAATTGAGCAACCTATACATTCATAGAATAATTTTCACAACCATTTTTCAATATTTAGTGAGAGAAAAAAAATGCTTAGCGTGCATGAAAATATAATTGAGAACTAAAAAATGAATAAAAAAAATTTATATGAAAATTTTAACGAAATCATTTCACTGTGAAAATAAAATATATACTCATTTAAATTTTCCACCTTGGCAGTTTTATCAAAATATATAAAATTCATTTTGTAGGTATACATTATACACACGCGAAAATGGGGAAAAAAATTGAATCGATCTGGAAAATATTTGTACGACTAGTAACGATACGAGAAATCGGTACAATTGACTATGTTTTGTTGTATGCTAATAATAAGATATATCTCTTTATTGTTAATTTATAAGCATGAATCGAATAGTAAAAGAGCTAGCTTAGGTTATATTGGCTATCCATGAAGGACACGCTTAAGCTATAGAGCCCATTGTGATACCATATATGTGTTTTACCACCTTTCCGCTGATCATTTCATTTATCAGCTGCTCAATTTCAGAGGCTGAGTGCACCAATTTTGTTGCGACGGCGGGAATCGAATCCGCTACCCTAACCAACTGAGCTAATAGGGCGATTATCGAAGGGAGTATAGAAATACCAACTTAAATAAAACGAACCGAATGAAAGTTGTTATGATTGAACTTTGGAATTCTTCAGGGAACCTTGAAGGTCAAGATTAAATTTCGAAGTTATACTGTAAGTTTTGAAATTTAAAAAATTTGTATTAGTCTCAATGTCTGTTTCCAAACTGCGAGTTTACTCTTTTACAAATTCCATCAAGGTCGATTACGCAGTTTTTTTTACAGTCGAGGAAATAAAGAAATGAACTGTCGTTTTTTTGAGCAGTAAGGCAAATCGGGATGCGGTTTTTTGCATTCGATTTGTGGCGGCGTCTACAGTAATTGTGAAAAAAAATGATGAAGGTAATGAAAAACTGGAAAATAAATATCGATGGAAATGAGTCAATCATGGTACTCGGTGTTTTTTGAGTCCTGTGAACTTGAATATCACTACGAAAATGTCCCCGAAGTAGCTGGTGCACAGGGCGGACCGTACACACTTCGTCTTTTGGGATTTTACGAGTATATGTAACATATTATGATGGTCCCTCTTTCGTCAGTCTAGGGTATCAGGTACCTTGGGATAAATTCTCTAGAAAATAATTTTTATTCTAAAATAATGCTTAAAATAAAATGAAAAATATTTTTGGCACCCGCTGAAAATTTAAAAGTGTGGCAAGCATAGTTTTTAATAATAATACCAAAAAGTCAGATCGTCTCAGAAGTGAAAAAAGTAAAATATTTTTCAAATACTTTTAGCATGCTCAGTATCTGCAACAAATGTGAATCAAAGCGACCTCAAATGTGTCAGCAGCTACTTGAAATATAAATTTATTTTACAATGCAATCCTCTCAAAATAACACTTATCTACGATTAAATTGTGAGAAATGTGAGTATCTGATTCTTCTCTCCTTTTTGAATAAAGGCCTCAATAGTCTGAACCCAAAAAATTCAACGTTTGTGTGATTTGTATCTAAAAAAAAATGTCTGATTTATAGAAAATCTAACTTTATAAATATTTTATATATTTGTGTTCAGCCTTAGGTGGTTTGACTCACTTGATCCGGCTGATGCTTTTCAAAATTGGGATGCATCAAGTTTTCTACTAAGCCCGACGTAGTTACGTAAACGACCTTAATTTTCAGGGTGACTGATAGTTTGGCAATTCGTAGAATAATGTCTCAAATAGAGTAACTCAATAACAAACTACAAGTAAGTAATTAATAGATTATTTTCTAACGCACGCAAATAATGTAATTTTTAAAATAAGCAAGTTTATTATTGCGACATATAGGCTTACGACTACATTTCTCGAATCCCTGACCATCAAAAGTTGACTAACTGGTCACAGCCTCTCTAAAAAGCAATTTTACGTTCTAAAAAATTTCGTCGTCATAGTTTTTATGTCGTTGTTGTAGAGGAATACGACTCAACGTTGTAGAGTAATACGAACCAACTTTTTGTCACTACACTAAACCTTTGTAAGATTCTCCGTAAACACAATCAAACTGTGATAAACACCAACATCAAAGTTCCTTGATAACGCTATATTGTCAGTGTGAGGATTTCAGTTCCAGGTGGTAGAAAGTGGAACAAAATTTCAGCGACTTGTCTAGGCAAGTAGTTAAACGTTAGGTAACATATATTAGAATAACATTACTTATTACGTTCCTCATTACATACAACATATAATTTCTTTAAGATCAAGTTTTTGTGAACCTCATTGTGTTTGTAAACTAGTGGTACCATCAACAAAAAAATTATTCCCCCACGTAAATAAAGTAACAGAGATTCGCTTTTGTACTTTTCGTTTTTTTTTTTTTGTTTTTTTTTTAAATATTATTTTTAATATAAAAGTTAATTTGAAATAATCTTTGATCTTTTTTGTATCATAAAAATTGTACGGTTTTTTGTTTTTCTGTACTCATAAATAAACAAAGCTTCTTAACAGACCCCTAACGTATATACACAAGTATCCTAACCTACACCTACGAATTAGTAAGTGTATTGGGTGTTTCAGAATGGGTGGTAGACATTGAGATTTAATAGAATACAGATTCTTCTAGAATAAAGGTGAATATTCCGCAAGATACTAAGTCCATAACTCCGAAAGTTGGAAACACACGACAGGATATATGTATTGTTTGCCTTTTAATATACCTATGGGAAGCAAATACCTAATATAAGTACAGTTTGATTGATTTAATAGTAAATTTACAAAAAGGGATATTTGACACTGCATAAATATTTTACGATTTTTCTTCTAAGGTTTCTTTCAGATGAAATGTAAATATTTCGACGCATGTACGTATCGAGTGCCTACATGCACTTAAATATATCGGCTACATGCAGTGCTTCTACTGCACAATTGCAACTCATCAGTTACATCACTCGAAGAATGTTCATTACACATAGAAATTTGTTATAAACTTTTTGAGATTTTGTGAAAAACTTGAGAAAAATTGAATTTTTCAAATTTTTTGAATAATTTTGACCATATATAATTTTTACTATCGAAATATGGAAGATTTAAAAGATTTACTAGATACTCTTATATAGGATGTTTTTATCAGAGGTTCACTTATTTAAGTTGGCAATACTTTTTTGTTTGATAACCTATTTGACAGTAAATGGCTGCTTCCTGTTTAGTTAAGTATGCCATTTGAAGAGCACCGCTTGAAAATTGTTAAAATCTACGCACCAGAAAATACTCATTAGATAATCAACAGATCTGAAATTGAAGTAATATACCACTGAAGTTTCAGAATCTTCTATTATTTACTTCTATAAGACAAATAATACCAATTTTGAAAATCTGGAAACGCTCATTCTCATATTTTGTATATGCATGGCAGTACTCTATATGACAGACGTTTAAATATGTGTGTAACTGTGTACATATTTACACGATGTTGGTTGACCCTAGTGGCTTTTTTGGTTAAAGCGTTACAAATTCGTTCGCTGTATGCCTAGTTCGATTCCCGTCGTCACAACAAAAATTAATGAAATTTATAGTTTTGATGGTCTGAATAATAAATAATGGGGCATGGTAAATGCATGAAGCAGGTGAAACCAGCCACTGAAAACAATTGAAATGCTAATAAATGAAATTATCAGCTGAAAGATAGTTAAAGGCCTATGCCCTAAGTGTGTCTCTCGTGGACAGTCAATATAACTGGGCCTACACGATGTTGCCAGATACGTCCTTAAATATAGTTATTGTAAAAAAAGACAATGAGTAGGCGTCAGGTCACCTCAAGTTGTGCTGTAAAATTAAATCAGTAATCTAAGTTCTTATCGATGTTTCTCCTGAAACAGTCTGTATTTTCTTTCATGTATAGTGTACCACCACCTATCCAACTAATTTGATTCTATACTCTTCACGGTATACATAATTTATGTATGCATACATAAATTGCTCATACTTCAAAAACTATTATTACTTTTGTATACAACTTTATTTTTGTTCCTTTTGTTTTGTTTGTTCTTTACACCTCTTATTAATTAGGTACTCAATGTCTTAAATTATTTACGTACCTTCCTACATAATGTTTACTTTTATGATTTAATTGAAAAGTACAAAAAGTTTTCAATTTTTTTATGGTTTGTTACTCTATGAGTGGAATGTCTTGGAAGATGTTTCGACCTTGGAAGTTTTTTGATTAGGATTTAACATTTCTCGCGACGTGAGGTGAATGCAGATATATTGCTGAAATCACTTATTGAAAAATCTGAAATTACATCGCAAAAAAAACCATCAATTTGATCAAAATTAATCGTTTTTAATGAAGCTACAAATCTCACCGCTGGCATTTATCAAGTTTCATTTATTTTATTAATCGTCTTCAAGGAAATTATTTAGGAATAAACCTATCATACTTATTTGAAACAAGTCAAAAATTTGTGAAGACGTATAGACCGTGAGACGCTACGGGTTTTTTTAAATGATAAGTACATACTTTAAACTTCATAAGTGACTTCCTTTTGACGAGTCAACCAAACTTTCCTCTACGATTTTTTTCGAAAGGGCTGCGTTTTCAAATGATCATATTTGTCATATTTGAGTTATTGTTCTGAAAAAACGCAGCAGGAGATTTGTCGGACTATATGGCTACTTGAAAACATTAATAATTTCTATTAAACAATAAAATATTTTGTGCGGCAAAAATACTGTACCAATGAGCTTGTATACCATCTCAAACATGCCGGACTTAGGGATTTTTGTTCTTGAATACGTGCATGGTTCATTTTTGCTGAATTGTTTAATAACTATCAATGTTATCAAGTCATAATGTCCGACAAATTCCCCGCTGCATTTTTTCTAACCTATAATTCAGAAATGACGTCACCAGGATCATTTGAAAACGCAGCCGTTTCGAAAAAAAAAAAATTGTAGATAAAAGTTTAGTAGAAAAAATTGTAGATGAAAGTTTAGTCTCGTCAAAAGGAAGCCACTCACGAAGTTTCTAGTATACATTCATCGTTTAATAAAACCTTAGTGTCCCAGGCCTAGTAGTTTTTAAATAGTTTTGGCGATATGAAGATATCGCCGAATTTTTAATTGCACTGCCAGTTTAAAATTTATGATCATTTTCTTTTTGATAGAAAAATAAGAACTCTCCAAAAATATAAACAATCGCCTGGCACTTAACACAGCAGCGTGCTTGTAGTCCGATCTTTCCTAGTTGTCCGAATATTGTCCGAAATTGGAAAAAATCAATGTGCCGAACGAAACTTGAAATTGTTGAAAAGCGAATTTTCTTCTTATTAAAATATTCAATCATATCAATTTAAAGCTGATGGGTCAGTTAGAAATGGGTCAGTAAAATGTTGTTAGACTACCTAATGACGACGTTCTCACCAATTTTTTGTTTTCTACAAATAGGTCCAAAAATGTACGCTTTGTTTATATCTAGATATAAGATATTTTAAGTTTTATTAATGTTGGATACGAAAGAAGGAATTACAGATTACATAGAAGCATTTTACTGTCCTTGTAGTATAAGATGCATCAGCTTTTCAAATCCCTTTTTTTTATTTATTTCGTATTTTCATTCGTTTTAAGAAAACATCTTAATTACACTGACTTAAACACTATAATTAATTTCATTTTCAGAATATAATAATTACTAAAAGTGGGAAAAACAGAAGAAAAATATTTTTTAATGTTAAGGAATTAATCATTTTCTCTTGTTTTTGTTTTTTTCATTCTTTTCAATTTGAGATAAGTATAGAAGAGGAACAAACATCTTTAAGACTTGTCTTGTCTTGTATAATAATGATATTATTATCGTTATGACCACTTTATTTCTCATTCTTTTTTAACGAGAATCTCCTTGTTTTTATTCCATGTTGATACAATGATTATGACATATTACCAACCTTATATATATATATATATAAAAAAAAAAAAAAAAAAACAATATAGAAAAAAAAAATTAACAATACAGGAGAAAAAATTTATAACACCATTGTTGTATAAACCTCTTAGAATACTCGACCTCCTGTGTTTGTAAAATGAGATTGCAAAGTGTTCGTAATAATAATTTGGAATAGTTAAGACGGATAATTTATTAAAAACAAGTGAAAACAAACAATTGACTGAGTTAATTGTTGAAATACCATGTATAGACAGTCTTGATGACTATCACATTGCACATACAAACATGTGACACATACATAACTGCTCTATTTTCCCATATAACACATACTATATACTTTGCACCTAATTTGCAACCTCACGGGTAAACAATGAAGTTGACGAAAAAATATTTCAATCAAAAGTTGTTTATTTTTTTATAAGGAACATTTTTTTTAATTTAAACTTTTGTTCTATCTCTAACAGTTAACAAGATGGGTCCTACGAGTCCCAAGATTCAATTGACCTTTGTTGCTCATTTACGAACTCGACCTCACTTTTTACGTCCTGAGTGCGCTGTAAATTTCAGCTTGATGTCTTTTTTCGTTTTTGAGTTATCGGGTTTACAGACGGGCGGATGGACGGACGGACAACCAAAATTGACTTATTTGACGATTCTATGAACACCTATGACAAAATTTTTTTCCTAGCATCATTATTTTTAAGCGTTACAAACTTGGGACTAAACTTAATATACTATGTATATTTCATATATACATGGTATAAAAACTTATATGTATCTTAAAAGCTCACATAAAATAACTAAGCAAAGTTATCTTTAATTCCGTAGGATTGAAAATGTAGAAACGATAAATGATTCCTAATCGGAAATGAAAATCTTCAACACCACTTTGAAAATACAGTAACGTTAATAAATACTTCATGCTTGGCAATATTAAAAACTTTCAACGCGCTGTGACTAATGGTAATGCATTTTCCTAGGAAATCTGTTGCAAGGAGATTTTTTTCTCGAAGCGAAGTGATAGCGCACCTTTGTCTCCGCCGCTGGTTATCGTAATTAAAAATAAGCAACAAGATATATTATATCAATTCTTTTTTTCATCATTCTTAACTGAAAACAAACTTTATTTAGCCTTGCACATAATGAATCTATGTGGACTTCATTGGACTCCATTTAATGCTACTGTCAAATGTGTTACCCAATAATTTTATTTTGTTTGATAAACCGGGAATAATATCTATATCCCCTCATTACTATTGTCCCCTTATTATAATTATATCCACTTATTATTATAAATTTTTTTGGTCGCTTAAAACCCAACTGTACGAAGGTTGAAATCTAGCATTTAATATTATTGAGTAAGATTTACAATAATTCTTTTATCTACATCATGCATGCCTTAAGGGTCCCGACTGCACTATTTATTATTCACCGTAGTCGGACTTTTTTCAATGTATTTAAAACTTTATATTGAACACATTGTAAGATATTTATTGGTGTGTATAAGGGTTACCAATGTAATAAATTAAATTTATATAACGATATATATTTATTTATTGGTTGGTTCTATACTACTGTTATATAACATACAACAGTGCTACCAATATAATACTAATAGTAGAAACAAACAAACAAACATACATACATAGGTATCTACTATTACATAATAAATATATTTATATATACATAAAGTTTTCAACGAAAATTTACGACAATTACATTTGCCATGAGAGTGTTATTGTTTTGTGTATTGTTATTATTATCATTATTATCGGAGCTAGAAAACCTGTTTAAAAATCAATAGTACATTTTCTTTGATGTTATAGCACATTACATAGTTTCTTTAAATTTAACATTTAATGTCTTTCAACATCTTTTTCTCTAATATATTTCTCAAACATTTTATACTGCATACAAGTACTTGTCAAGATTGGCCAATGTGTTGAATTTTGTTTAAACAAGTGAAATCATACAATTGAATGAGTTAATTGTTGAAATATCATGTATACGGACCCAAGACCCAATTGACCTATGTTGCTCATTTACGCACTTGACTCACTTTTTACGTCCTCAGCACGCTATAAAAATTTCAGCTTGATATCTCTTCGTTTTTGAGTAATCGTGATGACAGACGGCAGACAACCAGAAATATTTAACTATACCAAAATTTTGTTCAAAGCATCAATATTTTTAGGGGTTACAAACTTGGGACTAAACTTACAATTAGTATACCTTGGTATGTATATTTCATATGCATGGTATAAAAAACAAATTCCCAAAATATACTTTAATTATTCTTTCATTTATATATGAATTTGTGTTAAACAAAAAAATTAATTCAAGTTCTCTATTGAATTCGGATCGCTGTAAATCGGTACAATATGTTTCGAAATGGTTGAAACTGATTGGATTGCCAAAATGATTGTACATGATAAATTAAATGAATTTAAAAAAAAAATGTTTGGTTCTATCGACCTACCACAGAAGGGAAACTTCACTCGCATTTTATTGAAACGAAATTTATATAAATTATAAATATTTATAATTGATTATGTAATATGGCAATTTATTGCCTATATTGTGCAAGGGGAAATGAACTACTTATTCTATTACACGAGTGCTGCTGTCTGTGAATAGGAAGTGAGGAGAAACGAACTTCAAAGCTCGATGTTCGATTTCATTATGATGACGTCATCTTTTTTTAAAGATTCACTCTCTGTATAATTTTTTTTAGTGATGCGCGTAAAGAGATTTCATAAACAGGAAAACTACTTGATTTTTAATTCTTCATTATTCGAAATGACGATAGTGAAATAGCTCGCCATCGTATTCGCAGTTTGTTGACGAAACCCTTTCTTAATATCCCCAAAAACTATTTCATGGAAGAAATTAAAATCAACTTGCATGGCCCACATAACACTCATCAAACAAAGAACTTGTTACTTGTTTTTTTTTTTTTTATCCAGTTAATTGAAAGTACCGTTGAAATGAATAAAAATACAGTACATGTCTTTTCCAATGTATTATCTCTTTTTAATCAAACGTGTTATTTTTATTGTAAAGCATCGAAATCTGATGGGCTAACTGAAAATACATCAGTGGATCGACTAATGATACCATTAGTCGTTGTCTCATTGACTGACAGTACAATTAAATTTGGGATTGAATTCTCTTAGCATAAACACTTTCTGTTTCCATTATACAATAATTGTCAATATTGATTGCTTACATATTGGAAACTATAATACAAAAATTCTGAAATTTTCCAATATTTTTGTAATTAATAATTCGTATATAGTTGGTTTTACTTAGAAATATTTATGGTAGAAACAAACATTAGGTTACAAGCCTTCGTGGTCCGTAAAACTCATAACTTTATAGACCCAAAAAATAACTTGAATTTCATCGATCCGTTAACGTATTGACCCATCTTTTAAACTTTAAAAGATAAATGAAAAATTAAAAAAAAAAAAATGCTTCCTTTTCAGCGAACAGAGGATACAGGAGATATAACAAAGATTATAGATATACGATTATTATTATGATTATTATTCGTTTAAATATTTATTAGTTCGATACAGAGAAGACAGAGAAGAACTTATATAGTTGTATGCACAAATAGTTGGAAAATTTGATCTCTTTCTAACATGCAGGTAGATATATTAATATTTATTATTGTTGATTAATATTTTTGAGGTTTTTCAAATATTTACATATTATTATTGAATAAATTTTATATCGTAAATTATTTCTTTAATTATTTTGTGTTTTTATATTATTTTATAAAATATGTTAATTTATTGATGTATAATTAGAAAAACTTTTTATATTTTGTATTTATTTATTTATTATTTTGTTATAATTTAAATAAATCAATATAAACCATAAATTTTTTTATAAAACCACAATAATGAAATTGTTTTAAAAAAAATACCTGTATTGATCGGCGTTGCCAAACTACATTATAAAAAAATTACCGGATTGAAATAAAAGCATATGAGCTGCTAGCGGTTTAGGACCGGAGTCTTCGATTTACGAAATTATACGCCAGATTTGTACTATTTTTATAAGGGAAAAATCCCTTATAAATAAAAATTTACTTTATTTCATATAGAATAATGTTCACACTTTTACATATGTACCGCTACTGATATTATTCTAAAACTTCTTGCGCTTACGCAAGTGTTTCACCGAGGTTGCGAGACAGCCTCGCCTCGTCTCAGGGCCTCGTAACCGAGTCGAAGGCACGAAGCTAGGCGAGGCGAAGTTCAGAATTTAAAGCCTTATTACTAACCGAGACTAGTCGAAGCGAATTGTAGCAAAAACCTCGCCTCGTCTCAGTGCCTCGAAACCGAGTCGAAGGCACGAAGCGGGGCCGAGGTGACCCCCTCCCTATAATTTTTATTTAATATTTAAAAAAAAAATATTTATTTAATAAAAATTATATAGAAGATACTATTTTTTGTTTTATAATAAAATAATTTTATAATCACTACATATTATAAAACAAAGTCGCTTTTTCTGTCCTTATGTACGCTTAAATCTTTGAAACTACGCAACGGATTTTGATGCGATTTTTTTCAATAGATAGAGTGATTCAAGAGGAAGGTTTTTATGTATAATACATCCATATTATAGTAGAATAAGGGGTTGAAATAGGGATTGAAAGGGATATGCTTAAAAAACTAAAAAAGTTGTGCATCGATTAAGCTAAAATATTGACGCGATATACAACCAGCTTCAAAGATCTATTGTTTTTATCTACTTTTAACCTTCGGAGGGTAGAAAGGTGTAGCGAGAAAGTGGGAAGGAATTATCGAATAGTTACAAATATACCTAAGTGGGGTATCAAATAAAAGAGCATGACGTGTACATTACAAAACTGTTATCCCACGCAAGGAAATGTGGAGGGAGGGGTGCAAGTGGGGATGTTGCCCAGCAAAGCGGGTAGTTCATAGCTAGTAAAATATAATATAATTTAATTATTACAATATTATCATATTACAATATAATAGTATAATTAATAATATTTACAGAAATAGAAATTTGAATTGTTGTTTATTCTCATAATCTCAATATCTCATTTATTCAAAAGATAACATTATTTTAGTATTGAGATTTTATAATAAAAAGAGACACAAAAACAGAAAAACAATGAGATAGAAATAGAGGGTTTGATCTAGGTACCACAGTCATATACACGATTGTGCTTGATACTTTTATTTTGTTACCAAATTTTTTTTTTGAATATTTCATTCCCAATTTTACCTCGACCGAGGCGAAGCTAGTCAACATTCTACCTCGGCCGAGGCCGCGGCGAGGGAAGGATCATTATAAAAAAAGCGAGAGGAGGTGAGGTCATACTCAAACTTCGCCTCGCCTCGTACCTCGTGAAACACTAGCTACGATATATCTACTGATATTTTTTATAACAATCTAGTCTGATCAGTAGTATTTTTCCAATAAAGTAAAATGTAGTGTTAATTAACTTATATCTTGTTTATCTAAAACCTGTTTCTTCCTTTATCCCTTATTCTCTTATCAAATTCCTCGATGTACACCTTATTCTAAAGATTATGGTGCTGACTACTAACAAAAAATAGATTCACGGTCTAAAAATGTACCGCTTCTAAAAAAATAATCTAGAGAAATAATATTAAGAATTAATTTTTCTTCATTATGTAATTTGTAAATCATAACTGTAGTAAAATTGCCTATAAATTAAAATTAATTCAACTACATTACGTCTCTAGTCCTTCCACACGGATCGAGCTAGTATTTTTATAATCGTATTATTATACATATTATCAAAGTATTAATATTATTTAATACGTGTACTTGATAATAGTTTGCATAATTTATGTTTATATGGAAAATTAATTAGGTAGCTTTTATTATTTTATATCCCCTGTTAATCAAGTTTTTAAGAGAAGAGTCACATGTGACAAAAGGTTCCCAGATAGGTTAACGAAGATTAGAAACAAAACAAAAACAAAAATCCAAGCATTTAATGGAATGAGCTCTGGATTTTCTGAAATTTTGATTTGGCACCGATAAAAATCATTTGTTTGGCTGTTGATGTTCTTAAAAGTAAGATAAAAAGTATACATGCTGCCATATTAAGATCATATTTTAACATTTCTGGGTTTTTTGAAAAAATTCGTTTGTATATTCACTTTGAGCCACAAGTTTGTTCCGCTTTGAAAAATGCCATAACTATTTTTATTATTCAACAACTTTAAAAAACTTCGGTCATATTTTTCAAAATAGTTGAAACAGGTTTTGCTCTTTTAAAGCCTTTTACCGACAATTCAAGATGTTTCTGGAGTGTTTCAAAGCATTCGAGAACATTAAGTTATATTCCAATATTTACACCCCTCATCGGGTATACCTCACCTTTCAAAAAGTGAATCTTTGTCTTTTCTGAAACATTTTGCGGCTTCACATTCCTACCCACGGACTTTCAGTTGGAACGAACTTAAATGCATCACTTTTTGCTCAAAGTATTTAAGGTGTTTATAATACTATAAACTTTCCATCGCTCGCCGATAATTGTGATCAAAGGTGACACTTCAAAAGTATCAAATCTTTGCTTTTTGGTTCCCAATAACTAGCCTTTTTCCTGTGTTATGTAAATAAAACAAGTTGTTTTACACATTAAACTTAAAAAAATTCTGGAGTTTTAGAAAATCCCGTGGAACCACCATAGAGGTGGTGTTTTTTATGTAACACAAACTGCATGCATGAATGAAAATCATAAAATTTTTAAGCTAATATTAAAAAACAACTACAAAATTATGTTCCTTTTAAAACGTTTTTATTTTTTTAATTTTATAGAAATAAAATACGTTTTATGACAAAAGTAAATTTAAATTTGTGTCACAACGTTAGAGAAAAGATAGTAGGCGTTATTATATTGCCGCTAGTATCGTGTATGAAATTGTATTTAATGTCCTATGTGTGATGTATTTTCTCAAAAAGGTCCAATAAATTTGATTTTTTTAATCGTAAAGCATTAATAATTCGACGAACCATGTAGAATTTATTTAAAAACTTTAAAAATGTTGCCTAAATGAGTAGAATTAAATACTTGTCATAACTTGTTGAAGTTTAGGGCTGATAAAGGATATTTCTGGTACTAAACTTTCACCAGTATTAATAAGTAGGTATATAATTTTTCTAATTTGTTTAGATTATGAATTGATATTTTTTATTTTTTTTTCTGGATACCTAAATTTGATATATTAAATTTATTCAAAAATTTTAAAAATTTAGCCGAAATTTAGAAAAAGCGTATAGGTATAGTCAGGTAGTCTATGAATGACCTAATGATGCAGCCTGAACGTTAAATCAGGCTGTTAAGATGCGAAAAATACGATCAGGTTTAAGAAAAAATTCTAAAGACTATAGAGTTTTTGTTCATGTTTCAAGCCGGTCTACCAAAATCTATCAAAAAAGTTAAATGAGAAAGTTATAAAAAGTATAAAAACAAATCAGCTGAGTCCAGCTGGTAAGCACACATATCAAGGTGACCTGAGGATACTGACCCCTGACCGCCCCCCAAATTCTAGAAAGTTCCAAGAATCGTGCCAATCTCCATGAAAAAACTTAGTAAAAAATGTTCAAGGTCTGAGGAAATTCGCTTAGTTAACGCTGCTCCTGCGTTACGAATTTTTTGCTGTTTCAATTATTTCAAGTCTGTGTGAGAAAAACCAATTTCCTCACTAAGACTTCATTATACCATGTATATATGAAATAGTATATTAAGTTTCGTTCCAAGTTTGTAACGCTTAAAAATATTGATGCTACGAAAAAAATTTTGGTATAGGTGTTCATAGAATCACCTAATTAATCCATTTCCGGATATCCGTCCGTCCGTCCGTCCGTCCGTCTGTGGACACGATAACTCAAAAACGAAAAAAGATATCGAGCTGAAATTTTTACAGCGTACTCAGGACGTACAAAGTGAAGTCAAGTTCGTAAATGAGCATCATAGGTCAATTGGGTCTTGGGTCCGTAGGACCCATCTTGTAAACCGTTAGAGATAGAACAAAAGTTTAACTGTAAAAAATGTTCCTTATAAAAAAATAAAAAACTTTTGTTTGAAACATTTTTTTTGTAAACATCACAGTTTACTCACTAGGGCGTTAAATAGGTGCAAATTTTATAGTATGTATTAATATAGGAATATCAGTTGTGCGTGTGTTGTGTATTTAAAAGTGAATATCTTTTGTTATTTACGTGACGTCAAAAAAACAAACGATTGCGCATCAACACTGTCTATACGTTTGCGCATCAACACTGTCTATACATGGTATTTCAACAATTAACTCAGTCAATTGTTTGTTTTCACTTGTTTAAGTCTATGTTTAGTCAGGTGAAAACGATGTCTCAAATTTTTTTTAAATTTCTTGCATAGCATTGAAAACTACCTCAAAAAAATCTTGTCACTGCACAGCAATAAAACTAGTAGCTTGAGCTGACTTAGACTACATCAATACCTATAGTAGGCACAATTTTTTTGGAATTTACGCTATATGATTTATCCTTCATAACCAAACTCTTTTTATAAGTTTTCAATGATTCAACGAGTTTACGTCTCACAATATTATAATTCAGTGTTTTTTTAATCACATAAATTTTGTTTGAACAATCAACTAAAAACGAAAACTTGAATATTTACATTTTTACAGAGAAGAAAAATTTACGTGTAGGTTTTTTTTTCCTGAATATAAATTGGAAAGTTTTTCTCTTTTGATAAATTGAAAAACTGTTTTACACAGAATCAATTATCATCTCTTACAGCAGCAGTATGATCGTGTTTATAATATAAAACGGCAACTTGTATTAAAGCAAAATCTAACCATAGATGTGTAAACTTATTTTGTGATTATTAGTTATTATTAACATTATGATGTAGAAATGTATAAATTTGAGCTTTTTACTATTTTACGTAATACGATAAAACGGGGTGAAATAAAAGTCTCAAAAGACTAAATTTTTCTTTAAATATATTCAAAATTTTGTTAAAATTAAATTTTCGGATATGAGAATTCGTTTTCTTTTTTTTCGTGGAATAAAATATTAAGGTAAATGTACATTATTATGGGGTAGTACGTTATTCCGGGAGTTTTTTTTATTTTAATCAAAAAATTAGAAACACTAAATAAATTTTTAACTAAAAAAAAATAACAGAGCCTCTAGAACGAAAATCTGAACAAACAAAATTTTTGAGCAAACAAATTCACACTTAAATACTCATCGAAAAACTGAGCGATGGAATAACATTTGGTTTTATTACAAATATGTTGTCTGTAAACGTATGATGACAGTGTTCGATTTTTAAGCTGGTAAGTTTATCATATTTAAATATGTAAAAATTTTGATTGGAATGAATACTTAACTAAATCGTTTAAAGGCTTTTTCAAATTATTTTAATTAATTATTTTCTTTAAATTATATTACGGGAGTCTGCTGTAATTAGGGAAAATAAGAAGTAATTAGTTTTAACTCTCATTTTAAATTGGTATAATAATTATTAAAATATTTTATACCAATCGAAGCAGTAGATACCAGATTTTTGCGAAGTAAATACGGGATATATTTTTTTTTCTTTTTAAATTGATCTAATACGTTTTAAACTCTCGGAATAATGTCCAGAGTTTTAACTTATATACGCAATTCGTGGAGTATCACATTATAAAGCAGAAAATTAAAACTTGACTTAGATTTTTTATTTAAATTACTTTTCGTTGGTTATTTATGTTAAAATGACTTTTACTATTATTAAAAGAAAAAAATAACAGTTAACATTAACTTAATTAATTTAATAACGATAATATTTATAATACCTGTGATTTATTGCCATAAGTATTCAGCAATATAGTATGTTGCTACATATAATATTTTATTTTTCAATCAAATTTTAAATGAAAATACTCAATAATCTTAATTGCATTAAACAAAACAATTTTTTAAATTTACCTATGTTAAGTGTGTATTTCGGAATTATGTACTTCCATTCCTGGAATCAAGTTCAAAGCCAAATTTTATCACGGAATTAGAGACAAACTTGAAGTCCAGAAAATGAACGTTTAATACTATAAATTAAAGACTAAGGCGTGAAACAATGATCAAAACTAATTCTCAATCAATCATTTTGTACGACAAACAAAATTTTACAGTGGAATTATTTATATTTATTTCAATAATCAGCTTCAAAATGCATTATGCCTAAATATCCCGTAATTACATTTACCTCTAAAATGTTTGGTAAAATGTATTCTGGCATTAAATATATCAAAAGAGTTTATAGAGTGAAATATTTTAGTTTTAAAAAATTTTTTTGTCAGTTTTTTAATTTATAGAGAACAATAATTTATTATTTATGCACATCGATTAATATCCCGCTTTATATAATAAATAATGTACCCGACTAATGTAGGTAAGCTCAAGTGATCTAAATATAATATAAATATCACTGAATATTTTATCTAAGTGTTTACTTTTATCCAATAAATAAAAACAAAACAAAAATATATTATATCCTTCGGGAATATGTAACAGGATTAATTTAATATGTATCATCCCATTGATATGATGATCGCTTCAATTAATTTGTCAAACATGCTATTGATTTTTCCAGGAGGGTTGATAGCCACCAGCCTCGCCAGGCTTTGATTGTTTTTTTTATTTTTATTTTCTAGAATATTTATGATATATTAATTAAAGATGGCGCTGACAATTGATGACTTGTTTCCCTGTAGGTGGGCGAATGAGAATCTTCTATACGTGTTATTTGACAGATTAATTAGTTGAATTTGTATTGTTTATTGTTAGAGAAGAGGAAGTGGTGATGGGAAAAATGTAACTAAGGAGTGAGGAATTTGTTATTTATGAAATCAATTAATTATTTTACAACACAGTAAAGTGAATCATCGTGTTCCGGTTTCTTGTTTTCCATTTTTTTTTGTTTTACCATTAATTTTTCATCTTTATACATGTTGTATACGGAAGACTGTTATACCTTGACTACAATTTATATTTTACTCCAAGCCAATAATCGATTTTGTTTAAGTGTATTTTCTATTTAAATTCTGATAAACCGTTCCTCAACGTGAATAGGGAATATATATGTACTTTTTTTTTAAATTCATTGTTTACATTGTTATAACATAGTAAAAAATATAAATACTGTTTAAAAATTCTGTTATTAGGTGTAAAAAGAAAATTAAAATAGAGAATAATTTTGAGATGTTTAAACGCAGACCTTTGTGACTTTGATGACGTATTAATATGTGAGCTGTCAGTTGGTGACAATGCACTGCTTCGTACAGGTGTAATATCCACGTATGTAGTAATTATAGTACTTACCAGCCTCATACTATGACATCACGTCCGTTTTACAATTTGAGTCCGTTTTACATAGTATGTGCCTTGTCAGTACTATAATTACTACATACGTGGATATTACACCTGTAATAAGCAGTGCATTGAACTGTCACCAACTGACAGCTCACATATTAATACTTCATCAAAGTCACAAATGTCTGCGTTTAAACATCTCAAAATTATTCGCTATTTTAATTTTCTTTTTACACCTAATTACAGAATTTTTAAACAGTATTTATATTTTTTACTATGTTATAACAATGTAAACAATGAATTAAAAAAAATACATGTATATTCCCTATTCACGTTGAGGAACGGATATGTATATATACATATATATATATATTTATATATATATATATATATATATACATATATATATATATATATATATATACATAAAGATACTAAAATCCTCAATATGGACTCTTAACAGACTCAATAATTCGCCAAGAAATTGAACAGATTCAAGTAACACATTCGTCAAGGAACAAAAGCTTACCCTGTATATATATCGTTTTTCCTTGTTTGAAATTAAATTACATTTTATAATCAATACCAAATAAATTGGCTTCATATTTCAAAATAATACTTTCCTCGGGTCTTAATGTGAAAATAATGTACTCTGCAACATTTTCAATAAGAAACGTTAAAATAATTAGTTTTAAAGAATGTTAAACGTACATTCCGGCATCATTTCTGGCAGTGGGCGTTTTGAAAGCAGCTTCTAAACCTTTGTAAATGTGAGAGTACTTAATTTACCTAAACCAAGTTGATATGTATGATCTAAACTGACTAGATTATATGACTTTTTTAATACGATTTTATGTCTTTTTTAACGTAACAACATTGCAATCAATCACTTCAGTTTACGAACCATATTCCTTTGTATGTTTTTTATTTTTTTTCTACGTCCGTTAAAACTGTTTAACCCACTCATTTGGCATGGAATAAATAGTGGCACGCATTTTTAACCAATAAAATTAGCCAAATTATTGTCAAAATTGAAACTAGCCGTGGGGTGGGTCTGGCGCGACCCCTAAGGTCTACACGAATAACTTCCCAACATAATAAAGAGTTTAAAAAAAAAAAATCAAGACATTTATATGTTTATAGGACTCTTAAGTATGAAATTATCTTTCAATAAAGCAAAAAAGCTACTTTACCGAATGTTATGTAATTTTTTTCGCATCATATCGCCGTGGAACTACTCAACGAGGTCAGTATCATTTTTTGTTCGCGCCATATCAATCAGGCCAAAAATCGTACTACGCACTCGTTAATTTCACAAGCATACGTTGATAATAGCCTTATTCCCCTTGTATCGTAAATAACCATGATAAAACCTGTATTGCTTAATTTCTTCCAGTTACATTTAAACAATGGTTTGCTGAGTCCAATACAAAAAAAAAACTCGCTTAAATATTTGTGCGCCCACGTTTGTGGAGGCTATAATCGAATAGAAAGTTGTAAAAAATAGAAAGTGATCATTTTATGACCTTAATTTTTGAATCAATATTTCTTATCGCACTTTTGTCTCATATTAATGCATATATATCAAAGCCATTGCTGCAAAATAATTACTATAAAATTCGCGATTTAAAAGTCAATTTGGATATTGAACAGTACATTGATTGGGAGAATTTTTTACATTTTTAGATTTTTAGAAAGAAAACGATGAACGTTGATTATTCGCCTCTCTATCAGTGCTCGTTTTAACATGGATGCTGACAGTAATCAAATCTATTTATTTTGTATGTAATATTAAAAAAAAAACATTCAACGAAAAATGAAGAACTTTATTAAATTTTAAAGCACTCTGTAACGAAAACTGATTTATCAAAATGAACAGTTATAATTATTCTTTTTGTTTTTAATACAAAAAACATGACATTTAGCGTAGTTATTATAAGTTATATACAAGTGTTCAATTTTAAACAATATCTAATGTTTATACAGGATGGGGCATGAGAAGTGCATGATCTTGAAAACGCTGCAAAATGGAATCCTATATACATATTTTAATTATATTTTTACCACCTAAAGCTACGTAAAAAAGTATTTACGTAAAATTAGTGAAAAAATTTGTTGTGCTCTTAAACAAAACGTGTATATATTTTTAAGAAAATATCCTTAATGAAGTAAATTTTATTAGAAAGCAGTAGGTCTTGTTTTCTTTATGTCACGTTTTGCGTGTCATTTATTCAGTTATAATGGAGTGGATGACACCTTGACATATAACATTGTAAAAGCGTTTTATCAAAACAATATTGAAGTACTAAAAGATAATCAATAAAGAGTGGTTAGTGGTTGCTCCCAATTCCCAGACAGACGTCATTTAAATGCAGTTAAAACTTACAATGTAAATAAATGAATTTACCTTAAAATACATTACAATTTGCTTCAAAACCCAACTTATTTTCTTTTGTACTTTAGTTTAATAAATGCTTTTATAGAGTTAAAGCTGATAAGAAGATAATTGGAAGAAGAATTCGCGGCCCATTAAAATTTTCCCGCAATTGAGAGTGCGAACAGCCGCAGCCAATCAAAAGCAGACATATTGCTTGAGGCAATCTAAAACCATGGATATAGAAATATTAAAATCTAAAACACACGAAGTATTATCGTTCTATTTGAATTTACCGCAAATGAGAGCCGCAGCCAATCAAAAGTAGGCACATTGCTTCCCCCCTGGGTGATACACCCCCTTCGTCTAAAGTAGGACTTAATACTACTTCCCTAATATAATTACTACATCCGTGACTTATAGCAAAATTTTGTTTGGAGCATCAATATCCAAGGGCGTTATAAACTTAGGACTAAACCTAGTATACCTTGATATTTATTTCATATATACAGAGCATAAAATTGATGGGATTTCTTTTTATACCGTTTTCAAATTCGCACACTTCTCTAACTCATCGTGTATTAAAGATAGATATAAAATCAAAACTGTACTACAAGAATTTGAGAACTCAAGCTGACGCATATTATAATAACTGTAGAAGAATATCCCTTCTAGAACACCACGTTCACATGTTCTTCCACACAACTTTTGAAAACAATTTCATACTTATAACTCATCATGTCGACTTTCTACGCTCCGTCGATCGGTTCAGTGTAGAGATATTACTAACAGTAGTTTTCTAATAATATTATTATTATTTTACCATATAGATAATATTTCGAGTAAAACTTTTCTTTTTCGATGAAAAGTTTAAATCGCATCACGTTTTAAAGATTAAATATAATTTTTCCATCGTTTCTACACAGAAAAATATTGAAAATATACATCATTTATATATATTTTTGTTAAATATCCTTTGTTCTAGTATCCTCTGTTGGAAGGTCTGAGGGAGTTAAAATTTAAGCAGCATTTACCAAAATCGTCTTTGATATTAGGAAAATTACTGATGACATCAAGAAGTCAATGTGGCAGTCATAAGCAGGATTAAAACTTTAAAGAAGTACTGGTCTTGGGAATAACTAGACGATTAAAAAGTGGGCCATATTTTAAAAGACAGTTCATTCATATATTTTAAGGTATTTCCAAATTATATTAGATGAACGTAAGTCTAAAATGATTATTTCAAAAAGTCCAGGATTACATTATTTTTAAAAATTAAAAATTTTATTTTTCTTTAAAAATGACACCATAAAAAAGCTCTTTTTTACGCATATTTTATCAAATAGCTTAACAACAAGATGGGCATTCTGCCAAAGTTTTAAGGAAAAATATTTCTATAGAATTGAGGAAAGTATTCAGAAAGTTCGATGTAAAAAACAGTCGGAAGCGTTCATGTTATTTCACCATTTCTATGAAGGTGTATGTTTAATTTATCCAAGTTACGTAGCGATTTTATCAAAAACAATACGGGAATAAATTCTCAAAAAAATTCAGCTGATTTCTGAGAATTTATTTTACTCATGTTGTAAATTCCGTGAAGTTTTTAACAACCGAATAGTAGTTTGAAACTACCTTGACAGTATTGTTATAAAATAACATGGTTTCTTAATATCCATATTTTATTCGAACCTTTCTGCGGTCCAGTTTAACACCTTATCATTCAAAATGCAATGAAAAAGATTCGATGAAGTGATTCAAATTAAAGGTACAAAATAATCTGTACATATAAAAGAAGAAATTGACTGATCGATCAACACACAGCTGAAATCGCTGGATTTAGAAGCAAGAAATTTTGTACACAAGAGTATGAAAGGTTTTTGTAGCTTTTTGTGTGTTTTGTAATGTTTGCAATAGAGAATTTTAATTATTCTTTCTAGGCGTTACTATATATATAAAGTTCGAACCGGCAAAAAAGTCGAAGGCAAACCATTGAAGATACAAATTCCTTTAAACAGCTTTCCAAAGGAAACACTGTATAAAGGATTTTCTGGTATACAGAAGATTCGTTTTTGTACAATATCTGCACGTCCAGAGTAGCGGTATTGTTATATAAAATAATAACTGACTGACTGATATATCAACGCACAGCCAAAGCTCCTGGGGCTTGGACTAATTAAGTTGGTGAAAAAGGTCCTTCATATTTGCGTATGATCCAAACCTAATAGATATTACACTCTGTCGATAATGGTCTGGTGTATTCGACTTAATAATTCAAGTTATATTTTTTCAATTTTTCTATAAAAAAAAAATAATAATATTGATTCAATGGGTTTTTCTTTAAAATATTTAATATTGTAAAAATACATAGATATTATCTTTCCACCGAGAAACAAATAAATTTGTTGTTTTTTCTCCAATTTCTAATACGAATTTTCTGGTTTACCACAAAATTTAATGTTTTATAATATCATTTTTTGATTGAAAAATATCTAATATTCTATCGATGTGGTTTTCTTTAAAATAACTTTTGCAGAAAATTCGAAAATTAAAATTTATCATTTTTAATCTCAATGTATTAGAATTAAACGTGGTTTGTAATAAATAGGTTATTGGATTCAATTTTAAAATTGTTTAGAATGAGCTCGTTTCCGTTTTCACGAAAATTTCCATGAAAGATAATTTGAACCAGTTGAAAACTATGCCACCGGCAAAAATCTGATCCCGAGAAATGGTTCACGACACAGCACACTTATCAATGTCACCATATCTAGAAATGGACTATCAAATGAACTTGTAATTTTGGTATCAAGTTTACCTTACTTAATAAACGATTTTAATTAAAATTGTAATTTTTATATCATGTTTATATGAAATAAACATAGTATAATAAGTTTAGTCCCAAGTTTGTAACGCTTAAAAATATTGATGCTACGAAAAAAATTTTCGTATAGGTGTTCAAAGAATCATCTAACTCCATTTTCGGTTGTCCGCCCGTCTGTGAACACGATAACTCAAAAAAGAAAAAAGATATTAAACTGAAATTTCAGGACGGAAAAAGTGAGGTCGAGTTCGTAAATGAACAACAGAGGTCAATTGGGTCTTGGTTCCTTAGGACCCATCTTGTAAACCGTTAGAGATAGAACAAAAGTTTAAAAGTAAAAAATATGCCTTATCAAAAAATAAACAACTTTTTTTTTAAACATTTTTTTTGTAAACATCACTGTTTACTCACGAAGGCACACATTTTATAGCATGTATAAGGATGCAAATTTTATTGTATGTGTTAATATGGGATTATCAGCTATTTATAGGTCACGTGTAAAGGTATATGTGTAATGTGATAGAGTAATCAACACTGTCTATACATGGTATTTCAACAATTAGTGAAAACAAACAACTCAGTTGTTTGTTTTCACTTGTTATCCCTAATTTTTTATATTAGTCTTAGGCTACTTTAAACCCCGTTGAATATGAAATAATCGTCTATAATCCGTTTCAAATTAAAGTTTTCCAGATACCAGCTTCACATGACTAAAATTTCTAGTATAATCAGACGCAAATAAAATAAAATATTCTTCTCAAGTCTCTCTTATAAAAAAAAAAAAAGTACACGTAGGTGTTACCGCCTGTATATAGATGTCGTGTGGCGTTCAACAAAGATTTTTAAGTGATATTTTTATGTTATGTATCGCATTTTGCTTTTATAAATGTACATTTTGCATGTAAATTAGTTTTCTATATATACTTACTATGACGGGAAAAAAAAACTTTTGATAAATTTATTTTCGTGTGTAGTGAAACATAATTTTCTAATATAGAAAAGTTAAATATTTTCTTTTTTAAGTAGAGAAAAACATATTTACCTTTGTAGGTAAAAAAAAAATTGTTTATTAAAAAAAGTAATTGAATTTTTTTTTCATGCTTCATGTAATCTTTTTTTATAGGTCATCGATATTTGTGCTAATTAGAGCTTTGAGTAAAGTTATCCAAGCTTTTTATTAGTTTATGAAATTGTTTTAAACGTAAATAACGGAATACAAAAAGATGAATTTAATCATACGTTTATATTGCTAAAAAGACATGGAAATTATTATTTTTCAATTGTCTTTATTGAAAATATAATTAAAAAAATAATTTTAAAAAAAAAACTTTTTCTTTAACTGTAGATTTGTTGAAAAATTCATAATTCGAAAACAGATAAAGTTATATGAAGATAAAAAAAGTTTCAACCACATGTACTGTTTGAAAAATAAAAGATATTTATGTTTTAAATCTAGGGTGAGCCAAATAAGAAATTTTCACCTGTAGAGAGGGGGCGTACACTAATAAACGTACTAAGCGCTGCAAATCCAACCGCTCTCGGATGACAAACATGCTTCCTCCCTATTTTATTTCAATAGAAAAAGCAATACCTCAAATTCTGCCTTGAAAATAATTTTTTTTCGGGGCGTTGTTAACTCTTTTGAAAATGCCATATAAAAAATTTTCTTCATCAATTTGTAGAAATAATGTGTATTTTTGGCCCAGGGAAGGTCAACGGATCAAACAGAAAATACACATTTTTTCTTTAAACTTCCCAAGAAAAATTTTGATTTCTGAATTCAATAAATTCTTATCGCAATATTCCGAGTGCTAAAACTATTTATGAATAAAACTTTTTCTGGCGTATAATCTAATAATAATGGTCTAATTGGACCTTTGCCTTGACCATGAAGGTCACTTCATGGTTAAGTCGATTTTTTTAATGAAACTTTATTAAATCATAAAAATGATAGACTGTAGCATTTTTTGATTATAAGAGTCCTCACAAAACTTTGTAAAGTTGTAAGACCTGTTCAGCAGTTTTATTCTATACTCTCATAGTGAATTTGTTCAATAATTAAATTATTTAAGAATCTTATTTTAAAAAATCGACTTGACCTTGAAGTGACCTTTTTGGTTAAAGTTGAGGTCGAACGCAAGTCACTTTTACGCGAGCGAAATCTTACAATTTTTGACGAACTTTCTATTCACTTATAAAGAAACTAATGTCTTAAGAACCGTATATCCATCTGCGCCTCTCTATTTATTAACTTCATAGATCAACTTGTCTCTGGTTTTCCCATCATTATAAATAATAATAATAATAAATAGTTTCAAATGTCGAAAGACCAATTTCAAATCATTAATTATATTTAAAATATAAATAATTAAAACATATAATCATTATGATAAATAATTAAGTATTAAATTATTCACATTTATTAAATAATAAATTTCAAAAATGATAATCATTTATCTACAAAACAAAATATACAATAATAATAATAATAAATAAAATTGATAATGAATTATTTAAAATTAAAACTTGAAATTCAAATTCAAATGTATTTAGTATCAAAATAAACTGTTTTCCAATAAGAGTGATGAAACTTTAAAATTGAAAAAAAAAATAAATAAATAGTGGATTAAAAAACAGCGATTAAATTTGACAAAATTGGTATTAGAAAACAAAAAATACGTTGATATAGAAGAAAAGAAAACAAGTTGTTAGAGCTAATCAATGGCTATGTTAGCCTAAAAAATTCGCAAAAGTTGCTTTAAAAAAAAATTGAAGTTGAAGGCAAAAAAATTAAATAAAACAGTTATAGATCTCAATAAACCCTAGCGATTGACATCTGGTGAGTTCAGTTTAAATATGTAAGTATCGAGAAAATTTGAAAAAATGAGCGAAAATAGTCGTTTTTAAATTTATACCTTTTTTTTGTTTTTCTATTTTAAAGTTTATATTTGGTGAAGTTATGAGTAATAGGTTGACAAACGTTCAGTTTTTTTTTCATAATAAAACACCTTTCATAATAACTTTCCTCTTGGTCGAGCGGTTTTTCGGGGATTAAGCACAGCATGTTTATATCATAATTTGGGAAGTGAAATTGAATAAAAAAGAAATACAGAGAGTGAATCGGTGAGAAACATGGCGTTATCACATTGGAATGTTACGAAATTTCTATTGGTTAACTAATATTGAGCCAAATTCTATTGGATAACTAATATTGAGAGCGTAGCTTATAAAATTTTGACCGCTTTATATAAAAATACGGGGATACATTCCGCTCACATATATAACAATACTTGTGAGGTAAACACACGGGTTCTCCGTCCTAAAAATATTGTAAATAAAAATTCATAAATATGACTGGTAGAGGAAAAGATGGAAAAAGTTTTGAAAAAAGGGGAAACAAAATGCCATTCTACAGAATTAATCATAAATATTTATAATGTATATAAATTTTTAATTTAACAAATAATATTCATCTAAAAAAATTGAAACTTAACATGCGTTTTTAACTTAGGAAGTTATTGTAATGCGTGCGATTTTCGACATCGAAAATTTCAACACATCTTTACGTTTCATGATTAGTGCAAGGCATTAACACTAATTTGGAGAAGAAGTACGTGTGTGTGAGTGTGTACGTACGTATGTATGTACGTATGTCCGTAGACATTTTTGTCGTCGTCGATATCGCGCGAAAAAAAAATGATATCGACTCCGTTGAGGTGTCGATCGAAGCGTATTAAAGGCAATATGATTTGAAAAGAATTTCATAACAGATGAGTCATTTAGATTTGGTCGAGTTTTTATTTTTTTAAATTTTGTATAACTTTTTATTGTGCTTAGAAGTTATTCGTGTGGACCTCAAAAATTGCCATAAAATGCTCTTTCAAATAAAACAAAGAAAATTATGATATATCAAGCACAAAATTGTATCATTCTTAATGGAATACGCTTCATAAAATTGATGATGAATTAATAATAAAATAAACACATTTATTTATTTGTGTGGTAACACGACTACGACAAATCTACGATATTATTATATGATTATGATTATGATGATGATGATTATTAAAATCAATAAATACGCATGCCACATTAAAATAATCATATCTGTTATAACGATCTGCTTCTGTTTACTGTTCTACGTACCTATTTCAATATGGATACAAGTATACGAAAAATATTGTGGAACGTAGTATAGACACATGCACTACAATAGGGTATTCTACCATGTTTGAAAAAGTATTTCAAAATGTCTATTTTCTCAATAAAAAGCCACAAAGAATTATATTCTGACAAAATTAACACGATTTCTTGCCATAAAATTAAATTAAATTTTAAACCGTTTTATTCTATCAAAAACGCTGTCATTCATTTATTGACGTAATATTGGTAAAATCATTGCTTCCAAACATTTCGAAGTAGTAATTATTCCCATAGCGGAACTCGTACCATAATCCACTCATATTTTTTTCGAAAAATCACAATCATTGCTTTTTTACTACACATTAGGTAATATAATGAGAGCATATAATTTTTTTTGCAATCAAATTCATTTTCATGTTTTAGGTATTAGGTAAGTATTGACATTTTCTTTTTTATTTGACCACACTTGTCACTGTATCAATACTTTTTCCTTCTTCAGTTTTTACCTTTACGTTTTAATCATGTTGTTAGTGGTTATTATTTGCATTTTAATAAATAAATAGGTACAAAGAAAATGCAGCTGTTTACACTGAACTGACAATTTTTTGCCTGTATGACATCACATCGGGGCTCGCTCGTGTTTTAGATCACATGATAGTTTTTTAATTTTAATATAATATGACTCAAAATCAGAATATTTAAGTATATTTCTACATAAGTTATAATTTTTATCAAATTTCATTATTTATTTTCACTACTGAAAGTACCCTATTCGAAGATGTCCACACTGAGATAAAAGGTATAAGCTTTTTACTACTCATATGAAAACAGTAGGTAGTGTTTTTCCATGCCACAAGTATTTTCCATTGCAAGATACACAATTCTTAATCGAACTTTATTCATTTGCTTGAAACAAATAATTTAATGCATTCAATAACTTTCTCTCTTACAACGACAAATGGTTTGTACGAATAATCGTGCACAAAACAGTTTTAGGGAAGAATTACAAAATTTTTCTTTTACCACTTCAGATACGTGAAGAATTCACGTAACACGAACCTGAAGGTTTTTTAAAAATCTTTAGAGGTACAGCAAATTAAATTAACACTTAGTAGAAGAAAAATAGAAATCAGAAAAGAAATACAGAGAGTGAATCGGTAAAAAACAAGACATCGCCACATTTTTATGTTACGAAATTTGGACCAAATTGTTTTGGATAACTAATTGAAGAGGCGTGGATTATAAAATCTTGAAAACGGCATATAAAAGAGCAAGTACACATGCCGCTTACATACACAAGAATAAACTTATAAAACAAATATAATAGAAATAATCGCAAGAAAAAGATATAATAATCTCTGAATTGGATAACTTCGTTTTTAAAGCCATTTTATTTTCATTTCCAAGTTTTGCAATGCTTTTAAGTCTAGTTTTATAGTTTGATGTTTCAGGTGCCGTTTGATGTTCTAGTTTGGTATCAGTCATCTACCAAATTAATTGTATTCTTGTAATACAAAATTGTATAAACAGTTTCTGTCTTTTATAAGTTTCTCTGGTATGGGAAATCCATAGTTAGATAAATATTAATTTTATCGAATTTTATTTCAACTTCAATAATTGCTGATTTGGCACAACCCATCCGGCTTAGTTCGTGGTGTATTAATGTTTTTAGGAAGGTAGTATTTTCGACCTATATTACATTATACTATTTTATTAATATAATATTGTGCATCAATATTGAGCTCCAAGTCCAATACAAGGATACCTGTGTACACATTATTAATAATTATTAATAGGTATCAAATAACGATAAAAAAAATACCTTCATTTACACTCAGCACCTGTACACGTGTACACGATATTATAATATAGGATGCCCTCGTAAAGAATGTAAAAGAAAATGTTGGGCTTTTTTCGCCCGATGCCCACTGCTCATTAGAAAAGACGATCACATCGACCCTATTCTATTTACTAGTTAGTAAGCCTAGTACTCACTTTCCTGCTTACTTGCTCACTCCAATCGGTCATACTCGGTGTCTCCTCTTCGAGGAAGACATATGTTTTGCACGATAAGAAATGTACGACGTTTATTATAATGCTGGTAGGGTATAGAGACAGATACTATAGTATCTATGTTAGCATAATTAATATTACAATTTGGAATAGGGCTACCCACCAAAAGTATTGTGGGAACCGCCCATAAGAATGGGCCTGACTTCCATTGGTACTGCATTGACTCATCCGCCAAAACTGTTGCTAATGTTACTATTCCCTCAAGGGACAAATTAAATCAGAATGGCGTTCACACCGTTACTGAACCTAATGATATCCATCAAAAATAGCACTCGCCTATTGTTGCTTTTTATAAACATTTGTTTTATTTTTATTTTATGCGATCAGTTTTTTATTTTAATGACTTACCAAAAATGCAAACATAGGGATTAAAACCTACAGCTATTTTCTCGATCGAGCTTAATCTGTTTTTAATTTAGTTAAAATAACTTTTCAGTATGCCTGGGGAAGCAAAAATTAACAGTTGTGATGGACTAGTGTTTGGTTTTTATATGCATGAAGGAGGTGTAGTCAGCTTGTCAAAATAAAAAAACTACCAAAGAGATGGCAAAACACTTATGGGGTATTACAATCATCATCTGGCGTCTGAGTGTCCTGCCCAGTCACTTACTTACTTACTGTTGCTATAACAAAAAATCGTTCATTTGACTGAGATTTCATGTTTTTGAGAAGCTAGGAATATCAGTATTCTATAAAATTCTATACATCACTTCGGTAGCTATTGTCCATGGACTTCGAGTCGAGTCTTGTACTAATTGATTGTATCGTCGCTGTAAGTGCTCGATCTAACACATTTTCATGGACACTCGATACTCATAATAAAACACGCATAATGAAAACTCCTACACACAGATAAACGACATTCAAACACATTTAAATTCAATTTAATCATAATTTAAACACCTCCCATTCCTTTTTTATATTACATAATAAATGAATAAATTTATTTATTATTATTTATTAATAATAAAATAGATTTTCACCTTCTATCTGTTCATTCTTTGTCTCTCTCTCGCCCACTATTGTGTCACCCTGCAGTGTGAGTGTTTATTTCTGTCTTAATTAGAACATTTGAATAACAATATAATTTAATATTCTCTCTCAAATAATAATTGCCTATATAGATCGTGAGTACATATTCAAACAAAATTTACCTAGTTTTTTTGGCATTTTAGAAATTGATTAATTAGAATTTGTATTCGTTGCTCAAATTTTGAATTTGAAGTTTGATTTACATCTTTTTCAACTGCAGTAGACTATCGATAAAAACGAGAGATGTCGTAGGATACTTGGTAGGAACTATATTCCCTTCGAAGCTTGGTACATTAAAAATGTAGCACTTGATTTTTTTATTTACAAGATATTTTTCTGAAAATTTAAGGTACTAGTTTTTAGAAGTCAAATACTTGTTTAATTCTTTACAGAATTTAATTTAGTAGCCACTTTTAGTTTTAAGTGTATGAAAGAATTGTAATATTAGTTTAAAAAAGACATACTTATGATTTAGTAGTCAATCCAATATGTAAGTACACTACATTTGGTTTGATCAGTATTATTTATTATGACATAAAAATGTCATTGTACTAAGACTACTTAAATTATCTCTGTTATTTTTAACTCCTGATAGCTTTCACAGCTCAATTTTTTTAAATGATAAAACATATAAGTTAGACAAAAAATACAAACGGACAATCTCTATACTTATATTATAAATGCCAAGTAAGCATTTTTGTTTGTTTGTTTGTTTGTTACGCTTTCACGCTTAAACTAGCGAAAGATTTTTAATGAAACTGTACAGCAATATAGCTGATATATCAGAATAACACATGAACTATTATTTTTAAAGATATATTTAAAAAAAAAAAATTAAAAAAATTCAATTTAATTTGACATTTGGAATTACCACAAATTACAGATTTCTATAAAAATAGTCCATATAAAATATATCAAGGCCATCTTCTCTGATATACTCAATGAATAATTACTATTATACATTTAAAAAAATTATATATTTTACCTGTGTAAAACAATCCCCACCATTATTTCGAGTGTCATAGAAAGGGGCTAAGTGAGAGCAATCTTTATCAATCTTTACTTTAGTTCCAAAAACCATAAATGTTCCGATTACTGACTGGATTTGCCTTGATTACCTGGGATATATAGAATAATTTGTTATAAATAAAATAAAGCATTGCAAAAACAGCATTTCAATGCTCCAGCGAACTGTAGCATTTAACACGTGTTATTCTGATGCTGATGTTTTTTGAACCATAACAATAAATTATATAAGATGTATATACAAACAAACAGTATCATTTTTGAGGGTTTAATAATAATTCTTATAATAATAATAATATTTGTTTATTGTTTCAGGTATACAATATGTCATTCGATATAAACAATAATATTACAATCAAATTTAATAACATTCTTATATAATTTTCAGACATAAACACTTTATGTTCATTACAGATAGATACTATCAATAACAAATAAAAATAATAACGATTATGATTAAAACATAACAGACAGATCAAATGGCGTTATAGTAATGAGATTATCTTTGATGAGTTTTTTAAACAGGCTTAGCGATTTTGTGAATCTAATATTAGTGGGAAAATTATGATCAATTTTGTATATCGGCGTTCTTTCAAAATCAGTCATTCATGTGCAAAGTCATAGACAAAATGTATTCTGGTGTTATATATATTTCTAGTTTTAAGTGTTATACATATTTCTAGTTTCTAGCTTTAAAAAACTGCTCCACAAACATATGAATAAAAAGTTTACTTGCATAAATTCCGTGGTAGGTAAGAATTTGTTTATTCTTAAAAATATGTTGGCAAGTTTGCCGGGTGCCTAAACTAAATATCAATCGTTAAATATTTTTGTGTATTATAAATAGTCTGTTTGATTCGATACTCCCCAAAGCAGAAACCCATATTCAAGTGTACTGTATACGTGCGTGTGCATAATAATGTGTTAAATTAAGACCGATTGATAGAAGGCGGTGTGGAAAGTGTAGGCGCATGAAAATTGTTCCGATTACAAAACGTTTCCGATCGATACTGTAACTACGTGATTTGTGTGCTATTGGAACTATGTTTCTTATCGTATACGATATTTGTTTGCTGGTTGGGAGTTAAAACCAAAAAAACTGCAACAAACACCAAAAACCGATATCTAGGTTGGTTACCTAGGAAACTAAAACTTTTTTAATCGATTCAGTTTGCCATGAATTTTGAGAATATGCAAAAATATTTTTATAATTTGTCTATTTGTTTTTCTTGTCGAGATATTATGTTTTATCATTTCAAAAAATTGAGTTCCAAAAGTTATCAGAAGTCAAAGAAAACAGAGATAATTTAAAGCAAGTGCAATGTAATTTTTATGTAATGTCATAATAAATATCCTTATCAAACCAAACGTAATGTACTCACATATTGGGTTCATTACTAAATCAGAAGTATGTCCTTTTTAAACTAATACTACAATTATTTCATACAGTAAAAACTAAAAGTAGCTATAATAGTTAATTTTTTAAAGAATCAAACAAGTATTTGACTTCTAAAATTGATACCTTAGATTTTCAGAAAAATATGTTGTAAATTAAAAAAGTAAGCGCTACATTTATCATGTACCAAAAACAAGACACTGAAAATGGAATATGTCGAGAAAAGTGGTAGAAAAATTACACCTCTGGAAAGGGTTGAAAAATGGAGTGCGTTACTAACATACATAACTATTTGTCAACCAATTCGACAGTTGAAAATATCCTCCCATTTTTTCCACTTATCCTTTTGTCAATAACTTCTTTTAATATATTCTCGAGTACCATCGTACTATCTTACCTTTATCAGTTCTCAAAAGTTATTCAATTTTTTCTTCAGTATGAGCTCCCGATCAATTAGTATTATTAATAAACCGTTATGTATTGAAAATACTGATTTCAATTGTACTGCCAATTATTGTTTATAATTGAAATATAAGTGTAGATACCTCATTATTAAACTTGTTATTGAGATGTTTATAATTTTATAATTAAATAAATCTCAGATTTCTGAGATCTACCGTATTTTATGGCATAATAAACTAAAACACTAAGCACATTCCTCATGAAACTAGTCAATTTTTTTTGAAAATTTGGGTAATGTTACTATTAAGAAAGAAGTGAATAACAAATATCTCAAAACACACAAGGCTCAAAGAAGATATACTTACACAATAGCTGGGGTCTAAGAACTTTAAAGCGTTTTGGTGTTCGAAAAAATTTTCAGAAAATTTGACGGTACTATGTTTCCATAAGAAATGCGTGTGTTTATTTTAATTAGAAGACTGTTAAGGTTTGAAAAGAATCCTGCAAAAATTCTACAAAATATATATCTGACTTGTCATACCCAGTATTACAATGTTATAATTAACCAAATCTCAGAATTTTGAGATGTGCTATTAATTTTGTTCTATGACGTAATAAACTACCTCGCGCACAGGAGTGAGAAATTAGCTCTTTAAAACACGTTACTTGCCATTACAAGACAGATATATAATTTATGTTAAGATAAATAACATTGTTTCGTTAACTATAACATACTAAAAATTCGGATCATTATCTACCAGTTTATTTTTTTCTCCTCAAATTTTCTGAAAATTGTCTCGAATATCACAAAAGCTAAAAAACATACATATGTATACATGAAGCAATGTGTATAAGAAAGAGATTTGATTATAGTATTTTTTCTTGCATTCGTTCTAACTTCGGTACGAAAGACAGTTTCGTCGGCTTTAAATTGTGTTAGGGTCGGTACTATGTTGTATCTTTCTCAAACACATTGTTAAATGTACACATGTATGTACTCTCTCATATCCTTTTGATGCAGTATACGAAAGTGTGAACCAAACGCCCGGTATACTTTTTATGAGAAAAGTTATGTTATGGTACTTAATACTTAGATGTAGTGTGTATACATATCTTTTCAAGAAATCGATAAAACAAATGATTTTCATTTTTCAATCATAATCCTTTATTTTATGATATATTAGTTTTATATTATAATAAAATATGGTTTTTATATCATCGACAACCTTATATTTTGGTAACATGGTATTATTATAAACTACAAGATAGTCAAAATATTTTATATTTTAGACAGTTTTTGATCACAACTTTGAACGATAAAATAATAATTAAAAGCCCCAAGGCCTAGGAATTTTTTGTGATTTTTGGAAACTTTATTAATCAAAAAATGTATTTATAAGGTTTTATTGAAATTCCTAGTATTATTCAAACCTTGCATATCTCCTTAAATACACCTAGATTAACACTATCTTTAAATTTAATCAAATTCTTAAGTGGCTTTGCGACCAAACTACCTCAAATAGAATTTTAAGACGAATGTTTTTTTAATTATGTACATGATCCGTTTATAATTTATCCTTTACAAAAAAAAAAAAAAAAATATATATATATAATTGAATTTCTTAGACAGACAAATTCAAATAAAAAAGCATATTTGATATAAAAAATAGATTAGCAAAAAATGTAAAACACATTAAATGTACAAGAAAAAAAACATATTCGACCTTTATCTACGTGTGATAAATATATAAATATTTTTTTTCACAGGTAATTCAAAAGATCACACTACTAGTCTGTCTCCCATTCCCGTTCCCTTACCTATATTATTTATTCTCTTTTTTTTTGTATACGATCCATATCTAATATATTTTGATGTATACAAATAATACATTAAATATGTAAGGTTTATCATGTGTGTAAAACGAGAATCCCGTTTTTTTTTCTGGATAAAAGGATGTTCATATAAAATAACATATACAAATGTCAATTTTCATTTTCTGCTACTGATTTTCTTGAATATTTTTCTTCTATTTGTGCAAATAAATAATGTGTTTGGAATATTTGGTTTCTCAATAAAAGCACTTTAAAACATCTTTAGATTTGTTAAGAAATATAATTTTCGGGTAAAAAGTTTTGTATTTATGTTTTGCTTAATTTTGTTGGAAATGATGAGTTTGTATTATAATATGTCCATTGTATAATAAATGAAACTAACCCTTCGATTTTTCCAAAACTATTTATTCATTGTTGTTTACCTCTAAATTATCCCAATCAAGATCAGTTATTTAAAAAAAAAAAAAAAAAACTAATATCGACTATTAATATTGATTTCTTACGTTCTTGATTGATCTGAATCGAAACAATTTTTAAAATATATAAATCGGTCTAAGTGCGACCCGAAAGGTCCAAACGACTAACTACCCAGTGGAAGGGATAAAAAAATCATGGGATAAAATTTTTCTTTTTGTTTTCGTGGATCCCCGGCATCCCCCAGGGGTTTCGCTCCTTGCAATTCCAGGAGTCTTCGGCCCCTGCACCCCCATGACGTTAAAACTATATAAATGATAAGTGATAATAGTGACAATCATAAAATTTTTCATTCGGTATAAAAAACGGCTTGACCGATTTGCTCAAAACCTAATCAGGTCTAAGTTACATAATTATGCGTTAAATGAAACTGGTCCCATTTCAATATCATTTGTTCTCGAGATATGCGAGACGAAAATTGAATCCGATCATACATACATACATACATACATACATACAATTACTATCAATACTACACTTACTATCTTTGATAATAATTATATTTACAGAGATTTGGACTGCGCTGTAAAGCGCAGTCCAAGTTATTCATATAACTTTAAAATAATAACAAATTCTCTATATATAGGTACTAGAGGGAAAGTTTCCTTTTATTCACATAGAGGCATAGCTGAATAAATATGGCCGACATTAGGTTGCAAATTTAAAAACATTACATGTGTTTTATATGAGCCATGATATTTTTTACAACTTTTCTGAAACTTCGATTAATTTTGCTTTGATGTCATGTCTCATTTATTAACGTTTTTCTTAGTATTTTATAAAATCTTTAATAATTAAAAAAATTTATTAATTTCATCTTTCATTTTTAGTAAATTTTACCAACGAACAATTAGTAAATTTTAAGAAATTAATTCTTTATTGCAAAAAAATTATGTTCCTAATACTTAAAATTTAAAAAAAAATTGGTTTTTTAATTAATTTTAAAGATAAAATTGTTAGGTATTCTGTTAGGGGAGGGGGAGTGGTTTAGAGTGGATTTACTTAAAAATATATATTATATTATGATCAATTATTCATTTTAACGGCAGTGCTCTAATTCTGGAGAAGACATCGCTTTAATTTATCTAATTTTTCAAAATTGGTAAATATATTTTCAAATTGCACAACACTGTAGCCAGAGGGAAAACTATGAAAAATAAGATTTTTTAGGCGACTTACTACCACAAAAGCTTATTACACAGATATATCTCAAACAATCGAATGAGTTCCAGCAGTTTCTTCTATGTAACATTAATATAGTTAGAATTTTAACCGCCAACGTCATGAAAAAATGGCCAGTTGTCTATATAGATACCGCGTAAAAATCCTCATAAGTATATTCGTTGATCGATACGAAATTTCTGATGGTAACTGCCGATCTATAGCAGAGCTAATTTTTGAAAAACCTAGCCTTGACAAATGAAAATGATCTGTCTTTTATGAGGTATTTGTGTAATAACCGTTTCAATTGTGGCACTCCACAATAATAAACTCCTCGACTTACTCCATTCTCACGTATCACCCCTTAAAAGAAAAATTCACATAATAATTCAGCAACAATTTTTTACAGCAATAATCCTTTGTATTACATATCACATCAAAGCCTGATATTATATTGGCATAAAACATTACAATTATAATTTCAAATTCAAAATCCAATTGTACTAAGTAATTAGAATTAAATTTGTTTGATAAAAAACTAATAAAACACTTTAACATTTCAAATCATGTTATGTATAGGCAATTATTCAAACACAAAAACGATAATGTAATTTACATAACATTTTCTTTTTAATTCAACTGCAATGCGCCGCCACGTTGCACGTTGTGTTGCTAACACACTATAAGCTCTCACTATAGTACTATGCATAGTTTTTTATGTTCATGTTTTCTCCGAAAATGTAGACTTATACACTGGGTTGAAGATCATCGGGAAGGGACGATAGTGAGTTTTAAATCCGTTCAGGAGTATTTCAATTATTAGATTTGTTCCGATAACAGGGATAGTATGGAAAACTTCCTTATAAATAAAATATTGAAATCTGTGTATTTAAGCAAGACTGTACACAGAGCATTAACGACGAGTTTTTGTGATGCTCTTGTGTTTTAGAATCATTTTAAATGTACATAGAAACAAACTATTACTATATAACTATTTATTTAATACTGTTAGTTGTTCTCGACTACTCCGCTACACCCTCCCCCTTTGGTACCAATGAGGTAAAATTTTTTACTAAGCATAACAATGGTATTAAATTTACGGTTCATTCCAACAATTTTTAGGGGATTGTACAGACTCTTCAAATTCAGCTACGATTTTGGAAATCTATGTGTAGATTGGGCTAGTTTTAAGATAGTGTCTTTTGAAAATTCTTTCCTGCACCCTAACCATTTGTCGTCGAAATATTGTATTTTACACTGTATTCAAGACTTAGCGCTGATTAAGAATTTATTTTGTGAAAGGATATTTATATTTTTTCGCATTTCTTAACAAAACATAAACATACCGTGAAAGAGAAGACAAAAAGTGAAATTAAAATTAAAATTGGCCAAGAAACAGATGATAAAGCATTTTAAACTACTAATTAAATAGGTATTAAACAGATTGACCGGACAGGTATTAAACAGTAATTGACGCCATAGTCTATGTTTGCCATAAGAACTTCATGCTAAATTCTGTAATGCCAGAAAGAGATATACTGACCGTTTTTGTACCATCTAGGGATACCAATTTCACTAGTATGACAGAATACATGCGTTAAGCAATGCATCTTAGTGAGAGGTATTATATACACGCGTTGAGCATGTAGTTGTAAGACTACAGATACGATACGACAGATATTTGTATTTTTATTTTATTTATTTATTGAATACAAATATTATTAATTGATATACACATGTGAATAAGACCTCTCACTTAGATGCATTGCATAACGCATGAATTCTATCATACTAGTGATATTGGTACAATCGGTATCCCTAAATGGTACATAAACGGATTGTATACCAATTTTTGTTGGCTTTTATCTTGAATTTTTTTATACTTAATTGAAAAATAATTTTTCTTTACTGTTTTTTACGGGAATGAGCTTTTATTGAAGCAAAGAAAATCATGCTGATATCTTTTGGTTGTGTTAACTTTCCGGCACCCCTTTCCGTCTTTTTATGAATATATATCATGTATTGGAAAACATGATAAGCCATTCAAGCAAAAATCAACTATAATAATATCATGCGTATAATGAAAGGAAAATATGCCCTTTGTGATGGAGCCTATTTCTCACTAGTTTTTTCTATTTTTTAAATAGTGCATGCAGTAGCAAATAATAATATTTAGCAGACAAGCTAACTGGTAAGCTGGTAAACTGCTAGGCAGCGTTATTGTATTCTCATTCATATGATATAGTAATAAGTCAATAATATAAATGGCATACATTATTATTTTTATATCTATAAGGTGAACTCATAAAAATAAATCATTCATTCGAGGATAATCCTTCGAGATATTTATTACAAGAGCCGATCATCTACTTGATATCTTTTTTAGTGCTTTTATTGGATTTCTTGTATAAAAAGAAAAAAACAAAATTGGTGTCTCGTGTTACGATTTTGTAATTTTTGACTTAATAAGGTTAAGTTTTTATAATATTTTTTTTAGGAGCTCTAGGATCAGAATTGAGTGTAAAGTAATCAATTTATAAAATTTTTTAAACATTTGTAAAAATGCAATTTTTTAAGATTACCGGTACGTTGAAAATTAAACTTTTAAGGTCATTGTAAACATACAGTATTGTAAAAAAGTTTTGGTTTATTGCATGGTACATACATATGAACCAAATGCATGCATTGTAGTCAAGGAATGAAATATTTTTGACTTTTCAATACCACGCAACTACAAAAATATATAATATATTGTGTGCAAGATAAGCTTATAAATTTGATAATATAGATATCGCTCTTCAATCATCAATACTCTAACTATATTGTCTCTGTTCATTAAATGATGGATCTTCGCTGAACTCATAATAAAATTAAAATTTTGTTATATCATCGGCAACCTTAAATTGTTATGGTATTATTACAAACTACAAGATTGTCTAAATATTTTAGATAGTTGTTTATCACACTCTCTAGATTTTTTGATATAGAAATATGTAATTGAAAAGGATAATCTATAAGATTCAGCATTTTTTCAGCCAACTTTGAACTATAAAATAATAATAAAAAGCCCGATGACCTAGGAATTTTTTGTGATTTTTTGAAACTTTGTTAATCAAGAAATGTATATATAAATTTTTATTGAAATCCCGAGTATTATTTAATCCTTGCATATCTTCTAAAGGATCAATTATAGAAAAAATATCTATTTAGTAAATTTCATACATAATTATCGGAAAAGTTATTAGGATGACAATAGTTGGAGGACCGTAATCGTTCGTTATACTTTTTGACTAGGGTCTTATTATCTATGTCATTTTCCAAATCCCATTCTGTATAATAATATCACCATAACACATATTTTATATAAAACTACTACAACACATATAGTGAAAAAAATTGAATTATTTTTAATATTACAATCACGTATTTAATACAACTGACACACATATACACAGATCATATTACATTAGATCGACTTATAAATGTGTCTATACAGGGTGTTTCAGTTCAAACAATTTACTTTTAAATGTTTCATTGGCTTCAGTAAAACAAGAATTATTTGTATTCGATTTAGCATATTGATAGGGAGATATGCAAGGATTGGATAATACTACTTTATTTGATTAACAAAGTTTCCAAAAATTACAAAAAATTACAATGTTATCGGGCTTTTTATTATTATTTTATCGTTCAAAGTTGGCTGAAAAAAATTATGAATCATATAGGTTATCCTTTTCAATTGGATATTTCTATATCAACAAATCTAGAGAGTGTGATAAAAAGCTATCTAAAATATTTAGACAATCTTGCAGTTTATAATAATACCATAAAATATGGGGTTGCCGATAATATAAAAACAAAATTTTAATTCAATAATGAGTTCATCGAAGATCCATCATTTGATGAATTTATTTTTATTATGCAATTTATGAGCATTACTTGCACACAATATATTATATATTTTTGTAGTGGCGTGGTATTGTAAAGCTAAAAATAACTCATTACTTGACTACAAAGCATGTATTTGGTTCATATGTATGTACCGTGCAATAAACCAAAACTTTTTTACAATACTGTAGGTATACAATCATCTTAAATAACCATAAGGACCCAATTGATGAAAGTGCCACCAATTTCGCATGCAGTTCGCCTAAGGTAGAGGGTCCGATAACTGTCGCAACATAAATTAATGCAATTAATAGTTGTGATAAGCTGAAATTGTGATAAACTCAATCTCGTAAACTAGTGAAAGAAGGAAAATTTTCATCGGAAAAGTGATATTACAAAGGATTCTATTGCCTTAATGTGACCTTCGTGGACAAGCAATATAATGGAGACTAACTTTACGAATGGTCTTTTACAAAAAATTCATATTTTGTTGTGTAGTAAGTAGAATCATAGTCGGTTTCTATAGAAACGTTTGAAGATAGTGGTTGTAGCCAACTATGACATTTTCCTCAAATCAACTAAGTTTCAGAATTCAATATGCCTTGACGATGCTCGAATCACTATACATTTTACATTTAGGGCTCCTTTACTATTATACTTAATCATTCATCTATCTAACCATTATCTATTGTGAGTGGTGTTTCGTTATCGGATAACTTCATGGTTTTAAAAAATTGTAACTAATTTCAAGGTGCAGTTTTCGCGTCACTTTGTGCGTGCGTATCATATAGCTTGAGAAATATTCAAAGAGTTTATTTGACATAGATGCCTAAAAGCATAGAAAACGCAATAAGTGAATTATTAAAGAGACCGAAAAGTGACCGTCTTTCTTCTTTGTCTCGCAGCCTGACAAAGTGCGAATATTAATATTTTGAATTATTGTATAAACCCGTGCTTGTCTGTTTATTTCATAAAGGTAGTATAAGACAAAAGAAAGACAGCTATACGCGTACTTTTTTTAGGTCTCTCTCTATAACGATCAACCGTTTGGACGGCCACATTACGGTTCTATGTTATTACTTCTATAGAAATATTGCAATCTGAGAGGATTTATTATAATCATCTCATGGACTTCCTCCGCCATTTTGGATACATTATACAATTTCATCTGATTCAGCACCCTGTATAATGAATTCATTGTATAAACAAAATTCAAATAATTGAATTCGATATTCGGTAGAATTGTAGTTTTTGAATCGATTTAGTTTCATATAATAATATAAAGTACCTATCTGGATAAAAATATCTATGGTTCTATGTGTCACCGATATATACCGATATATAATGTTATATACCCGCACATAATAGTAATCATAATAATCATAATAATAATAATATCGATAACTTATATTCCGTTTTTTTTTTTGTCAACCCAAAAAAAAATAAAAAATATATATACTAAAACATATGTCAAAATATTTTTTTACCTCTTTATGAAACGCTACATTTAATATTGATACGTTATGTGATTCGTTTTAACTTCCTTGTGCTTACTTATGAAAGAAAGTATTGCAGTCATAAAAAAATTCGATGCATGAAAATAAATTTTGAGAACGAAATAGGATACATGCGGTAGTGAAAAATGAATTATGAAATTTGATAAAAATTAAAATTTATGTAGAAATGTACTTAAATATTCCGATTTTGAGTCATAAAAGCATATAATTGTTTTATTGTATTAAAATTAAAAAAACGTAAGCGCTATAAAGAATGAGAGAGAAGTATGCCAGTTAGTTCCTATGTGTCCTTGTCTAATCTATATGTCATAATCATATGATGTATAGAGATTTTGTGTAATGTAAACAATATCCAGCCAATAACATATAGATTAGACAAGGGCACATAGGAACTAACTAAGACTGCCACTCTCTCATTCATCATGTCGCAAATTTTGGGCAATGATGTTGTCTATGTATAGTATTATATGGCATTCACTGTCAATTCAGTGTAAGCAGCTGGGTACATATCTGTCAAATTTAAATGTGTTCTTTGACTGAATCAAAATCATTAAATTACCTAATGGTACAGGAGCTCGCAATGTCGCGAAAAAAAGAATTTAAGGGTTTTTATGCATTTAAAAGTAAAAAAATGGCGACAATATAATGTAGTTACAATTTTACTTTTTAGCGCAGATCAATTAATTTTGGAATAGTTTTTTTTTTTTTTTTTAAAGTCTTTGAAAGTCTTTTTACTTTGTGATTTTAAGTAAATCTGAAGTACCTGCACTAACTAATTTGCCAATAAAAAAATCATCAAAATAGGTTCACCCAGTCAAAAAATCTGAGGTAATAAAAATTTAACAAAAATTCAGTCGAATTGAGAACCTCCTCCTTTTTTAAAAGTCGGTTAATAAAGAAGATAATGTACGTTTTCAGCAACTTTGTATTGGTACCATTTAGGAAACATGGTATAATAAACACAAAGATAACCTCTGTAATAGAAAATTGAATCATATAAAAAAATAAAAATATTGTGTACTAGCCACTTTGATCAATTCATGGGAATACAAGGAAGTCACATGGGCCCCCACATCAAATTTTTTGTCATTGGGGAATATAAAGGTATAAACGTGTAGTAAATATTATTGGCAATTGATATATCGTAATTACATTTATCTGTATTACCAATAACATAAAGCTTAAAATATTCCTTCACAAACTGACTGATACAAATTGCTCTGGAAGAAAAAACGTTTACGTGAAATATTACATAAATAGGAACGCAATTGCATCGAACGTATAGTTTATATCAGTTTTAAATTTTGGTAAGCAAAAAACTATAACGAAATTTGGTACAAATGTGTTCATTCTACTTTTATACCATATATATACGAAATATATTAAGGTATACTAAGTTTAGTCTCAAGTTTGTAACGCTTAAAAATATTGATGCTACGAACAAAATTTATGTATAGATGTTCATCAAAACACCGAATTAGTCCATTTTCGGTTGTCTGTCCGTCCATCCGTCAACACGATAACTCAAAAACGAAAAACGATACCAAATTGAAATTTTTTAGCTTGGTCAGGGCAATTGTATTGTAGGCCGTTGGCTCGTGCTATAGGTCAATTGCGTCTTGAGTCCATAGGACCCATCTTGTAAACCGTTAGGGATAGAAGAAAAGTAAAAACTTTTCCTCATAACAAAATAAACAACTTTTGCTTGAAACATTTTTTCGTAAACATCACTGTTTACCCGTGAGGGCGAAAATTAGATTAGAACATTATAGTAGGGACCCCATAACCGTGTTATATATGACTGTGGCTGTGGCACGACTGTGGCTACCTGAGAGTGACTAACTTGCTTTACTTACATGACGTATAAAAACTAACCATTGCGTAATCAACACTGTCTATACATGGTATTTCGACAATGAAGTCAGTCAATTGTTTGTTTTTACTTGTTTATTTATGAGTTCTCTACAAAACTTATAATAGTCCTACCGATTGAAATTCGAGGAAACAATTGTGGATGTACCCATTTTTAAATACCTTCATTCAATACGGTAGGAACCTGGTGTCGAATTTAACATATTACGCATAAAAATGTAAAACAAGACTTGATACCATGACAAAATTTGAAAGTGAAATTCAAATTGATTTAAGAACGAAGAAGTTAGAAGCATTCAAAAATAGTTGCCCATCATTTTAGCAAAAAAACAGTTTTATATGTATCTCTATGGTGAATTCGGACAATGGCGTCACTAATCTATTTTTTCCTCTTTGTTAAATTAGAGAAATTTTAAACGTTCAAATTTTTCCCTCACTTTTCTGCCCGTGCAGTGAGAATTCTTCACCCGAAGTGATACAAAAATTTTACTCATCAAGCTTATTAGCAATACCAATCATTAATTGATATAAAATAAAATACTTCCAATACTTCAGGCATTTACCTACGGGCTAATGTTTTAAATTTAGACTGATTTGGTAAAGACTAGCTAGTTTTTATTTAGAGAATGAATTCTTTGGAATTGCAATATTTATTGTGTTTAGTTTAGTTATTTTTAAAATAATATGTATAAAAACCAATTAGAAATGAACTGTATAGTGTTACTTTTTTACGATAATAGCTGTAACAATATTATTTTTCTGTATAAAAAAAACTTTGCATGTTTCCAGAAAATCAAAACTTTTTAACATTAAAAAAAAAAATTAAAAAGAAATAATAATTAATTTTCTTCAAATTAGATTACCAATTCGCCACGAAATAAAGTAAAAAGTAACACAAAAATATATATAAATACACACATAAATAAAACCATGTACTTAAAACCTGTCGAAATTTTACGAAAAAAAAACATACACAAAGTTTAAAAATAAAAATAAAACATCGCACAACCAAACTAAAGAAAATTAATTAAAAACTTTTTTGGATGTGTGTATGAAAAAGAATTTTTGTAATTTAATGTTTGTAAACAACTTTAGAATACTAAAATTATTGTATTCCTTAACAAGTTTAAGGAACATTCAATATAAAATATATATATTTTTTAATTTAAAGTATTTTGTATCTAGAGGTATGTTTACACTTTAAGAGGTTTCGATAGCGTTATTATAAAAAGTTAAATTGTGAAGAGTTGCTTCTTCCATGTTAAAGTCTTCAAATACATGTTACAAATTGTAAAGACAGTTTTACACCGCATTTAGCGTACTACCAAAAAATAAAAAAAACTTTGACTAACTAACCTATAGGCCACAAATATTTTCTTTGTAGATCATGAGATTTAGAAAATTTTCTAGAATATACCACGAGCCTAAAATTTACCTTACACAGGACGATTATTAAATAAAAAATGCAAAAATATTTTTGTCTGACACCACCTAAAACAATCGTTCTTTAAAAACCCAAAAAAATCGCTATCACTTAATAATATTAAAAATTTTCCGTTTATACTTTTGGAGTAGTATTAATAGTCCGCGGGGCAGCAATCTTTTTGTTAAATGATCAATACATACTTGAAACTTCGTAAGCAGCTTCGTAAGTGCTGCGTTTACAAATGAGCATGATAACGTCATATTTAATCTATCGATCTACTTGATAACATTAAAATTATTAAACAATTAAGCAAAAGTGAACTAGGAAGTATTGAAAAATAAAAATACTTAGGCCCGGCATGTTCGAGGTGACAGATTAGGTCGCCGGAGCAGTATTTTTGACTGACAAAATATTTTATTGTTTAATAATTATATAAATGTTATCAAGAGGTCATAGAGTGTCCACATCTTCGTTTTATCAGACCGATAGCTTAAATATGTCGATATCATGCTCATATGAAAACGCAACAGTTTCGAAAAAAATTGTAAAGAGAAAGTTTGGTAGATTCACCAAAAGGAAGCCACTTACAAAGTTTCAAGTATTAACAAAAAAAAACAAAAAACAAAAATGTCTTGACAAAATGGGTGCTGTACCGCGGAATTAGTGACCAAAGCTTTAGTAGATGGCTGGTAATTTTGGTTGTAGACTAGATATAATTCAGAAATGCTTACAAAATCACTTTGCTTGTTTATAAAATTCATCCTTGACAAAAATCGTAACCAAATATAATCATGAATTATTATATTGATTCGTTCTGATAATTGAAAAGTGAATTATTTAATAAGAGGTGATTGAATGACAAACAACTTATCATGAATATTTTATTAATGCCATTGGGTGTAGGTAGTTCTGTGAAAAAATTGATTGGTTTATAAAATCACCACTTTTAGATTTTAGTACAGCAATATCGAGGTACATCGTAGCTTATATTAAATCGGGAAAATTATCGATAGACATTCTGGCTCTGCAGGCAATTGTCTCCGTAGTCAGTAAAAGCAATTAACTTACCGAAATTTATTTTATGAAATAGATGATTGATTCAAAAAATACGTGTTATTTTTTCACTCGAAGACACGAAACAAAAAAGTATAACTTTCGACTAGAAAGAACAAACACTTCACAGTAGAAATTGTAATACTGTTGAGAGGGAAATTTTCAGGAGCTAGTAAGTTGCATGCGGAATCACTTAATTTTGAAGCATAGATCTGTGCATGCGCATGTACAAGTAAATGTTGTTCTTTCAACTTTTCCATTTCTTAAAGGTAATATCCAATATCCCATAGTAAAGGTCTGGTGAATATAAAGTATCCAAAATGAACTTGAACATACAAAATAAATTTAATTTGTTAGTTTAAAATTATCAGTTTCCTTGAATTTATCGTTTTATAAGGAAATACATTTTTCTAAACATGTATATGTTAATTTAAAGTTTTTAAATAAATTATGTTCGTAGAAGGTATCGTTACTCTTATTTGCACTAAAAAACCTAAATTTAATTTCGAATATATAGTTAGTAAAACATACTTTATCCAGTTTTGAAACTAGAAAACTAAATAATACATTGGTCAAGGTCCAGATTTTGTTCTGTTTTTAAAAAAGACAATTTTATCGTATTTTATAAAAGTTTCAACAAAAACGAGTAACAAGTATTATATATGTGTTTATAGTCGTTATTGGTTTAAACTTTTGAGGGTCGCTCGAGGAAGTGAACAAGTATTTGTGAAAAGTTTAGAAAATATTTTTAAAGTGTGTCTCAGTGTTTTTCTTAAAAATTTTATATCGCATAAAATTTTTTAAATAAATTCCCTGAGGTGTTGTATTTTACTGGATTATATTGTTTATTTAACTTTTTTAAGAAATTCCCATGAAAACAATCGCATTATGTTGTAACCAGCGTTAGATTTCTTGAAAAATTTTTGTATTTTCCTGATATTTTGTATATTAATAATAAAGTTTTTTCCAATCAAGAGAATTTATATGTTTAGTAAAAGGTTTTTAATGTCTAGAAATATTAAACATGGAAAAAAAGGTTGATATACGTTTCAATAAAACCACATGTTTTCCCATTTTCTGATATCCATCCGTGAATGATCAAAATCGGATCTAGAGTTGGGCTAAAAAATCAGCTCGTTCAACTATAAGAAGTATTTGAGTTTTTTTCTCAGCTTTTAAGCCAACTAATTCATTCTGTTAATAATATATCTTTGTTTGTATTTTTGTGTGAATTTTATCATGTTGATCTATTTTATTGCTCCAGAGGATGCGTATCAATGATCCAAAAAATTTTTTATTGACGTTTTTGATTACATGCAACCCTCTTCGGCCAACCATAGTAGTTCAGTTGGTTAGAGCGAATCCAATTCCATTCGCGGTGAGTCAAGGGTGGCGGTAATTAAATTAACAACAGTTAATTTAATTAATAGTTGTAACGAGTTGGTGTAGTGTATAGTATATGTATGATGGAGGTGCACTCAGCCTCTCAAAATAATTGAGGAGTTGATAAATGAAATAATAAGCGGAAAAGATGGTAAAAAACATATATGCTTTCACAATGAGCTCTATTTCCTAAGTGTGTCCTTCGTTGACAGCCAATATAATTTAAGCTAACCCATTACATTAGTTTTTTATCAATTCACTCGTGAAAATTATTAGTGTTTTTTATTTAACAAAGTCCTAAAGAGCGAGCTCTTTTCCAATAATTTGGAATTAATTATGTCAACTTTTACCGCCATAAGCATGAAACTGTCCTGTTTCTGTTGAGTCAAAGGAGACCTGGTTCTTTTTTTGATGTATTATATAGCTGAAATGCCTTTCACAGGCTACGTGTGGAATAAAATCATGAATGCGTATTTCAAAGCAAGGCTTAAATTTGGGTACGCATTCGTAAACAGATTCACATAAACAGAAATATTTATGCACAAAAACCAATCACGCAGTAAGTGACAATAAATCAATAAATGCGTGCTGCTCTTGCTCCAGGAGAACAGTACACTATATAAATGACTTACATTAACCCGCCCGCTTCAATAACTTCTACTCCTTTTTAACCCCATTAAGCGATGACTTTCGGCAATATACGAAACACGTCTTCCATCAATTCTGTTAAAGAATGTTTTTGCAAAATTTGAAGTAGATTGAACCAAGGAGTAGAATTGAGGAATATCTGTTATCGGATGCCTACATCATACAAAGAACACACCCTCCAAATTTCAAGTTTCTACGATCAGCGGTTTAGGCTGTGCGTGGATCCGTCAGTCAGTCATTCAGGACAAAGCATTTTATACGTATAGAAGAAAGTAGATAGACTGCCGTCTATAATTATAAGAATTTTTCGTTTACACACCGTTTAAAAATATAGTGACCAGCTGGCCAATAAAAAAGTATTGAGTATTGACATGGTCATGAACTAGAAACAAAATATAACCAATTTTTATGGTATGATTATAAATTTATGGTATCACCTTATAAAGGTGTATGTAAAAGTTAAATTTGTAACGGTTTGTAACGCCCAAAAACATTGATCGTAGAAACCAAATTTCGATACAGTTCAATTATAGTCAATAATAATTATTTTCTCTATTTTCTTGTACACCAAAACAGGTACGAAACATCGAGCTTAAAATTTATGAAATATATTGGATGTCAATTAATTAATATTATTTTACTGAATAGAAATCCACTTAAGACCCTCGGGATATCTGAAAAAGAGATCGTCTCACACGCAAACACTGTTTCCTTGTCTTTGGAGCTGTTCAAGAATAATCTAGATGCTAGACTTAATTAAAGAGGTGTCATTAAAGAATAGCTAACTCAAGTGTTGCAGAGACAAAGAAGATGGTTCAGAATTTCGTTCCTTATACTTTTTATGAATAACTCGTTTATTTCATGTCAATAGTTATTCATAAAAACAAACCTTTAGTATTTATTTTAATAGTTTATTTAAATGTTTAACATTTTGTGGAGAGTAAAATGGTTATTTTTTCCAAGTTTAAAGTTGGATGCTATTCATTCAAATTTTATTATTTCTAGTTTGAATCCAATATATACTATAAGTTAGTTAGTTTTGTTTTGTCCATAGAACTACGTTCTTGTTTTTTGTTTCCTAAGAAAAAAAACAACAACAACCAAAACGTAAATAACTTTATAAATTAAAAAGTTTTTTACACACCCAACAATCATTGTATAATGTTTTCCATGGTATCGTTCAGACAAGAATAAGGGGCTATCATATTAAACCCTGTCTAATTTCAAATTCAATGACAGTGCCATATCTTAGATAGAATAGACAATTCAAATAGTCCATGGCTTTTGATTGCTTTAATGAACGATTTTCAATAAATTATCCAACCAATAATTTCGTTTTTTAACGTTATAAAGAAAATTTGCATAAATTAGACGAAAAGGATTTATCTCCGATTATTACAAAAGCGTATTAGGCTCAATACATTGCGACATATGGTTCTCGAGATATCAGCTTTACGGAGTTACAATTCCAGATCCAACAAATTGACAAAATCTTGAAATGGAGAGATAATACTTAATAGACGATTATAATTAAAATAGAAACCAAAAAATTAAATATCGTTTTTAGGGCTTTTTTATAGAGAAACCTTTTTTTTCCGATTTTCACGAATCATTTAAGGCAAATTTCTACTTGTTGAAAACTATCATCAGTTGGAATTCGTTCTGACTGTGGTTCTCAAGACATCAGCTTCATGAGGCTCAAATTCCAGATCCAATGATTGTCATATGGAGATATCGAAAATGAATACGTGCAAATATACCGTAATTTCTGGGTCAAAATTACTTTAATAAAATATTTTTATTAAAATAGAAAACAAAAATGTCGACATGTGCCAACTATGGCATAGCCGATTAGTTGGTTGTAAAGAAGCCGATTAGACGGCCAAAACGATAACGGTTCCAAAGGTATTCGGTAATTTTGGGGACGCTTTGTTTACAGCTCAACCACGTGAAACTCGCAACCGCTGCTTGCGATCGTGTGGGATTTTTGTTTTGCATGTTCTTGTGTATAAGAATAAAAGCAATACATATTGTTCATTAAAGTAAAAATCTCAATTACAATTAAGCCATGTAAGAAACAAAGTATCGAGTATTTATTTTTCTTTTTGGACAATAAGACAATTATTCCCACAAAGTTACGTGAAACCAGTGCCAAATGATAAGAAAGTGGATATCTAATAAATAAATATATAATTCTGTCGATAAAAATTCTGTTAAAAAATTTTTCTTGGATTTTTACGGTAGCATCGGTCTAAACTAATTTTAACGTAGCGAGTTCGTCATATCCTAAAATCAACAGCCAATGCGTTCAAATAAACCGAATTTCAATAGTTTTTTGGTCATAATTACCTTATAATGGAATGATTTTCATTCAAACAGAAACCAAAAAAAAAATTTCGTTTCTTTTGAATTAAGAAAATCTTAAAATTCGAAAAACAGGATTTCCATTCAATTTTCACAAAAACGTGGTTGTAAAGTAATTTTATGTAATTTTATCATGGCGAAAAAATTCCTCCAGTTAAAATATGTTTCAATTTATCATTACGGATCAAATGGGGAAAAAAATAAATTAATCCTCTATTTCATTCAAAGCAGGATTGAATATGATGACTTATTTTCTATTCACTCAGTCATTCAGCCAGTCGTATGTCGTTGTTTTTTATATTTTACTTAATTATTCCAAAGAGAAAATTAGTGAGCATGATGTGGGTGGGCTATGTTTTTTGTAGGTTGACTACATACACATTCATATACAAGTTTTAAGGTCTATTTAAATTTTCAACAGTATGAATGAACTATTGTTGTGAATAATAAAATATGTTTTATGTTTTATGTTATACTAGAGTGATACCAACCCGCTTCGCTGGGTTTAAAAGTAAAGATTGATGGCGATTGCTCGCGCTTATCCCCTTTCTATAACACTCGAAATAATGGTAAGGATTGTTTTACACAGGTAAAATATATGTATGGTTTTTTAATTTTTTAAAAGTATAGTTGTCGTATTTATTCATTGCTATCAGGAAAGATGTCCGTGAAATATTTTATATTGACTATTTTTACAGAAATCTGTAATTTATGGTAATGTCAAATGACTACTTATACAGAAATCTGTAATTTATGGTAATATCAAATGACTACTTATACAGAAATCTGTAATTTATGGTAATAAATAAGTAATTAATATATCTTTATAAAATATATCTCATGTGTTATTCTGAAGTATGAGCTATATTGCTATACAGTTTCATTAAAAACCATTCGCTAGTTTTAGCATGAAAGCGTAACAAACAAACAAACATGCTTACTTTCGCATTTATAATATATAGAGATATGGTATGTTTTTTTCTGAAAAGAGAAAATTTAAATTTTTGAATAATTAAAATTAAGATAAATTAAATGCGACAAAATGTTTTTTCCTTACTTTATTGTTAAATATTGTGTTTGTTTTGTAGGTATTTTTACGCATGCGTTAATAGTGTGCGTTTCGTTTGTATACTTAGGATTTTAATAAACAGGGCATTCAACAAATTTATTTTACTTTAAAACAAGAATGTCATCAACCTAGGTTCTGGTTCGCTGTTTGAATCGGCTCACTGTTATTCTTTTGTTCTTAGGTCATGCTATTTTTCTGTTCTTCTGTAGTTTCATTCAGTTGGTTCTAATATAAAAGCTTTTGATGCAATATGAGCATTTTTTTTCAATCCTATTGTAACCTCATACATTCGATATAATAAAACACCACTGGGTGATTTCTTTGAATACTTTATTGATTAACACAAATAGTCCGCGGGATAGCATCCTTTTTGTAAAATGATACATACTTGAAACTACGTGAATGGATTCCTATTGGCCAATCATCCAAACTTTTCCCCTACGCCTTCGAAAGTGCTCCTTTCCCCTACGTTTTCAAATGAGCATGTTAACGACATATTCAAGCTGTCTTTCTGAAAAAAGGAGCAGGGGATTTGTCAGTCACTATGACCACTTGAGAACATTAATGAGAAATAGATAAAATTATATGAAGATAGAAAAAGTTGAAACTACATGTACCATTTGAAAAACAAAAGTTACTTATGTCTTCAGTCGATCATAAGCAAAATTCTCATAACGCAAGGGCTGGCGGATTAAAAAAAATGATTTTTTCTTAAACCTTTACCATCTTTATCTTGGAAAAGATGCTTTTGTGGACATTTGTTCTTTTCTTCATTAGATTGCTACAAGAAAATGATCTTAAATTATTACACTTACCTAAGAAATACACTACAGTGGAAAAAAACTATTTGAAAAAAAATATTCCAATTTATTTGGATAAAGATTTTATCGAGCGTTAGAAAAAGATCTAAATGCGTCTCGTATATTTGATTATAGACACATGGTACAAAAAACTATAAATTTCAATCCCCCAGACAACTAACACAATCGAACATGTCAATAAAATAAAACAATTTATTCTTCCAAAACACAAACAACCAAACCAACAAATATAGAAGAAAATATTTATATTATGATAAATTGTCATTTAAATCGTTTAACTAATTATATTTTATTTGTGGATATTTTTTCTGTTTTTCTTTCTCGTTCTATGTTTGTTAAATTTTCCATGTCTAAAAAAAAAATAAAACAGCACACACTGCTTTTATGTACCAAGTGTCCCATTTTAAGCAATCCACTCAACGCAAAATTTATTCAACGAAAAGTTTTTGGAACATGCGTTTCATGATAAAGTTGCGCTGTTTGGAGAAGGAAATTAACAAAAAAATTTATTTTGAAACATTTTTTCGTAAAATCCTATAATTTCAGCAGAAATCAGAAATCTAACGCAAGATAATATCGGCACTAGTTTTTCAATTTGATTTCTATGAAATCTAAACTGTTGAAAAGAATTTTTCTAAAGAAAGGTAAAAGAGCTTTTATCAAGATGAACTGCCTGTGTTTTCTCTTACTTCCAAAAATTAAATGCCTCACACACACTTTCATATGAAAATAGATAGGTTTCTGTTTGTGATTTCCACCGAATTTATTATGTCTAAGTTAAAATATTTTCTACAAAAACATAACAAACAAAAAATCAATAGTAGGTCAATAAGTCGAAATTCCCTTTTCTTAATCCCCGAACTAAAAAAAGAGGTGTTATAAGTTTGACCGCTATATGTGTGTCTGTCTGTGGCATCGTAGCGATTTTTGGTTTCGTTTGAAAGGTAATTTAACGGTGAAAGTTCTTCCCTGTGTTTCAAGTACGAGCTTAAGTTTCCGTATCCAAAAAAACTAAAAAATTGGCGATGATCTTCAAAATCGATTCCGTTTGGAAATGCATGATATATAATTTTAATATATAAATAATTACTATGGAAATGAAGGATCAAATAAACCTGGCCCAGTTTATTTCGAAAAGTGAAATGGTAAAATAATTAGGTAATTCTAAACAATAATTCAAAAGAACAAAGTCGATCAACACAAATATTTCAACTTCAATTAAAATAATTCCAAGAATTTGTACCAAAAAGTGATAGCTCTCTAAAGGAAGTATCCTTTTCATCTCATCTGATGTCCTTGACCACTTTGATATTGATTTAAGAAGGAGTGTTATAAGCTTAAAGTGTTTATCGGTGCGTCTGTGTATTTCTCAGTGGCATCGTAGCCCCTAAACGATCAACCCGACTTGATTGAGAACATTTTATAGCTAAGTTTCCAAAAATCGATTTACAAAGAATAAATCGTAATTGTCGGGGGTTTTTAAAATTTTGCAAATTTCACTTGTTATGTTCTAAGATCATATTTAAAACAGTAGAGGCCAGTTCAGTATTTTGGTGTAGCGAATACTTGTTGAATATTTTATGAGGAATAACTTTATAATTTACACATTTTCTATACATCTTATAATTTGCGCACATGAATTGAATTGTCAAAGATCCTGAAAGTTAGGATTAAATCTAAGGCCTTAGTGACATGCCCCTCTTCCAGTATAATGATTTTACTTGCATCTTTCTTTCCAAAAACTTTTCGTTAACAAATATTTGCATTTTGTCCATTTTTTTTCATTTTTCCGGATTGTTTAAAATGGGACATCTGGTATGTTTGTGAAATCGTTTGTACGTTTGACATCATGACTAGTAGTGACATATATAACTGAAAAAATGGTTTATTCTATTCCATAGTATATATTCCCATGTCAAAGTAGGATTTATAATAAAAGACATATATTTGGTCCTGATTTTATATATATTTTGCTAATAAATTATCTCCGATTCCTATTTTATTTTCATTTTCCGTCAAATTTATATGTGTGTAAATATTTGCATTCGATTGTAACAGCAATGGTTGTGAAATATATTGACAATTAAGACTAAATTGATTCGAAATCTACTAAGGAAGAAGCGCATACTTTGAAATGTGAATTTTAAAGTGTAAAATAATTTTAATAAGGAATGAGAAAAGCGCGCGGTGCTTAAGAAAAGTTAGTAACTGTGGAAATATTTGTATGATACAGTTCTACCAAAAGTGATTTTTCATATGGAAAAGCTTGAACGTGAAAATTTTTTTTATGTTCAAAGTATTTTAATTAGTTTATGCATAACAAACTTTTTTTATCTTACTTAACTTCTCTTAATTTTTTTAGCTTAATTAATTTTTTTTTTCAATTGATAATTCCATTTTTAATTAATTATTAATAAAAATAGTTATATTTAAAAAAAAAACCAGTTGTTATTGGTTGTGACGTATTTACATCCTTTGAGGCTGTGAGTCAATCGAATTCACCATTTTTCTACATTCTTTTTCTTTTTTTTGGGTTGTTTATGGAAAATTACGTTATAATATAGTGGAAGCAAGTGGAGAAACAAACCATTAACCATTCTGCATATTATTTTATCATTTTCCCCGCGAGGTAGTTAAGAAAAACCATAGCAATAAAATTAAAATTAAAAAACATGCAACTTTCTATTATATCTGTCATTAGGATTTAAAAATACATTGGTTTTAATTTAAACAAAGAGTTAATTGTTGAAATACCATGCATAGACAGTGTTGATTTCTTTATTACCTTACACATATATACATGTCATACATACATAACCGATATTCCCCTATAATACATGCTACACAATTTACGCCTAATTTGCGCCCTCACGGGTAAACAATGATGTTTACGAAAAAATGTTTCAAACAGGAGTTGGTAACGGGTGACAAGATGTGTCCGACGGACCCAAGACCCAATTGACCTATGTTGCTCATTTACGAACTCGACCTTACTTTTTACGTCCTGAGTACGATATAAAAATTTCAGCTTGATATCTTTGTTCGTTTTTGAGTTATCGTGTTATCGCCTCATCTACTCTACATGCTTAATTATTTTTCGATTCATTCTTGGTATTAAGCGCCTCAAGCTTTTACAATAGTCGGGTATGAGTGACTCATAGATAAAATTATTTTCTACTTTTTGGTACAATAAAAGCTTGAACCTTAAAGAGCATTTTTTATTAAAATTTTTAATTTAAGACTAAAAAAAATGTATATTTATCAAATATGGTGGAAGCGATGGGAAAATCAGGACACCACAACCTGACCATGCATTGTCATCCAAACTAAATGTGCATGCAAAATTTCAGCTCTATCGGAAACCAGGATATGGATCAAATTTGATTTGCAATATTTAATTACAGACTGACAACGGTACAGGTGAAACTAAATAAAAGCTTGTAAAAAGGAGTATTTATAAAACGTATGGCTATCTGTGTATCTGTGTGTCTGTCTGTGATATCATTACTCGGATGAACCAATTTTTATTTCTTTTTTTTCTTTTTTTGAATGGTAATTTAATAATAATCTTATAACGGATTAGCAGATTTTCTTGAAACATACCTAAGAACACATTGGCATGATTTTAATCTTGAATATCATTATTTCCTATATTTTTGTTGTAGAAAAACTAGAATGATTATTATAAAAAAAAAAGGAAAGAAAAAATATTAGTTAAAATTTTTTGTGAATAAAAACTATTCGCATATTCGAAATATAGAACAAGGATATTTCATTTCGTAATGAATAAATAAAAGTATAATGATTTATTGCTAGATCCTGTATATAAATTTCACATTCCTATGCTCAATTTATAATTAATCACAATTAGAGATGTAACTAGCGAAACAAAAAACCACATTGCCATCACAAAATAAACACTAAAACATAAAGTTTAATGAAATTGGATCTATTTTTACATCCGTGTACAAACATATTTGTATAAGTTTGCATTTAAAATTAATGTAAACAATCTTGCTACAAATCCTTACGAATACCTATATTTAGTATCCTCTGATACTATTTACTGCACATTTATCGATATTTGTCACTGAAGGTATTTTTAAGGTAAGACGATATCTTAGAAAGAGAAAAATACATATAAGATTGACAAATGGCACCATGAATGACAAACAACTAAGTGTAATAGAAGCTTGTATTTGAATCAATAGCTTTTAAAATGTTCTATGCAAGGGTATTTGTTTTCCCAATCAGATATTTAACTACTAAGTGTAAATTATCAATATTTACGACAGACTGTAAAACTAAGTCTTCTTATAAAAATTTTAAACTTTATATTATTGAGATGTATTAATGGATGGCGATTTCCCTAAAATATTGATCGATTAATTGCTAATGAACAAACATTAATGAATAATTTACAAAAATAAACGTATAAAACAGTATAAATATGACCTATTTGCTTTTCGAAAATTTAGAAAATTTTCAAAGTGTTTTCTAGAATTTTCTTTCGTTTTTCAAAGATGTTTAAAAGATCACAATAATCTATCTTTTATAGTTTTGGAGGTAATGGACGCTGAAGCTTTTTCCTAATTTGCACCTTCGCTGGTAAACAGTGATTTACAAAAAAATTTTAAGGCAAATTTGTTTTTCTATAAGGATCATTATTTAAATTTAAACTTTTGCGGTATCTTTAACGTTTTACTAGATGAATTCTACGAATCCAAGACTCAATTGGTCTATGTTGCTCATTTAAAAACTCAATCGCACGGACGAAGGAGAGGAAATGGACTAATTAGGTAATTTTATGAACGCATATACCTAAATTTTGTTCGTATTATCAATATTTTAAAGATATACATTTCATATATACCTAGCTATATATTTCATATATACAGGCTGGAAAAAGTGGGTAGAACAGGTGTGGAAAAAAGTTGCTAAAGTGGAAAAAAGTAATATAAAAAAAATAAAACCATCCAAACCAATTGAAGCATAATGTTACATATATTTTGAAAACGTTTGCGGAAATTGTTAAAAGTTGGCAAGTTTTCTTTAATTCACGAAAATGTCATTGCCATTTTCACTCATTTTAAAAATGAATTATTAGTTAATTTTAGAACTATTAAAATTTTAATTTTTACACTAATGAAAAAGCTTGTGGTTCAAAGTGTGACTTGTTCTTACTCGACCTCATTGGAAGAATGACCCACACGTGAATCAGAAGATGCATGCTTAGGGTGAACGCAAGGGTTAAAAAATTCCGGAGACTTGTGCTAGCACGAACCTGTTAAGAACATAGCCAACCCCGTTAAGAACATAGCCAGCCCGTGGAAGACACTACGAATGCAATCACGGGTTGAACACATTAGCAAGTTTTTTGTGCCTCACGTTCATCCTGTTATATTTATTACGGATTATTAAACGACTAGTACATTTGTTTGAAGACATTTTGTTTTGGGAATGTTTTGTCAATTATATATTTTATCTAGGGATATTTTATCCAGAAATGTTTAGTCGTGGTTACTTTTTAACTGAAGATAATAAAGCGTGTTACCGAGTGACGTTATGAGACGATTTCATTTTCGAGTGTAAAGGAGAAGGTTCTAGTTTATGCTTCTACATAGAAGTTGAGAAAACTTTACACACCATAATGCTGTGTTATTTTTTTATTATTTTATATTTATTGATGAGGCAGCACCGCCGTGCCGCACACACAACCATCAATGATAAAACTATAACGTTAGCATACAATTTATTTATTTTATTTCTATACAATATAATATGTCAGTGAGTTTGAGCTAGAGCAGCAGCTCAGCTGTATATGTATTCTGTTTCGTGTTTGTAAATATGATTTGTGAGAGTGCCCTTTTTTAGTTGTGTGTTAAATAGTGTTACACACCAGAATAGTGGTGGGTAACAATATGGTAATGCGGGGTATGAGGTTGTTGTGGTGATATGTATTATAGAAGGTGGAAAAAACCGTAAATAAATCAAAATAGATTGTAAATAAATCTGTTTGTGTTATAACAACATAGAAAAAAAATAAACGAGTTGTTATTTAAACGTTAACGTTTAGAATGTTTAATATGCACGTTATGTGAAAAAAATATGTTAATCAAGATTATGTGGAAAATATCGGCCAAAATCCTTCACATAATACCATAGAGATGAATGACATAGAAAACGCAATAAGGTAAGTCTTGATCACACTGAGAGACGTGGAAAGAGACCAATATTGTAGGCGTATAAGATAAACGAAGACACATATCCACTTTATCTATTTTTATCTGCCTCTCTACAGCTAAACGCGCAAATACCAATCAGTCAGCTTTAAATATTTTCGTCTACTTAATCTGTGTCTCATTAGTGCAATCAACTGTTTTGGCGATGACCTTGCAGCCTTATGGTATTATCTCAATGGTCAAAATAGAGTCGTCCTCTTCGTTTGTCATCCGTAAAAATGTGTTATTTTTCAGAACTTTTCGATTTAACGAGTTTTTTTATTTTATAGTTAAATAAGAGTCAAGCAATTCTACATGGGTAATAGCCAAAGCAATGATGTGAAGAAAACTATTGATGCAACTGGAAACGTCAACAACAATGTGGTCATCCAAGATACTTTGGCAGTCGAAAATCAACAAATGTTGAATGCTGTACTTCATTTACAAGCATCATGTAAAGGCGTTAAAGAAAAGGGCAGCAAAAAACCATTTGTCAAGGAACCAACCCGCGTGAATTTGGTAAATTTCGAACACGATTTGTTTACGTTTTGAAATAGTTTCTTTATGTGTATTTTGCCATTCAAATATAATTTATTTTTAATAACTTATGTTTTGAAAAATTATATTTAATTCATTTTTTAATGTTAGCAATTTATTTTTTAAATGCAGTGTCATGATAATTTTACGCTGCATATTTATTATTATTTACATAAGAAATGTTTGTATACTTTATTACTTATCTTATCATGTTATTTGCGCATTAGTTCATTGCATTTCAGTAATATTAAATTAAGGGACTATGTGAAAATATGTAATTACGATATTGCTTAATTCATTGAACTTACAAGCGCTAAGTATGTAGGTATGTCAAATTATTATTTATAAAATGCTTTGACTGCATTTTGTTTAATACATATAGACTCAAATTTTTTACAATAAACTACTTCTAAATATTTAACCACAAGGACTTTATTTCGATTTCCCCAACAAAGCCATCTGTTGAAATAAATAGGCCTTAATTCAGAATTTCCGAACATAAAAATTTGATGCGAGCTTTCATTAACCATGGTTTTGCAAACTCAGCCACGTTCACCGTCATCGAATTCTATGATAAAGCCAAGCATTAAAAGTATTAAGCTGTAAAAGTGTTTTAATAATGACCTGTATTGTTAACACAGGAACTTACTACGTTTCTAGGAGTATTCAAAATTCTTTAATATAAAAACGTAGATATCGCTTATAACGACCATAATTTTTTGTGTCTTCAATATCGTTGACACCGATTTCAACTGTATGTGAGTTTACTGATTTTAAATTTATCAATAGGGTACTTTCGGTAGTGAAATTTGAAAAAACTTATGTAAAAATATACTTAAATTATCTGATTTCGAGTCATAGAAGCACATTTTTCTTTTATAATATTAAAATTAAAAATCGTAATTTTTATACTGTATATCACGTGACCTAAAACGCGGGCAAGCCCTGATGTGATGTCATATCGATATCGGTATGCACCATAGACCATCAATTAGTTCATTGTAGACAGCTGGGTATAATATATCGATAGATAATAAATATTAATATTTATTAAAATTAGTTGTCTATGAATATATCTGTCAAACTTATCCGTGTTATTTCGTATAATGATACCGATATTACGTCACCAAATCGAATGTCCGCGCTTTTGACAATTTAAAATAGGTTTAAAATTTAATTTAAGGTTTTGGCAAGAAAACGTGTCTATTTTTCCGAAATAAATTTTCGGTCGCTTTTTATTATCAAAATCATTGAACATTGAACCTTTTCAAATATTGTAGCATATCCTATTATAATTTTAACGTGAAATTTTCAATGTTAGCTTGTAAATAACCACTTAATAGAAAAAAGGCACTATTATTTTATTTTTTTTGTTCAGTTTTCACGTTCGTTTTTTATTTTTAATATAAATAAATAAATTTTTGACACACAAAGATTTATCTGTATATATTTATATGTACACGTACACAGCGATCTAATCGACTTTATAATTGAATTAAATCAATTTTGATAATTGACATTTACAATATTGAAAGGACATGTTTTTTTACAAAATATTATTTAAAATTTTTGTGCATATTTTTTACGAAAAGGTTTAGATCACATGGTAATACTAGAGAGTACACTTTTTTATGTTGGTAGTATTTCACCTACCGCAATAAAATAGAATTAAATCCCAACAATATTTTCGCCCGCGTACATTTTTAGAATACACAAAAAAATAGTACCAGAAAAAATAATAAAAATCATAAATCAACTTGAAATAAAAATCTTTTTCTTTTATATCCCTGCATTTTTTTTTGTTACAGTCGTTTTTTTTTTACCCCTCGTTACCTCGTTACTGTTGGTACGTGAAATGTATCAAAAAATACTAATCAAATGACGAATATGATTTTCATTGTATTTAATCTCGAGTTATTTTCAGTGCAATGTTTAAAGAAAATTCATTTTTCTAATATTTTTATCAAATGAAAAATGTTTTATTATAATTCACTATACATTATAAATGCCAAAGTAAGCATGTTTGTTGGTTTGTTTGGGTTTTAATGAAACTATACAGCAATATAGCTGATATAACACATGAGATATAATTTATAAAGATATATTAATAAAAAATTTAAAAAATTTAAAAATTAATTTAATTTGACATTACCATAAATTACAGATTTCTGTAAAAGTAATCATTTGACATTACCATAAATAACAGATTTCTGTAAAAATAGTCACTATAAAATATTTCACGGCCATCTTCTCTGATATACTCAATATATATAATTACTATTATACATTTAAAGAAATAGAAAACCATACATATATTTTACCTGTGCAGTGTAAAACAATCCTTAACATTATTTCGAGTGTTATAGAAAGGGGATAAGCGAGAGCAATCTTTATCAATATTTACTTTTAAACCCAGCGAAGCGGATGGGTATCACTCTAGTATTTATATAAAAATCCATCACTACAAATAATCTAATTTCAAAGAGGTACACATGTTTTTACATCTTATTCAGGAATATTTTGTGCATAGGTTTGACAATTTCTTAACTTGACAATATAAGACGAACAGTATAATAAGAATAAAATGAAAATCTTGAAAATTACTCCAGATATCGAAAATTGAAAATATTTGGCTTTAGATTTCAAAAACTAAGGCCGATATTTAAAAATGTTATTCTTATTTCTCGTCAAAATTTGTGAAATGATAACAAAATTCATATTTATCATTAAAGTTAAAAAATATATGGTATAAATAATTTCAACTAATAGTCTTATCGTCAATTTTTCAGTTTTTTCGAGTATGGAACCCTAAAATCGCACTTGAAACGTATCTAATAACTCTCTCCATTTATTTTGTTTTTTTTAATCTACATAGTTCGAAACGAATTTTTAAACTACAAAAGTTTTTCACCAAAAATTGACTCATTATATTGTCGGCTAGGTTTTAAATGAAATTAGACACACTATTTTTAAATACGTACATATTTTTAACTTTCAATTCTTAATAGTTTTTGAGAAAATGGCAACTTCAAATTTGCCCTAATTTGGTCCATTTTTACGAAATTTACGAAAAACAGAAGTTGTTTATTTTTAGATAGGAAATATTTTTTAATTTTTTATTGTATCTATTACGATTTACAAGATGGATCTTATGGGCTCATAACAAAATTGACATATACCCACATTTCTTAATAAATTCATGAACACTATAGAAACTTCAGCTCGAAAAATCTTTTTTTGCTTGAGTAATCGTGCTCACTAGCTGATTTTATGAACATCTGCATCAAAATTCTGAGTGTTACAAACTTGGGACAAAATTTAATATACTTTGATATATTTCATATATAGGCTGTCAAAATAACTTGATAAAAAGTACTTGGTCTATTATCAATCTCATTATTTCGATATTACACAGAATATTAGGCAGGAAAAAATTTATTCTATCATTTAACGTTACAAAAAATACAATACATTAACCCTCTTATCCCCATTTTCAACAAAACAGAAAAAAAATGATAACATAACACAGGAGGAAAACAAAAAAACACATTTTCATAATCAGTGAACCGAGTGAATTAGTTTTTTTTTTTTATTTTTTTTTTGCCCCGTAAACACAATTAACCAGACAGACACAACCAAACAAGTACATATTATATGTACACACAAAAAAATGATAACAAATAAACATCATTAACTCAATTGGGAATACATTCAGTGGCTTTAAATTTTCGCAGAAAATATACAAACAAGTAAAAAAACAACTATAGGTCGTCTTTACCTCTATATACGAAGTTTAAATTATGCGTAATACTAATTTCAACCACGGCTTCCATAGCGTGATTTAAAAAATAATTATTTTACCATGAAGTTGATTTTTATACCATGCATATATGTAATATGCAAGGTATACTAAGTTTAGTCCCAAGTTTGTAACGCTGAAAAATATTGATGCTACCAACAAAAGTTTAGTATAGGTGTTCATAAAATCACCTAATTATTCCATTTCCAGTTTTCCGTCCGTCCGTCAACTCGATAACTGAAAAACGAAAAAATATAATATATATTAATGGGGTTTAACCACTGTTTTTTTGACATACGCCTTAACACAGAGGCCACCCACATCAATATTTGATAATCTTTATTTATTAAATTACATTAATTTTTACAATTACATTCATGATGTGGGTGGAGTCGGTTACTTCGTTCTTATCCAAGCGACGACAATGTGATCAATTCCACAGACCCACTCGCTCGGCCATTTAGCCGATCATCAAGATGAAATTTTTACAGCGTACTCAGGACGGAAAAAGTGAGGTCGAGTTCGTAAATGAGCAAGAGCCAATTGGTTCTTGGGTCCGTAGGATCCATTTTGTAAACCGTTAGAGATAGAACAATTGCTTAGATGTAAAAAATGTTTCCGTAAACATTACTGTTTACCCACAGAGAGGGGCGTAAATTATGCGTAAACGTCACTGTTTATGTATGTTTGGCATGTATGTATGCATAATGTGATAGAGTAATCAACACTGTCTATGCATGGTATTTCAACAATGAACTCAGTCAATCGGTTTTTTTCACTTGTTAACTCTATTTTTCACCATTGACGGGGATATTACTATCGTAGAAAAATGTGAGTAAGGTAACGTTATATTGGCTGGCCACGAAGTACATATTTAGGCCATAGAGCCCATTGAGATACCATATATGTGTTTTACCACCTTTTCCGCTAATAAATTCATTCATTAGCTTCTCAATTATTTTGATAGACTGAGTGTACCTACTTCATACATCACAACTATTCATTAAATTCTTTTTTATGGGAATAACGCGTACGGAAATGATGTGGCTTTAACCAACTGAGCTACAAAATGTAAATAATAAAGCAATCTGAGCTTTCATTGTACAAAATGTCTCTGAACTATCTGAGCTAAGAATTTTAATAATAATAGAACTGTCCAACAGCTCAATTTCAAAGAAGTAGGGTTTATGCCCCTATGGAGAGTGGCGATAAAAAAAGAATTTCGGATTTCTTCTCCTCACCCTCAGCCACCTCAACTTCTAAATGTCATGTGTATCACAAAGTAGGGGGTGCACCTAATTTGAAATAACATAAAATTTTCTCTTCAATCATGATAAAAAAAATGAAATTGAAAGATTTGGTTCTTATGATAGACGAAACTAAGGATGGAAGATATCCATCTTAATAACCCTTGACCTGATTCGATTATTGTTTTGAATGAAAACATGTCGATTTAGATTTTGAGGGAGAAGTTCAAAAATGGTACCTAAGCAATTTTAAGTCTAATCCCTTAACTCCAGTATTGTTTTACTTTATTTGCGAGGACGTAAAAATTATCTCTGCAAACATGATAAAACAATAAAATCGATTGATTGGGTCTTAAGTTAGGCTACGTAGAAGATGAAAGGTTTGAATTCCATCGGCTGTGTCGTCTATCTTAAGAACCAATCAATTGATTTCATTTTTTTTTTCATCAAGGTTGAGATAATATAATAATATAACAAGGTAGGAGTGACATTCGAAATTTCACGCTATACTTGAACTTCCTTCTCGATATATGTATATAAATCGACGTGTTTTCATTCAAAACAATAATCACATCAGGTCAAGAGTTATTAAAAAAAAAGATATGTACATAACCAACAAGTGAGTAAACCTTCTTACACTGTATATACGACATTATTAGTTAAACACGCAGTATAAAAAAAAGATTTATTAAGGAGGGTGACTCGCCAGTAATAGAAAAAAATAAATTAGTAGATAATGATCCGAATTTTTAGTATGTTATAGTTAACGAAATATATTATTGTATAAAACAAAAATTTGGGTATCTTACCGAATTTGTTTTTTTCTATTACTGGCGAGTCACCCTCCTTAAGAGTGGGTACTTTTGAAATGAACATGTATAATTCACACTATATTGAGCCTGATAATCCTTGAGACTTATGTTTACTCGTTAAGAATTAACATTTTCTAATTTTTGAGTAATTTCCGGAAACTAGAGTTGTATCAATTTTAATAGAGGCATAATTCTTCCTGCTTCATATTTAAACTTTAATAGATGGACGTTAGTGGTTGTCCCAGATTTTTTCCTATCGTAAACTCAGAAATTCAATTCAGTGATAATAATTTCATGTTTGGATATGGGTCATACTTTTTTATGTTTGTAATAACTTCTAATGTATAATTTTTGAAAAAAAAAAACTTTTCCTGAATCCTCTAATTAAAAATTTTTTTAATATAGAAATTAAAAATGATATGAGATTAATTATTTAATATATATATATTAAAAAAATTTATTTAATTAGACGTAAAAAAACTTTATTAATTATTAAAATTACAACCAGCAAATATTCGATTAAGTATGAAACAAAATGTCTATATGTAAAGTATTTCAAAAATCTATTCGCGCTTCAAAAAAGTGTTTCGACCAATAAAAAATGTTTTTTATTAAGTAATAAATATATAATTTAAAATGCTTAATTAAAATTACAAAACTAAAATTACTCTATCATGGCTGTGAAGACTAATGTCAAATTCCAGATCAAAAATGGGTTATTTCGAATTTGGTTAAGTTATGTCGAACATACTTGCATCAGCTAACTAAATTTGAGCAATTTCAGCGATTATATTTTACTATAAGTAGCTATCTAAAATATAACCTAAATATAAAATAATAATAAAGCTTCTTTGAAAATATAATATCCGTATTTATAGTCGTGATTATTCCTTATTGATTCCAACGAAAAATGTAATATTTAGGAGTACCTCTAAAACAGCTAAGCAAAAAGATTTAAAAAGTATCATTTCATGATACTTTTTCCAAATTAACTATCTTATTTTATTTAGAAAAATACGGTTAATTAAGAACTTACTAGAAAATCGCGATAATTAATTTAATAATTAATAATTACGTAATTATTAATTTAATAATTTAATATTTATGAATTAATATTTAAGAATTAATTAATTAAATAATTGTAGTAACCATTAAATTAATTTGTCGGATAACTAAAAAAATTGGCTCATATATTATAAATTTGTCGAAAAATAAGCTAACAAATTACAAAATTTTGAATTTTTTCTAAATACAAAATATTTATATATTATTTGACTAGTTTTAGGCAAGAGTACAATTGTGATTTTTCCTCTAGGCGCTCAGTTTGCGAAATTCTTAAAAAATTTAAAATACAATATTCGATTTTAAGAAAAATGTGTTATTTTTCTAATATATCAGTTAATTTGCTTAATCAACGCAACTCCTGCGCTACGATTTTTTAATATAAAATGGCCACTATAAAGTCCTTTGAGCTAGTATGATGAGTTATACTAAATGTTAACATGTCAGCACTCGCGCTATGAGCAGTTTGGTCACACTCAATTTAAAAATATAATTAACTTTTCTTTTTCAAATAGAATATGTGGTTGAAACTTTTTCTATCTTCATCTATGTTATACTTTCTATATCTATTTTCTATCTACAGTTAAAAAAAAATTTTAGAGTGACGGTGTAAGCAAAAAAATATTGACTTAGGAAATGTTTTTCTATTCTCTGCTCTAATATTTTCACTCTCAAAAATCATTCAAAGATCACGTAATCAAACTAGTTTTAATACGCTAGTGCATTAAAGAATAAAATTATATAAAATTATGTAGAGGTTATGATTTACAAAGTTAAATGATATTTACAAAATGAGTGAGCAAACCTCTCATCAAGAGACCAAAGGTTGCTGACGGGCTAATACAAATTTTGCTTGAAAAGTCCTTTCTGTGTAAGTTACAGCATACTAAAAGTAGTAAAAAAATTATCTTTTATTAGAAGAAGATAGAAAAACAAATTAATAAAACATGTTACAATAAGGCATTTAAGAGATTTTCAATTAAGTTTGTGCCTTTTTAGAAATGATGAGAAACCGTATATTATTATATACATATATACACATTCATACACATAGTTGTGAAAAGGGGGCACTAACTAATAAACTCAAATGTGATGATATTCCATCTTTTTTCCGCAATGTAAACATGTTCATATTATAATTCAATGTTATATATATTATGTTGTATTATTAGGCACAAGCAAAAGCAGTCATAACGTTTCATATATTAAAAAGCAGTTAATTACTACACCCTTTTCCTTTTTAGTTAGAACCATACACACTAAAGTATACCTTAAAACTCGTCCCGGAAAACAAGGTTTTATTTTAAGTATGTATGTACTTTATAGGAAGGTTGTCATGGTCAGCCATAATTTTAATATATACGTAAAGTAAAAGAAAAAAATTTTTTTAATGTTTTTTTAACGGACTAAAAAGTATAAAATAATAACTAGCTATTAAAATACTAGTATGATTGGAAACAAAAAACATTGGGCGCGTACAGCAGACATTTCGTTTCGAATCTTACAAGTATTTTAATAGCTATTAATTTCTTTTATACTTTTTAGTCCGTTTTACAAATATCATAAATTAAAAAAAAAATTTTTTTCTGTTTTTTAGGGTTATATGAATGCATTGTCATTCACTTCTGTGCTATGGTCCAAATTTCAAGTCTGTTGCTTATTGGGAAGTTAGTTTAAAATCAATTAAAAAATTCCACTCAGATTTACAAAAGCAAGTTAATAAAAACATGTAAAAAAAACAATATTTTCCATGCTTCTGCAGCCAAATACGTCTTTTCTTGAATTAAGTATTGAGATCGTTGACGCAAAAAATTTACTCATGATAAGAACCGTGCAGTTTTAAAAAATAATTCGTAAAATCTAAGTACAAATATCTGTGGAAGTAATGTTTGCTACTTAATTAGACAAGAAGTAAAAGTGCATTTTTTTAACCGGGTTGGGTCTTTCCCACCAAGATTGGTCTATAGCTAAAAATTTATGAAAATATATCCTGAAATGCATAAAAATGATTTGTCAAATAAATTGATATTAAAAGCTCAACTTTTTTCCTTTATTATTTGAAATCACAATTCGAGAGTGTGAAATTTCCATTGTGACAAAACATTTTACAAATATAGCCGCATAATTTGCGGTAGGTTTTAGGACCTTATCATAATTCACGATCTTTTACGATCGAAATGTGTACCAAATGGACGATAACCTGGTGGATGTCACCGAAACTAAACTTGTTATGGAACTGAATGACCCGATTGGCATATTTTCAAACAGGAACTTCACCACATTCAACGCACTTATACTACTATTTTCAAAACACATATATACTACAAATAGTTTCAAAATTTTTAGCAGGAATGATAGTTCGTTATTTTTAAGAAAAATAAATAAATAGAGATGTAAAAAAGCCTATACCTAGACAACTCTCCGCAATGTGTATTGTAATGAGACGGAAAGCTAATTATAAAATATTCATACATATTTTTAATTTGATTTTCATTTTTCATATATAATACGGCGAAAAATTCACACACCCTTGAGAAAAATTTAATTTAATTTTTTATGCCTATAAACCCATTTATTTATTTTATACCTTTTGGCACTTTTTTATGTTATAATCGGGTATGTAAATCACAATTTGTAACTTACTTTGGCTAACAAAACTTCAGTTCAAATTAAAATAAAAAAAATTATTTTATGCTTATCTGGGTTAAGTAAAAGTTTGTTTTAAAAAAAAACTTAAATCAAAAAGAAAACCCACTTCAAAAGCATAACTTTGCCAAAACAAATTAATATGCTCTAAAAAGTAAAAAACAACGATAATATAATGTAGTTAAAATTATTGTTATTTTTGGAGCCAAGGAAACAGTGACAGAACAGTTTGCTACATTAGCTTGACTGACACCGACTCCAAAAATAACATTAATTTTAACTACATTATATTCTCGTTATCTTTTACTTTTTAGTTTATATTAATTTATTTTGGAAAAGTTTTCTTTTGAAGTCGGTTTTTTTTTTATTAAAAGTTTTTTTTTTGTTTTGTGATTTTTAGTTAATCTGAAGTACACTAACTATTTTGTCACTACAAAAAGAATCGTCGAAATCTGTTGGCGTGATATTGAGTTATTCGTCCTCTTGTCGTGCATACTTTAAAATACAAATTTAAGACTTTTATGGTTTTCTCATGGATGCCGTGGTTAAAACTGGACCAAAATAAAATGGGACCACACGGGAAAGATCACCAGCTTTTAAATAAATAAAGAATCATAAAAATCGGTTCAGCCAGTCGAAAATTCTGAGGTAACACACATTAAAAAAAATACAGTCAAATTGAAGACCTCCTCCTTTTTCGTTTGAAGTCGGTTAAAAAGACATTCTATTTAAAAAAAAAAAGTAGTATTCTTGATAAAATCATATAAAAGAATTTTTCAATGGATTTCATCATATTAAATACTTCTTATAAAGGAAATCATCTGCGTAAGATTTCATGAAAAACGTTTTCAAAATCACACTTTTTTTTTAAGAATAATGTTTAAAATAATTTTAGTTGGTTTTCTAAAATTATTTCAATTATTACAATTTTCTTTAACATTCGCCTAGTTCGATATTGAATTCATCTTTGTAAATAACTATTCTGAAGTAATTTCAAATCTTCTCGTAAATGTGAATATATTGCAATAACAATTTTTACAAAACTTTCGATAAAAACATAAACGAATATTCATGTTTTTATATATATTTGAGAACATATAAAAAACTTTCTTTTTTTTATATTTTTATTTCGATCAAATCGAAATGTGTTTTCAAACAAGAGAAAGCCATAAATATCAACATCGAAAAAAACAACGGTAAAAAAAAGTTTATCGGAAGTTTAGATTTATTAGAACTCGTTTCATGATGGGCATTCTTTTTCTAACAAAAATTAACAAATATTCGGAAAGATAAATTTTAAAAGTTTTACCTATTTAGAATAATAAATTTTTTCGGCACTAATTTCACATACTTTTCTTAGGATCCTGTTCACTCAAAAATTCACCACAAACAAGTCACTTCACTGTTTTAAAATGCAAGTTTTTCACCACGAAACTTTTCGAAAGCACAAATTTTTCTTTTGGAAACACTATTTTTCAATTTAATGAAAACTTTTTACTTCGAATTTAAATTCTCACAACGTTAAAATATATATAACCATACAACACGTATTTCTCGATATATATGTTTTCACCGTTACAGTTCGTTACAACTATAGAAGAGGAGCGTATGAACCGATTCGTGTATACCATACACGAAAATTTAACCGAACTGACGTCATCGTTATATCATATATATCCAGTCAAGATGTGGATATGTATAAATGAAAATTCAACTTGTTCGTGAAAATTCGGATTTTCGGTATATCGTATTCTGTGTATTTCAGTGAAACGATGTCGATTTATTCAAGTTTTTTTTAAATATTTTTTCGAACAATAACATTGTTAGCGCACACGATTTCAAAATCATTAATTCATTTTTTTTTTTATTAATACGATTTTTTGTTTGTTTTTTTTTTTTTTTCGATTCTAATGAAAATTTGTAATTATTAATAAAAATATTTTAATAAATAAAAAATTGATTATTTTAGTAAAAAAACTTTTTTTTGTGTAATGAATATTGTTTTCAATGAATATTGTTTTTGTTACCAATTTTCTGACTGGTTACATAATTTTTATTAAAATTTAAGTTCATTCAATCAGGTTTTTAACCGACATCAAAGCTATTAGTAGATACAAAATTAGTGTACATTTTTTATGACTTACCAGAGTGATATCCAGCCGCTTCGCTGGGCTTAAAAGTAAATATTGATAAAGATTGCTCTCGCTTATCTTCTTTCTATAACACTCGAAATAATGGTAAGGATTGTTTTACACAGGTAAAATATATGTATGGTTTTCTATTTTTTTAAATCTATAACAGTCGTAATTATTCATTGAGTCTATCAGAAAAGAAGGCGTTAAATATTTTATATTGAATATTTTTATAGAAATCTGTAATTTATGGTACGATCAAATTAAATGAATTTTTAAATTTTATTTATTTTTATTAATATATCTTTATAAATTATATATTATATCTCATGTGTTATTCTGAAGTATGAGCTATTTTGTTGTACAGTTTCATTAAAAACCATTCGCTAGTTTTAGAGTGAAAGCGTAACAAAGAAACAAACAAACAAACAAACAAACATGCTTACTTCCGCATTTATAATATAACTACACCCATCTGATAATGATTTTTAAACATTCCGAAAAGTGTTCATGGCTGTTTTTTATTAAATTAATTTAATCAATTTTTTCAATGGACGGTTTTTTGCAGGCAAACCTATACCATCATTTTCCTAGTTAAATCATTTTTCTTCTGATAAAAATTCCAATTGATTTTCAGATCGGAATAGATCTGATCATACCGCACAAACAGTTAAATCAATGTGGGTGCACCGATCTGTTAACCAATTGAAATTGGTATTAGAAGAAAGATAATTTAATTACGAAAATAATGGTATAAGCTTGCTTGCAAAAAATCTATCATTGAAAAAATTGATTAAAATTAATATAATTAACAACTGAAAACAAACAATTGACTGAGTTAATTGTTAAAATACCATTTATAGACAATGTTGATTACGCAATCGTGTTTTTTTACGTCATGGAAGTAAAGAAAGATAGTCACTCTTTGATAGATGATACATATAAATGATATTCCCATATAATAGTACACTGTATAATGATCTAAGCTAATTTGGCCCTCACGAATAAACAGTGATGTTTACGAAAAAATGTTTCAAACAAAAGTTTTTTTTTTATAATAAATACTTTTTTACATTTAAGCTTTTGTTCTATCTCTAACGGTTTACAATATGATATTTTGGTCAGAACCCAATTGATCTATGTTGCTCATTTACGAAATCGATTTGACTTTTTACGTCCTAAGAACGCTATAAAAATTTCAGCTTGATATCTGTTTTCGTTTTTGAGTTATCGTACTTACGTATAGACAGACGGACAGACAAACGAAAATGGACTAATTAGGTGATTTTAAGAACACCTACTCCAAAAATTTTTGTTTAGTATCAATATTTTTTACCGTTACAAACTTGGAGCTAAACTTAGTATACCTTGATATATTTCATATATACATGGTATCAAAGTAGTCATGAACACTTTTCGATAGAAAAACTATGGTAGAAGTGGTTAAAAATCAATAAAAATATATTTCATAAAAAATATGGCTCATATTTTTATCAGATGGGTGAAATTCGATCCTATACCGTTTCTTTAGCTATGTAGGCATAGGCAGTTGATCAACACTTTGCAAGGATGATATTGTGAGGCCTTACCTTTTTAAGTTAGGAGCCCGACAGTAGGATAAAATACATATTTGCTTGCGAAAAGGAAGAGAGATAATCGACATAGTACCTATATTTTGGTCCTATACTCAAAGAAAATCTGAAATAAAACGGTGAACCAAAATAATATAGTACATTTACTTAAAGTCGGTTTTATTTTATTTTTATTGTTTATTATGATTGGTTTTTTTACCATATTATGTTGAATGTAATTTTTTCTAAAATTATTTTGAATAAATTTAAATAGATTTATTGAACAAATTTTTAATTATTAACAAAAAATAATAAATTTAATGGAAATTTGATTAAAGCTTACTTTTTTTCTTTTCTATCGATTTTTGACGAGTAATTTTTAAAATTTATCGTACTATTTTGGGTTTTAGAAAAAAGAAAAACATTTTTTTTTAAATTATTCAATTTATATACTTTTTTTGTTTGAGAAAACGGAAAACTCACAAATATTTATTAAATATTTATAAATATTATTGGGGGTCGCTAAACCGCACAAATAAACAAAGTGGTTTATACAAATTGACCACATTTATGAAAATATTCATCAAATGATGAAATTTGCAGGTCCAATAACCTTACTCAAAAGGTATAATTAAGCAGAGTTCATAATATTAGAAAACCTCTTGCGATTTAATTAAGGCATTCACTTAAGACAAAATTGGGAAACGAAAATAAATCCTAACCTAATTTCAGCACGATGAAAAATTTCAATTTTCAAAAGAAGTGATTTTCTATATTTTTTCGAAACAAACTTCCAAACAATAAGTAGCTTTCTAAACTTGAGGTTTTAGGGAATTTTTTTTATTTGGCGATACTCAGATTTTCTTAATGGGACGCCTACAATGCGTCTTAGCACAGTTGGGGTCCATTAAAATCTAAAGTGGCTGATTTTTTCAATAATGGACTCCTGGGTTCAGTCGCTATGAAAACTACTGGACTTCATATGTTTTAGTTTTTATTTAGCGCAATCAGGTTTTTTTTGTTTTTTTAAATTAATTTTTCTATTTTAATTTTTATTGACGGCACAGTACAATTTAACACACATATAGTTCAAACCTCACGCAACACCAGCTGCAAATGTGTTTTATTAATTAGTATAGTTAAAAATGTAACAAGTAAAAGAAAATGAAAAAATTGCTCGCATTTTGCTAAAACCCCATGGAATGTGTTTCTTAGGTGTCAAATATCATTAGCAAGTAACGAGTTGGTGGCGCAAATGTTTCTATTTGTTAATAAACAATAAATTGTTGCTTCAATGAAACGCTCAATGTTAAAGTTGACTTACAAAATTAATTATTAGGCAATTTGAATTACGTATACGTTATACATGTATAATAGTTTTCGATTAGTTGACAAGCAATTAACATTTACGTCATAAAAGTTGCCTATTTACTAATTTTTTAAGTGATATTTAACATTGATCGTTCAATTGAATTAAAAATTTATTGTTTATTAACAAACAGAAACATTTACTGACAATGCCTTACTAATGATATTCGACACCTAAGAAATACATTCCATGGGGTTTTAGCAAAATGCCAGCGGTTTCTTTCATTTTCTGTTTTTAGCTGATTTTTAAACAACTTTTACTGTACTAAATGTATTTTAACAATGCTCTATATTTGCATGTTTTCATTCAAAAAGCATTAAATTATTGTTACATACGTATGCTAAAAAGCACAACAAATTTCCAGTTGGAATGCATACTTCTCTTCAGGAATGGTTTGATGAACTAATAATAACATTTCATTGGGGAGAGAACTGCAGTAAAGTATACTGGCAAAAATACATTTTCTTTGTAGTTATCATTCCAAGATGTTGTAAATAAAGGTTGTTCAATGATTATGTAATTGGTGCAAAGTATCTAGTGAGTGTAAAAGAGACGAAACAAGAGTGATCGCAAGATTTAGGTTGTATACTTTTAGATGAGAGAACACCAAAGTTAACAGGCAAACAGGTCCTCAAGAATAACTCTCAGTAATTAAAAAAAACTCGACCGACTCCACCGAATGTCACGAAATTCTTTTCGGATCATATTGCCGATATTCGTTTATGTTTTGCATGCGCGATTTCGATCAGGAAAAAAATTACCACGAACGTACGTACACACACACACATACTTATTCTTTAAATTGGTGTTAATGCATTATCCTGACCATGAAACTTGAAGATATGTTGGAAATTTCTATTTGGAAAATCGAACCATTTACAGTAACTTCCTTTACTGGAAAGTTAACAAGGAGCAAACGTGTAAGTTGGGCAATAGAATTGAATCAGTTGAGAGTCTTCTAGAGGAGTGTTTTGGAACAATTGGTAAACTGGTAAATAACTTCAAGAAGACAAATTTTATGGTGAATTTGAACTTTTCTTGTGGTTTTTCTTTCAATTATTTTGTTGATAATTTGAGTTTGTTTTTATACCATGTATATATCAAATATATCAAGGTATATTGAGTTTGGTCCCATTTTTATAAAGCTTAAAAATATTCATGCTAGAGTTCTATGAAACCAAAGTGCCACTGCGAAAGAGATATATATCTATATGGACTCATATCTGCATTCTCTCTTGCTCAATAACTCATTGAACGTTGCGAACATAATTTTAATATAGGTAATCATAAAATTACCTAATTAGTCCATTTTCTAGTCTGGGGAAATGAGAATTCCAGATTGAAAAGAGATATCAAGTTGAAACTTTCACAGCGTGCGCAGGACGTAAAAAGTGAAGTCAAGTTTTAAAATAAGCAACATAGATTAAGGTCTTGGGTTCGTAGGATCGATTTTGTAAACCGTTAGAGATAGAATGAAAGCTTCAGTGTAAAAAATGTTCCTTATAAAAAAATAAACAACTTTTGTTTGAAAAATTTGTTCGTAAACATCATGAATGTTTGATTTTTAGCATCCAATCACATTGTAAAATAGACAGCTTACAAAATTTAACTAACATTTTGCGGTTACATACGACATAACTATATAGTGGAAAGTTGATTAAAACCACTATGTAAACATGATCGTCAACTTTTCTACATACATAAAATTTATAAATAAACGCAAACGGAAAACCTACAGCAACGCCAACGGAAATGAGCTGTACTTTTCTTGTTTTTTTTTTTTTTTTAGAAAAAAAAGATAACTGTCAAAACCATGAAAACATGATATATTTTCATATACAATAAATTTTTCGTATTTAGTTTCTTCACATATAATAAGAAAATATCTATTCTACTCCTTATAGGTCTAGGGCCCGTGTTATTTTTCTTTGTCGGCAATATTTCTATCAGGAATCCGGGAAAAATTTTAATTGCGAGGTGAGCTTAATGTTGAAAAATATTCATTGAAAAAGATATTAATCAAAAAAGAAGAAATTGAAATAAAGATGAAAATTAGAAAATTGTGATGTCCGACAGTGGATTTTTCGTTATTCTGTGTGTCAGGAAGAATGGTTTTTGGATTATTAATTTTTAGACTAGGTTGAAAAATGGGTCTGGGTGCCATTCACAACCCTTGTAAGAATTTATCTAAAAACCATCTCTACTTCGATAAGTATCCTTTAAGTTTACTTCGTAATGAAGTTGTTTTTCTTAAATCTGAGCGTCATTTATGTCTATACAAAACTGGGTTATTCATTCAACTAAAAATTAGTTAGTTAAAAACGATTTGAAAAAAAGGCATAAGAATTTTGATACATACCTTGACTCAAATGAAATAAGTTTATAGAAGAATACAAGTTTGGCATCTAAGATGGCTTTATGAATAAGAAAAATAAAACATGGTTTCTATGGTAACGGCTTATATGTAAAAGATAAAAGGAGAGTTCAGTATGAACGACCTATTTGAAGAGCCCCTTATGGACAGTCATTGTGAATGGTAGATATTACAGTGCAGTGTGAAAAGTTGACATATCAACTCACCTTTAGATAATATTTCACAATTTTCGTAGTCATAACTTGTTCTTAGACTATTCTGACGTTTTGAAAAAAATTGAACAGTGTTACATTTTTTGATGTTAAGGAATTTCATTTATTTGTATTCAAATAAATATAAGTTTTGATTTTGAAAACAAATTTCATAACTCAATCTCTTTCTGGGATCATACTTCGAGCAGTCAAGTCTATCAGTTAATTTGAAGAAACCAAAAATGTTGTTATCCAAAAGATTAATTGTTTTGCCAGCCTTTTATAGAATTTTCATTTTTTTTTCGTAGAAATGAAAATGACTGATCAATCACTGAAAATGTGAATGCGACTTAACATGTATTTATTTTTCGTAAACCTTAGAAAAAGAGGAATTGGAAAAACAAATTTAGGCTAGTCGGATATTAATATAAACAAATTAATTTTTTAACTAATAAACATTTCGGGCTAGGGACTTGTCTACACTAATATTCTTTGAATACAGTGTGCTCTGGCCCAAGCCCTATTATAGACCTACAAAAATATAAATGTCAAAAATTTTGCTTGTTTATAACACACAATCGTCATAATAATAATATGTTTATAAATATTCGTTTTTCTTTCAAGAAAAATTAGGTTATGTGTATGATGATTACTTTACTGAATATATGTATTTGTTGGAAAATAAATAAGAAAATATATACGATTTAACAAATTAAATTTGATATATAGTCATGATAGTAATAATAATACATAGGCAGTAGTCGCGAACAACTATAGGATGCTCTGTTTTAAATTAGTGTAGGCACTGGGCCAGTTCAAGTATTCCAAATTATTTCACGAACTTTCTTTTTTGATTTTTACAAGTGAAATGTACAAAATCCCCGAAAAATGTTTCGGGTACGGAACGCTAAGCTCATTAATACATATCTAATAACACTCTCCGTGAAATTACCTTTTTCCTTAGAGCCTTTCGAAAACTGATATGATTTTGCAGATCAGCACCCATTTTTCAGTTTTTTCGAATACGGAACCCTAAGCTCGCACTTGAAACGTACTTAAGAACAGAACAAGAACCTTTGAAACCTTTTTTCCTTATAGTTTTCTTCAAACTGAACCGATTTTAAAGATCATTTTCTATTTTTTAGTTGTTCTGGACACGGAACCCTACACTCACACTTGAAACATAGCTTAGAACACTCTCCATTGAATTAATATCCAAACGAAACAAAAAAATTAAAAAATCGGTTCATTCCATACATCATGAATCATTCTATTACTATTGATTTTAGTGTCCCAAAAAAATGGTATATTTTATAAAAATGATCAATAAGTTTATGTCAAACTGTCTGTTAGCTAGTAACAACAGTCTTCATCTCTTCAAGCTAGTCCACAACAGTAGTTGGCTCAAGCACATATGGACTATACACGATAGATATGCGATCATCATAAACAAATCCTCAATTTAAAGCAAACGCAAAGAAATATTCGTTTTATTCATCACTTCGCTTTATTTACACGTTTATATATTCCAACAAGTACAATTAAATTTTCCACCAATAAAATGCATGCGACTTAACAAAATCAATCTCTTTCATAGAAGTAATGATTTTGTTTGTTTAACTTCAGTGATTTTTTATCAATGAATTCATATTTTAAGTTCAATCCCCACTTTGTCAACTTCGGGATGAGGTTGCCATTACCTTATTTTTTTCTCGGGAGCTGTGAGATTACAAGATAATTAGCTATAAGGTTCGCGATTTCGGAAATCAAAGCATGTTAAAACTCACTGTCCTCTCAGCTATTTTTTACAATATTAAAAAATATTCTCGACAGAATTTAAAAAAAGTAGGATAAGTAAAAGGAATGTTTTAAGACTAAAATAACTATAAATCAATTTCTACCTATATACTAGAGTGTATTATTGAACTTTTTCAATAAGAGTATAAACTTTGATTCGGCTAAATGAAAATGTTTATTCATTTGAAGACAAAAAATATATTGATTTTCATAATTTTCATCATTTTCGATTTAGTCCATCATTGAATATTAGAAACAATGAAATAGAAATAACTTCTACTTTACTAAAAATAAACGCACATGGATAAAAATTCTCTTCAGTATTTGTTTAGTAAATCGAACTTTGCCTCCATATATTTTTCATCTCATAGAAAACAATTTATGTCAGCAATCAGTCAAGAAACTGGAGAATGGATCAAAGTACACATTTCATCCTTGGTACAACATTTAACGCTATAATAATATTTTTAGGCAAGCTGTATATTTATTATTTTATGTAAAATAATAGTAATAATAATAATAATAATGAACTAAATTTGTTATGTACACATTAAAAATAATTTATATGATGCATAGAAAAATTACTGTAATAAAATACCAAAGCGGAATAAAAAAAAATTAAAATAAACATGTGTACGAGAGTATTCATTCTGAAATTTTATGTGTTATATTGTTGTTACATTGTTGATACATTGTTATGTTTCGTTATATTCATGTTAATATTACATACATACTATATAAATCATATTGTTAGAGCAAACAATATATTTGTAATGACATATTGTTTTCAATATATTTGAATCCAAAATTCCTTTCGGTCAAAACCAAGACCTAATTATTCAATTGACCATATTTACAATAGAGATAGATAATCGATTCGTGCAAATTAATTCGACTTCTGCTATTTATGGTTCAAAATAATTTGAATGATATTAATTAAAATTGGAAAGAAAAAAATATTTTATTTTACATTTTTTCCTAGAACCTTTCACAAAATCGTGAAAATTGGTTAAGCAAGTTTTTCGTTTTAGACTAAATATAACGAAAAATATGTTTCGATTTATTGTTTTCGAGAGATCAGCTTTACGGTGTTCAAATTTAAACTTCATCGCATTAATATCGTCATATCTTAAAATACATAGACAACACGAATTAATAAATCCAATTTTCGTAATTTTTGGGTCAAAATTACTTTAGAAAAATACTTTCATTAATTTTACTAATAAAATAAAATTTTCAATATTTTTCCCCTTAAGAACGTTGTAAAATTCCATTAGAACTTTTCATTTTTATTGATCATTTGTGTTGTTTACTTTAATAAAGTATACAATATTTACTTACCGTAAGTCTCTCGATTATAATTGACGATTTTATTATGATACAAACAGCAAAAACTATTTGTATATAGACAAATATCTTGTCGAGTAGTTTTAATTAAAGAAAATTTAAAAAAATACTAACACCAAATTTCGAACCCGGACTTCGTGGGTTCATGCCAAGCGCCCTAACCAATTAGGTGCCTGAAACAATTTTCATTTAATTATCATGAAAACATGGCTTTAGACTAACTTTCCACGATTTCACTTGTGAAAATCCGTTTCGAATTGTGAATCTCAAGTTCTCAGCTTCACAGGACTTTTAAATCCAACGAAATAACAACGTTATATCTTAAAAACAAAAACAATACAAATAAGAAAAGCCGATTTTCATCAATTTTGAGACAAAATTTCCAAATTTTTTTAATACTTGCTTTTTATCTCGGAATCGTTCGTGATACTGATTTATCTCAATTAATTTACTAAATAATTGATTTAGTGAATCATTGATTCATTCAGGGAACATTTTTTGTCTTCAAGTATCCCCTTTATATAATACCACTCGCAATATAGAAATTGCGAGTCACTAAGCACAAGTACCCCACATGCTATCCTATAAGTCCCTTTCAACCGCTTAGACCAACCTCTGAACACCTAATTTAATTCCACACTTGGGACATTAACGAAGGTATTCCACACTTGAGACAATAAGGAAGGAGGCCTTTAGTCCTCCTCCCTTTTTCAAGATTTATTGCCCGAATGGCCATGGGCCCACATTACATTAAAAAATAGTCTATGATTAAAAAATTAAAATAGAAGTGAGAAGGTTTATGGTGAAAGTTTTCAGTTTTTACTGCAATTTTCATAAAAGTTTACATCGAAAGACAAATCGTTTCTTTTTAGCTAATGTTGGAGAAAAAAAGTAGTTTGAATAGTGTATTTCCTATTTTCGAGGAGGCGTGACATAAATCTACTGTAAAAAATCCAATTTAAAAAAACCACATCATTCTACAGTAAATAGAAATGAAAAGGATAGTTTTAGGGATTTTTTTCCTATTTTCGGGAAGTTACTATAGATAGATCCTAAAATTAAAATAAATACAGAAAATAGTATGTCCAATTCGGATATATACGCTATATAATTATAATGAATTTATGGATATTTCTAGTGTATTTTAGGTAAAATAATTCATATTAATTTTTTTTTCACGGCGTTTCAATACTTGTATTTTTATCAAGTAGACAAAACAAATAAATCAATTCTAAAATAAAATAAAATAACTTTATTAAAATTAGTTGACTCCTTTTTAAATATCTCAAAATATGAAATTTTGGTAAGCTATAATATATAATAATATAATCTATAAATATATAGGAGACTTTCTATAGATATAGATAGATAGATAGTCACTCATCACGATATCTCTGGAACTATAAGACCTAGAGACTTGAAATTTGGGAGGAATATTCCTTTTGCCAAGTAGAGGTCAGCTAAGAACGAAACGATTTTACGAAATTCCACCCACAAGGGGGGTTGCGGGGGTGTTCATGAATAGAAAATTCATATTTTTCAATTATGGCTTTTAATAGTTCAAAACTTGGTCAGAATGTTTTAAATTACATTTAGAAATTTTTTTAACCTTCGGAGGGTAGAAAGGTGTAGCGAGAAAGTGGGAAGGAAATATCGAATATTTACAAATATACCTAAGTGGGGTATCAAATAAAAGAGCATGACGTGTACATTACAAAACTGTTATCCAACGCAAGGAAATGTGGAGGGAGGGGTGCAAGTGAGGATGTTGCCCAGCAAAGCGGGCGGGTAACAGCTAGTATAATATATAAGCTATAATTTGAATAACCTAACCCTACCTTGAAAATGATTAATTCCCCATACCAATCTTCATTCTCTATTTCAGCCCCTTCAAGTTTTATTTTCTCGACAAAAACTACAAATATGCCCTTTTTCAAGATCCCTTCTTCTATCTCTAAACCAAAAAACCATCAAAATTAGCTTTTTAGGCGTGAAAGCGTAGTATTCAGCCAGACAGATAGAGTTACTTTCACATTTATAATATTAGTAAGAATGGCGAAATCAATGCCGTTGGCAATGAACTAAGCATATTGTCATATTTTGAAATAGATAGGCCATACAAACCTGATTATTAAAATTACCTTAAAATGGTTTTCATTAAAATTGAAGCTTAAGTTCTCAACCAATTGAATCGAAACTTTTATAAAATTAAATAAACAACATAAAACTAGATTTTGAGAATTTATTCAAGGTATATTTGTATAATGTTGAAATAAATATTTACCTATAAGACTTTCTTTCGGATATATTCACTATAAATGAGATTTTTCCATGAAAATCAAAGTAGTAGCAGTAGCTAAACATAGAATTTTCATAAGGTAACATATATTTATTTGATGATAGTACCTAGTTGGAGTAAAACACACAAAACGTTTTACTATTCTGATTGTAAATTGTGAATATTCAAACCTATAAATTTCAAAAAATAATTCAAACATCATACATACATTCATTAAAATATTCGTATATGCAAACACATTCAGTATACTTATATATAGGAGTCAGTATTACATGGACGATATTACTACCTTGCATATATATGAATCATACTTTACATATTCTAAGTTACATAGATGTATTCTGTGTTCACCTGGATATCTAACTTGTACTACTGTAGATATAAAATTTCAATTTTTGGGAATATGGATGTAATACTATTGATGTATTACATAATAATATTGATGTATCTCCACATACAACGCGTGTGAAATAACATGTCTAATAGAATCCAATGTAAAGTATCATCCATGAAGGTTATAAAGAAGGAGAACGATCGCTACGTGTTAAAGCATTAGCGCGCCTGTCCCTGAAAATTTGTAGAATTTATAGTTCATTTTTAAGCCACCAGCCGCGCTGTCATCAAGAAGTAGTATCTGCGAAGTTAGCTGTTTATGAGTACAAGTAGATGAAGTTAGTTGTATAATGTACAAATTGATATATCATTTCAAATTAGCGCACAACAGCCCGCTTTTATTGATACTACTTAGCGGTCGCAGCGCCTCACTTATTTTATCCATATTTCGGGGACAATATTTTCTATAGCAATCGTTCTCCTTCTTATAACCTTCATGATGTATGATACAAGCTTTACAATATAATATTCGTAAGGTAGTACGAGCACGAAGACAATTTTAGATTTAGGATTGAAATAATTTGTACCATATTTTCAACTTTGATGATGAATTTTGTTATAACTTCATTCATTTCAGGAGAGGAGAAAAATGGCGATATGATCGATAGACGTGTTAATTATTGCTGCGTTAAAGTTAGTTTTAAATTTTGAGTGTAATATAATTTTCAATACCGTTTTTTGTGAAAATTCAATTGAAAATAATTTTTGAGTTTTGTAACAGTACTTCAGAAAATAGTTTATCTAGTGTATTTGCTCGAATAAATTGACAATTAAGTTCATAAAGTTATGATCACCTGGTGATGACGTGAAAACTTGCATGGCCCTTGCAGTTAGTATAAGTGCTTTAAACAAAAAATTGTGAATTGTATTTTAATTAGTGGATATTGTTTTTGGAAATTTTACTAATTAAATATCTTTCAATTTTTTTATAACGAACAATAAATTTTTTATCAACTACAGCAAAAATATATACTTATTGTAAAATAATATATAATAATAATTATATTCATAAAAATTGTGTGTATAAATAATTCTTTCGTGGCGCAATCACCAAAGGCGCGATAACATACGCTGGTTCGAATCTGAGTGCCGTTAAAAATTTTTTATTTTTTGTTTGTTTTTTCTTCATTCTCTTGATACATTTTAATATTGCAACTATAAACATTAAAATATTTAACATAAAATATTAAAAATAAAAATGAGTTTAAGCAATGAATGTCCTGCTTGAGGCAATAACAAAAACATTTAACGAAAGATTTGAGCTAAATGAAAACAAAATTATGACTGAAATAAGGGAATTCAAAGATGCTTATCAGCCATTACAAAATAGGTGTACACAACTAGAAAAAGTGCTTTTTGTACAAAATGAAACGATACTGTTACTTGAAAAAAAGATTAATAGTAATAATATAATCATCCACGGAATAGATGAAACAACGGCCACCGAGGAATCAAATCTTGAAAAAAGTGTACTGGATCTGTTTAATTCCAAGTTGCAAATCAACATCAAGGAAGCTGACATTCAGCAAATTTATAGGCTAGGAAAACAATTACCAACTCATATCCAAGACCTATTCTTGTTCACCTTTTGAATACAAAATTCGAGCAATCTATTATGCTGCAAAGGGTAAAACTTAAAGGCACTAAAATTTATCTCAATGAGGCTATACCAAAAGCTTTAAGAATTAGAGATGCCGAAAGAAGAAAAAAAAAGATAGAGAATACAAAATTGACATCAAAAAAGAGGACAATACCATAGTCGTCGGAAGAGGGCGACTGCTCAGCGGATAAAATCATTCAAGAATTAAAAAAATCAACAGTCGGCAATTCGTCCAAATACATGTCTCCCATTAATAAAACTTTTCGTCTTGAATTGTCAAATTATAACATAATTCACCAAAAAATTATTGTGCCTGCTTATACATCCGTAATTAGTCAGGCACAACGGGATTTGTTTGTTTTCAATAATTTAATAAGGTTGAAAATTTAATTTAAATAGTTTTTTTTAATTTCAACGAACTGTTTTTGGAGAAATCTATGAAATATCACCCATCTAGTTTTTTTCTTTTGAAGTCATTTATTTATATAAATAGTCAGGCACCCCCCCCCCTTAAAATTTTCAGGCTTGATTGAAACCTAGGCCAACTTCATAACAAAAAATCCTAATTTAGTTGTAAGGAGAATTTTGTCAAGTATGTCTCACGTTAAAGGGGGGGGGGTCAGCGAAATGTGACATTGTGTGACAAGGGGTAGGGGGGTCTTTGCTACGATATATGTTAAAATTTAAAATATAAACGCAAATTTATTTATAAGAACAAAAAAAAAGTCCATAAAAATCAAGGTTTTTTTAACTGTTGTTTTATTTTAATAAAATTTTTAACTGCTGTTTTATCTTAATTATTTCTATTGAATTATAAAATATGTGACGTCATACCAAGGAGGGGGGAGGGACTCCAAAAAAATGACCATCTAAGACAAGGAGGAGGGAGGGATTAAAAATCCTAAAATTGGTGTGACGTAATTAATGGATGGTTCCTCATTTTAATTAGTCAGTAATAGCGACCGATATATACAGGATGTTTTTTTTAACTTGATATGTGCGTAAAACTCGAAAAATTTTATCGAGAAAAATTCTTCAAATGAAAAATGTTAATTTTCAAATGCATGCATCTCATACGGGTATCTAAGTAACCAATCTAAGTTTTCCGGTTCAATTAAAACTTCCTTCTTATTCATAACTAAACGTTAGACGAACACTTTAAATTAGAAAGTTGTTCTTTATAAAAACGCAAAGATTTTTTAAATGTTAAACAGAAGTCGATAATAATATTATATCAATGTTTTATTAATATACGAACTGAAATCTTTATTCTTGTTTACTGTAGGAAACAGCATCTAGCGGATGGGGCAGAATACGAGTGCTGCACTCTTCTGAGTGCCCAGTGGCATTTTCAATTTATTTTTTCTTTGATTTATAGTAAGCGGACTTTCTGACCAATAACTTAATAAATTAATTATCATTTTAAGCATTCATGTTTATTGATCGCTGATATAAGACCTTATTTTGATTCAGGGTATATACGGAATTTTGCATTTAAAAAGTTGTTGTCTTTTTATTTCGCAGCTCAGAAGTTGCTTCCTGTTTGATAAGTAAGTTCTTCTTTGCCTTCATATAAGTAATGTTTCAAAATTTACAAATAAGATTGAAGAATATTAAATGTGATATAAGCTATATTGGTTGGTGCATATTTTTATGTAAGCTATTTAGATTTTTGACACATCGTTGCTCAGCTTAGCAATAAAGTAACACTATATATATATGTATACACTAACCAATTCACAAGTTGCATCACATAAAAATTTAATAAGATACCATCACACCACTATTTCATTTGTTGTTCACACAGAAATGAACAAACCATATACCATATACCCAGAACCAAACCCCCATATATACCTATTTGTTACATATTAAAGTGTGTATTCTATATCTTTGTATATAACATAATCGTTGGTGCGTCTGTTTGTAATCGTATAAGTTCTGAATCACCGACAGACCGATATCAACTTCACACAATTTATTTGTTTTGTCTCCCGATAATGTTATAATCTTGCAAACGAAAAGAGTCACCCGTTTTTTTTTGTATCCAACTTCATGACAAATAAGACGTGAGGGACCTAATAATATATTCTTTTTTTCAATTCTCTTTAATTTAAATCAACTCGACAAGTGAATTGTCTTTATATAGTTTACGCCATTGCATCATAAAAATATCAATAATAATAATAATAATCGAAAGACTTTGCTGTTTTAATTTGAATACAAAATTTAGTAAACAAACATAAATAATGTATAAATCAGTTATTGTTGACAAAAAAACAAACCAAAGTTCTTTGAGTTAAAAAATTACATATCGTGTCAAGAGCACATGACCCAATAGGTTGAAATGCTTAGCAGGAATCCAAGATTCGATATCTGGTATGTGCGTATTCTTTTCAATTCCCATTTACTAGCTATCTTTATTACGATGCGAATAATGATGCTGGCTAATGCAACGAAAAAGAAGCCTTTTTTCATTTCAAAGTTGGAGTTGTCCAACGAAGCGAACGGGTAATAGTTAGTATATATGTATGTGTCTAATATCCCAGAGTTCTTAACCTATATAATTTTCAAATGTAGAATAAAACAGGAGAATGCCATACACAACCTCATACTATACTACAATGCTTCACTTCTCACGGGCTATCCATCCATATTCAAACTCTATAACATTGCACATATTGTTTTTCAAACTTCAACGAATCGTTTATATTATGTTTGAATGTCCGTCTTTTCATTGTACATTTGAATTCAACAAAAATTGAAACGATATTCAAATAGTAAAAGAAAGAATGCTGATTTTTAAATCCGTAGCTCTTTTAATAACATATTGGCTGAAAGCCAATGCTTAAATTTTTGGCGTGAAATGATACATCAGAAATCATTTAAAAAAAATTCTCCTATTTGTAAAAGTAAGTTAAAACACCATGGCGTCAGTTTTGAGCGGTACAGATGAGTACAGGTGAGAATATGAATAAGACATCCCTTGGTCTGACATCATTGGTGTCTGATCCCTACTCCAGCAAATATGTACGGCGTTGCTGGATACTAACGCTACATAAGTATTGGAAGCGAATTACATAAACCAACAGTACAGCTGTACAGAAATAAATCCCATAACTTCAGTGCCGGCAGTTAAAAAATCTCACGTCAATGTCGGAAGCAATACGTGGTTTATTTTTGTGCGGCATTTATGCAATGCGCTTCGAATACTTATGTAGAGTTAGTATCCAGCAGCGTCGTACATACGCTGGTGTAGAGCTGGTGCAAAGACGTTGCTTATCAATTTCGGGGTATCAAAATTTTTGATTTCCTAACACATGGTGAAGATGGTGGGAGTGCAAGTAAGTTTAATGTTTAAAGTATAAAAGGTATATCGTCTTAGTTAATTGCGCTTCCACCATTTACTTAAGATAACACTTATATAGGGTAACACAATCACAAAATCACCTTTACTCACATTTTTCGAGAGTATTAATCAAAAATTATTTTTTATCCGTTAATAACAGTTAACGTCATAATAAAAAGGGTAAGACTATTCTTTTCACTAAATTTAAAAAATTATCTGCTATCGACAAATAATTGTTCTTGTTGTTGTGTCCAGAAAGCGGTTTATTGAACTTAAAAGTAGTTTTTTTTCAAAATCCCCAATGATAAGATTGAAATTTAAAAAGAAAAAAACGATGCTTGTAAAAAATTATCGTCGAATAACTCGCAAACTTGAAATCAACAACTCGAAAAAATTTTTGATACATAGATTATACAAAAGATTGGTTATAGTTTTTAAAACTTCGGACGTGAAGAAAGCAATACTCATCGATTTATGGCTCACTGAATGTGGCCGACAGCAGAATTCGAAACATTCGACGTACAATAAGAAAAAAAATGGCAAAGTATTCGTTGATTAATCATACGAAAATAAATACGAAAATTTGTTTTCGATTTTCAGATAAACCAACAATGTCGAAATATTCAAAAATAACGTTTGTTCCTCAAAGTAATCTATCTTACTGAATATAACTCGGTTTGCTCGTAAAGGTTCTCCCTTGATCCCCAACGCAGCCTTTGACCTTGGCTTAGCGTCACAGAAAATAAAATTTCATAAATTGTAAGAAAACTTTCCAATTTCCCCCGTAGGTTTCAAGCAATTCCTTGTAGATTGCAAAAAACTGTATCTTTCTAGCATGCATAAAAGTACCTCTAAAACCTATAAAAAATTAATTTTTGGGAGATTTTCCGATTTTTCGAGGGGTTGCTGTTAATTTTACTTGATTCGTGAGAAGCCCATCTTTATAGCATGTATAGAATTTAAAATCGTAATTTTGTGGGAGAGGTGATTTTCCTATTTCCGGGAGGTTTTAATAAAAAAGTTAAAGTTTTTCACTTTTTCCCATCGAATTCCGAAACCACATTTTGCTAAAATGATTAGATATCTCTAGAATTTGTATAGATCAGTGATTCAATGGGTCCGATTGAAATGAGGCTACATAGTATTTTAGATTTAATATTGAAAATGTCAAAAAAATATGCGATTCAGTTTTTTTTAAGTTAGTATGCAGACCTGTCGTTGCCTAAACTTAAGCACACAAGCATCTAACTTCGAGCAGATCAAGTTCTCTTACACAGTTAACATTTTTTGATTTCAGATTCAAAATATTTTGATCTGCATTATACAAATATTTAGTAGGTATGTGTTCGTAATATATATAATAGAAACTGGATGTTCAATTATAATTTGAAATCAATCTATTACATCAATGTTGTAAAACATTACCAATTACAACAATAATTTTACTTACAGCCCATTCATACATTCATACGTACATTGTTTGAAAGGCGTCCAGTCTATTTTAAATACATGAGTAGAGTTAAAATTACATACCAAACCAAATATCCTCTTTCAATTCAAATAATAATAATTATTATTATTGAATAATAATAATTAATAATCGATATTTGTATGTGTATGTGTGTAAAAGCGCGTGGGAGTAATCAAGAAAGTTTTATTTTATTCTTTAAGTGGAGTTTTACTTCATTTTATGTATAATACTCTTTTCCATTTAGTTGAAGAAGAATGGAAAAATACACATATACTAGGAGTCAGGTCTGTTGGATTCACGCCAAGCGTCTTAACCTTTCCGCTTAGCGTAAGAACCAGACCTTTTACAATTTCAATTTAAATATAATTAATTGATCAATAAAATATTTGAACAATTTTCCTAAGATTTTATTCAAACAGTTAGAGAGAGTTCTCCTTACATTAGAGGATACATAGAATAATTACGAACTTATTCTGATATATAGGGTGTCTTTTTTAAGTTGACATATGCTTGAATCTCGAAAAATTAGTTCTATTAATAAAAATGCTTCAAGCTACTTTTTCAGACTCAACGAGTAGCTCATTCTACTCTGTAACTGGAAACAGATAGATGTACACTTTAAATTACAAAGTTGTTATTGGTTAAAACAGTAACATTTTTTGTTTCAAATATATTTCTGCAAACCGCACATATTTGGAAAAAACGGACTAAAAAGTTTTCCCCAAAATTTGTTGTTTCGTATACCATCTGTGGAATCTAGGCATTTTTCGACTGTTCCAAGTATTCCCTATAAAAGTGATTTGTTTTTCTTTAAAGACTATTCTTGTTCGAATTTATTAAAAAAAACACTCTCAAAACGCTATTATTTTTAGCATCTTATAGGGTATTTTTAGTATCAATTATTGTCTAAACTGTTCGGCTTACAAAAAAATGTTTCGAACAAAAATGTTTGCGCTTTTATAAAGAAAAACTTTCTTATTTAAAGTGTTCTTCTAATGTGTGCAGCTATGAATTAGAGGGAGGTTTTAATTGAGTTCTGGAAAGACCATTATACATTTTTAAACTAATCTTGTTTTAGTAGGGTCCAAATAAATATTTCTTGAGAGAGAAATTATACCTAAGATTAACAATCAATTCTCGAGGAAAAAAAATTCTAAATGAATTGGCAAAACTTGGATATCGGTACAGTGAAATAATATAAAGCCTCATATACAAGCTGTATAAATTGTATTTTATTTGATTGTAGTAGTAAAGTACTACAGTAAGTAGTAAAGAACTTAGTTGTATGCAGTGTAGCTATGTATACAAATATAGAATCGATAATGAACCAATAATTTTATACTGGATCGTATGTAAAGAACTACCTTAAAACAGATGTTTATGAGCAATCATGACAACTTAACACTATCGTAAAAACCCAAATCTTAGTATTTTTTGCAAGTTTTTTCTTTATTTTTATAAAAATATATATGACAAAAGAAGTTTTTGAGAAACAAGTGGTGGCCATATAAGTATCAATCGTCTTTGGCATGATCCTACCGTCGTTGTAATTCCCATAGATAGAGAAAAAATCAAAAATTGATTTTGAACATATTTTATTGCCAATTTATTTCTCTTAATTGATACAAAAATGAATCCTTAGAGTCAATCAATATCATCATGTTGATTTGATAGGTAAAAACCTTTATACATTAAGTTAATCATTCAATACATTTGTTCACAATTTTTCGACAAATATTCTGAAAGTAAAATAAATAAATTGAAAAAATTTGTCTCACTTTAAAGGAACTACTTAATCAGATGACATTCTTTATCCTTTTTTAAAAAATATGAAAACACACTCTACGAAAAATAAAACTTCAATATTTCAATGTCGAACAAAGTCGAATCGTAAAAATAAAATAATGTATTTTCACAGAGAGAAAGAGTTTTATGTAAAATAAAAATAAAAATACTTTCTTCAATTTGACTTTTTAAAATAATTAATTCACTTAAAACTTACCCTACGTTGCCAACCAGCAACATACACCCACAAAATAAGCGAACCACACCAAGACAATTATTACATTCATTACTAACCAAAGCATCACCCATTCCTATCCTGAATGAAGATGGAGGATGTTTTTCATAATGCGCTGTAAGGAGCTGAGTTGATTGTCATAATGGCAAAGCATTCTTCGAAAAATTAAATTACGCTACAAAAGACATAAATGATTAGTTTTATTATTATATGTGTATGAGTGAGTGTGTGTGTGTGTGTGTGTGTGTGTGTGTGCGTGTGTTTGGTATGGGAGATAAGGGATAAAAGACATATCGTGTACATGTCACAGACAGATTGTCGAATCAGTTGTTTTACAAAACCATTAGTTTTTTAAAAAACACCTCCGTTATGCGTAACAGCTAAACAAAGTTCAGTTGGATTATCATTGCACTAAGCTACGTTTAAAAAAAAAATCACTACCCAAGTTTAGACGTAATGTAAACTGGCTTATTTGTAACTCAAAAAGCATTTGGTGTATGGTGGCCATTATGAAATAAATAAATCGTATAAAATTACTATTACAAACAAATATATGGAACTATAGCTGCGTCTCACGGTGTTACACGCGATTAAAATTAGCCTATGTCATTTTCTGACCGCCAAACCACCACTTCCTATAAACAAAATTATGTCAATCCTTTGCTCCATGACAAATTGACACAAACCTATTTTGTGCCAAATTTCATCCTGATCCGTTCAGATGTTCTGGTGTGATTGAGTAACAAACATCCATCCATCCATGCATCCAAACTTTCACGATTATAATATATATCAGTTTAAAAAAATGTATACTCAACCAAAGTATTAAGGGAAAATTTATTAACACAAAATTTTAAACAGCTAATCTCTGGAAAATATAATCGAATTTGGGACCACAATAGCTCGTTTGAAAATTTGTACTAGTCTTGTTTTGGAATATATTGCTCAAAAAAATTATTGGCACAAATATTAAAAAAACACAAACACAATACCCAAATATGTCAGTACAACACAATAATCAAGTTACAATACACTCTAGTAAGTTCATTAAATATTTTAATGAAAAACTTATTGCTTTCAAATTTGCTTAGAAAGCGATTATTTTGATCCACAAAACTAGTACGTTTTTTTTTATAACTCCTTTTCAAGAAAAATACAAACTTTCGATTGGTATTAACAAATTTGTTGAAAAATAATTTTTAACATATTTTTTATTTAAATAGATTCCAAAACTAGAAAGTACGATTTTTCTAATATGTATGATATGAAATGCCGGCCAGGTGAGAAAACGCCTAAAAATATGGAACAATTATGTTTTCTGACATGTTTAAAAAACGAAAAGTGGGAATGTGATAAAATTTTAAAAAAAATATGCTAGAGCTTTAACGAAGGAAGTTTGGGTATGATATTTCAGTGCGATGACTATTAAAAAAATTACTGGGTTTTAAATCCCGAAGTGTCAAATTTGCTTGGAAAGAAAAATGAACAAGCTTTCGAGGCGAAATTTGACGTAGAATAATTTTAACAATTTTGGTATAATTCTAAACTTTATATAAAATTTTAGGATAACATTATACATGCTTTCAAATGGGATATTGTGGCTTCAAGCTCGATTACTTTCGTAGAGATACAGCTGTACATAAATAGCTCGGTTATAAATAATTTTCTATCCATATATATTGTTTCATATGTAACATTATGTTCAGAGTACAGTATTTTATTAATATTTTTAATAATCACGATTATTTGTCATTTTTATTTGTACTTTTTATTCGATTATTTGTACTTTTTATTTGATATATTATTTCACATAACCTCTAATCTAACCTTATATTATTTTTAATGTTTTATATAACCTCTAATCGTTGACGCGCATTGACATTGCATGTCAAAGATCAGTAACTCTATGAAAAACCTCTAGTCAGTCGTCTTTCAGCTATTTTGCATAACAGAACTGTTTCTCAAAACAGAAATGTTTTGCAAAACAAGTAATGACTATGTAAAATAGCTGAATCAGCAATCTATCTGCGACACACACATATTGAGATCTCTATGAGAGAAGAGCTATTTTCACATGATGAGAGACGAAAGTCTTGATTTTAATTTGAACATTAATGAACTCATTATACAGAAGTTTTACTAACAAATTAAGATTTTACTGAATAATTCATTTTATTTAATCTAGAAATATTATCGTAATTATATGGTACGATCGTGTACATGTAAATTGTTCTAATGTACTAAGAACTAGACGTCATTTAACTTTTGTGCTGAGCTTTTTGCATACTAGTAAATAAATATATGGCAGGTGGTATACAGGGCGTTCTGTTATTGATTGGAGATCGTTGGCCTACAGAATAATCTCATAAAGATGAAGGAAAAAGTTATTTACCAATTTTGGATCGGAGACCTAGTTTGGGAGATGATTAACAAAATAAATTAATAAGATATTAATAACAAGTAAATAACTTTATCGAATCACAGTTCAATAATATTTTGAAGGCTGGCATTGTATTATTACATAAACTAAGAAATAATAATAATACCAGAAGAATAATAAGTAAGGTGTGGTACATAGTACATAGATACAAACAATCCCACTACTATATCATATCAATATGCATACAATAAACTAAAGTGATGATGACTCAGTCAACTATTTAAACACACACAAACAATATTATGTATTTTTTGAGTGTTTTTAATTTACGAACACCTCGTACCTGCCTTCAATATTTTATTGAACTGTGATTCGATAAAGTTATTTACTTAATTATCTCACAAACTAGGCCTCAGATCCAAAACTGGTAAATAACTTTTTTCTTTATCTTTATGAGCATATTCTGTAGGCCAATCTGCAGTCAGTAACGATCTGCAGTCAGTAACAGAACGACCTGTATACTCACACTAGGCTTTACAGATCTCTGAAGTTGGAGTTTGAATTTTGGAACTCTTGGTTCCACGATTGTTTCATTAAGTTTTTATATTCAATATATCATCATAAACATATTATGACTGAATAATAATAATAATATTTTTTATTCAATATTAGCATATAAATACTGTAGAACAAGTCAAATAACTTTTTTTTATAGGTGATTGTAAACCTATAGTATTGTAAAAAAATTTTGGTTTATTGCAAAGTACAAACATATAATCCTAATACATGTTTTGCATTCAAGTAATGAGTTAAAAATAATATATTTTGTGCAAGTGCTGTTTATAAATTCGACAATATAGATATCGCTCTTCAATCGTCAATATTCTAACTATAGTCAACTCTGTTCATCAAATGAATGATGGATCTTCGATGAACTCATAATTAGATTAAAATTTTATTGTTATATCATCGGCAACCTTATATTTTTATGGTATTATTTTAAACTACAAGATTCTCTAAATATTTTAGATAGTTATTTATCACACTCTCTAGATTCGTTGATATAGAAATATCGAACGATAAAATAATAATAAAAAGCTCAATGATCTAGGAATTTGTTGTGATTTTTGGAAACTTTGTTAATCAAAAAATATATTTATAAAGTTTTATTGGAATCTCTAGAATTATTAAATCCTTATATCTCCTTAAATAAGTTAATAAGCAAAACACAATACTTATAAGTATAGAGACGGTACATTTAAAATTTTTATAAAACAATTATTTCTTAAAAATATCGTCAATAGAATACAATGTTTTTTTCGACTAGAAATTGCTTAAAATTTCTTTTGATGGTTTTTATATTGGATAGTGCGTTAAGCCGGAGAGCCTCCGGTGCGTTAAACCGGAGAACCTCATGATAATGAACAAATCATCTGCAAAGAGCGCGGTTCAATGTTTAATTATCTTTTTTAGATCGTTCATATATAAGAATCTCGAGCCCTGCGGCATATTAGCATCCATTTGGAACCAATCCGTAGAAACTCCATTGCTTATTAAAACACATTCTAGCTGATTTTTCAGATAGGTAAAGAACCACCCTAGTGAAAATCCTCGAATACAGTATTCTTCCATTTTTGTAGAAGCAGATCATGATCAACGCAGTGGAACGCTCTAGATAGATCAAAGAAGGCAGCAATTTAGATAGATCAAAGAAGACAGAATCGAATCACCTGGTACACATGATCCTTTATATAACTTTATTATTAAATTGTTGTATTATACGAAATAATAATTTTCTTAGCCTTACTTAATTTCTATACGATTTGATTAATTTAGTATAATTGATCTTGCTGTAGATAGATATAGAAGGGTACAACATAGACATTAGTGTGACAAGGATATCAATATAAACTGAAGAAAGACAGGGTTATTAGTTATTGTTGTTCATCATCATCAAACTCCAAAACGCACACACATACACATTGGTACACATACACACATATTCTGATGACTGACTTGACGAAGAACAAACGCATCATTCATGTATCCTTCGTCCTGTTACTCCAATCAAAATAGATGTAAAATAACGCAGTAAAAAAGCTGCCATGTCATTGATATATAATTGATTTGCGCTAGTTTCTGATTTCTTTACCTTTTCTATTGATCAATGCACGAGAGTTCTTGACTAGGATTTCTCGATTTCCAATTTTTTCAGATTTTCTCTTAAAAAAAAAATACAAAAAAAACAAACAATATATGATTCGATATTAAAAACGATATAAAATTAAAAAAAAATTGCAAATGAAAGACTATAGCTGGGCATGGATGGTATTGCTACTTTTTTTACTTTTGAAAATCACCAATATTCCAGCTATTTTGAGTGGAGTATATTTTCGGTTAAATGAAGTTACGTGTTATTTCAAAGTCAAAATTAAAATTGAGTATCAAGATTAGCATCAACATAGGCTTTTGATTGTCAATATGTCTCTTTCTAAAATGTGGCACAAATCGAAACGTTATTTATAAAATTGTAAAACATATTTTTATGATTAAACTAAATTTTTACATTTATTTCAAATTTTTGTGTATTTTTTTTCAATCAAAATCCCCCATACATCATACTTTTAATAGCTTTGTCTATCTCAATACATTATAGCACTTAACATATGAGGGATAGACCATTAACTTCAATGGAAAACCCACACTACATTTTTTTTATTTAAGCAATTAGAAAGAAACGAAAATATTACACAGAAGTCAGGAAATGAATCACCCGTGATCTCTAGATACCCGGCCTAGGTATCTAGAGATCAACTTGTTTCAGTTATCGTAGATATAAAAAACTCGTAATCGTGATTTCTCAAAGAGGTATACTGAAAATAATCAAATGAAGCTCATAATGTTGCCTGGAGATATTCCAATGGGAAAAGAGCCGGTGATGTTTAAGCGGCTAATACATCACGTGATGTACGATGGTACATGATGTTATCATGTACGCCAAAACATTTGCCATAATTATCCAATGAGTAAAGTCTTTGGCCTCTTAAAATGGTTCCATGATTTTTTTTTGAGTAAAAGCATCTTGCTGAGTATAAAACCATATTTTTGATTTCGGCATGTCAAAGCGAAAGTGAGTAACTGAAAAATTTCGATTTGCAGATACACTTATGAACTACGACTAGTATTCAAAGAATATAGCTATTAGTCGCATCAATGAATGTTTTTACCCAGGAGTCTTCAATAACAGATCCGATTTTGATGATTTTTGTTTCAAAATGATTCTTTTTGTATAATATTTAAAATTAGAAACATTTGAGAAATGGGAAATAATCTGGAGAGAGAATAGGCAATGTCACGACTGAATTGAAGGCTATAACGTGGATAATTGTTAGTTATTTATATTGCTTAAGCAATATATTTACAACTTTTATAACAAAGTCACTCTTCCTTGTATTTTTCCTCCACAAAAAATGTATTTTAACTTAGTAACAGAAAAAAATTGATTTTGGTGCGGAATCCTAACTTTTTTGGAAATAAAATCCAGTGCATGTTAATTGGTGATAATGTAGCATTCTATAGGTAAAATAATTTTTAAAATCTATGCTATGGTGGTAGTGCTAGGCTATGTGAACTCAAAAATGACGGTTTGTGTATATATGCATACAAACTTTCATCAGATATTTCACCATTTTAGGGGATGAATTTCGAAAAACTGTAGGTGTCCCTTCTTAAAGGACACCTACAGTAAAATCAGTATCTTCTCGAAATTTCAAACTTCTACCTGTCATTTAGGCTGGGCATATATCAGTCGTGACCTTGCCCATTCCCACTCCAGATTATTTCCCCACTCTGAATTGTTTCTGATTTTAAAGACAATACAAAAAAAAAAAACATTTAGAAAAAAAATTCATCCAAATCGAAGCTGTTTTGAGGACTCCCCAAGTTTTTTGTTTATTCTAAACATAAAAATTATATTTGAGTCGTTGAACAAAATTTTGTTCGTAGTATCATTATCTTTAAGCGTTAATAACTTGGGACTAAATTTAGTATACTTTGATATATTTCATATATACATGGTATAAAACATGTTATTCAATTCTTGCAGTAAGCTTGATCCATAAATATGTATTAAATAATTTTCAACCTAGTTACTAACAAAGATTAAGAATTAAACAGCCTGAAAACTCTATGAATACATTGAATATCGATAGAGTAGTGACGTTAAAAGTAATCAAACAACAACAAGTAGTTGTAAATATATTTCGATCTAATCGAAACAGATGGTGTGTATTCTATGTGTATGCTCAACATCGACAAGAAGCAGATTGGTAAGACCACATTACATATCAAATAATTTTCCTTAAACCATATATTTACATCAAATGTCCGTTTGAATTGCAGTCCGTCCATCTATGTCAATCGACATCTATATATAGATATATAAAACAATATTGTATAAAGGAGGAGTATACACAACGTTCAACTTCATTGCTTCCATGTCTAAATCTTGAATAATGTTGTACACTTACTGGCATGTGCATAAATAATATATATGATGATTTTGAAACTGACCTACTAGCTACTACTTTTAAGAAAATATGCACGGATTGAATAATGCCGAGGATTTCAAATAAAACTTTATAAATACATTTTTTGATTAAAAAAGTTTCCAAAAATCACAAAAATCCTAGGTCGTCGTCACCCCCTTAAACCGCCACTCCTCTCCACCGACAAACATTCAGGTGTTGGATTTTTTACCCAACATTTGCAACTCCTTTATCGACCCTTTCCTGCTGAGTTTGTCCTGTATCGCATTATTATATTATTTTGTTATTTTCGTAGTAATAAATGCGATTAAATTCATCAGCTTTGTTGTCAATAGAAATTAATCTATTAATCTAATGATACAGATTATTTAAATATAACATTCATTAGCTGCACAGAAGTCCCGAAGAAAAAAAAATGCAATTTTAATTTAAAACAAGTGAAAACAAACAATTGACTGAGTTAATTGTTGAAATACCATGCATAGATGGTGTTGATTACTCTATCACATTACACAAACATACATAACTGATATCCCCATATAATACATACTATACAATTTACGTCTAATTTGCGCCCTCGCGGGTAAACAGTGATGTTTACGATAAAATGTTTCAAACAAAAGTTGGTTATTTTTTTATAAGGAACAATTTTTACATTTAAACATTTGTTCTATCTTTAACCGTTTACAAGGTGGATCCTACGGACCCAAGACCCAATTGACCTATGTTGCTCATTTAAGAACTCACTTTTTACGTTTTGAGTACGCTGTAAAAATTTCAACTTGGTATCTTTTTTCTTTTTTGAGTTTTCCCGTTGACAGACAGACGGACAGACAACCGAAAATGGACTAATTAGGTGATTTCATAAACACCTATATCAAAATTTTGTTCATAGCATCAATATTTTTAAGCGTTACAAACTTGGAACTAAACTTAGCATACCTTGCATATTATATATATGCATGGTATAAAAATTTAAACTCACCATTAAATGTTATAAATTCACGTGTATCGATATTTTTTTATTTTTTAATGAAAAAATATGTTATAATTGCGATAATCAAGGCCAATATGATGGACAATATAAATACGCCACTGAAAGTATACCTTGAGTTAGATTGTAATATTCTGCACAAGAGAAAACACGAAATTATTCAAAAAGCTAGACAGAATTAAATTGGAAAATACAATGAATATAAATTTCACAACTTTCAACAACATTGCATTGTAGCATACTTTTTATTAGAAATTTCTCATATCTAACTTCTCATATTCTCTCTAAATATTACAATTATTTATGATATATGATTGTAATTTCTATAATTTGGTATTCCAGTGATTTCAAGGGTTGATAAATGACAGTCAATTGTGTTTTTAGGAACATAATACATCCAACTAGCAAAGAGTACCTACCATCTCTGAAGACAATAAAGGAGTATTCTAGGAGAGTAGTTGGCTAATTCATATTCTGATGATGATTATATGTGAATATTTCATCATTGGAATTTACTTTTACAAGACAGAACGATTTCCTTTATTATTACGCGAGCTCTTAAGGAGATTTTCAAGGATTGGATAATAATAGGGATTTCAATAAAACTTTGTAAATACATTTTTGATTAACAAAATTTCCAAAAATCATAAAAAATTCCTAGATCATGTGACTCTTATTATTATTTTATCGTTGGCTGAAAAAATGATGAATCATATCGGTTATCCTTTTGAATTGCATATTTTTATATCAAAAACCTAAAGAGTGTGATAAAAACTATCTCAAATATTTAGACAATCTTGTAACTTATAACAACACCATAAAAATATAAGGTTGCCGATGATCATGAATGAATGATGATGAAATTTCAACGAAGATCCATCATTTGATGAACAGAGACGACTATAGTTAGAGTATTGATGATTGAAGAGAGATATCTATATTATCAAATAGATATTTCTCACAAGCAGCACTTGCACACAATATATTATATATTTTTGTAGTTGCGTGGTATTGTAAAGCCAAAAATAATTCATATCTTGAATACAAAACATATATTTGGTTTATATGTATGTACCGTGCAATAAATCAAAACTTTTTTACAATACTGTAGGTTCACAATCACCTTAATGAATATAATTCTATGAATCGGTGTATACTGGCTTTTGAAGCGTTCATAAAAGAAAGTTGATGCGTTTATTAGCCACGTGATTAAATACATAATTTTTTTGTATTTTATTTTTTCCAGACAATAAACGTGTATTCTGTGTCAAGAAAGTACTTACGATTAACAACACAAATCAGAAAGTGTTACGTCAAGCCATGCCAAACGTAATTAATGCTGTTTACATTTTAATGAAACGAAGTAGGTTACTTGATTTATTGTTATACACAAAAATGATGGTTTACTTACAACTGCTAGAACTTTCATACACAAAAATGATTGTATGTCACAGTTTGATGTCATTCAAGACGCCATGACACTCGACACTGTTTTAAAAGTAAATTTGAATTGGTTTTCGAAAACGCAAAGTACATAATGCAAATAGTGTTTTTTTCTTTTTAAATGGTATTTTTTTGGTGTTAAACAGATATTAATGTAACGTATAAACCAAATTTTCAAGTTTAGAACAAAAGCCTATTTAATAGATGTTGTTTACAAAGTATTTATTTTCATGCGTACATTATTTGCAGTAATTTTATTATAATATAATAAGCTTGACACCCTCCCGCTTCACTGGGCGGCTATCAAGCTTGTAAAAACCACCGCTGTATAGCCCCCACCTCTCTTAATCTCTGTTATTGCCTTTCCATAACACTCGATTGAATTGTTTTACACAGCTAAAATATTTGCATAATTCATTGAGTATATGATAATAGTCATAATTCATTGAGTATATAAGAAAAGAAAGTCATGAACTGTTTGATATTAATTTTTTTAAATTTTTACAAAAATCTTTAATTTATGTTTTAAAATGATCATAGATGGAGCAGTAAAAAGTCAGAATAAATTTAATTTTTCTAATATTTTTTTAAAATATATCTTAATAAATTATAGCTCATGTGTTATTCTGATGTATGAGCTATATTGTTGTACAGTTCAAATCATCCACATACATTCGCTAGTTTCTGCGTGAAAGCGTAATAAATAAACAAGCAAACAAACAAACATTCTTATTCACATTTATAATATGTAAGAATAAAATAAACTGTTCAACCCTGTATCATTATATTTTGAGATGTTTTTGGGATTTATTTATCCACATGTGTGCGTAGGTAGATTTTCCTTTCTTATTTTCTTGTTATAATATTTATAATATTTTGACACATTCAAAGTGACAAAACTTGGAATTATTAATATTTCTGTTAGATTTTCAAATGTCTATAACAAAATTAAATATTAATAATACACACTAAAACACAATAAAAGTGTGTAGGTTGAAAGAAATGTCTCAATATTACGAGTACCAAAGTTTTTTTTATAGTGTTATTTGTATGTGCAGTCATCTTTACGAACTCAAATTAACTTTTTCGGTTCAGAGCATATGTGCGAAATTTAATAAAGTAGTTTTTTTAGTTACTATTCTGAGAAAGAAATAGAAAAGCGGAGAAAAATATTGTATTCATATTCTTTTTAACATGTTTTTATTAACTCGCTTTTTAATAACAATGCATGAAAATTTAAATAAGAAAAAGATGAGCGAAAAAAAGATGAAGAAAACGCTTTTTAAGATTCGGGTGTGGGATTCGATACGACAGAAATATTATGAGTATAGCTATAGATAATTCTAGCAAAAATATTTTGATAATGATGATGATGATAACGTAGCATTGCTGATGCGAGTCCATAAGATTTTACCCAACCAAAAATCGTCCAACGCGCCTATAGAAGTTTTCACTTAAAAAAAAATAGATATTCATCCAAATAAAGCTTACGGGTTGCAATAAAAATTTTCCGGGCTAAGTGAAAAAGAACGATCCGCTACCAAGAATTATTATATAACACGTGAGATAAATTTAAAGAAAAGCTAACAAACAATTTTTAACGGACTCGAACTCTGACCTACGGTGTGGGAGACTACTGCTCTGCCACTAGGCTCCCATGAGAGGAAATTTTTCCAGATGACGTGAAAGAGAACACCCCGCTACCAAGAAATTTCTTATGCAAGAAAGAATAAATGTCTCACAAGACATAAAAATACAAATACGAAGTTTGAACAGTGATGTAATCAGTCAGTTTTTAAGACATGAGCCTGCGGACTATCATAGTTATTCATCAAAATATTGAAATATGTTTAATAAACTATGTTATTCATGTTTATATTCTATTAAAATCATCGAAAGTTAATCGAAATTATATCAGTTGTATATTATATCAGTTATATTAGTTTATTTATTAGTTATATTGAAGGTAATATGAGATATTTTGATATCAAATTTCAATATGGTAGATATACATATTATGTGTATAGAAATAGATTATACATACATACATGCATACATATATATATTATTAATATATCAAGTTGTTGTAACTATCACTTACAGTTTTAATTCTAAACTACAAGGCATATTCATCCAACAACATATAAACACCCATACAAACATAGTTACATACACACTTGGTACAGTATGTGTATTGTGAATGGCTAAATCATTTTCGCTAGTCAATTTGTTTGCAATGCATGCTCTTAAGGAGATATTCAAGGATTTAATAAAACTAGGGATTTCAATAAAACTTAGTAAAAAAATTTTTTGATTAACAAAGTTTCCTAAATTCACAAAAATTGGATCATAGATCATCGGACTTTTTATTATTATTTTATCGTTCAAAGTTGACTGAAAAAATGATGAATCAGATAGGTTATCCTTTTCAATTGGATAATTCTATATCAAAAAATTTAGAGAGTGTGGAAAAAAACTATCTTAAATATTTTGACAATCTTGCAGTTTATAATAATACCATAAAAATATAAGGTTGCCATGATATAAAAACAAAATTTTAATTATATAATGAGTTCATCGAAGTTCCATCATTGGATGGAATCACCTTAAGACGTTTATGTGACTATTGGCTGGCGAAGATGATCCAACTTAGGTAAACTATGAAATGATTAAACAATCACAAAGTCGAAGGATAAGTTTAATGCCGCATTTATTGATTGGCGTTAAGTGTTCGACACAGTTGATCATGAATTGTAATGGAATAAATTATATGCTTTAGTAGTTAGTAGAAAAATCATTTCAGGGATTGGCAATTTGTATAAATCGTAAAACTAATTGCTAGAACGATGGATAATAAGAAAGTAATTTTACATGTCACAAGGAGTGGTTTAAGGCGATTTATTGAGCCCCTTTCTCTTTAGTCTCTTATATACAAGATTTGGAGCAGTTTTTATATAGAAAAATATGTGAAGGGACTGTCATTGAGCCTTGATAATTATATAAGCCATTTATTGTACGCGGGCGATAATATTTGTTTATTCGATTCAACGCAAAGTTTACAGAATAGTTTCAATATTTTCAACGAATGAATTGATTTATAGGGTTATTTTTACCCAAATAAAATACGAAAATCAGATTTATTTAACTATTATCTATTTTCTCTAAAATGACCTAAAACCTATACATGGTGGACCATTTTAATCTATTATGCCTAAAAGCTCTTTTGTAGCTCCAGTCAAAACCAATCAAAAAGTAACTGAAGCAAAAATTCCAGGATGTCAGATTGAACCTAGTTCTAAAGATTGCTGTAATAGCCAATTTAGATCCTTAAAGGTAAGAGATAGAATAACACTTTAAATTATAAACTGAATCTCTTACTTTGAAAATTTTTCGGAAAAATTTGTCATTATTGCCTTTAATCGAAAGGGCAAAAGAGAACAGTCGCCTGTGTCCATGACTTTGACCTGAGATTCTAGTTTCAAGGTCATTTGATCTTGATCTTCAAAATTTACCTGAATTTAGCGTATTTACCTTCGATTGATTGCAATAATGTCATATTTTTAAGTCGCATTTCCTCCTAAAGCTTACGATTTTCGAAAAAAATATTTCAAATAGAAAATGTTAGTTTTTTACTTTCTAACTTAAAGTGTTATTCTGTCTCTTCCTATTAGAATCTAAATTGACTATTAAAGAAACGTGGAGAACTATAGGTCCTATCTGATATGAGAACATGATGCCCCCAACAAATTCTGCAACTTTCATCTTAGTAGTCTAACTACAAAACGAACGATTAGCCATAATAGATTAAAATGGCCCATTCTTATTTATTTAAGATTTTCGACGATATCTAGAGAATATCTCTCATCTCGTCATTAAATGAATTACGTTTTTTTTGTATAAAGGGTATTCTTTATCTTATTCGTTCAAAAAACAGTGACAATACACATTTGGATATCTTGGTATATTTTAAGCGTTCGTTTTTGATTAATGATTGAATAATGCCATTATCAAACCCAAAAATAATTCAAACACAAGCAAAATAAAAATATTTTTTTAATGGCAATCTCTTTGCAAATAGTTATACTTCTAATGTTTATTCTTAGGCTACTGATTGAAGACACACCCATTATTTATCATATTAATATCATACAATATTATTGACATCTATTAATTGTTTGATAATAATTAATTGACATGTTGTTGATAAACTATAACTCTTAATATCAATTGCCAAAGACTAATTTATTATTGTTTTAGCATTTGATTTATGTAAGTTAACGAATATATGCTTAAAGGGTAAAGTGTTGTATACTGACAATAGTGTAACTTTAATCATCCTTCGATTTCGTAAATGTTACTACTACTTTCTATGAGGCAGTAACTGTATGAAGTTTTACCTAACAGACGACAGGAAACATAGCCATTGGTTGTCCATGAGCTCCTGTTTCCAAGTAAAATAAAATTAGTAACAAGAATTTTTGGTTCAAAAAGTAGAAACTTTGCTTTTACCGTCTATCTATTAAGTTAATTATCGTGTTTTGTGTTTGAAATTACACTTCCTTAAGTATTTTTGGTGAGTAAAATGTAATGACATAGTTCAGTTTTATATAACGTACAAAGCTAAGGCAGTTAATTTTGAAAAACACACCTTTATGTACCTTGAATAAAACTAACATCTTGATCCAGTTAATGTTACAATATACTTTGCCCTTTGTTATAGGGCAGCGAACCATTTGGTACCAGTTGTAGGCAAAGAAATTCTATTGCATGTCAAGCTTGAAATCAGCAATTGAAACTTATATTGAACCTTCAGGCAAGAAGGTCATTGTCAAAGAAACTTGTAACATTTGTTATACCATTGATCACATTGAGTTTTACGCTTCTTAATATTTAAAGTATAACAAGCCATGGGGTGGGTCTGGTAAAACCTTTGAGGTTTTTCAGTACTAAAGAATTTAAAAAATAAAAATAAAAATAAATTTTGATTCTTTTTTCGAAAACGACTGGACCGCTTGTTATGAAATTTTTTCGGATCATATTGCCGGTAATGCGCTTCAATCAACGTCTTAACGAAATAGATATCATTTTTCGTTCGCGCGATATCTGGCAGGGAAAAAATGACAACGAACATACGTACGTGTGCACACACACACACACACACAAACATACACATACTTCTTCTCCAAATTGATGTTAATGCCTTGTCCTAACCTAACGTAAAGATATGTTGAAAAAATCTGGGAAGTATGCTGCTGTAAGGAAAGGCTATTTTCCAAGGTTCAACACTCTTCCGAAAACTCTCTCATACCTCTCCCATATAAAATCGTTGTAAGGCTGATTAATGACTTTTTGAGGGATAAAAAACATTATTATATGTACGGCTAAGCCTTTAGGTTTATTGTTAATAAAAATTATTTTCATCTATAAGGACATTAAATTAAAAAAAAAAAACAAAAGATGTTTTTTCATTACAAAATTATTTTAAAATATTAAAATACCCGAAAAATGTTAATAACTTGAAAAACTAATTAAAAACAGTCAGAGAATGAGGCAAGATTAATTTTCATGATAATTATACAGAAAGTTTGTTTTCTTTATGATGTTACTAATTTTTATAATTTGTAAAATGGTGGGAAGTATTGCGTGCGACATACATCAAAGTCCATCATGAAGAAATACACATTCGACCCAAGATCTCCTACACAAAAGCAATGTGTGAAATAAAAAAAAAATATTGATTTGAAACCTGTTACTTCGAAAACTTCAGCCTCAATTAGACAAAAATTATGTTATTAATAAAAAATTTCATCCTGTTATTTGTACTCAGTCGAAACAACAGCCACATTATCTCGCAAAAAATTTCGATTTTGAGAAATTTGAAAGGTTAAAGAAAATCTCAATGGCCACACTTGTTAGTTTAAGACAAGCTCCCTAGCAGTTGGAGAAGCCTACTGTTTGCCTTCACTATGAGCTTCTTTGAGCTACCAGGAGGCGTATTTTTTTAAAGAATTTTGGGATACCATTTATTTGCTAGGATGCATACCTTGCATGCAAAATAAGTTAGCTCCGGCGCTAAGGTATAGTCATGAGCACCCAGACATAAAGATCGCTGCTAATTTCACTGTCTTTATCTTATCACACTTTGCTCTGTACAAATACAATCTTAGTTTTGGACATGTTCTTGGTCTCGCTCTTCACTGCTTAGAAATCAAAAAATACTCCACCTAAAAGTTTGATTAACACATTTTCACTAATATGGAAAAAAAATATTTTTGAGAACTGTCTAAAACATACGAAACAACTTTTACAGTATAATAGTACCTTTACACAACCCAATTTACAAGGAAAAAATAAAATGTTTCAAAAGAAATTAGTATTGTCTTTTTGATGATTGAGTATAACCACTAATTTTCATTTCATCCTACAAAAAAACCTTACCCTCATATTATTTTATAACCATAACAAACACAAAAATAAAATATGGGTCTCATTGGTTAGTTTTCAAACCGGAAATTGAACAACACAACTCTCACATAATATTTTCATATAAACTAAACGTGTGTGTATCCATATCTATCTATCTTTGCTTCATATATGTATTTGGTCTTAGGCCAGTCGTAGAATTTGATGGTAATTTTAGGACTTCTCCACGCTAAGGCAAAGTATTACCAAGTCAGGCAAGGAACGAGAGTTATACTTCTGGTATCTTGTTCGGCTTTGCCCCGAGTTTTGCTTTGAAGAGTTTTAAGTTTGAATAAGAAAGAACAAAAAAGCCATTACGTATAGATTTCGAGTTTATCAAAATAAAGTTTTTTGAAAAAAAAAATGAAAATGCCCTACTGGCTAATATAACGATATAAGTACCAAATAATTTTTTTGTTTTACGCAACGAATTGATAATTTTATAGATAAATTTATTGCCTAAGTTACGGAAAGTGATATTTTGTTTTTATAAAAATGTGTATTTTGATGTAACTCGAAATCGATTCGACGATCATGCTAAGGAAGACTCTATTTATACTGATTATCTACGATTAAACAATTTAGGTTCGCTATATTTTCATTATAAAAATATAATGCCTTTGAATAAATATCTTTGTAGCTAAATGTAATTCAGTAATTGTTATTTTACATGAATTTTCTAAGGCAGAACAAAAAGTAAAACAATGACAGACTGTTCAATCCATTTTATAGGAAAACCATTAAACGAAAAAGCACAAAATTTGTAAGAAAAACATTTATCAAAAAATTATAAATATCAACAACACAAGAGAGCTCTTTTTAAACAACTAAGGTAGTTATCTGTCAAAAGCTCCCTTTAAAGAAAATAATAATCGTTCTATAATATTTTTATTACAATGAAAATGATCAGCCGGGTGACCTGATAAAAGGATCCTTTTTTTACAACCACGGCGCTGAGATCTTGCATTTGCATTTTTATATAATTATGTTCTCATTTGAATATCGTTCTCAAAAACTTTTAAGCTTTCCGAACAATTAAAATTTTTTCAGGTCTACTGTATTAGAAGTCCCCGTAAATAAGAATATCATAGAAGATAAACTTTCATAAAGATTATACTCGATTCTGACAACAAATCTCTCTCTCTCAAATTTTCAACCGTTCTGAAATCATTGTTAAATACTCCACCTGGTCCCAGATTTATATGTATATGTATGATGCTGGTTGTCTAGCTGGCAGACTTCTGGCTATATCCCACATCTTTCTTAAGATTTATACACTCAACTCATAAAGTAACTTAACACACAACACAGTAATAGTAACAGAAGATATGACATATTAATAATAATTTTCACACAATCATTGTAGTAAGTCCTTTACTATATATACTATAATAATAAAAGCAAATCTTAAAGGCTTTATCACATGAAATATCTCAAAAGTAAAATGACTTTGATGTGTCGAATGTCTAAGAGATAATTGCAGCGTTAATAAGGTATTTGACTGGCTTGTGGAAATCATTTCAGATTATTATTAAATGGTGTTCATGAAGCCCATAAAAAGCGTTTCAATTTAATTATTTTATGTATTTATTCAAAAAACTTAAATAATGTTCTATGCAATATTTGAATAGGTATCTATGCTAAAACAATGGTACTATTTGAAGAAGGAAGAGCTAAAACAACGGCACCATTTGCAGCCAAACAGGTTGGGTAAAATTCATTCAGAATGATAGTTAAAAAAATGATAAACTTTGAAAGGAATCTTATATATCTCGGAAACTATTGGATCAACATTTCTAGTCTCATAGCTCGTAGCAAATTTAGTCTTCTTTAAAAACATCCTGAAAAGGTGCTATCAAAAAATAGTCTTTTCGGGTTATAATCGAAAAAATCTGACACACAACCGAAATTTTCACGGTTTTACCGATTTTTGACAAAGTTGCGTTTGTCGCTCGAGATCCCAAACATAGATTATTCATTGGACCAACATCATAAACAAGTCTTCAAAAAATCAAAATTACCGGATTTCACGCAAACTATCCCGTGTTTTCAGGCGACAAGGTTACCGGCTTATAAGTCTGTCATCTTAAGTAAATGCAAACTGAAATCTGCCAGACTTACCATTGCATTAAAAAAATTGTTCGTCTTATTTTCTCGAAAACTATCATATTTTGAATAAAGCAGACAGACAATACTTGCAAATAATCTTGACAGTCGTAATATTTTGTCAAAATTAAATTAGTAAATCATTTTCATTAAAATAAAAATTTAAAAAAAACCTTTTTTGATTTGTTTTAACATTTTGTGTGTACCTTAAGAAAATCTAAAAAATACGATACGAAATTATTTTGTCCAATTTTCACAAAAACTATAAATACTAAAATGAAATTGAATACTAAATTATTATCGATTTCGTGTGGAAAAACGTTTCAAAAAACAATTTTTTCCGAAGCTCACAACAATATAGCATGTAATACAGGCATATAGCATAATAAATTCGTCGATTCTTGTTATTTCTACAAACCTTGATAGTATAAGGTTTGTAAGGAAAAGCCTATTGACTACTACTTTCGTTGAAGAGTATTAACCGATCGACCAATTTTATTAAGCTCTATTAAACATCTGGCATTTAGTCAAACTTATTTATATATATTATATAAATTGTATATAAGGAAAAACAGAGTGTTTCTAAATACGGGCGAATTTGAGCCATTCATTTTATGGTAAAAATATTTTATCAAATACATGCTAGTTCATTTTGAACCGCCGAACAAAAGGACGGGTGCTATAAGTAGGACGTGCCTGTATATAAGCGTATCTCAGTGTCTGTCTGTGGCTTTGAGTAAATAACTGGATGAACCTATTTTAATTTTTTTTAAAGTTAATTTGGTCGATAGCGTTCTTACCTATGTTTTAAGTAGGAGTTTGGGGTTCCGTACTCGATAACAACTAAAAAAAGGGTGAAAATATTGAAACATAGCATATATCTTGAAACCCAGCTAAGAACACTTTTGATCAAATTACCATTCAAACAAAAACAAACAAATCAAGGTCATAATTAAAGTACACAAAATACACTCGCACCAGGCCTCGAAAACGGAACTGTTGTATTCATGCCAAGCGCTTTATGGAGTTCAGTTATACGAACTCTAGAGTGTAATTTTTCAACTGATCCATTTTTTAGTTTTGTTTGTTTGTCAACATCAACTCTGTCTGTACAAATCTGCCTCTATACAAATCCGTTTAAGAGAAGATGCCAGAAACGCATCGATCAGACCTAATTTTTTGTGGTGTTGTCACTCCTAAGCGGATGAATCGATTTTGATTTATTTTGTTTTTGTTTGAAAGGTAATTTGATCGAGAATGTTCTTCACTATATTTCTTCTCTTTTCTAGTTGTTATCGGGTACGGAACGCTAGACCCATATTTGAAACATACCTAAGAAACATTTTCGATTAAATTAACATTTAAAAAAAATACGAAATTGGTTCATCCATTAAGGAGCTACGATACCACCAAATTAGGTTTGATCAATTCGTTTGTGGCATCAATGCTCCTAAACGGATGAGAAGATTTTTAGTTTTTCTTGAAAGATTATTCATGTTTAGGGTTCCTAAACAAAACAACCAGAAAATCGGCGATGACCTCCAAACGCTTGAGAAAATTCCCATTAAATTAAATTTGATTTGATTAAATTTAAAATAAAAAAACAGAAAAATCAAAATTATTTCATCCGTGTCATAGCCACGGTGCCATATTTTTGTGCGGGTGAATTTTAGTGTTGGCAAAGATTAGGGTTTTTGGTTTCTCGACCAATTTAACTCCTCGAGGCAAGAGTCTTCTCGAACAGAATTTCTCGAGTTTCTCGAGTATCTCGAGAAATTACACGGCTTATTTTCTAATTTTTGTTTATTTACAAATTAGACTGATAAATTAGATTAACCAATTAAATAAAATGGTAAATAAATTATCATAAATTATTTTATTCATAAACAAATGAACAACAAATATTAAATTTTACAAACTGTACTCAACTGGTCTATATAAAATTTAAAAAATTGGGTAGTTTTTAACTTTTTTTATGATTATTGGACCCCTAAAAGTTTCCAATTATACAACAGTCTTTAATTAAATAAAAAATAATTGGTAAAATTACACCAACAAAATAACTAGTACATATAATTAGATAACAATTATAAAAACTTGTTTTACGTTACAAACATTTTGCTAACAGCTTAAAATAAAAATAACTTTTATATTTTTAAACTATTATTTTAATAACATCACAGTGTCTTTCGATTAAATAAATCATAATTAACTTTCAATACTATTCTTTTAGTTTGAGCATAGTATGTCAACTAAACCTAAAATAATAACTACACGCAAAATAATCAAAGAAATCAAATTTTCTGAGCTTTTTCCTTACAAAATAGGATTTCAGAAATATAAGACCCTTAACAGCATCATATGAGAAGTGCTTTCATATTTGAGTGACAATGTTTCCCGATAACAAGAAAACACGCTCATTATCCGTCGATATTAATAGTGATTATAGTTATGTATGGTATGAATGTATGTTTGTCCGAGTGGAATCTTGCAACTCAATTTTGAAGCAGTTATCGTCAACCACTTGAGCTGAAATTTTACACGCACGCTAAGTTTGGATGACAAAGCATGATAAGGTAAGTGGCGTCCTGATTTATATTAAATAAAAATAAGGGACAAGTTTTTGTTACACTAAAAAGTAGAAAATTTTTTTTCTATGATTCACTCATACACGACTATTTTTAATAGTTTGAGTCGCTCAATATCAAGAATGAATCCAAACATAAGTAGGTATGTTGAATTATTGAAACGCTCCGATTTATTTTTGATATTTTAAATTGAACGCCTCAAGCTTTTACAAATAGAGTGGCTCATAGAAATAATTATTTTCTACTTTTGAGTGCAATAAAAGCTTGCCCCTTGAAAAGAATTTTTTATTGAAATTTTTATTTTATTCAATTACAAATAATGTTAGTGTAATTGGTTTTGCCTATAGTTTCAGATCTCTAAATCGTTTTTGTTAGTTACTTAGCTCATGGAATTTTTTTTCAAGTTTTTTTCCCGTCTTGAAGAAAGACAAATTTGGAGAAGCCTTGTTAATAGTTCTAAATCAACATAAATAAATCCAGAAAAGACTTGTTAGTCCCGACAAGACATGAACAAGTTATTCTCTATACAAAGGCGACAAAATTAAAGCCACAAAATAATATCAGAAGACGATACAGTGTATATTTTCCTAATATAAAATCCCCTCTTTTAAATAAATTTCCATTTCAAATAAAACCACACATACCTACCATCCTGTACATACTTCATATCGTAAGTTATTCAGGTTATGTGATACACTTTTAGAGTATAAATTTTGTATGTTGAATTTCCCCAAGTTAAGCCACCAACCGTTAGTACCAGTAAATGTTGTTTGTATCATCATCATCATCACAGACCCGTTGACATGAACACACTCACATACACGACGAAAACAAAGAATTAAGGGATGGGAGGTTGATGATATGGGGATGGGATGAAGATGGGAGGTTGGCTGTATGATGATGTAGTAAACACCAAGTTATGATATATTTTGTTAGAGGATATGACAAGAATAGAGAAATACAAGGCAAGCCAGGTGAATATGGTCTTTCAAAGTTAGACCCATAACTTCGTGGTAAAACTAATCAAAATTGTGATCTTTCGAAAATAATTGTAAGAATCAAATTTAAATACTATTAATTAATTCTTTCAACATTTTAAAGCATATTCAAGATGTCGGATAAGTAAGGGGCCGATCGGTAGTTATCCAGAAAAATATGAATAACAATATAAGATCCTTTAAAGATCACATAATTTTAAAGTCCCCATTTTTATGGTAGAAGAAAAAGAAGAAATTTCGGTAAAAATCGAATGCAAAATACGATCTATCCAAGAATATTTTGAAGATATGAGCACCGCAGTAGTAATAAAATGAACCTTTTATCAGTTCAGTTAATTATTTATTTTGTAAAAATTTGCGACTCAAGTTAAAGCGATATTTTGACAGCTGACTTTTTCGTTATATAAAAAAATTGCTCTATTGTTTCGTTGATATTTGTAAGTTTGCGATTGCTTCTTGTAAAATGGATTGAACAGACTCTTATTCTCAAAATGAACATTGTTGCCGAAACTTCCAGTTTAGCCATCCCTTCAGTTGATTCATTTCTCATTTATTTATACTTTTTCTTTTTATGTTCTCTCGTAGGAAATTTACGTAAAATAACATTTACTAATTTACATTCAGCTACTCAGCAATATTTATTCGCAAGCATTTTATTTGATAAAAAAAATTTTTTGCTTGCTAAATCAAACCAAAAACAAGTGAGAACAAACTATTGACCAGTTAGTTGTTGAAATAGTCTGTATAGAATGTGTGGAATATCAGTGCATGCATTATTTTTTATAAAATAGAAAAGTCAACACAATTATTCAGCTTTTCGGCCGCCATTTAATTTAGTTTTAGAAAATTTTTGAAAGTATTTTCTAAAAATTTTGAAAGTATTTTCTAAAGTTTTTCGAAAATATTTCACAAGACCACTAGTTGAAGTAACCTGCCAATTTTCAATTCTCTATCTTTTATAGTTTTGGAAAAAATGAACACCAAAATTTTGTCTTAATTTGTACCCTCTCGGGGAAACAGTGACGTTTACACATATATTATAGGTATAGTATATGACTACCGTATTAATAATGATACATTAACAACACACTATCTATATACAAACATTACAAAGTATGCATGTTCAACAATGATAATGTAACACACATAGCCACACAACAGGCATATACTATAACTATAATATGTGTAGCTTTGATCACCCATAGATCGTAAATTTTGTGGTCGATCGAGCATTTGGTCAGAACGATCCGAAGAACATTTTGAGAGCGGAAAGAAAAATATTCACAGAAAGCCATTTTACAAACTAATCGTGCCGGGTCCTTTCGTCTGCCTAATCCTGGAAACTCTTCTTTGACCGTCAATATTGTAAAAAACATTTTCATATAAAACTCCCCTGTTAAAGAAAATTTCATGGTAATCAAAATTTGTTTGGAAATCACCGCGCCATAAATATTTGGTGGCAATCGGACACATTTTAAAGTTTTTTCCATATGTTTTTCGTGATGAAAATATTAGCTTCTTATCGGGAAGTAAATAAGGTAGGAGGAACGGGTGGAAGTTGATGTAGACACATGACTACGAACGACTATTCTCGTAGATAGTCTACAGGGACTAATATATCGTAGCAATGTCGACACAACATATTGTGTATATAGTGTAGTAGTACACATTCCATTCGTTTCAAAACATTGTTTGGTGATGCCTTGCTGCTGCTCATCGCCGTCGTCGTTCATCGCCGTGTCCACTATAATATTATCCCGGATAACACCATTCTTCATTGCCTTCACTATATGCTGCCACACATATATCATATGACCTTATCATTTTACCAGAGAGTAATATTTGGATATGAAAGATTCCTTCTATCAATAACACATCTCGTTATATGACATTATCGTGAGAATTTTCTTGGTGGTTAAGTACCTCTTTAAAAATTAAAAGTAGAAAAAAATTTTGAAGTATGTTTTCCTTTGGGCATTATATTACAAAACAGTCAAGCAGTGAAGTAATTATGTGGCTTTCTATTGCTTCAGGATTGTCGCCTAATTTTGAAATTTTTATTTTGGACACCTTCTTTATTATTAAATTTTTTCGCTGTAATTCCTCTTTTGATGAACATTTTATAATTCTAATTTTCTAATTTTTAGCAATGGCAAATTTTGAATTTTAGGTTACAACTGATACAAAATATTTTTTATGCGTTAGAATTTTTTTCGTTTTTAACCCTCGAACCACTATGTGTGTCTGTCTGTCTGGGGAACCGTAGATCCTTAACAGATGAACCGATTTTTTGTATGTTTTAATGGCCATTTAAGGCTCTGTTCTTAGCTAAATTTCAAGTTCTGAGTGTTCTTAGCTACGTTTCAAGTGCCAATTTAGAAACTTGGCACTTGAAACTTAGTAGGTTACGTAGCAACACAACCTTACTCGAAACAACTAAAAAAGAGGCGATTATATTCGATATCGGATAAGTTTGGAAAGAGCTATAAGGAAAAACTTAATTTCACGGAGAATGTTCTTAGCTATGTTTCAAGTGCGAGTCTAGGACTCCCTTCCTAAAACATTTTTCGGGTTTTTTTTTTTAAATTTTGTAAGTTTCACTTGTGTTTCAATGGAAATGACATAGTTTGAATATCGAATAGGTAAGAATTGGTTGAACTGCTTGATCAATTGTGATGTTAATATTGTGTTGCTCTTTATTAAAAATTATTAACTTCCTTTAAACATTCGTCTTCGACTAATAGCAGAGCACGTTGTTTTTCGAGGTCTATTTCTACCGTCTGTACGTGCTTCTGTAGTAATTGTCATTTCAAAAGTTTTCGTTATGATCTAGTGGTCTCTTTAAAATCTTTTTAGCCATTTTTTGTTAGTTTCCAGTTGAAATTAGGTTTTAGTTTTTTCGATTTCAAGGTTACGCTGCGAACATTTAATTGCAAATCAATACATCAGAAACTTTAAAGATGTGTGGAAGCATTTTGTTCTTTTTGTAGGTAAAGTTTTAAAAAAATATTTAAAATAATAATACTTCTTGATTTAATAATAATTATTATTTAATATTTTCGGCTTTTGTTCCTCGATTACATTAATCACAAAGAGATATTTACAGATAGATTTGTTCAACATACGCCAGTTTTTTATGTGACGCTTTTTTTTAAATGGTTGCTTCATTATTATTTGTTTATTGTGTTGTTTTATTAGATTATATAAATATATTTTTTGTTGAATCATATTATATGCCTTTTTACTTCTTTATTTAATTTAAATCAATTTTTTATTTAAATTCAAAATTTTTTTAAATTTTTTAAATTTATGACTGTATTATTTCGAACCTGAATAATAACTCAATTGTTTGACTACATTTTTATGAGTAATCTTTCATCGATCTTTAGTTATGGCCATTACGATACCAAAACCCTACTATTTTTGTCGCGAATTTCAGTGATATAGCTTAAATATCGAATTCTTTTTTATTCGTTACACTCAGTAGTGGAAATATAATCAGTGGTCCTTACTACATACCTTTGACTAGCGATTCGAGGAGACAATTATCTGGTTATTTACTGATAATTTATTTGGTTAATTATCCGCTAATTTGCCAGAAGTTTATTGGTAAATTGAGTAAATTCTATATTTTACTGATAATAAATAATAATAATGATAATAATGGGGTTTAAACTCCGTTTCTCTGACATATGCCTATTTATTTATTTAACTACATCCGTATATATACCATTACATTTTATGATGTAGGTGGAATCGGTTACTTCGTTCTTATCTAAGCGACTACTATGTGATCAATTCTATCGCCCCCAATAATTATTATTTGTTCACACTGCCGCTACCAGGACTCGAACCCGCAACCTCCCAGTCAGTAGCCCAACGGTTAAAGACTAACGTCTTAGACCGCTCGACCACAGAACCGGTTTACTGGTAAAATTTTATTTTGCTCGTAAAATCGCATCCCTACCTCTGACACTAACCAAAAACACTCAACCATATTGATTGAGGCCAATACCTTTGACATATCTATTCAATTCATTACCTTAATTAAATATTTATTGATGTTTTCTTTATTACATTTTCAACTATTCAAAAATATTAAAATTTTTGTATTTGTTAATAAAATAATATGGGGACAGTACAGGAAAGGCGGTCACAATTCCTTATCTGCTGCCTACCGTCAAATTTCGTTTTACATTCTCATAGCAGCAAGCCATCCTATACATACTTTGACATTCATCATTCACATTCTGTGTGGCATTAGAGACTTTTCAACAAAAAATCGCAGGAGGAGAGTAAGCCAGTTACAGTTTTCATTTATACCATCTTAGATCATATATTTTATTAGATATGCCCATCGTGTACCAAGTATGAAATTTGATTCACATAGAAGATTAACAAAGATAAACAGAGAAACACAATATCAGAGCATGGTATTCAATGCGCATGATCGTATTGACGGAATCAATTACTTCAATAGTTACTGTTTGTTTAAATAATTCTGTGTTACAGTTCTAGAAAATGGTTAGATATTGTTATATTTGCAAGGAATATTTTAAAGTAGACATGTTAATAAAGTTTAACACAGGTTAATAAAGTTTAATTATTAAATAATATTTATGAAATGGCAATTCTTATGTCGTAAATATGTGCCAGGATAATCTATATTAAGACATGCGCATTTATAACCATGCTCTCGCATTTACTATCCTGCTTAATCTTTTTTGAGAGGTGGTTCTCACACTTTTGCCAATTCCAGTTGGTATATTTTTAAAGTAAACAATTCAGAAGGACTATTGACAACCCTAGTTTATAACATGCATGAAATAGAAATAACACAGTTAACGACACTATCTGGTGGTAAAAACATGAAATGTTTTATACTGTATACAAATGTCAAAGCAGTTGTTATATTTCATCTGCTTTTAGTTTTTTTTTATTTTATTTGCGAGAAAGATGTGTTTTAACAAGTGGTTACAAATTGTTTGTCGTTGGTTTTTTATTGTTTTTGAAAGTTTTTTAACAGATCACCAGAGGAAATATTAATTACTCTACTATAAAAGGAGAGTGATGACAGTGATATTTTTAGAAAGGATATATGTTGTGAATATGTGAATGGGGACATTTAGCAGATTAATTGTTTCATTTCTAAATAAAAGCTAATATATACATCATGCATAGAATTTGACAGTCAATGTATGATCTTTAATAATATGTTACAAAATTATTTTGAGAAAAGATTCAATTTTTGGAAATTAAAATTATTAGGTGGTGGCTGTACACAAACTACATGAAACAAGACTCTGTTTGATCAATGTAACGTAAATACTGCTTGTATTATGAAACGAAGAACTCAATTTTAGAGTAATTTTCACATTTATGATTTGTTATATACATCAGACTACAGAGAATATTTTTCTGCATTAAACGAGTTTTTATTTAAATAGGTTCAGTATCACGTACTGAATGTATAAATGCACAAAATCCTGACAACAATTGGCGGGGGAAGTGCCTTCATTATAAGTAAAACCGTTTTGGGCTATACCTCCATTTCTTGTCTTTTTTGTAATATATTTCTTTTGTATCACTAACCATTTATAACATATACGACTATCACGATTTACTTATTGATTATTTGACCAATATTTCTTCTAATATTTTTTTAAATAATAAATTGCTAATAACTGAACTTTTAAATCTATAAATTTTCTAGCACTTGAAACTTTTTTTTCTAAAATTAATATTGTTGAAGATATCATGCGTTCAATATTGCATTACAAATTATTGAGGGTTTTTCTTGCACTAATTTACAGGAGTTACTTTTTTTTAAAATAAATTTATTATCACATACTGAATGTAAATACACAAAATCCTCATAAATTTAGAGGGGAAAGTACCGTCATTTTGAGGAAAACCGTTACGGCCTATAACCCCGTAACCGTTCAAAAACTGTAATAGTCTTTATCGTAGATAATTAAATTTCCTATCGTTTTAGTCAATTTTTTTTTATCTTAAAAAAAAATTCAAGGGGTGTGGACTGCTTTTGCAAGTAAAAAGGCAAATTATTTATTGCTAATTATGTTACTATCATTAACATTTTTCACATACTTATTGAATTTTTATCATTACACTATGTAAACTTCTTTTTTAATAATCTTGCACCCGATGTTTGCAATATTAAACGGGTTATAACTTGTTTATAAATTTAAACTAGCGACCCGCCCCGGCTTCGCACGGACTTTTCTGTATACCTTTTCAATGTGTACAATACTTAGTACATTATTTTGATAAAACTCGTAGGGTTCAGCCTGCGTTTGCAATGTATGCGGAAAAAATGTAATTATTTACGACATCACATTAGAAACCTCAAAAATGGCAGTACTTCTCCACTATTTATTGGATGTTATTATACATATAAACCTTCCTCTTGAATCAAAAATACCATTTTTGGTCTAAGTTGCACGGCTATGGAGATATAGCCTAAAACGATTTTCCTTAAAATGTAGGCACCCCCCCGCCTATTTATGTAAGGGTTTTGTACATTTACATATGAATTACCCATTACCCATTATGAACCAGAGCAAATAGCTTCTATATAACCTGTATTAACAAACGAAATTTTTTTTCATTGAACTCAAAAAATATATACATATATATATATATATATATATATATATATATATATATATATATATATATATATATATATATATATATAGATATTTCCTTTTCCTGATGCCCACAACAATTTCTATATTAAAGATATTATCAATATTTGTTTTTATATTGTTATAGAATTATTAAAAAGTTATTATGATGAATTATTATTATTATTTTTATATTATTATTTATAATAATAGGAAAATATAATGAAAATTAAATAATGAACACATATTAACAACTAGACAGAGTCTCTATACCTCAACAACTAATATAATAACAATGGAACAAAAATAATATTCCCTAAGGATTCATTTTAATTACATTTATATGATATTTTATAAAATATTATGTCGCTAATAATATACGAATAATAGTCCAAGAGAGACGATCGTTTTGAAAATTTAATGTTCGTATATTCATCATTTTATTTATGAGAATAAAAACTGAACGAAAACTGTTTATGGAAATGCAATCATGGATCACTCTCATATAATATGATATAGTAGTAATTATGATGAATAAACAAAAAACCCAAATATACTTCAGAAGTCTTATCCACAAAATGAAGGTAGCAGTAGCCCACGTAATGTAACCACTAATCTAATTGATCATGCATAAGATCAAGTACCTGAATGACCGAGCTTTACTCGGTATTTTTTGAGCTAAAAAGGCACAAATTTTATCCTAATATAGTAATTTAACACTAATATAAGAATCATTTAAAATGTCTCTTGAATGAAACACCAACTTGAATGTCCCGGTAATGTACTTTATTTCGTTAACTACGATATACAGAAATAGATATCAGGAAGAGTTATATTTTGCAGTGTATGTCTCAGTTTTTCATGAAAAGGCGGATAAAACCTCTGCATACGCATTTTGGCCCCAAAAAACCCCTGCATGCTCATTTTCATGAAAATCGTTGGAGCCATTTCTATGTATATACGAGAATTGCTCGTTTAAATATATAAGATATAGAAGAATTGCTCGTTTCAAAATATAAGATAAGATAAGAACCGAAACATAAATGAACAGATCGTCAAATATTCAAAAGTGGAGGACATAAGATTCTAGGGGCTTATCCTTATATATGATAAAAAACTAATAAAAAATCCAAAACGTAGTGAGTCGAAGTCTTGCCCATATTGCGAAGGTTATGGTTGTTGGCCTAGTCAATAAAGTAGTCCAGTATAGTCAGTGGCGTAACTACTGTCGATTTAAATGTATCCCACCGAAATGTGTCCTGCTATTTTATTGGACCCTCCCCTTTTTCAATTTTATAATAAGAAAAAAAATTAATTTTCTTACGCGAGGGGGTGGGGCTTGTTAAACAGATAACGACCATGATCCAACCTTGCACAAAAAACACTCGATCGCGTGAAATGTTATCGATTTATATTGATGTGGATATAAAGCATTTGTTATTTCTCGTGTTGTGGCATATCCCGAACGCTTCTCGACCAATGCTGCGTCCCACGTACTGACTCGTATCTGTCATAGATGGCAGCAATTCTAATTTAACAAGAGCGCGAAATAAAGAATTTCTGAAGCAGAATTTTTCTACTTTAATTTTTGTTGACGCTGAAAATTAGTACTCAATCAGAAAAAAGACCAAGAAAAAAACTATCATTGTTATTCATGATCTAAACAAAAACTCTGAAATTTTCATAATTTACAAAAAAAAATCATTTGTGCTCTTCAAGGAGCTCCTTTATAGCTAATATTTCATTTAATTTCAAATATTTTGCAATTAATTTTACAAGTTAAGTTTTGTTACTGTTTCTTCTCAGTGTACCTAATTAGCGTAAATATCTACTAAAACAACTGACTATAGCATGTGGTTCACAGAAATGTACATGGCTTGAATATTTGTGAAGATTAATTAAATAATGTCGATTGGAAATAATAATTAACAGAGCGCCACAAGAGCACTACACTCCTTGAAGCATAAAATCAAACTTTTTTAATACTCAAATTGCAAACTTTCGACATCATAACCAGCGGGGTAATTTTAAATAACCAATAATCGAGTATGATCAGATCTCCCACGAAACCACTTCAAAAATAAGGGTGATTACAGAAAAAAACGTTCATAAAACCTCGGCTTTGGTTCAAGGTTTACTAAAAACATTATCTCCAGATTACATTTAATATTTATTTTAAGACAATTGACCACAGACCCGGCGAGAAGGGAGGAATCCCCGGACCCGGACTCTTCAAAGACGTCGTAAATTTTTTTCATCACCTCAGATGAAAAATTCTTACTTTACGAATAGAAAAGTGAAGTTGGTTTTTAAAAATCTTTACTAGCATGCAAGATATGAACGATTAAAATTCCTATTTAAACAAAATGGTAGATATCCACTAGCAACGTCATACGTGGGTATCGCCATAGATATTACATATAAAATTTTGTTTGCTAAACGGATTTTTTAATCAAATTTAACTTCACTTTCAAATTTTGTTCTGGTGTTCTGGTTTTTATGGGTAATATAGCCAATTCGACATCAGGATTATCCTCTATTGTAATAGCTGTGATTGTTTATTTTTTGTAATCTTTATCATTTTCGCAACGTACAACGAACAAGAACTTTGTTTGACGAAGTAGGAAAATAGCGATGTAGGAGTAGGGATTATTCTAAAATTATATTTACGTACAAGGGACCTAAACACACTTCTAATGTGAACTAACTAGAATGTGAATGAGAATAAATCACTTAATATTTAAAATTTTATTGTTTTAAGATTCGAATTAAACATCTAAAGCTTAATATTTGACGACATTTTCCGCTCTCTTTACAATCAACACCTAGATGCATAAATTCATAATCATTGTGACTGATTATTGTAACTATTGTAACTATTTCAATGATTCGATAAAAACCCAAAGCCTAAAAATTTTGATAATCTTGTCCCACATAAAATAAGCATACATTATTTTGTCATACTGTTTGTACTATTATTTTGTAATAGTGTTTTTTCAAAGGATTGGGGCTAGGAACCCCAACTTATTGATGTGCATCCCCGTGTACGGATTGTCTCCCAGCTTTGGTTAAACATCTACACTGTAAAAAGGAATTTGGTTGTTATTTTCTTAAATCAAGTATTGAAATCGTTGACTTAACAACTTTTTACCACTTATAAGAACATCAACAGCCAAGTAAGCGCGTTTACTTCAATCCAGTAATTTTATTTCCTTTGTATCAAAACCTATACATTCTTATTTTATAGTAGATGCGTGCAAATGTCCGTTTTAGAAATTGTGAAAATAGGAAACGAAATAGCATTAAAAAAATATTTTTTAAATGTAAATAAACATAATTACTTTTTTAATTTGATGGAAACTATTATAATATTTTCAATGTGAACCGTATATACAAACCATAGAATATGTCCACTCATACAATTATATTAATATAGTGGTGTGTCGGGCCTAGATTGGAGTGTCGAGTCTGCAATCATCATGTCGTAGTTGAATACGTAATTTAATGAACGCGAGAGTGAAATCACATGATTCAACTTTTGGAATGGTGGCCACTTTACGACAGTAAAATTTTACAAAAATTAAACAAAACAACTAAAATCGCAAAACACGATGTAAAGCTGATTTTTTTGGTATGTTATTTTGAACCCCCTAGGTAGTGTGAAACTCCATTTTGAAAGCAAAAAAAAGTTGTACTACCTGCGTTATTCGTGAAAAACTGCAAAATTTTAGGACTTTTTTTCAGTTTTTGCTGTTCAATTCAAAACTGTGAGCTTTTGACATTAGTTGTTGCTATCTATTTGAATAATAATTATTTGAAAGTAAATTTGAAAAAATTGAAGCCAACCTAATGTTAATTCTCCGAATGTTAAACCGTTAAAGATAGAAACAAGTTTAAATGAAAAAATGTTGCTTATAAACAAATAAACAACTTTTGTTTGAAACAATTTTTCTTAAATAGGATTTTTTTCGTGAGGAGGGAAATAAGGCCATAACTCAAGTGTTTATTTTCTCTAAAAAAATAAAAGAGAGAGAGAGAGTTAAATTTGAAGGCTAGCTTCAACTAATGAGCCTTAGAAAAAATTTTAGAAAAAAAAAACAAAAAAAAAGAATTTCTAGAAAGTACTTAAAAAAATAAAATTTTCAAATTTAGTACAAATGGCTTCTTTTTGGTATGTTATTTGGACCCTCTAGTTCTGCAAAAAAAAAAGTTGTGCTATCTGCATAATGAAAAGCAGAAAAAAGTTCGAAAACTTGGAACACTTTTTTGCTTGCAAATCGTAATTTTACACTCCCCGAAGCAGTCCAAACAACACACCAAAGAGCAGTTTTAAATCGCGTTTTGAGATTTAAATGTAGAATTTGACTGGCGTGTTTATCTTTTAGAACAATTTGACCAATTGACCAATCATTTCTCGGACTAAAAAAGGTGTACCTAAATATTATATTATCGATTATACTTTATTATTCACCAGGTAGGTACTATACACAAACAGCAGCAAAAATAAACAACATGTTTTTGAACTAAAAAAAAAACAACATAAAAGCATTATACAATTAATTCATGTAATTGATTATAAAAAAATATAATCGAATAGCTACCTAACTGTATTGGAAATAGTTGTATTGAATATGCACATAAGTGCATAGTAGGTAATTAGTAATGCTTCCTTCTTTTAAACGTTGCTAATTAGACATTTATTTTATACATTCATGAAGTCAATTGACAAGAAAATTAATTGCCACTTGCTTTTAACAACGTATTTAGTTTCAATTACTTGAGTATGCATTTTGTAATTTATTACTAATTTATTTGAATAGGTGAAGAATAATTGGAAATAAAATGTAAGAATATAATTTTCTTATATATCAGTTTCATTCAGTTACTGTCAGAAGTTCTTGTACCTGAATTGTGAGAAGTTTTTGTACCTTATTATGCAGACTAATATATTGGAACTACCTTCATGCAGTGATGGATTTAGGCCTAGGCTCGTGAAGCCCAGGCCTAGGGCGGTAGAATTTGAAGGGCGGCAAAATTTATGAAATGCCAAAATTTTAGTCACAAAAAAGTAAAGACAATCAATTATAAAAATTGGTTCAGAATAGTTTTTATAAAAAATTTTTGATAGAAAATATTATAATCCAATTCATTAATCTACTTCTCAAGATGTTAATTTTTTAATCGATCTATGATATTCTTTATCGAGTAATGTTCTTTACTTTCTGTTCTTTTAGTGAGATTAATCACGTGTATGAAGCATTTTGAAATTATTTAATCCAAATGACTTCTCAATTTGTTTATAGTGTGAAATGAAAATACCGAAGATTTGTATGTTCCTGAATTAAAAAAAAAAGTATGAAGAAAAAGAAAAAAGTATTGAAAAGTATTGGTTTTCTAGTCATTTGGATTAAATAATTTCAAAATGCTTCATACACGTGAGATTAATCTTGCTAAACATTGCTCTCCGTATTTTTTTGAGTATTCCGGCTACAAATTGTTCAGGAGATAGATCTTTTTCTACTCTTGAAAGAGTAAAAACCTATTTACGTGCAAGCATGGGCCAAGATAGACTTAATGCACTTGCATTACTGTCTATTGAAGCCGAACTAGTCCAAGAAATTAATTACGACGACATAATTGACGTTTTTGTACGGACCAAAGCCAGGAAAAAGAAATTTTCAAATTGATTAATATTAAAAGAAATATGAATTATTTATCTGTCTAAAGTTTATATATATATTTAACTGTCTTGTTTATCAGTAATATTTAAAAAATTATATTTCAATAAATTTAGTTACTTTAAAATAAAAAACTGGATCAAAATTAATGAAATTCATTCTATCAAAAAGGGCGGCACATAGAACGGGGCCTAGGGCGGCAGCAAGCCTAAATCCGTCACTGCCTTTATGTCAATTTAGATTACAGGATAGGTCAACGGAAGTCTTGGAACAATACCTTAGAAACCAAAAAATGATCGAAATTTCAAAAGAAATCGAAAAATCTTTGTAATCTCACATGTAAAAATCTTAAATAAATGCATGAACAAAAAACTTAAAAATATTACTTTTGCATTTATTTTTATATTTTTGATATCAAATTCCAATAACTAATTACTTTAATTAAATTATTTCTAAAATGTGACCACCTGTGATAAAGACTGGGGAGGTAAAAAATTATAAAATTTGTGTGATGTAATTAATAGATGGTCCGATACACTAATACTATGTGTTTCATATGATATGTTTTATCGAGAAAAAAAATTGAATTCATAACAAGTGAAAACAAACAATTGATTGAATTAATTGTTGAAATACCCCGTGACGAAAGAGTTGAATGTCAGTGCTTGCATTATTTTTAATAAATTAGAAAAGTTTAAAACAATTATAGCCGAATATAACAATTATAGATCATTTATTTGGTTTTTACAAACTTCGAAAATTGTCGAAAGTATTTTCTATAATTTTTATTCATTTTTCGATATTCTTTCAGAAGATCACTCTCCATTAAATTTCTTTTCAAACAAAAGCAAAAAAATCAAAATCGCCTCATTCGTTTAGGCGCTACGATGCCACATACAGACAGACACACACATATAGCGGTCAAACTCATACCACCCCTTTTTTTCGTTCGGGGGTTAAAAATAATCGCAAATTTTTTAGTTTTCTCGGGTACAGAACCCTAAGCTCGCACTTGAAACTTAGCTAAGAACGCTCTCTCTTAAATTATCTTTCAAATGAAAAAAAAAAAAATTAAAATCGGTTCATCCGTTTAGACGCTACGATGCCACAGACAGACACACACAGACAAACACACCTAGCGGTCAAACTTTTTAACCCCCTTTTTTATTGGAGGGGCGGAGGGTTAAAAACATCAAAAATTGTTAATTTTTTTATAAGGAACATTTTTCACGTTTAAAATTTTGTTATACCCCTAACGGTCCTAAGACCCTTTTGACCTATATTGCTTATTTATGAACTCAACACTCCTTTTTTTGTACAAAGAACGCAATAAAAATTTCAGCTTGAACCTCTATTCGTCCGACAGACAGACGGAAAACCTGACAGACAACCGGAAATGAAAATAGGGGTGACTAATTAGATGATTTTATGAACACCTATACCTAAAATTTTTTCATAGCATCAATATTTTTAAGCGTTACAAACTTGGATCTAAATTTAGTATACCTTGTTATATATTGCATATATACATATATACAAATAAATATGTGATAATTTGAAAAATCAAAACCTAGGTATTTTACGTTTATAAATAAATCGATCGAAATCAATTTATACACTAAGATGAAATAAAAGTATCGTATTTGAAAATATTATAAAACTTTTTTCATAAAGTTGAAAAGATTCATAGGCTATGTCAAAAATAGACCAAGATTTGAAAATTGGATCTTTTATTATAACATTTCCAAATTACCGAAATCGGTAATGATTAAAATAAGAAGAGTTGTCAATTTATCTAAATTATATCTGTCTTCAAATGAAAAAATATTGTTATAAAATGGCAAGTGCTGTCGATATGGTTTAGCATACTGCTTTTTAACTCCCCTTTACTAACCTTCGACTAAAAGAAGGGATGTTCTAACTTTAAAGTGTCTGTGTATCTCTGTATGAATATGTCTACAACTAGAAAATATGTAATAATCCTCGAACGATTGAGCAAATTTTATTGAAACATAACTAAGAACACTCTCAATCAAATTACTTTAAACAAAAATTCAAAATCGGTTCATCCTTTTAATAGCTTCGATGCCATAAACGAATCGATCAGACCTGATTTTATGGCGGTGTTTTCTATCGGATTGAAATTTTTCATTCAATGTTTTATAAGGTAAAGGCAGTATTGGAATGTGAAAAATTTTGTATTGTTTCAGAATGATGTGATCACTTTTATTTATAGAATATTAAAATTTTGAATTAAAAACAGCTATACTCCTCTGTGATTATACTTCCACGAACACAGCGATATCTACAATTTTCGATTTTCAATATAAATATCTCTTTTAACTATCTCTAAATCATATTTGATTATTTTATATGCATACTTAAAAGTTTTGTGACGTCGACTTCCCATTTTTTATTATTATGTAAATACATCGTAATAATCTATTGACTTTTATGAACTATACTTTTTGTAGTGAAGTTTTAAATTGTGCAAATAGTTTCAGAATATTGAAGAATAACATACAAAAGTTATGAAGGATTTTTCATTTCATTTTTTTCCTTTCTTGATTCTTGAACAAATGATAAAATATTTTATTGTAACTATTATATATGAGTCAAGGCAAAGTTTATACTATGTTCTAAAACTATTACTAAACAGTCCTTAAAGACGTAAGGCAGCTAGATTCAACGATGTCTCATTTTACACTGAATAGCTATTACACGAATGGTAGTAAATAGTTAAAATAAGTAATAATTTTAACGTAGGTTAGGTTAGATTAGAGTGGCTGTCCTGGGGTAGGACACACTTAGAAATTTTAACGTAAAAGTATTACAATTTTTTCGGACGCTAAATAATTGAACATGTAAGGACTCGGGTCCAAAAATGGGAAATTGAAGTAGTTTCTCCTTTCAGAAAATAAAGATGTCAACTATTTTAATTAATTAGTAAGTAACTTTTTTCGGCTCTGTAGTATAAGTACCTTTTGAATACCTCTTTCTGAATTTCAAAGTTTTTTTATTTTCTTTCGAGTATATTTAGACCCAAAAAATACAACAAGCGAGTTCATTTAACGATCGGATTAGTAGTTTCTGAAATAAGGAGTAAAATTGATATGTGAGGTGCAATAACTCGGAACAATTTCTCCAGTCAATACCTCAGACCTTTTCCGTTCAATTGCAAAATTCATCAGATTTTGGTAATTTTCGTTTATTTAGATTAATTTGATCACAAAAGACATAAAAATGGGACTCATTTACTTCGAAATAAAAGTTTTCCATGTCAGATTTTAGGCGCTACTATTCTTTCTATCGTTTAGTGAACCCGATTTTTGTATATTTTTCTCAATAGGGAATATTCAAGTTTTTGGTATCAGATAAATAGCTTTTTATTAAATAAATAAGAATAAATTATTCCAGGCATTCCGAAACTATATTCATGCATTCCGAAACGTTGAGTGAAAAATAGATGGAGGGGACAATTGAATCGATAGCAGCGCTGCTCTCTTATGTTTGTAATAAAGCACACGTATTATTTAAAATATGACTATTTTTCAATGAATTTTTCTTGCTTTAATGGAAACTCATTCATTAAACAAACAGTAGAGAAAAAATTATTTTTCGAATAACTATAAAATATCCAAAATACAACTCATCAAGGATTTGTTTATATCTTTTTCTAGTAAAACATGTGGAGTTATTATGGCAAATTTTGTATATGACGTCAATATTCTCTCTATTCGTGAATATTCTCTATGCATTTTCTTGTGTGCATTTAAAACCCTTGATAAGGACATTGTAAGAAAAATTGGAAAGTTTTTTGCCTCTTATGTAGATCAAAATTATTTTCTTATTTCATTTTCACCCATTAAAATCAAAACTCAAAATATGCCGCCCAAAATAAATAATAATTTTATCGAGAGTGTTCTCATCTGTGTTTTAAGAAATCTTTTGAAGATCTTCATCTCTACTCTAGTTGCCATCGGGTACTTAACCCTGAATTCGCATTGAAAGAACACTCTCGATCAAATTATGTTTAAAAAAAGAAAATTAATTAAAACGGTTCATCATCTTTTACGATAAACTTTTAAGAAGTGTTTCCACGGCGAAACACTATTTTATTTCAGAGGATTATTCTCTCGTAGTTGCCTCAAATGTCCTAAAGTGTTTCACATAGGTCCATATTATTTCCAATTTGTAAGCAATCTAAATTCAATATAAAGATCTCTTTTTGATGTTAGTACATCGTTGTTTTGTTAATATTTCAAGTACATCTTACATACATACCATATACACTTAGTTCTCATAACTTTATTCACAATGCTATCGTGCATATTATGATGTGACGTTAGAGTTTTCATTTTCAATAGTTTCCACCAGCTCCCAAGTCTCGTCTTTTCTTTTCATCGTATATTCACACACAAGTTTGTGTTCTGTGTGACTTTATATACTTACCTATTACAGCAGCAACTATATAGCTCTCTGTATTCAATAGTATTCATATCTCGAACCAAGTCGAAATTTTCTACTCATGAAGATTATAAAATATGATACAGTTTGTATAGTGTTTTTGTTTTCTAAACCTACAGCTTTTCATATGAATGCAGAATATATGTTTATGATATGTCTGAGTGATTTGTTCATAGATAGAAAAAAAAATCGTTTGAATTAAGTCCTTAAGTATCAGACCAATAGCTTTCTATTAAATAAATGATTCCATGCATTGCGAAACTATTATGTGTGCAAAGTAGGTGGAGAGGACAATTGAATCAATGGCAGCGCTGCTGTCTTTTGAAATTTGAAAGAATTAAAATATGACTATTTTTCAATTGTTTAATTGTCCATTTGTGTCTTTTCATTCGAATCCATATATACAAACAATAGATTCATATTTCCATCCATAAAATTAGATTAGTAAAATAGTGATCATTACCATGGAAACTCCTGAAATAAAACTCGGTGCACGGTGCAAATTGAACAAGAGTTTAATTTATGTATTTTCAATTAATTATTGCAATCGACTGAAAAGTACAGCAGCTTTTTGATCTAAGCTTACCTAATAGTTTAGGATACGTATAAGAGGCGATCTTCACTCATCTGTTAATCGAATGAATGTTATTTTTTATGAAATGGGAGACGTTAACAAGTATCCCTGCGAGGGGTTTCTTTTTACCCAGAAAAAAATTGGTCTAGAATACTTTTAATAGAAATAAAAAAATTTCAAAAACTTGCTAAGGTCATTTTTCGCGATAGTTCACTGACAATCATATACTACCGTATTTGCAATCAGATTATCATTATTTGGATATGCGATTCAATGATTAACAGGTGAACGTATTTACCAATACTAACTTATAAATATGCAATAATAGTGAACAAAAAAGAAGCAGGCAGCTCAGCTGCGGCATTTTCTTTATATTTTGCACATGAGTGTAACTCAAAAGCAGTAAGATAAGCAAGTCAGTGAAAAATTCCTGAAAATATAGTCTTGGTATTTTCAGTAAAAGTAGTTTTAAACAAATGAAAAAATACAAAAATATATTTGAAAAAACTCAACATTTTGTACTTGACGCAGAAGCACCACTCACTCCCCCCCCCCCCCTCGGAATATCCATTTGTATCTATCTATTTGTCTGATTAACAAACTTGATATTTCAAATATAAAAACATTTCTTGAAAACAAATTTTATTAAAATCGGACTAAAACGGAAACCGCGAAAAATTGCCAGAGGGTACAGTCCACATAAACGTATAGATACACATGTACATACCTACATATATTATATACATGTATATATACAATAGATATATATATATATATATATATATATATATATATATATATATATATATATATATATATATATATATATATATATATATATATTGAAATTGGTCTGAATTTGTTATATTTGATATATTATATTTGAGATATATACTAGCGCCACCAAACGTGTGACTAGAATATAACATATGCGTTGCATACTTTTATTTAGTTCCCAGCCACTCACTTTGAGATACTGTTTGAAGCCATAAATTTTATATTACGCCATATAGATCCTTCATTTATATGTAATATATCTATGATATAATTCAAAATTCTATCATCAATACAAAAGTACAAAAGCAATAGTTCCATTTCTTTCGGAAATTCGCTAATACTATAAAATAACAAAGAAATTTTTTAATAACTCAAAAAACTGCGAAATTTTTTAAATTGTAACATGTGGCTCTTTTCATTAAAAAGGCTAGTGTCTCTGGACTGTGGCACATTTTATTATACGTAAAAATTGTTTTGAATTTTGGATTTTTGAAATGAAAACACCTACTTTCTAGCAGAAGGTTAAAAATTGCGAAGAAATTAATGACTCTCATCAGATTTGTTTCGGAAAAAAATCATATTCATTTATATTAATTTTCTAGTGAATATGACGCCTAAAATATAGTAATTTCTTGTTATTTTTTTTTTTTTAGACAAAATACATATGAGTAAGGCGTGGACAGTGGATTTATAATAATCATATATTTCATATTTCCGTTTTGAACCATTATCCTGAGCAAAATTGAATGATTTTTTCCGATTTCAGTGCTTTTTAATTTCAATCAAAGAAAATATAATTTTCGAATAGTAGGAACGTGTAATAGCATGGTATTTTAATGATAATTTTGAAATATGATTGGTTTTTTTTAATTAAAACTAGCTTCAGCAAATCTGCTATATAGCGTATAACCAAAAAAAATTATATCTAAGCATAAAATATATTATATTATTATCATATTAATAAATAATTATTTATTTATTATTTGTTATTTATTAATAATTTATAAGATTTATTTATAATAAAGGTTTATATTGCAAACCACAGATTCTAAATGCTCGTAAATCCGCTTAAAATAAAACTCAACAAGTATACAACTCAAGGTGATTAAAAGCCTTATAACCTCAAATAATAATTAAAAAATTGCTTGCGCTATACCTTTACTTTTAAGGGTGTATGAGCGTGTATGATCAAGTAATTTCAGGTAAACAGATAAAAAAAATATATTCTTTCAATTTTGATAGTGAATTATGTTTGTTATAACATGACGATATATGACGAAAAGCAAGAATAAAATTATTCGATATCCGGCGAATTTTTAAAATATAGAAAACTGAAAATTTTCATTAATGATTCAGCTTTCAATATTTCGAAAACCAATGCATATATCGAAAAATTTTATTATTTTGTTTGTTTACATTCATAAAATGCTAATAAAATCCTCATAGTTGAAAATACGATAATTTCAACCCCAAGTCTACCCTGCTTGTACATTCCTTATTTGGATGGAGACACTTGATTCTTTTCTTTACCATTAGCAAAGAAAAGCAAATTTGCACTAAAGCAAATATGTTTTATATCAATGTATTTTATATCAATTTTCAATGATTGTTTTCTTAAAAACTTGCATGGGTACGTTAGCTGAAATTTAACCACATATCATTTGAGCAATAGCAGTCGAATATTTATTTTCTTGAATTGAAAAGCAATAATCACTTGATATAAAAAAATGAATAGCAAAACAAACGCGTTTATTTCAATCCTGGGTTTTTTTACTAGGTGCATTAACCATTGCCCATCATTAAAAAGGTAAGTTGTTAAATTTTTCACAAAATACATAACGCACAATACTAAAATACAAACAAATGACACAAAAATATGGAGGAAAAACAAATATATTCAAAATGAAAATATCATACATTTTTCATTGTAACAATATGTGGCAACATCAAAAAAAAAAATAAAAATACAACGGAAATATTAATTTTATTTTTTCACATTTTTTTTATTTTGGTAAAATTTTTTTTAACTGTACTTATGTGTGAGGGAAAAGTTGTCTAGGTAATAGGTAATGTCTTTTTTAACCGAAAGCCTTTTTCAAAAAAGGAGAAGTTCTCAATTCGACTGTATTTTTTTTTAATGTTTGTTATCTCAGAACTTTTGACTAGGTAAACCGATTTTGATGATTCTTTTTTATTTGAAAGCTGGTACTTCCCATGTGGTCCCATTTCAATTTGGTCCAGTGCTGACAATGGCATCCATGATTTGTTTGTTTACTTAATTTTATTACAAATTTAGAAATCCGTAGCCATGCATGTGTTTTGAAATCAGTGAAACCAAATTTTGATGTTATCAAGTTGTGTTACAATCAGAAATACGGAATCGTCATGGTGTTGCTCTTATATGAAATAATGCCATTGGGATATTTAATCCCATAAGTTTAGTTGTAGTTTAGGACAAAAAGACAATGCTTGGACCATTGAACCATTTATGTTATGAAAGTTGGAGCATCAGCTTTCGACACTTCAAAATAAAAATAACGTCAGAGAAAATAAACTGGAAAAGTCATTAACTGTTTGTTTATTCATTGTAACGGTACATTTACTGCGACTGAATCGATAAATTTGGTGAATGACGTTATAGATAAAAACTAAAAGCTTGAGAGACTTTGGCGACCATCCCGTATAGCCGTACGTATTAATATTATATATAATCATATAGAACAAACCGGATATAGACTATTCACAAATTTGTTTTTCAACACCCATAAAAATCACATCATACCCCTGGAGTTATAGCTGGTTAACATCATAGATGTTTATTAGTTAATAATAGATCGCCATCTTCAACTTTCTATATTTCAAAGTAGTTAAAAAGTTGACTACAATGCAAAAAATTTACAGTAATTAGAATCCAAAAACCATAAAAATCTGGCTCATTTGAAGATTAGATGAACTTTTCTAGATGCATACATAAAATATCCCAAATCAAAGTTTTAATTTAATCGATATCTCAAAAAATAATCATAATACAGAGAATAAAGATATTTCACTTCGGAAAAATTCTGGATTTTGGCATGAACCTTCTATTTGTGGCTCCCAATAAAATTTTCATCGAGCAAAATGCCGCTACAAAAGTTATCTGGAGTCAAAGGTCACCAAAATACGGTTTTTCGTGAATATTTCGTTATCGAAAAAATAGTGGTTTGATTTTAAAATTGTATATTAGGAAATTTCCTACAAATAACTTTTTTTCGTGAAACTAACGGTTATTAAGAAAATAAATAAAATGTAGATGTAAAAGAAATAAGCATTACGAAAAAATTGGACGATCAATTTCAAGAATTTTTGAAGCATGAACTAGCTCCATTTCCATGTTCACTCGTCAATGAGAATGGAATGCGTAAAAATAGAAAATACAGATACCGTTAAGGAATGTATACTGTACGGTACAATTTTTTGAATCGAATTTTCTTAAAAAACTTGAGCCTTACGAAAAAAAAAAATAATGGAATGTTTTTTGTAGGAAATTCCCAAATATAGAAATTTAATAATCACTATTTTTTCGATAACAGTGACCGTTAATGAAATATTCTCATTTTGTGATCTATGCTCCCGGGTAACTTTTGTAGCAGCAAACGGATAGATGGAGATTTTTGAAATTTTGTTAAGAACCACAAATATAAGGTTCATGCAAAAATCCAGCTTTCCGGGTATTTTTTAGAAGTTTGATCTTTATGTATTGTTTATTCCCTGGAATATCAACCAATAAAGACACAAACAAACAAAAACAAAAACAAAGTCCATCCGACATTCAAACGTGTAATTTTTGAGATGGCATCTAAAATCATATACGAAGTACAATATTCTGAGACATTCATATAAACTTGTTCCTCAATCGCAAAATGAATCAGGTTTTCGAGTTTTTCGCAAGAAGGTCTAGTGTCAGTATACAGTGGAACATATAGAAATGAAAAATTCTTATTGCTCGCTCCAAAAACTTTCTGGCAATGTGTACAACTAATATTTTTCATATTCTCCATTCGATTTAGGGGACCACCAACTAGATTTAGTAGTTAACATTTGTGGCTAGTATTAAATCTGACAATGCTTTACAATACATGTCGCACAATCAACCCCCACGTATACTCGTATACACATAGAAACACACCATTCAACATCAGCAGCTCTGAATGTATTTTTATTCAAATTGAATTGACAACAGTGGTTTGTTCTGTTCTATGTATACTTGGCAAAGGAGTTGTCATCAGACTGAGGTTTTGTGTGTGTTGTATGGGGAATATGTGAATTGAGTGAATTTTACTTCCAATATTCAATAAATATATTTCTTTTATGCTCAATTAGTCTAAGAGCTAATTGTATAAGTAGATAGATTTTTATATCATATGTATATATGAAATATATCAAGCCATAGTAAGTTTAGTCCCAAGTTTGTAACGCTTGAAAATATTGATGTTGCGATCAAAATTTTGGTATAGATGTTCATTAAAACATCTTAAGAGTTCATTTTCGGTTTTGTGTCTGTCCGCCTGTGACCACGATGACTCAAAAACGAAAAGAAATATCAAGCTAAAATTTCAGAGCTTAGTGCAGAATCAATATTTATAAATATAAGGTATTAAATAATTATTTAAGCAGTATTAATTGATTAATTTAGTTAAAAAACCGTATAATAGACAGGGTCAATCGTGAATCCCACTGTATTAAAAAATGGCAGCTGAGAATTTTGTGTACACTATATGACCATTTAATATCATTAATAATTATTAAACAATTCAGCAAAAGTGAACCATGTATGTATTGACGAATAAAAATACTTAAGTCTGGCAAATTCGAGGTGGTAGACAAGTTCATCGATGCATTATTTTTATCGAACAAAATATTTTATTGTTTAATAATTATTATTGTTATCAAATGGTCGTAGTGTCTAACAAACTCCCTTCTGGATCTTTTTCAGATCCAGCAGATGATGTCTCGGGTACCACAATTCAGAACGGATTTTAATCAGATATATCTTTTTTACCAGGTTCAAAACGGCCATATTTAAAAGAGTATTGCATGGAAATAAAATGAATTCTACTATTCACCAAATCTTCTCACCAAACTGACTCCTGGAACATGAATTTAGCTCTTGGCTCTCGAACTATATCTATTAGATAGGTGAGTGTTACTTCCAATATTCAATAAATATTTCTTTTATATTTTCTCGATTCGATTTGCGAACCGAACACACAACAACAATCTAACAAGAGGAAAAAAACGTTATAGAAATCATCTCACTACTAACCGGATTTCATTTTCTATTGATATCACACATCCGACAAATATCACATTTTATTGAGAAATTCCATTCTTTCTTCTTCAGAGTTCAGACCATTTTTTTTTTTGTTATCCATATGCTTTGTTCATTTTACACGCGGTAAATTGGCTTATGGGTTGCTCCAATTGCAATGTGATTATAGGAAAATATAGAAAATTATTAAATATAATCGAAAAATTAATATTTTCGAGAAGTTAATATTTTTTATTCAAGGTAAGGGAACGTCTTCATGGTCGAACAGGGAATAGGTTTCTTTTAAATGGAACTACATATTTTTTGCAGCAGATTTTTGTTCTTTTTTCTACATTCTTTCTTTTTATTAAAAAACAAATATCATAAGCTCGAAAAATGTTACATTGTTAATCCTTCAAGATACTGTAAAATCAGGTAAAAATTGAGAAATAGAACAAAAATTTTTCATTCAAAGATGTTTTTTACCGACAAAGAACAAATATCTACTAAAAAAAAGTGTAAAATATTTATTTCTTTAAAAAAAAATTGACACCTGTTAGAAAATACAAGCGTCCTGTATAAAAACACAAAAGTTCCCGTGTAAAAAAGCTGTTACTAATTCAGAACACAGATAATCTTTACCTGTATTAAAAGTGGGCGAAAGTGCCTCCATTTTAGGGATAACCGTTTGGGCCTATATCACTTTTTTTATGGCTTATAAGACTGTGACGATTTACTTATTTACTATTTGACCGATCTGATCTCTTCTAATATTTGTTTAAAACATAAAATGCTAGAAACAAAAGTTGAGAGTAAAACTTTTAGGAAAGTAAAGTTAAAAAATCTACAAATGATCAATATATAAATCGTCATAGTCGTATTAGCCATTAACGGTTAGTCATACAAAATAAAACAAAAATTACAAAAATATACGAAATTTAATTATCCACAATACAGGTTATTTTCATTTTTTGTCTTAAGTCGATTTTCCAAAAAATGGAAAATTCGCTGTTTTTTGTAAGTATTTGTAGCATTTAAATTCAGTATGTGATACTGAATCTATTTCAATAAAAAATAACTTCTGTAATTTAGTGCAAGACAATGGACAAGAATAACGAGCTTCTTATTTATTGCGGTTTCGAAATCTAATAGTGGAAACTGTTTAAAAAATCCCTCTGTAGATATACTTTGTATATACTAACCAAAAACTTTTCGCTTTCCGATTTCAATAGAAATATATAGTTTGACTATCCCTGAATCCATTTTGAACAGTTTATAACCGTACAAGGGAGTCATGAAATTAGCATATTGGATTTTTTCAGTCAACACACACGTTCTAGAGTGTGGGAGCTAATTTTTACATTTTTGGAATACAAATTATTAGACAGAAATATTTATCAAGATTCACTGTCACTTACAATGTTTTTCCATATGATTGAGATTTATTTAAAAAAACTACAATTTTGCGATTACCTCTCGATAAAAATATATGAAATCAAAACGCAAATTGAAAAACTAATTTTAAATGACATAAATTGAATTTCCTCTCAAAACACTACATCCTTATTAAACATGACAACGCCATTATTTTTATTCAAATCATAGCATGTTAAAATTGATAATTTTTTATTTTAACAAAATTTTAAAAAGTGCATCCTAGTGCAACGATTTTGGACAAGCATTAGGAATAGTTTTTGGGGTTTTTAATGAGATTTTACTAAATAGCTGTGATCTTCATGTGTTATGTTAGTAAAATAGCTTTTGTTTAGCCCGCCAGAACTCGCGTTATGGGCATTTTGCTCAAGCTCGATTAAACACTTAACTAACTTTTTTTTTTCAAATGTTATATGTGGTTGAAACTTTTTCTATCTTCATATACTTTTATCTATTTTCGAAATAGGAATTTTTCAGATTTTTGTACCTTATTTACAGTTTCTAAAAATATATTTTTTTCAAGCTCTTCAGAAATTGTAAGAATTTCTCTCCTCACAAGGATAAAGTTGTAAGAAAAAAAAATTAACTTCGGAAAATTCCTTGCTCTGATTTTGCAATCTCACTTATTAAGTAATTACGTAATCAAACTATTTCTAATTAGCTAATAAATTAATACATAAATTTATATGAAATTATGTAGATGTTATGAATTACAAAGTTAACGAATATTTAACTTACGAAATATTTGACGTTGCATGTGCAATTCTCTCTTCACACGACTGAAAATTACTGAACGTTTGGTGCGAGTGCTAATGGGTTAAACAAATCCAACTAGTTTTTTGCGTCGGGTATTCAAAACACGTCACAGTATACTCCGTTCTGATTTGGTGATTGTGAATGAATTTAGTAAACAGACATTGAAATATACGTGGCCGTAGCCGCCTGATCACTATTATCCTAGAAAGGAAGTCTGCTTATATCGAATGATCTTCCAATTATCCAGTGTCAAGTGCCTAGAAAGGGAGTTTGCTTGAAGCTCTTAACGTAATATGCAAACTATCATGGATCATATTGTCTTCGGAACGATTATAAACTTCATATTATTTTCTGGAGAAACAAGCAAAATTTGTTACTGCCGGAGTTCATCCATTTCTACTCAACAAATAGTAGCTAATATTGCCTGAATTTAATTTAATAATCGCTAAGATATCGTTATTATAATCGTTATTGTAATAGTTACATTTTTACAGTAAGTTAAGTTACATCCATTTAGACATTAGTCCATAACAACTGCACTATAACTACAACCCATACAATTTTAACAACTCAATTGAAATGGTGATAAAATTACACAAACTGAATTGAAACATGGTTGCTGTATTGCAAGCAATAGCAATGTACGTGGTATGTACTAAAAATTACGTAGAAAAAATGTATATTGTCATAAAACCTCATGAACAACAGGACTTCATCACTAAGGTCACATTTCCTTCTTATTAAATGCTTGTTATTATTATGCAAATGTTTATTCGTACCGTGCGTTTTTCATTTCCTTTATTATTATAATTCTATGCATGGGCATATAAGTCTATGGCTTGCATATACGGTTTACACGGAAATTTTACTAATATTTTCTATCAATTTGATAAAGTAATTATGTAAACATACGTTTAAGAAATATTCTTATTCTCACAATTTCTAATGTAACAGTCGACCATAGTGGTCCAGTTGGTTAAAGCGTAACCAATTCCGTTCGCGGTATACCTAGGTTAGCGGGTTCGATTCCTGCCGTCACAACAAAAATTAATTTAATTATTAGCTGTGTTGGGCTGGTGTAGTGCATGGTATGTGCATGAAGGAGGTATACTCAGCCTTTGAAAATAATTGAGGAGCTGATAAATGAAATTATAAGCGGAAAGGAGGAAAAACACATAGGTATATGTTATCACAATGAGCCCTACGGCTTAAGTGTGTTTCTCTTGGGCAGCCAATATAACCTAACCTAACCTAATGCAACAAGTTTAATTAATTGTTTTTTTGCAATAATTTGTAGTTTTTTTTTTTTTTTCAATAATAAATCGTGAAAAAAACATGACTTTTCGAACCGAAAAAAAGAAGTGCAATTGGTCAAAAAGCACTTTCTCGGCACTAAATTAACCTTCAAATGATATTTCAACCCTTTTGAGAGACTGTATAGATGTGCAAAACCAACAACAACGTCAAAGAGAGGTCTACCCCTTGGCTGAGAAGTCTTTCTCCACGCTGATTTATAACATACCGCCACCTTTCCTGTTGACCGGCCATAGAGCATACACCTTTATATTTCAGGGGAAAATATTGACTACAAAAAAAAACTTCAAAGACAATAACATGTATTATTATTTCTCTATTGTACATACATTTTACTACAATGACACTACAATACTTTCCTCTTTGCTCTATATGTAGTGACACTAACGTACACTACGTACGTGTGTGTTAAAACAAAACGTTATTGAAGAGTGGGGAGAGTAGTGGGGTTACACTAGTCAACGATAAGCATGTATGTATTTATAAATGTATATATATATATATAAATGAGAGTGTGCTTCCTTAAAGCAAAATTCTCTCATATATGTTATTGAGAGTTTATATTATATATACTATACAATGTATATTCAGAATAAAAAAAAACTCACCCTTTTTGCTCTATTTCTACAGTTTAAAGTTAGTCCAAACACTCTGTAATTTAAAAATAAATAATAATAGTTATCAATTTTTAGAGATAACAATGAAGAAATACATCCTGCGAAAATTAAAGATCGATAATTTTGTTGGAGTATTTCTGTGCTTTAATAAAAAAAAAAAACTCTTCGGACAGCAAATTTTATGAGTGGAAAGAAACAGTCACTTTAGATTTCTACTCAATTAAAAGAAACATTTTTGCCCTTTAGTTCTCATGAGCAAAGTGAATTAACAGGGTGGGTCATTTTAATTTACACTGAAATATCTCGTTTTACAGTTAACCAATCAAAAAATAACTTAGACAAAAGTTACAGTTTCATTACAGAGTAAGAACATACATCAGACTGAATCTAGTTCTTCGGGGTTTTTAATAGCCAATTAATATCCTAAACAGCAAGAGGTAGAAAAAATCTTTAAATTAGAAAGTTTATCGTCTAAAAGAACTTACAATTTTTGTTTAAAAAATACTTTAACTAAAAGTTGTCAAGGGCAATAAAACCTTGACCTATAATTATCTATATAAGTATTTTCTATAAATTTGTTTACTTTTTTGAGTACATTTGACAAAACCACTAGTTGAAGCTACTGATACATTTCCAACGCCCTATCTTGTATGGTTTTGGAGAAACATGACATCAAAATGTTGTCCTAATTTGCGCCTTCACGAGTAAACAGTGAATCCAATGTTTCAAACACAAGTTGTTTATTTTTTTATAAGGAACATTTTTTACATTTAAGCTTTTGTTTTAATTCGACCTCAATTATTACGTCCTTAGCATGCTATAAAAATTTCAGCTTCGTATCTTTTTTCGTTTTTGAATTATAGTGATGACAGACGGACAGACAAAGTTTTGTTAATAGCATCAATATTTTTAAGAGTTACAATCTGGGGACTAGTATACCTTAATATATATAACATATATACTGGGTATAAATATGAAATCAAGTAGAAGAAAGTGTTCCTTTTCCCATATCTTGTTTAACGATGTGTTTGAATTGAGTAAATTTTTGGTTTAGCGAGGCTTTAAACGAGTTGAATTCGAAAAGTAAGCCTGGCTTACTGACGCTTTTACGTATATAAATTTAATAACTTTGTGCTTTGCAGAAGTTTTATAGAAAAGTAATGAAAAAACGAAAGGTTTCGTAGAACACCCGGTTGGAACTATGTTCCTAACATATCTTCGTATATCATAAATATAGTGCTTACTTTTTTACTCAGATTGGCTTTGATTTTTTTCCTGGTTTGGATTATTGATTATGCACGTGTTTAATTTTGTAAGATCATTTTGTGCTTTTTTCTTCAGTCTATTTTGTAAAATATTCAGTGTGACTTGTAGTCGACTAGACATTACCTTCATTTGGCTTGATCAAGATAGTAAATATGGCATAATATATAATTTCCTTGTTCTTACTTTATATGATCTCTATTAAGTTGACAGATTGTAAATTATTTGCAAAATATTCTCAAAATCCATGGCAAGTTGAATCGATTAAAAAAGTTTCAGTTTCCTAGGTAACATCATCAGATTTTGGGGTCGTTTAAAATTGTTGCACATTTTTTGATTTTACGTCCCAACCAGCAAACAAATTATAACGTGCGATAAGTAATATAGTTCCAAAAAACGAAAGGAAAGAATTTCTACTTAGATTGAAATTTATAACATTTTGTAAGTTTCCCTTCTTCGAAATCGTTTCAGTTGGGTTCATTTTTTTATAAACCCGTCGGTTTCCAACATATGTATTATTATTGCACACAAATAGTTTGCCATTGTTTCAAAATAGTGTGCATGTTATAGTCACATAGTCGTCCTCTTCTTGCCTTCTCAACAATACACTTAACCAAAGAATTAGTGGAAGTGAGTCAGATATAGATGATCGCATTGAATGTATGAGAAAAACATATGGAGAAATATTGAACCATGTCCTATGGTGGTATGTTCTATCGTAACGCAGTGTACAAATCTATAATTCATGCCATAGAGTTGTATAAGACCTTTTTCTTTTTTTTTTATTGGATGTAATAATACTAAATTAACAATTAGAAATGGTCGTGTTTATGTTCAGTTTACGTGTTAGTAGTATGTGTAGTATATTGGTTGCTTAGATATTAGACTTGGTGATACTAACACAAAATTCCACGCTGTTTTGTTACAAATATATCGACCGTTAATAGGCCTAATCACTGGTCAACTAAAATTTGACTTCTGAAGTGAAAACTTCTTCAGGCGCATTGAGCACTTTTTTGAGTGAACAAATATCATGAAACTCGCCCGACCACTGAAATTAAGCAACATGTATGTTGTGTTTTTGATTGTTTATAATGGTTTTTTTACATACGTAATATAATATAATTTCAATTTACAAATTATGAAATTTTAATTATTTATAAAATAATTAATTAAAAAATTAAAAACAGAAACATAGTTATTCCGATGTTTGAAGTTTTCACTTCCGTTTACAGACTGTCTGTGTGTTTTTTTTTTTTTTTTTTTTTTTTGTTACATTGATGTGATAGAAAATTCTTTAATACTTTCCCACATGCGAGAATTTTCGTAGGCGAAAAACTTGTTAGGCGAAGCATAATTAAATCACCTTAAAAATATGCATTTATGGATGACAATCCTTATTAATGGGCACTATCATCATTCTTTTCCGGCGGTACCAAATAGTAGCCATACTGGTATCTTCTACGCAGCTATTAAGGATGATTAGAAAGCTATGATAGAATAATTACCGCGTATGATACATCAAAAATTAATATTTAAAAATCGAGCATATGTGAATTGGACTCCGAGTTTCACACGAAGGATTCCGTATCATCGCAAAAGATATTTAAAATTTTTGAGAGAAAAATTTTGTAAAAGAAACAAGAGGTGCGCTATAACAACATGTAAAACAAATTTTAAAATATCATGGCGGCCTTTTTGGAATTTGCCATCTTGATTTTTTTTGTTTGTTGATAAAGCGCTAAGAGAAATATGTACTCTGCCTAAATTTCAGCTCTCTAATTATTTATGAGATACAGCCCGCTGACAGACAATTAGAGTGACGGACAGGCAGTGGAGTCTTAGTACTAGAGCTCCATTGTTTACCCTTGAGGTACAAAACTTTAAAAACTAGGCCAGTAACAAATGAATCTCTCCGAATGAGTTCTTGTAGCTATCTTGCAATTACGCCCTGAGAACCAGTGCTGTGAGTATCACTTTAATTTCATTAGTTGCGTCATTAGACCTATTAACGGTTGGTATAATGGTTACAAATGACTTGAAATTCAAAGTCAGTGGCTCTCAGTCTATGTTCGCTGCTTAGAAATTGTTGGAGACGCAGTATAAAGATCATAGGATAAGTTAATATTAAGGTAGAGAATGGTTATTTTATGAACGGTTGGATAAAAGTCTGATAATCATTCTTCTTTTTATGAGTTTTTGTAGTTTATACCATATGAGTGCCATTTTCTTTGTGTCTCGCAATGAGTGATTAAAATTTGGCTCGAAATATTGCGTGAGTCAGCGGGCATAAGTCATCCTCTTTATAATAATAGTAATTTTTGTATCAAGGCTTTTTTTGCCAACACTTGTTCTCTAGTATAAATATAGGTCTTATGTTTCTACTCGACAAAAAAGTCAATACTTCTTAAATTTGTGTAAAATGTTCTTTGAGCTTATCTCTCAGCTTATCAAGTATTTTACAATATTTTCATTGACTTTGACATATATTTATCTTACTGCAAACTTCAATCGAAAATTGGTATTTTTCTAATTTATCTGATTAGCTAGTCTCATTCCGATTTATATAGCTGGTTTTCAAAATAAATCTCAACCGTGTAAAAACAGCCGATCGAATGATCAAGTAGACTACCACCCTTCACTGAAAATAGCTTTATCCTCAACTAATAAGAGAATCTAAATAAAAGAGCTATTGTAATTATGTAGATTAGATAATCGCAATTGATGCCTTGAAAATATCCAGAATAAAATCGAAACATTTTCAGAAACTAGAAGTTCAAATATTCATCATGGTAGAAGCTACATCAAATTTTACTATAATTTTTAATTTTTCATTAGTTTCTCCTTGTGTCTCACAAGTTGTTATCAACATTACCTACGCTATAAACATGCATTATTACCAATTTGCCCCATGCTTGCTAGAATTTAACTATCCAGGTAACCTACATTGAATCTGTAAATCAGATTCATTTTGTGTCATCAAACTAAATAACGTTTTTATTACTAACATTACAAGTTAATTAGCTTAGATGTTTTTTATCGCAGGATATTCTCACAATCTTTTCTTCCTAATAAACTTTATCGCTAATAAATAAATGAATGTTTAATTGTGGAATATACCTATGATTCTAACCTCAAAATTTATTATCATTGCTATTAGTGTGTGATTATGTATGTAGGAGTGAATGTTTGCGTGTGTGTGTGTATTTGTCTATGTATTACGTCGAAATTCTCCCATATTGTGTTTCATTTCGATGTTCTCAATACATTCCAAAGTGTGAGACAATGTATAAATGTGTTTTAGGGTAGATATGGTGTATGCTGTTCTAACACTCTAGCACATAGTATTGAGTGTTGTACCTTGATGACGATACACCTTGGATCAATCACCCTTCGTTACTGCAACCTATGAAGAAACTGTTTAGTTTTCCACTAAAACAAAAAAAGAAATTAAATGTGTTTTCTGTTTGAAATCACTTTCTGCTAAAGTTACTACTTATTGTTAATTCGACCCTATTCAGTAAAAAAGGCGTAACACGTTAAAGAGGCCGGGTTTTCAATATTTCAACTAGGATGTTGACTTAATTTTTTTTTAACGCATCTGATGAAGAATAGTCACTTTACAAATAGAAATGCGAAGTCGGTCTTAAATAAAGAGTAAAATATCGACTATTGACGTACTGTATCTTCATAGAAATTTCATATAAAATTTTATTTTTCAAAAAAGAGACAACAAATTTTGAATGCTTATAATTTTTTCATTTTTAATCAATTTTAATTTAACTTCAAATTTTGTTATAGTAAAAAAATAAACATTATTTCAAAAGGAATAATGTTAGTATAAATCGTTATACAAGACAACATCGCATTTATGAGAACCCCTTATGAGATTACAAATGTGTAGATTTAGGAACTCGAAACCAGGCAATAGGCCTGTTTAAATAATTTAATAAATATAAAGTTGTAATACAATTAATTCTATAATGGAGAAAGATGGATTGACTTTTATAACTGCAGTGAAAAGGTACCTATTGACTATTTGTCCGTATTTCTTGACGAAGTGTTACTATGAGAGACGAGATTTTTTTTATTTGTAATTTATTGATATAAGCACTTTATTATTACTTAGGTGACTTACAAATTGCTTTGCAAATTGTATTATGGATAGCCTTATTTATTTTATGAGTATTTTATTTGTAAAAATTTATATTCCTTAAATATTTGACTTCTCAGTTGAATTGATAATAATTAATACATTATTTAAATTATATTGGTTTCATTTTAAAAGAAATGAATTTTTGTTTTTTATTATATATTTTTATATTATTACATATCTATACAACTGAGAAAATATTTTAGTTTGACTTATGTAATTTACAGTATAATTTTATTATGTACTTCATCTAATTACCATTGGTATTCCAAATCCTTAACCGAATCACACTATGAAAGATACTCGGGAGGCATTTGATCTTTTTGTATCAGGTTCCGGCTATCCTGCCATTGGTTTTCTATGTTTTTCTATTAGGTTTGCACGATAGTTCCTAACAGAGAAGTTAATAATAGGATAGTTCCTAACAGAGTCAGTCATAGCTGCATACTTTCCTCTTGCATTCTTTTTTCCTATCCCTTTTAATGACATATTATACACAATATTGTATTGTTTAAAAAAAGAATTAAAAAATTAAATTTAATTTAATTGAATGGTATCAAGTCCACTTTTACAATTTTATGGGTAATGTGGCAAATTTGACATCAGGAAACTACCCTATTACAAACATTATAAAATGGTGTTCCCTAAAGTGGGCTGTAAGGATTAATTAATGAAAGAAGCGCGCCTGAATACAGTTGATAAGAGTGATCCAAAGTTGAGTATGATGTGATCCAAGGTACAACAATCATCCATTTATACTAACATATTAATACGGATAAATTGTCACATATGCACTTCTGACTACTGTGTGTATTCGTGAGAGTATTTTCTACAGATATCTATTTAAAATCAATATAGATATAGCCTCAATTTCACAAACTACAAAATTTACAAATGAATTTTAGGATATTTACATTTTCATGCAAATCGTTTATGTAAATCTATTGGAATGATATTGTAATTCATATGATATTCTTTATTTCGGAAGTGGCTTTAGCATTCTTTATTTTTTAGTAATATTGTGTATTGGCATTACTAAATGAATCAACTAGTATTACAAAGTTGATTGTAAACCTACAGTATTGTAAAAAAGTTTTGGTTTATTGTACGGTACATACCTAAAAACCAAATACAGGCTTTGTAGTCAAATAATGTGTTATTTTTATCATTACAAGACCACGCAATTACAAAAATATATAATATATTGTGTGCAAGTGCTGCTTATAAATTTGATAATATAGATATCGCTCTTCAATCATCAATACTCCTCCTAACTATAGTCCTCTCTGTTCATCAAATGCAGGATCTTCGATAATTAAATTTAAATTTTGCTTTTATATCATCGACAACCTGTCAGGACTGTCTAAATATTTTAGATAGTTTTTTATCACACTTTAGATTTTTTGATATACCCTTTATATATATTCATAATTTTTTCAGCCTACTTTGAACGATAAAATACTAATAAAAAGCCCAATGATTTAGTAATTTTGTGTGATTTTTGGCAAATATGTTAATGAAAAAATGTATTTATAAAGTTTTATTGAAATCCCTGTTATTATTCAATACTTGCATATCTTCTTAAACAAAAGACCTGACTGCCTGTGTAGGCTGCGTTAAGTATTTTAGAAATATGGTGGAAGTGCAAATAAGTGTATGTCACATGAATATAATATATATCCTATACTATTTATTTGCGCTTCCACAAATTATTTACCATGTTACTATATTTAAACAAAACACTATTATCAAAAGTATATGATTTTTGCATTTTCTTACTCAAAAATATATAATTCGGTGGTTAGGGTTCTAATTTCTAACACCGTCCAAAAGCGTAAACGAAAGGCGATATCTCAGTAAATTGTGGATTAATCGTAATCAATTGCAAAATCAAGTAGTTTTCTTTGTGTCTATAATTTATTCAGGCTAGTTATCCGCGAAGATGATTGTTTTTCGGGATATTTCCAAAATTGAATGGTAAAAGCTTTTAAAACAGAATTTTAGGCGATATTTCAAAAAGAATTATTGTGATTTTTTCAGTTTTTAAAGGGCTGCGTATCCTATAAGAAAATTGTATAAAATTTGGAAAAGTTTTTTGTTAGTGACTTGGATAAAAATGATTTTTAGAGTAATCTTGTCCAGAAAATATAAAAATTGGATCCATTTTATGATTGAAACTATTTGTTTTTGAGATATCGATTATATTATCGCGTACGAGATTATATTATGAAGCAATTTCAAACAGATATTCATGTCTATGTATATTCAAGAGTAAGTAGAGCTCAATAATAACAAAAGTTCAGTTCATTCAAGATTAGGTGAGAATTTTTCGATATATCTGTAAACCTGCTCTTAAATAAAAGCTTCTCGTAGTATATGATTTTAAACTATACTTCAAAAACAACTAACATAATCGTAAAATGAACCCGACTTTTTTTACCATGTATATATAAAATATATCAAGGTATACTAACTTTATTCCTAAGTCCTAATGCTTAAAAATCTGTCTGTCTGCCTGTCTGCCTTTGGACACAATAACTAAAAAAAGAAAAGAGTTATTAAGCTGAAATTTTTATAGCGTTCTCAGTGCGTAAAAATTGAGGCTAAATTCTTAAATGAACCATGTAGGTCAATTGGATTTTGGCCCGTAGAACGCATCTTATAAACCGTTAGAGATAAAACCAAAGGTTGAACGTACAGAATGTTACGTATAAAAAATCAAACAACTTTTGTTTGAAACTTTTTTTCGTAAATATCACTGTTTACCCGTGAGGGCGCAAATTAAGTTGGAGCATTATACATGTATTATATTGTATCAAGTTTACACTTATTTTACGTATATGTTTGTTTATTAACATTTCCACTGAGGAAGTAAGAAGAATGATTTACTTTGTATGTAACAGTGACTATCTTTTTTTACCTACATGACGATGGTGTTATCAACATGCTATTTCAACAATTTACTCAGTCAATTGTTTGTTTTCACTTGTTTTATTTTAATCCTATATACTATGTTTTATCAAGCTAGAAATTTTTTTTTTTAATTTTCTCGATTCTTTTCAAAAAGACACCCTTAAGTATTCCCTACGCAAATTGTAAAAAATGGAGAAAATACTGTTGGTTTTTCTGAATAAAAACAGTTATTATACCTTTGTGACGCGATTCACGGTTGAACAAGCAATTTTTGTAATATCGACTAAAATCGTATAGGAGAGATATTTCGGAGCAAATTCTTCAATTTTTACTCTTGTATATCGATCTCTGTAAATTATACTCTCGCTCCATTCAAATAAACATATTGTTCTATTGGTGTTGTTGTTGATGTTGTTATTTTAAAACAACATAGTATACTTTTTGACTGACAGATACGTTAACTAAAACACAATACCAACATAACAAAACAAATAACCACCATAGATTATAATTCACTTCACACACTGTGGTGCAGTCAGTGCAATGATGCCACCATCACCATTATACACACTACACAACAAACACATCACAATATTTACAATAACAAAATAATAATAATAATAATAATAATAACAATAATATCAGTCACACACGTTGCTTGTGATGTGTGTACATACTGTACGATGATAGGCAACCAAATATGTTTTATACATTTGTGCAAAAATATTGCAGTTATAATAACAAATAACAATAATAATAGTAAATATTGAAAATGTGTTTATAGCAGAGGTATAAACTATGTTTATTTATTACATGAGTGACGATATGATACTAAGAATATATTGTTATGACTACAAATTTTTACGGGAATTTTAACATCTGTGTACAGACAGCAGTTATGGAGAAGTTGATACTAGGAAAATCATTAATGACATCAACAAGGAGTCAACATGGCAGTCATAAATATTTTTAAATCTTAAAATCTACAGCAGTTGTCGATGGAATAACTAGGCCATTAATTACAGCATTTTATATTGCAAAAACCAGTTTGCTATGCGACAACCTGAGGGTTAAAATATTAACAGCTTAAACCTAGAAAGTATAAATTGTAGACACATCGAATACCTAACGTCATTTATAGCTGATTTATACTGCTGTTGAAATACGTATTTTTATAATATCAAAATTGATCTAGGAAATTGGAGCAAAAATCAAAATTTATGGATTTCAGCTGCTTTGAATAAATAGATGAATATTTATAAACCGTAATATTTTGAATAGGATACTGCTGTTAGAACACAACTTACTTAAATATTAGATGCTTGACGTCATGAGTGATTTCCACAATGAATTAGAATACGGAATTAAAATAGATGACCTAGGCTATCATATGGCTGTTATAACCTAGATTTTCTGAGAATATCCTTGAGGATAGTTTCATTTTATATAGATTTTCAAGACTTGAGGCAAGAAAAGACCTGACTAAATTTTTGAACTCATCGCTGCCACTGATCATACTACTAATGGATATTATTATTAAATCTACAAAGGAAAGAAGATGTATGAAAGCTTCGAGGTATTTTGATAAGGACTGTTGTGTGATAAAAAGAGCCCAATCGGCACAACCACTGAAGTTGAAAAAGAAAACTGACCTTACAGGATGATCTTAAAGAATTGGAAGAGGATCACATCAACAACAACTGCCACAGTTGTGATATGGAACAGAAGAAACAAAAGAGCATCTACAGTATCGATATTCGGCACTAAATAATTTTGAAAGCCTTGAAGTAGCGCTGGAAAGGACCGTAGAGAAAATAGTGAACTTTACCAAAACTCAGAATGTTTAAGAGAATTTAATGGGATTTTTTAATGCAAGATGACATAATAGACTGTTGGTCTCTGAGTGAATGTCAGAACCACTAACCGATATCTGGATGCCAGCTTAATTTGCTGGCCACGGTCGAAAGAAATTAAAAGTTTTAAGATGGAAAATTTATAAAGACGTCGATCTGTATAAGATATTTGCAATCAAATTTTTCTGGGTAGAATATCTACTACCCGATACCTCCCTGAGCATGTTGCCATAAATACTTCTTACCTCTTATGTATGGAGGGAGGCATAATGAATAATTCATATGATATATTTTTGTTCATAGATTTATTAATCCTGATTTTATTTACTCTCATAAACTGTAATACTGAAATAAATCCACAATAATTTTTCAAATAAAATTTTCTCACCTGATAGAATTCCATGATAAAAATATTTTATTAATGTGTTTCGATGACAATATTTTTCATAGTTTATTCTTCATATTAAACCATAATTTTTACATCTAACTTTAGAAAAATGAATAAATATAAAGTTATAAGAACTACCTGCATATCAACTTTTTAAGATCCTTTATATATCATAATATAAACAAGTTTAACGGAAATTATAACGTTATAAAAAACGATAACGTAAATAAAAACATGCTTTTGATAATATTTAAAAAAAAAGTTACACCTGGGTAAGTATGAGCCAAGCCGGTAAAGTATCATTTTCTACCTTATAGTTTTTTAAAATTCGCTCATGAAAATACCCCGAAAAGCTTAAAATTATCAAATTTGACCCAATTTGCATTTTTTTGGAATGCCTCATTTTTATGGTTTAAAACTTAAACTTGCACTGTTAAAGAATGAGAGTGGCGAGAATATATGTTCTTAACATGGTAGCATAGCAAGTAAATATTTTATTGATTCAAGAAAATATGTACTTGTTGTAGCTTTTACTTACTTTCTTGAATTAAGTATTGAAATCGTTCAATCCAGAAATATTTACTTGTTATAAGAACATCAGCAGTCAAGTAAGCGCGTTTACTTCAATTAAATAATTATTCTGCTGTGTGGAATTCAAAAATTTTTTCCTTTTATTTAAAACTGTTTCTTTTATTGGACGCCTTTCGGCATATTCATTTTTATTAAACAATTAATGAAAACAAACAATTGACTGAGTTAATTATTGAAATACGATGTATAGACAATGTTGATAACGCAATCGTTTGTTTTTTATGTCATATAATTAAAAAAAGATAGTCACTCTTAGAGAGCCACATATAAATACATGTCACACACACATAGCTGATATATCCATATAATACATACTATGTAATTTGCGTCCTTAGTGATGTTTACGAAAAAATGTTTCAAACCAAACTTCTTAAGTTTTTAATAAGGAACATTCTTTATTATTAAATTTATGTTCTATCTCTAACGGTTTGCAAGACCCAATTGACCTATGTTGCTTATTTACCAACTCAATTTCACATTTTACGCACATAGCACGCTTTAAAAATTTCAGCTTGATATCTTTTTTCATTTTTAGTAATCATGTTCACGGACGGGCAGATGGGCGGACATGCAAGCGATAAACCGGAAATCGATTTTATGAACACCTACACCAAAATTTTGCTCGTAGAACAATATTTTTAATTGTTACAAACTTGGGACCAGACTTAGTATACCTTGATATATTTCATATGTATATGGTATAAAAAGAACAGATGCTAAATATTAAAACAAAATTTTGAATAAAATATACTCTTTTTTTTAGCACGCTTTCTTTTTTTAAGTTGTGATGCAATCATTTCGAAATTGGAAATAGGCCCTTTTAGCTTTCTTGAATTTTCATCTTCGTTAAATTTTTTATCTTACTTTGATTAAAAAAATTCTCATAATAGGAGTAACTTCATGAAAGATTCATGAAGTTACGCCTATCAAGTCTTGTTCTGATAGTTATTGTCAACAAAACTACTGAATGCTATAAGAATTCTCTTCTCCGAACAAAAATTCATAAGATACCTTCCTTTCTTTTTATTACGCCAAACATGTTTAGCTATTTAGATCTGCGAAGAAAATTCGATTTAAGAGATAATTTTGAGAATCTCTGAAAGTATTCAATTTACAATAAAAAGCAAAAATGTCAAAAGCTTAAATTGCAATAAACTTTATTTTCAAAAACTTTTTCTTTTTATAAAATTTATCAGTTTGACTAATACTAACCGAGATATTCAAACGCGGGACTTACTTTTTAGAATTGTCCTCTACACTCTTGTTAATAAGACATATTTTCTCTAAAACTATATCCTACTAGGTTAGGGTAGGTTATATTGGCTGTCCACGAAGGACACACTTAGGCTATAGAGCCCATTGTGATACCATATATGTGTTTTACCACCTTTGGGCTGATAATTTCATTTATCAGCTCCTCAATTTCAGAGGCTGAGTGCACCGCCTTCATGCATATACCATGCACTACACCAGCCCATCTCAACTATTAATTAAATTAATTTTGTTGCGACGGCGGGAATCGAACCCGCTACCCTAAGCATACGTCTTTCGTCTTTGACAGAAAATGCTTATATTTAATTGTTGAAACTTCAGTAACTTTGATACGGTATTCTAAATGCTAGGAATGAAAAAAAAAAACCTTGTTGACAGTTTTAACGACATCCATAATACCTTTTTGTACGATTAACAAACATACAGACAGATTAAGGTTGTTACGAAGGAAGATGCAACATATATACATACATACATAGACATGTGAGCTGTGTATCATATTAAGTTCACATGTGTGAATTTTATTTATATACTTGATAAATAATAATAATCATAATAATACCAAAACCACGAAATGTAACTTAAACTCACTTCATAATAGTAGGGTTATTATGAAACGAAGTGATTCCTCAAAAACTTTATCTTTTGGTAATCAAATTTTCCACTTCGGAAACAAGTTAAAACAAGAAAAAACTTATTAAGTTACTGTTTAAACAAAACTAATTTATTAAGTTACTTTTGCTCCAAAAAGTACCGAATTTGTTTGGCCGTAATATCTTATTTGAAAACATGACGGTCTCTCCTTTAATTTTGAAGTTGAGCCTCGTGATATCTCAAGAATCGTAATACTAGCCAGTTACATAGTTTTTGTCCAATTTAAATTAGTCAAAAGCGAACTTATTGTTTCGAATTTTAATAAACAGCATTTATTAAGGCAATCTTGGCAGAAAATTTACGAAATGCGGATTTATTAAAGCGTATTGCCAGCTTTTCACAGTGACGTTCATTGAGCTTAATTAAGCTGATATATCGAGAACCATAAGCCTAAATGGATGTTAGCCTTCTTCATAATTCTTGGAATGCTCCAATAAGTCTTAAACGCTGTTAAGTAATTTTGGTTTATCCAAGATTTGGTTATATTAATTGTCCACGAGAGACAAACTTAGACCGTAGGGTCCGTTGTGATACCAAATATGTATTTTATCACCTTTTCCGTTGATGATTTTATTTATCAGTTCCTCATTTATTTCGGGAAAGTGAATATACGTCCTTCATGCATATATCATGCACTACACCAGGCAATCACAACCATTAATTAAATTAATGTTTTGTTGTGTAACGCATTAACAAACTGATCTACTAGGGTTAACAAAATACAAATAAATGAAACCTTTTTTTTTCAATTTTAATGAAAATCATTTTTTAGGTGATTTTTTTGTAGAATTTACTAAAATTGAATTTATTTGCAGGGTTTTTTTGGATATTTCTAGAATAATGGCAAATAATCTTTTTAATTCATTGGATTTTAAAAGTGGAGGCCTGTGAATCTTACATAGTGCGTTCTTAAGAATCCGAAATCGGAATGATTTGAGTCCAAAACGACCACTACATGTACATTTTAGATTTGCATGACAAAAGAGCATGAAAGAAGATGAATGATATGGAAGAAAATCCAAGAAAAAAGATGCGAAACTTTAGAGAAAGAAAGCGGCTGATAGACTGAAGAAGAAGAATTCGTTTGGGAAGCGAAGGATTTTCAAGAGCAAGTGTGATGCCGCGGCTAAGAAGCATTCTGTAGACCATTAAACTCTCTTAGATGATAGTAGATAATCTCCCTACTTGCCCTATTATTTACAATCCGCCCTTTTTGTCAATTTCATATTATACGTGTCTAATATCCTTATGTGTCTAATCCTTAAGGTATTTGTTTCCCTACAGTATTGTACAAAAGTTTTGGTTTATTGCACGGAACATACATGCTTTTTTTGAAACCAAATTCATGCTTTGTATCCTAGTAATGAGTTATTTTTAGCTTTACAATACCACGCAACTACAAAATTATATAATATATTGCGTGTCTTATTAATTTGATAACATAGATATCGCTCTTCAATCATCAATACTATAACTATAGTAGTATCTGTTGATCAAATGATGAATCTTTGATGAACTCATAATTAAATTAAATTTTTTTTTATATCATCGACAACCTTATATTTTTATGGTATTATTATAAACTACAAGATTGTCTAAATATTTTAGATAGTTCTTTATCACACTCTCTAGATTTGTTGATATAGAAATATCCAATTGAAAAGGATATCCTTTATGATTGAGCATTTTTTCAGCCAACTTTGAACGATAAAATAATAATAAAATGCCCGATTACCAAGAATTTTTTGTGATTTTTGGAAACTTTGTATGTATTTATAAAGTTTTATTGAAATCCTTAGTATTATTCAATCCTTGCTTATTTTCTTAAGCTTATTTGAACAAGAACGTCAATGTTCAAGCTTATTCAAGTGCTCAAAAACTGTACTGCATTCAAGGTTCATCTTATAAAGTTCTTACTATAACTGACATGTTTCAAGAGACGTTTGTTTCAACAACAAGAATAAGAACATTATATTACAATACAGTAACGATATTTATACATATACCTTACCTACAATAGGTACACAAGACACCAAGACCACGATCATCATTGTAATAACTAGAGTGTTGTGTTGTTTCCGTTATGGAGTATACTTCCGTTTTTGTTATTTGTTATTGTGTATGTGGAAAATGAGACAGGTTTTGTTGCTGTAGGTGTACATACACATATAACATACATACATACATTCATGGTACAATAATATACCGATGTAAAGTAACTCGAATATAATATGCCTTGTTGGTTGTGGCCCCAACCAAACTATCTATCTATATACGATACTCTCAACAGTAAGAAATAGTCTCTACTCTATATGCTCTAAATGCAAAAACTAAAATTATAATCCTTTATAAAGGCTCTTCTCTACGGCTTTGTCAATTCAATAGTACAAAACATAACTCGTGAAGCTTTGGCATTAAAGTGTCGTGTGTCGTTAACTAAGAATTTCCTTACCCTTTTCCAAAATATGGAGCAGTGGTTAAGGTAATATAACTTAGTGAAGCATGAGCACGGTAGTGGGGGCACAAATTTAAAAAATATATATTTTCAATTTTGATGATAAATTATATTATAACTTGACGATATAAGACGAAAAGTAAGAATAAAATTTTTCGATATCTGGCATAATTTTTCAAAATATAGAAAATTGGAAATTTTGTTTAATTATTCAGCCTTCGATATTTCGAAAACCAAGGCAAATATCGAAAAATTTGATTCCATTTTTCGTCTACATTCATAGACATAAGTTAGAACAAAATTCATCATTAAAGTTGAAATTGAGATAAAAATAATTTCAACCTTAAATCTACCCTGCTCTTACATCCCTTATATGGACGGAGACACTTGACTTTTTTCTTTTCTATGCCATTGCTTATATGTTTACTTTCTATAAAAAAAATTTTTTTTAATTTGTTTCCATTCATTCCAAGTGAAAATTATCAAAAACCTTCAAAATATGTAGTTTTTTTGAGATGTATTTTATATCAATTTTCAATGATTTTTTCTTAAAAATTTGCACGGATACCTATACTGAAATTTTAACCACATACTCTTTGAGTAAAATTCTACCTACAAAAAAAAAACCATTTGATGTAATCATGCTGTTTTAACTTGGATCACCCTGTATTTTAACGTATTGTCTGTCTATTTCGAGTTTCAATATTAATTTGGGCAATATTAATTTCAAGTTTCAATATTTAGGTTCAATATAAATTTGAGCTCTCTGAAGCTAATGGCTAAAAAACATAATTCGAAAAGTATTTTAGTCATTAGCAACGTTTTCTCTACGATTAAACAGACTTTGAATGATTATTTACGCTAGCGTGTGAATGGATCCACGACATTAATTGATTCTTTAATTTCCGAATGTATGTAAAATTTAATTTAAATTTCTGGCCTGCAAGTTTCATAATATTTTTATAGAAGTGGCCTCACATTATTTTGTGGCCAATGTTTTGTTTACATAGGTAAAATAAATGCATACAATGTTTGAAGTACATACATATTGTACAATATATTAGTCCGAGTAAATTGGCAATTTGTTATTTGTGTATTTGCTTGAAATTATGAAACGATCAGTTTGTCAACGTGAACTTTTTAAATTTATTATTTTGACTTCTTAACCCGTAGTCTCACAGCACCTGGCAAATTATGTACAGTTATAAATATACTAGTTTTTGCCCAGAGCTTTACTCGTCATAATGATTAATCTCAATGGATTCTATAAATGATTCATTTAGTGATTCATTGATTCATTTAATCTAACTTAACCTCACTTAAACGCTATATACAACTCACAATATATAAATGCCAATGTTGAAGACCCATATGCTATCCTTCAACCCGCTGGCCCTCGCTTAGCCCGGCCCTCTCAACGTTACTCTCATTTCGTTGGATAATGCGAGAATAAAATAAAAAAGTGATACAGTAAACTTTTATTTTAAACCATGAGTACATTTACATCAATTTTACATTTCTTACTTCTAAAATTACAAAGTTTCATAAAAACCTTTCACCCCCTATTTCACCCCACTTGAAGAACGAATTTTTTGCAAATAGTCACGCAATATACCTTTCTTTTGAGCCATGAGCTTATATACCTTTTTCTACATTTTTAACTCCTAAGTTGTTGTGAGAGTACGGGTCTCAAAAATCATTTTTAAAAATTAAAAAACTAAATCTTTGTGTCTTTACATTGAGGAACTGCTTGTTTCGGAATTTAAGTCATCATAATATAACTTATTTGCTTGGAGTAAATATGGGATATCATTATTTAGTGAAGTATATTGAATAGTTGGTTAATATGGTGAAGTTTTAAGTATAACTATGTGTACTAACTTACTACCTAAAACTACTGCTCTAGTCTAGTTGGTTGAAAATGTGTACTATATCTGAAAATAACAACAATCTACCATTTTATCTATTACCTTTTGTACAAATTTGTATTTGTAAGTGTATATAGGTACCGTTAATAAACTGGATGGTTCAAGAAAAGAAAGTCATGAACAATTTTTGAAAACAAGCTCTTAATTTACCGACTGGCATGTTCACTTTGGACTTTCAGGTATTGTTCTTTTTAGTCGCTCTAAACAATGCAACAAAAAAGATCCAAAACATTTTTGAGAACATTACAATCGCATTATTTTATATTCAAAGTAGAAAAAGATGTTATTATATTTTATACTTCCATCGCTTCCACCATGTAGTACAGAAGATTTTTATCACCAACTTCCATCTAAACACAGACTGACTATCAACCTCTCTTTTTATCAACTAGGAAATTTCAATTATCCGCCCTTATCACTGGAAAATTTCAATTTGAAAAACAAAGACTACCTTGTTATAGCCTCCACTTCTTTTGCTCTTACTTATCCCACCTTTTGTTACAACTAGGTATATTCATGAAAATTCTTGGATATACATAAAATTCCTAAAAATGATTGAAATTTGATTTTGACAAATGATTTTGAAATAAGTAAATAAATAAAAATGATTTAATATGATATAAAATCACGTGATGCAAAACATGATGTGCTGGTCTGCCGTCATTGTGCATATTATTATTACTTATACATTATATTTAACTATGGTTATTATTATTAATAATTTTGAATGGAATATGCACACATACGTTACATACGCAAGATGGACCTTTGTATTATTAAATAGTTTAAATATTTGAAATCAAAAAGAAAAATTTGTTTTCTATAATCATTAAAAAATTTTAAAAATAAAAAAATGTAACTACTATTAAACGGATTGGAAAACCATGAAAATACCCAATTTCATTTAGTTTTAATTTTTTGTTACAGCTTGCCTATATTACTCGCTGATAATGTAGCATTTTATAGGTGAATTGATTTTTAAAACCGGCCAAATAGTAGATTCAAAAACGACGGATAACCACACAATCTTTCATCCCCTTTTTCTTTACCTAAGGAGTTATATTTATCCCATGTTTATGAAATATACCTAGGTATATAAAGGTTAGTCCCAAGTTTGTAACGCTTAAGAATATTGATGCTATGAACAAAATTTTGGTAAAGGTGTTCATAAAATCAACTAATTAGTCCATTTTTGGTTGTCTGTCTGTCTGTTCGCCGAGCTGAAAGCTGAAATTTTTATATCGTGCTGAGCACGTAAAAAGTGAGGTTGAGTTCGTAAATGAGCAACATAAGTCAATTGGGTCTTGAATCCGTAAGGCCCATCTTGTAAACCATTAGAAATAGAACACAAGTTTAAATGTACCTTATAAAAGGATAAACAACTTTTGTTTGAAACATTTTTTTGTAAACATCACTGTTTACCCGTGAGAGCGCATATTATGCGCAAATTGTAGTATTATATAGGTATATCAGTTATATGTGTGTGACATGTATGTATGTGAAATATGACAGAGTAATCAACACTGTCTATACATGGTATTTCAACAATTAACTCAGTCAATTGTTTGTTTTCATTTGTTTCAAAAATATATTCCGTTCTTAGCAGTTGACATTGCATAATGTGTAACTATGCTAAATTTTAAGTCCGGCGGGTCTATAGTATCGTGGTCAGCCAAAGAAATAGTTTATTACACACCTAGAGAGCAAAAGTAAAGAATATCTCAGAGCTATTGTTCATTGTCACCCTCGGAGAAAGATATTCTTTACTTGCTCCCGAAGTGTGTATACTATTTTTCTCCCCGGTGGGGGCAGAAAGGGGCTTCATTTTGCACAGTAGGTAGAAAGTTGAAATATTTTCTCATCTCCGTGCAGAAAGTCGAGCAGAAAATAGGAAACACACCACGGGAGAAAGTAAAAAATGTCTTCGATCTCAATGACCATGAGGTCTGACCCTTTAATTATTTTTGCTTCCAAAGTAATAAACTATTTTGTGATACAAGCATAAATTTAACAATTCAAAGGATCCTACCGATGTTTTGTTTGGAAAATTTTTCATTATTAAAACATTATTAAAACCGCAGTAAATGAGGCTTATAGGTTATCTAGTTAAAATTAATAAAGAGAAATCTTCATCATTTTGAAAATATTAGCAATTCAAAGTATGGGCCAGTTACAAGGGAAATGTTACTTACACTTTTATACTCTGTTAGAAATATTAAAATATCTGGTAATAACGACTTACGACAGACACCATTATATTATTACTCTATAAAATAGTGACAGAATGGCTAATTTTCTTGCTTCCGCCTCATTTTCAGCTGTTCATCTTACTAAGATAATATCCCACAACTTTTTATGGATCGAGGAATCCACTTCTTAGTACAAATTTATGAACTGTAATAAGAAAGTTTGTATGTTTTCGTACGAAATTGGATACTAACTTGAATCCTTTTGCCTTTTACAACTTTCATGTCAATCGTTTCCCGATATCAGATCATAGAACTCATAAGATTCATACAATAAAACGTAGCTCGTAAATTTCTCCTAATTTAAGTCAAAAGTGACGTACTTTTGTATAACATTTTTTTTTTATAAACTAATACTCTCTGGTGTGACGTGACATGACTTTATGATCAATTATGGTGATCAGTTTTAGTGCAATACTTTGTGTATAATAATATACAATAATATATTTCATGGTATTTTCTCCATGGTTCTTTTATATACTTGGTAGCTATGAATATTATTTGATATGTGTACAGTTTGGTGACATGATCACATTGTTGTACTACCATCTGTTGTTTTATTTAAAAGGTAAATGTAATTTAAATTAAATATTATTATACACTAATTGTTTAAAATTTAATTAATTTCTGAATGGAAAGTTAGTTTTCTTTGACAATCGTTTATTTTAAACGACAGCTAAATGAAAAAAGTTATATCTTTTGTAAAACCATTGTTATGTTCTATATTTAAAAAAATGCATCAAGTCATTCGGTCCTGGATAAACATCAATGTATACCATTTGCTAACTACAAGGTTCACCTGACTGAAGTCATTCTAATAAAGACCAATATAAAATGATGACGGGGACGTATTGATAACACTGTAAATTAGGCTACAGAATACTAATCACTCAGTAATCTCCTTTGCTGTCACTTTCTTCTGGTATCACAGAAGGTTTTAGGGTCTAGATGAGTCCTACGAAGACGTCCGCTCCTGCCTACCGTAAGAAGGTTCGTATACAATGTGTGTTTGTACCATCTAGATATATAAATATTACTTGTATGACAGAATACATGCGTTAAGCAATGTATCTAAGAGAGAGGTATTATATACATGTGTTGGGCATGTAATTGTAAGACTACAGATACGATACGACAGATCTTCTGTTGTGTGGATGTAGAGAGTGGGAGTTTTGTTGAATACAAATATTATTAATTAATATAAACATGTATATAATACCTCTCACTTAGATGCATTGCTTAACGCATGCATTCGGTCATACTAGTGACATTTATATATCTAGATGGTACAAACACACCATAATTAAACATCATATACCATAAACTCATACCTAGCGTAATAAAGAAGTATCCAATTCCAATAATTTTGATTCTTTTGAACAGTTCTATTCCAACTATGATTATTTTCTTCACTTTGAGAAATAAAGTACAGGCAACTGTATGAGGTCACACCTGAGAAATATTTTGGCATACCTATGATAGATAGCTTGTTTATCGAAAACTGTTGGTTTAAGAAACGGTTAAAGGTCGATCTTCACCCATTTACTGATGAATAGGTTGGGTAAGAGTGGCTGTCCTGGGGTGGGACACACTTAGACCATAGGGTCCGTTGTGATGCCGAAAAAGGGTAAGCCCATCACTGGCCACTTCTCCATGAACCATTGGAGCTGTTCCAGAACAGCAGGAGTGCTTTGACGTCAACGGACTTCAGACATCGTCAAAGAAAGGCTGGCTCAAGCGAATCCAACTTTTCGTGGTAAGAGCCGGGTAGTCACAGACGAGATGAGACATCGTTTCCTTCTCCGTCATACTGTGACAGTTCTTACAATGGTCGTGATACACTGTCAGGCCTGCCATTCACCATGCCTGTTACTCAGCTGGTGTCCGGCAATAGCTGCAGCAATTTTGCTAATAGAGGCCCTTGGAAGCGATATAAGATTCCTCCATTTGATATGGTATATTTTTTAGGAAATTTTAATGATTTATAACACTTCTATCATAGTGTTTCTATCGAAAATTGTTCATGGCTATTTTTAATTAAATTAATTTTAATCAATTATTTCTATGAACGGCGTAGTTACCTTTATTGATCTACCTGTTCATACAGTATAAACAGATCTACACTGATCTGTTAACCAATCGAAATTGGAAACATAATTTAATTCCGAAAATTCATTATAATTAATTTAATTAAAAATAGACATGAACACTTTTCGAAAGAAAAACTATGATACAAGTGTATAAAAATCAATAAAATTTCGTAAAAAATTTGTCTTACCTGGTTATCAGATGGGTGAAGATCGACTCTTGTTCTATCTTCATGGATATTTTTATTTAAATTAATTATTATCAATTTTTTCAAAACCATATTGAAAAAACAAATTGATCAAAATTATTTGAATTAAAAAAGCCATGAACACTTTTCGATAGCCGTCCATATACCGTCTCTTAGACTAATTATGAATCATAAATCGCTGTATCAATGATATTGTGACTAAAATGGAATAAAAGATCTCATGGACTTAAGTATAGTTTTAGGGAACTGAAGAAACTGCTAACCAACGTTCTACCGACAAAGAATATTTGGTTTTTTTTGAAACCGACCATTGGTTTGCAGAAAGTATGGTGTCCTGAACATCAACATTGTTTTGCAATTCTTATGTTTGTTCACGTTACTCATTTTCTTTATAAAACTTTTATTTTGTCTTCAAAAGAAACAATTCAGTAAACGTAGTAATATTTTTCTTTTATCTTGAACTCAATTATCAAACAGAGTAAGCATAACCGAGAATCAGATAAAATGCTTTTGAAAAACTTTTCCATATTCCAAAGCATCTTTTATTATTTTCCACGCCAGGCTTAATTATTCCAGTTAAATGGCAGTTATGAAAAAAAATTCAGTAAGTAATGTTTTAATGTAAATTTGCAACCTTTCAAAGTAAAATATTCTTTATGAAAATGTAAATAGAATATTTTATTATTTATTTTTAACTACAATAAAAATAATAACTATAGTTATTTAGTTTGTAGACAATTTCTGTAAAATTACAATAATAAGAGTAAAATTATTTGTTTTTATTTACAGAATGTCTCAAAAGAATAGAAAATAACGGGAAAATTTCCTTTTAATGAAATAGTGCAATTTCTTTTAATACAATAATATGTTTTTGTAAAAGAAACCACAAATGTATGGGAATTAAAGCAAAAAATGAGTAAACATTTTAATCAGACAATTTATAGTATTTGATTTTTTCTCAAATTTTCATATTCATAGATATTCAATTCAAAGACAAGAATTAAAACACGTTTTTATTCAAACAGCAAGTTTTTCATTCAAAGCGTTTGTTTAATCAATGCGCAATGAACTTAGAAAATAATAAAATTTTTTGATCCCTTCTTAATTAAAAACCGGAGAACGTGAATCACAGATAAAAACGAGTACCTACAGTGAAACAACCGTAATATTTGTAATCTATCCACCGAAAATTTTGAAACGAATTACAAAGGTTTATGAAGTTAGTGTGCCATTTTAAAACAGCTGCGGTTTCATTTCTATTTTTTCGTTTTTATTAAAAATAGTTTCACTTACGGTGAAATAACTCTTGGCTTTCTTATTCTATCCTTATCTTAGCCTTAAAAGAAAAGGCGCAAGTTTTCGCAAGATTTTGTTTTCATTTACATATTATAGAATAGTTAATTTGCTCCTTTTTACTAAAACTTTTGCCCGACAAAACCTGACATATTAACAAAAAGCTTTGAGTTTGGTCACAAATATTTAATTAAATTTGTAGAAACATTAAACTTCAATACTAGTAAAAACATAAAGCACAAGCTATCGTCTTCAATTTCCAGAATAAGCCTTTACTTAATTGCACTAGCGTTTTGTACCAGTTTGTTCACCATGGCAAGCCATTATAAAAGACTTCGTTCCAAAAAAAAAAAATTATCTGAAGATTTATGGGAATTATAATGTACACAAGCGCATGATAAAAATTTTTTTGGATGAAATGAGCCACCAGGAACCATGTTGAAAAAGATGCTCCTATATGTAAAACTAAATTTAAGCACCATGACGTAAGTTTTGCGCGGTACAGATGCGAATATGAAAGTGACATCCCTTGGTGTTTTACCCCTGCATCAGCAAATATGTACGACGTTGATGGATACTAACTCAGCATAAGAAATTCAGAAATAAATCCGGTAACTTCGATACCGAAAGAAACAATTTTTTGAACACCGTCAATTTCCGAAGCATTACGTGATTTATTTTTGTACGGCATTAATGTAGAGTTAGTATCTAGCAAAACCCTACATATTTGCTGACGCAAGGGTGAAAGTCCAAGGGATATGATATTCATGTTCTCACTTGTATTCACCTGCACCGCGTAAAACTGACGCCTTGGTGTTCAAGCTTACTTTTAAATATAGGAGCATTCTTTTTCAACATGATTCCTGGTGGGTAATTTCATCCGAAAAATTTTAGCATGGACTGGTAGTCTGTACCGTATAATTGAATTTTCACTAATGTTTGAAATGTTTGAAAGAATAATTTCCAGACTTGCGTTACAGAGTAACAAAAAATTTGGTGTTCAAGAAGTATTCATGCACTCTCTTTCTGAGGCATCTATTACACATATTCACTTAGATTGTTATCCTTAGACGTATTCAAGTTTGTTAGACGAACAAGACTCAAAAAACATCATACCTGACTATGCATATTAAATTACCCATTTTGTTGTATACTAATTACGCAAATTTTCATATACACAAAATCCTACACATCTCATGTTCTCTTTATAAATTCATACACATAATTTTACATTATTAAAATTAATTTTCTTTCTTTTTTTTTTAGAAGGGTAATTTGTACCTACGTTATTTTTATAAATTATCCTTCATTTTTTTGATCCTTCCTTTCCATAATTTTATAATATTACATATGTAATACTGTTACATGTATATGATGAATTAATTAATTATAAATTAGTAACCGACCGTAATATTTTAATGAATTATTTTAATTAGTCCATATTTAATAAAAGAGTTTCCGTTGAGATTGTTCGAACTTTAAACTTATGTTAAACAACTAGCGCTTCAGATATCATTAAGTATTTTATGGCAATATGTGCAGTGGCGTGGAGTTTTTAGGCAGGGTAGGCAGAAATTTTTAAAAGCTGCTATATAATCAAAAATATTGTTTATTGCTAAAAATAATGATGTAGGTATCTGTAACCACAAATATCCATAGATTGGCTGATTTTCTAAACTTTTTAGATTAAAATTAAAAAATAACAATGAAAAGATGATGGTGTGAGTATACGGATTTTTTTTAAAGGTGTGATACTAAAGGAAAGCTTTCTAAGTATTTTCCGATTGATCTTGTTTTTGCGGCCGTAGAAAAATTATAAATATCGTTGTAACCGGTATCGTTCCAGACGCTTTTATGTAAATAGTAGACAAGGGAAACAAAACAACCAATTGGTGTGTTTTCAACCTCTCAGCCAATGATTTGAATCAGATTCTTTTGTACTGAATTTACCATTGACTTTGTCTTTAGTTTGTATTAATTGCAAATCTGATGTACAACGTTCTTTAACGATCACTTGTCTTTTGTCATCGAAAGATAGTTTTGAAAACGCATAATTTTTTGTTTTTTCTATACATACGCCATCTGAACAATTTTCGCAGTGAATATTATCCATTTTTCTCTATTATGAACGATAAAATCTTAAACACCGGAAAATATGCCCAGAAACATACTAAAACAATCAATATTGACGACTCGGTTCAGTATAAAAACAATAAGGCGAAAAAGCAATAGTGTTTTATGTGTGTAGATCACTGAACATATGAATTATGGAGATCAAATTATCAGTCAAACTTGTAATTGTAGGTGCTTAAATAAATAAGAAACGAAGTTACTTCGACAAATGTCGTAATTTGTCGTATTATAAAAAGACAGTATCTGTTTATCATCTATTTATGCGTTCGTATGTGTGGCATTTTATTGTATTTATACGAATGCACACACTTAAGTCGCACAAGCGTATTACTATGACTATGGCTCACATATAACATTTAGGCATAAAAGTTTTTGTCTTTCCCAAAGTATTCTCAGCAGCGCAAGTGCTTAATGAGAAGTTACTTAAAATTAAATGAACGAGCTGGCACAATCTGTATGCCGTGTAGAAATATAGAATATGGATTGTATCCGTTAAGATTTTTTGTTCATGGTAGTGCTCGTAAATAAATAATATTAGATATCAGAACAAGATTATACATATTTGTCTGAATTATGTAAGGCAGGCAGTGTTTTTCTGTCTATATGCAATGCACGCCACTGAATTTGTGTGATATAACAAACCAGCCGGCCAAATGCATTCGTAGCTTCGCTGGACAATGCGATGCAGTTCCCTAGTATTGGAAAAATGTTCATGCAATATGCAAATTATTGAAAGATCAAGCATTTTTAAGTGTTTACACACACACATGTGTTTAAACTGTTGTACTTGATTTTCATTGATTACATCGTCAATATAAACCGACTATTTAGCGTTTGATAAGAAATATTCATCCGTCAGCACACCCGGCAACGGTTCGGTAGTCCTTAGTCCCATGATAAGAGGCTTGCTCACTCGTTGTTCATATGCGTCAAATACTACGGGCATTAAATATTATTTAATTTACTGCGTAGGTACGAATTTGAATTAATGAGTATTGTTAGAACACAAATCAAAATATAAGTCATTATATTAATGAATTATACTGTAAACATTTATTGAATTAATTCTTTTCATACTAAAAATGATGATATTAAATAGACAATAAATATCCTTTGGGTATGCACCAGTAAGAATGCTTTCAATAAAAATTATAATATAAATAAATCATAAAAAAAGTTATTTACAACAACGTCATCTGCATTTATTAAACTCATTATTAAAATTAATCAATTATTTTAAATTATGATCACAAAAATTAATACACAAATATTATGACATTGAAATATTTTTGAAAAATCAATTTTAACGACTTATACCGTACAGAACCGAATAGCCACATTTAACTAACGAAAGTACACGAACAAGTTCAAAAATTTCCGAAGGTAATATTTTTTGCTTATAATTTAAGTAAGTATTTTTTGCTTACACTTTGAGTAAGTAAGTCGTGATGAAAGGAATTCTCGCAATTCCTGAAGGGTTTGAATAAAATACATTTAAAAAAACTGTTAACTGATTGAAAAAATCTGAAAAATCATAATTCGAAAATTGATACAGTTATGTGACGAAATAAAAAGTTAAAACCATAAATACCATTTGAAAATAAAATTTACTTATATTTGAACGAGAGCGTGAGCAAAATACTCATAACGGGAGTGCTGACAAATTAAATCATCTAGTTCAGAAAATAATCAAACACGCGAACGTTGTTGAAGCATGAGGTTTGATAGATTGGCCTTAAAAGTTAGTACCTAAAAACAATTCCATCGATGTTATTAAACAGAAAAAATGTATTTTTATTCGGTCGAGTAATTAAAAAATGCCTTAAGCTCAACCCAGCAAAGCTGGTTACATTTGACAAATATCATGTACAAATTACTAGCTGGTACCATAAACAAACAGTCATTCTTAATGGAAACCATTTTATAAGTGATTGTAAAATGATACATTGTAGGAGACGAAAAATCCATTGAGAATTTAATGGATGATTTTTTTTTATTAAACTTTTTGATCTTTCATTAAAAAAATTAATTAAAATTATTTTATAAGCAAAAAGATTTGGTTGAATTATTAACTTTCTGTTTGAAATGTTATTTATACTGAAAATCGAAATCAAATGTTCATGTAGAAGCAACATTTTCTCTTACAAATTTTTAGTATTTTATAATTGTGCGACTTTTATGTGAGATGTAATAAAACTCTCTCGCAGTAAAAGGTCAGAGTGATATAGAGCAGGCATGGGCAAACGTGGCTTACAGAAGTCCCTCGGACTTGTAACTTAACATACGAGTAAGACAGGGACAACCTAACCAGTGACAACCTAAAATACGAGTAAGATAGAGAGACAACATTTTCGCTTCCTCCTCTATGAACCGTCTCGCTTTCTCCCCTATTAGCAATGCGGACTTGTATAAAGAGACAAATAATAAAGTTTATGACATACAATAAAGTTATAACAATGGTGACTTCGACTTAAAATAACTCGCTCATGCCTAATCTAGAGGATACAATTTAAAAAGAAATAAGATTTTTGATGACGATATTATATAATAAAGAATTTTAATTGAATAGTCCGTATTTATGAGCATAAATATACCACAGCTTTCTGCTCTGTTCGATGCTATTTCCAGCATTAGTTTTTGTTGACTTAAAACACTTGACGATAATATTTTAAAGATTATTACTTATATGAGCTGTTAGCTCTCTGTTACAAGTTAAATATTATAAGATGTTGAAAGATGTCTTCTTTATTATTGTTTGTTAACTAACAACTATTAGCTTCAAACTTATATGCTGAATTTGTCTGACTACAGCCATTAACATTAGCTATTCAAAGTATAATTGATGTGTATATCATTATCCTTATTATCACACGAAACTTGTTGAAAATCTCATAATATACTTCACACTCTTTTATCTTATAATGACCTGGTGATTGATCTTAGACAAGACCAATAACATCTACGGTTACCATTTCGTAGACATTGCTTTGGTAATACTAAACACCAATTACCCTCAGAAATGAACTTCAACCCAAGAACGTGTTTATTTTTAATTTTAAGTGCTATTCATATGTAGGAACAAGTCCCTTAATTTTTTTCATTATATCTGTTCTATTGCAGGGAGGAGCAATGTAGCGACCTGGTGTTTTCTATTTCTTATTGATCTTATACAAAATCAATTAGATCCTCACGGAACATAATAAAGTAGTCCATCAACTCAAGGACCCGTTTATTTTTACTTTCATCTACTATTCATTATAAAAAACAAACTTTTACAACCTCACCTTCTCTCTCCCAATTCTAGTGGCCTTCGGACTGTTTTCAGCTTTTGGTGTTAGATATTACACTCAAAATAAAGTGATGATATTTGGAAAAGTTTATATTAGTATGATTGGTTGTGAATTCTATCTCTGCCACTGTAGTAAGATAATCCGGTTAAAGTCAAATTATAAACTTTTGAACAAATTCAATTTTATCAAAATCGGTCCAGTAGCTTTTGCATGATGAATTAACAAGAAGAGAGGTAGACATTACTTTTATTTAAAAAAAAAAGTAAGATTACGTTATGACCGCACATTTCGGATTCCACGACTTAAAGATCACGATCAACAATTCTGCCAGTATTTGCAAATACTGACAATATTGACGTAAAAAGTGAGTTTGAATTCGTAAATGAGCAACATAAACCACTTGTGCCTTGAGTCCGATGGAACCCTCTTGCAAACCTTTAGATATAGGAAACAAGTATAAATTTAAAGTATATTCCTTATAACAAAATATATGATTTTTGGCTGAACCATTTTTTTCATAAACATCATTGTTTAATCGTGAAAACGCAAATTAGGACAAAACTTTGGTGTCCATTTTCTCCAAAACTATAAAAGGTAAAGAGTTGAAAATTTGCAGGTAGCTTCAACTTGTTATTTTCTCGAAAAACAAATTCTCCAAAACAAATAGCGTTGCAAACAATAATGCAAACAATGACATTCAACACTTTCCATACAGGGTATTTCAACAATTTACTCAGTCAATTGTGTTTTTTTTTCATTTTTTTTTTAATTACATTGAAATTATTTTCATAAAACTCAAGTCATAAACGGCCACACCGACAGACAGACCTACGTTCCACTTTATAATATATGTATTATAATTATAATATAGATTATTATCATTATTATTATTTATGTGAACTATAAAATATCATAGTTTATAGTTCACATAAATGTATATAAGATGTTTATAATGTGTATACTTAAACAGATATATTGTTTTACGTAACATTTACTATATACGTACTAAATTATTTAGTTATTATCTAATTAAATTACCTTCAATACTGGTTGGTTGCTTGCATAATGCACCATGCATGATTAATGTCGAAAATTAAACATTTCGAGACCACAATATTCATATTAATTTTCTATTTTGGTAATATACAACGTTTTTGCTCACATTTGCAATAAAAGTGATGATGGAGAGTAATATTGTAATCGATTCATTGGAAAAAATTACCCTCTCAAATAGAGTAATTAAATTAGCACGAAAAATGGGCTAACGTCAAACTAATTGCAATACAATTTCTGGGAATGGTTTCCTTATGGAAATTTTCTGCAAAAAACGATGGTCCACCACTCTATGACGACGCGTTTATCCAACATGGCGGATTTTCCAAAATGGCTGACCAGTATTTGATACATTGTATATTACAAATATAGTGACCCTAAAAACAAGTTATTTGAGTCATAGCTTCCCAAAATTCCATACACTGCACGACAATAAGGAGGATAAGGAGAGACATATTGCTGTTCTGGAACATTTCTAACACCCGATATAATTCTAGTTAAATCAAATAATCATCAAGTTTTTTTTCTTTTTTTTGCAAGAAAGTCATTAACTGACTTTCTGTGTCTAATAACATCTTCATCTGAAGTTATTTATAAATATAAAGAAAATTTTCTTTTATCTAATTAATTTCAAGGGAATGATTCGAAGGTAGACAATATATTTTATAAATATTTCATCTTTATTTGGGTCACAATTTCTAGGAAACAATAATTCTTACAAATTATCACTATTCTTTTATCTGTCTTAAACGAGGTAATAAAACCGAAAAATGGCCAAAAGTGCCATTACAAAGTGTATTTGGATGTAGAAAAAAGTCAGTTTGGTCAGAAAGTGTGGTCTACAAATTTAAGAACGTGACCGCGCTTACAAGAACAATGGACAATTACATAGAACAAAGGGGAGTTTACTTGGGCTAAAAAATTTCATACTTAGACCTTCCTCTTCAAAAGATTGTTGAAGGAAACTGCAGTTCCTTAAAAATCATCCACGAAAGAAAAAAATCTGTTCAGTATAGTATCTGTTACAAAATATACCAAATTGTAGATATGTCAGTGTGACAAATATAATCTTTGGTAAGAAGGTTCTAATGAAAATTCAAAAAAAACTTGTTCAAAAATTCAAAACAAGTTAACTTGTGAAAACCTACCAGTCTTTCTTATTGCAAATATAGTTTGGTGAGACTCTTTTGTCGGGATCTTTTGCCTGAAAAAAAAAAAACTTTTTCAACACGTTTTTCTTGTTAATATATTAAAATTTTCATTGACATAAACCATGAATATTATTTCGAACTTTGATGAAAGTGACATTATAAGAAGTTCTCATAACGTAATAAATGCTTTGTAAACAAGGAACATATATATAAATATAAATTCGCAGAAATAATAAACTTTCGTTATAAAATAATAAAATATATTTTTGTCTTTGACATCCTTCTCTATATAAGATATAACAACATTTATACTTAACCTCACAAAGTAAACTTTGTTTTAGGTTTTTTCGTTATATTATTTTTATTTGATACGAACAAAAAAAAAACAGAGATAAATAAAAGAAACAAAAGCAATTATATAAATATCTAGATAAAGTATTTTTCTAGAAAGGGGAGAGTGTAGTACTGGGGACTTAAATTAAAATTTATATGTTTTTTTAAAGCCATTGTTTTTAAAATACAACTATGGGAATAGTCTTTATTTTAAGCTACCATTAATATTCACTATCTGCTTTTTTATGAGAATATAAAATAGTTATCGATAAACACTCATGATATATGATATAATATATGTGATCGGTGATACAAACTTATAATTTACCATACATCACACCCTAATGTACCCTAAATCGCTCACACCTAAGTTTATTTCCAGAATTATTTTCCAAACGCCGACCGGCGAGGTTTTTTTTAAATCCAAATTATACAGCGTTTATAACATCTCGATCATTGAGCAGTGTAAATAAAAGCGGGCGAGATTTGATGTAAAAAGTGATATGACAAAAATTCCAATTTTTTTTGAATCTAATATTTGATCAAAACTTGAACTCTTGTGTCTATAAAACAGCCAGAATTAGGAAAAATGTCAAAGCACAAAGAAACGCTTATAATATTATAATATAACAGATAATAATTTTTTTTTTCACTAGAAATGATTTTTACGTAAGCGTAACTTGTAAGCGCGTAAATTTAGCGGCGATTTTCGGACCAAACATAATTTTTTCTTCACCCTCATACGAACAGATTGCGCCCGAACCCGTAAAAATCACAGTTTCAGTATTAAATTCTCAACTCAAATGCTTTATTTATTCAGTAATAAAGAATGATTCATATTAGAATGTAGCCAGGGTATTACATCATACCCTATTATTATTACGAAAAGCTCAGAAATTCATCATAAAAATGAATTTTTATCTATCTGCTATATACTCGTACTATGTATAGTAGCTATTGTAGTGAGATTGTTTGAGATTACAACACATTGATATAAAATGCTTTTAATATGAAAGTTTTTAGTGTAATAATTGTCTCTTAAACTGTGTATTGAACTACATTGAACTGAGATATGAGTTGAGTGTTTTGTACATAACATACTACACTATACTACTATACTAAATTTTATAAGAGTATTATATTGTGTGTTATATCTAGTTGTGTCCAATATATTCGAATATATTACTATACAGGATGTGACAAAAACTAATAGTCCCCCGTAAATAATTTTCTCCCGTACGTCATAATTTTTCCACACGTTCCTAACGTCTTCTTGTTGACGTTACCTTTAAAAATATTGGTTACTGAGAAAAGTATTAGTTATTGAATAAAACAAAATTCAGCTGTTACTTACTATTTGCTACTTGCATTTGATATTTTACCTCAGGGTATTTTCGATAAGTGTTTAATTGGGAAAGTTCCGTAAATTTGACATAAATCACAAATCAGCTACCCCTGCGATTAAATTTTGTAGAGAGCTACTTAAATTTTCGAATTTTGGCCTCATTTAAAGCCAAAGTGGATGTGTAGTTGGTCTATAAGAGGTGAAGAGTTTATAAACCAAAAAATGATAATACTTTAAAGAGGACCAAATTTCTAACTTTTGCCAAAAGTGTGAAAATAGATACTGTGATGTCCGTATCAATTTTTCAATATGTTGTACACGAAGATCGCTCGCTAAATTCACCTTATTTGTAGTCAGTATCAGTTACTATTTTACAGGCGAATGCATTCCATATTTTAGATATACATGTTGGCTCTAAAATTTCTATACAACGCCCTGTCAGATACAGTAAAGCTCAAAAAATGTCAATTAAAGTAAACTTACCTCAGGATCAAGTTGCTTTGCTTGGGAAGAAACGTTAAATATAAAGGTTGTAACAAATACTAATAGTCCTCCGTTAATGACATAATTTTTGTCAGTTAAAGCCACACATTCCAAGCTTCGTGAGTCGATATGGGGTAAAAGGGGTAAATTTCTTATATTTGACATAAATCCAAAAATTTTCACCTCCAAAGAGTCAACTATTTTTAGTATTTAACAAATAAAACTTGCAGTCTCTAGACATAATATATTATAACTAAATAGAAATCTCTGGATTAAATCGCGAAACTTACCTCCATTTCTGATTAATTTGGCCCAAAAAAGCAATGATTGGATCGCTTTCACGATTAGACGAAGTATTTCTGAAATATCGACTATAATATTATTTGAATATTATTTGAAGGGTGGCATCCCAGGCAAATTACTTCAGTAGATACCTCAAAACCTTTTTAAAAATCTCCCAAATTTTTTCGTGGATTATTTAGAGTAACTTTGGAATAAAAAAAAATTAAAACACAGGTCATTAGATATTTTGATGAGTTTTTCGTTCAAGTTTTTGGATGATATCTCAAAAATCACTTATGCTAATGTAAATTGAACACTGCTTTTACATTTTTCAGATCCGAATGACCCTTTTATACCACATTTCGTCAGATTCTAAACAAAAATATTTTTATGTTTTTGAAAGGAGAGTACACTTAAGAAAACATAAAAACTCTCTAAAAAATAAGTACAAAAATTACCAAAGTGCAAAGTACAAAAATCAGGTTCTATTGAAGATTGAAGTGTAAATTTCTGAAATCTCAACTAAAATCATTTCGCAGAGTATCTTTCTCTAGAATCTCTCCGAAATAACAGCTTTTCGTACAGGCTTTAAAGTTGTATCTACTCACTCCTTTGTAAAATGATCCTAATTTTTTGTTGTAAATTTCTGAAATCTCAACTAAAATCATTTCGCAGAGTATCTTTCTCTAGAATCTTTCCGAAATAACAGCTTTTCGTACAGGCTTTAAAGTTGTATCTACTCACTCCTTTGTAAAATGATCCTAATTTTTTGTTTCTTTTTTGTTAAAATTATTTTAGATACCAATTTGCATCAAATTCCATAGCCAAAAAAAATTTGATGGTAAGAATAAGTCCTAAAGTGGTGGACACTAATATAAGATACACCTTGTATGTTTATATACAAATTTAGTATAGTTCGATGAAAATGTAAGTCTATAGCTGAATTCAACGATTTCATAAAATAGTTTAACCCTATTATAAGGATGGATTATTTAAAATGGTAAAGATATGGAATTATAGAAGGAAAAAATATATAATTTTTGGATAATTTCGTCGGGATTAAATAGTTTATATCAATTTTCATATCCAAATCTACACTGTGGCCTTCAATAGATTGAATATTTACCAATTAACATCATGGTGGTTCATCGTCTTCGATGTTATCTATTAAGTGACTTGATAATAACTGCAATCATATCCTTTGCCAATCTGCATTATTTTACTAATCTCCATTTAATACCTAATATAAAGCCAAAGTGGATGTTTATAGACCAAAAAATGGTAATACTTTAAAGAGGGTCAATTTCTAACTTTTGCCATGGGTGAATTATTCGAGAGTTATTTTGTCAAAAGTGAGAAAATGGATACTGTGATGCCCGCTTAAATATTGTCCACGCAGATCACTCACTAAATTCACCCCATTTGTAGTTAAAAATGAAATGTTTTTTATACTGAAACAAATCTCACTACTGAAATCAAATATAAAGCAGAAACAAGAAAACGAGAGACCCTTAATCAGTTACTGTTTTACGGCCGAATACTTTCCGTATTTAAGATATACAGGTTGTTTCTAAAAGGTCTGTACAACGCTCTGCCAGATTCAACAAAGCTTAAAATATGTCAATTTAAGTAAACTTGCCTTAGGGTCAAGTTTTTGGGATAAATTGTATTTTTGAAACCCAATTCCAAACGCGAAATGTCGTTTTGCTAAAATTAAAATTGAGTGTGTTAGCATATTTTATAGGTCAAAACAGGCCATACAAAATTAAGTTGTCATCAGTCAACAGGCGTATAATGTGGGATTTATGGCGCATGGAAATAAAGAATGGAAAAGGTTGAATTCAGGTATAGTAAAGTGTGAAAAGTACTATAGGTAAGAATAGTTTATCGTCATATTTTACTCGAATTTTGTTAAATCATTGGTTTCAATAACAAAATTGAACTTTGAATGATAATTGGATAAAAAGTGACTTCAATTTTTCTAATCTACAAATCTAAAAACACTGTTAATAGTTACTTTGTCCATACACTTAGCTCCTAAATCAAAACTTACCTCTGGATTCTGAAATGCAACCAAGTTATTCCAGATGTTTGCATTTAGCTTGCCCAAAGTTCCTGGTTTGTTTATATAGAGACACGACTTTTAAGAAAATCCCAAAAATCGTCCGCTGGAATGACACACACGCCTTACCTTATCTCTAATGTTTACATTTCCTCGAACTTTTGCATAATGATTCGAATGGTTTGCTTACTGGGACGATTAAATTGACCAAAATCCTCCCCTACTAACTACGCGCAGTTCTTACAGAATTATTACTTCTGCAGAACAAGTGCACATTTTGAGCGTTGAGCGTTAACAAAACGATTGCTATTGTAAATGAAATATTTTAAATATTAGTTTAGCATACACAGCATTCTAATTTACTAAATTGCAACATAAGAAACTGAAATGGTATCATACTTTACAATAGACACTTCCAGTAAATTTTTCAGTGTACCAAAAACACGTCGAATCGATTGTAGGGACATAAAAATGATTCCTTTAATAAAATATTTGCATTTAAAAGTGTTTTGCAATAAATATACTCGCTTAAAAAATTGTGACATTAAAACACTTCAGAATCGTGCGCCAAGAATCAGGACGTCATCTGTTATGGCAATTTATAAAATACCAAAGAGTTTATACAACTAGGGAACGTCAGGGCCAAAAACTTGTGAAAAGATCAATAAGAGAGAAGACTGCCAGTAAGTTCCCATGTTCCCATAATTAGTACAATATTTAGAACGTTAACAAATTATATGAGATTGTATTTTACAAATTAATACGTCTAATATATCCAGGATATATCGTTCATTTGGTTAAACATATCTTCATTCCTTTATAATTATTCTTTTAATTAATGCCCAGTCTGCTTAAAATCTATTGTAATAATGCAGCTAAAGAATCATATAATCTATTCTTGTATTTTATATGTCTATAGTTACAAAATGATGTTGATATGAGACTTTTCAACATAATAATAGTAGATTTAGATATGTTGTCACATTTCTCTATGGATTTCTATATCTATGAAGTTTTCCTCTTGTCATCAGTTGTAATTTCATTATATTTCTCTATTCTTTCCTCTGGTCCAACTCCAACATCACATATAAAACATATTATTATATGACTATTATTATGATTATTAATCCTTTAACCTAAATTTTCCTCTACAAAACACATTATTACTATTTTCTATCATCTATTTTATTTGATAGATAGAGAATTTTACTATGTGTATATATGTATGTTATGATGTTATGTGCAATATTATGAAATAGTTAAAATACACTTTAACTTCATTTTCAAAATTGAATTTCTGTACTCATCATCCATCCACCTTTTTATATTTGATTTTTTGGTATGTGTGTCGTAAAATACATGCAATTTGCATATTATTGAACGAAGAATTGTATCTATAACATGTACAACTTTTCAAAGGTTGGGTTTTAACGTGTAAAATAAACGGTAAAACGACAGGTACACTAAAAAAAATTAAAATAATGACAACCTCATCCCGTAGTTGGCCGTTTCATATTGAAATAAAGTAAAATTACTTTCAAACAATTGCCTAACGATTGGAACCAGTACAGCTAAATATTTGTATTTACAAAAGAATGGGATTAAATTTAAACTATGAATTAATTGATACTAAATCACTGAAGTTAAATAAATATAATCAGTACTTCTATGAAAGAGATTGATTTTAGTTTAAAGTCATGCATTTTATTGATGGAAAATAAAATTATACTTAGTTGGAATATATGATCGCGTAAATAAAGCGAATCGATGAATTAAAAGAAAATTTCTTTGCGTTTGCTTTAAATAGACGATTTGGCTATGATGATCGCACATCTATCATGCCCAGTCCATATGTGATTGAGCCTTTTGTTTAAGATAAACTTTTTGATTATTTCTATAATATATACCATTTTTTTGGTATACATGCAACAATCATCGACGGTGAAGTTGGTTAAGCTGTGGACCTAGGACAAAAAATCAATAGTAATACAAATGTCGCCGTTCAAATCCGACACGAAAAAATCTAATTTTTTTTAAATAAACCTATTAACAGGTATAAACCTTTTATTTTTGTACCTGCTCATGTAGTTGTGGCAATTACATCACTATTTTCTTATAATATTTATAAGTGGTAGAGCCAATCAAAAAAATATAGTTTAATGCGTTTGTGTCAACTTCACCACTCAACCCCGCACGTTAGCTATTTCACAGAGCTGATTATTCCGTTGAATGTCCAAAAAAACATAATCCGTGCTGTCGAAAAGCAAAAAATTTGGACTGGTAGAAGACATAGTTCCAAGAGACTGTGATTTTGCATCTTTTCATCTGGTGACCCAAAAAAAATCAAGTCAAAAGTCGTTTCAATTTTTCGGCCTTGGCCATTCCCAAACCTTTTGCCAATGTATTCGTATGTCTCATGGTATCCACTATCGTACTTCTGATTAGAAAAATTAAAAGCTGAAAATTGTCAAATTTCCTTACAAAATAATTTGTTTATTTTCACCTTCTAGATTCTAATTTCTCACAATTTCCCCTCAATTGAGTCAAGACTAAAATACTTTTCAACATCCACGCTTCGCCTATGATAGAAGCAAGAAAATAAGGCTATTTGATATATTAACTTCTTGTTAAATAAAATTTTGAATTTCTCAGTTTGTAAAAATTAAATGAAAACATTTATTTCAGCAAGCAAAGTTGTAGAAAATAAATATTACTATACAATTTATCAATAAAAATAATAATTTAATTGGAAATTATTGACCTGCCTCTCGATAAGCTTAGCAATCAAATCGTAATTTTTATTTTTTTAAATCCTATTTATGGTAAAGTAAAACCTAGCCCAATTGATTTTATTTTTAAAGAACGATCGTATCATAGAAGTTAAAAACATTTTAGTCACAAAAATTACCTTTCCACAATTATCCAGAAGAATGTGTTTCAAATATAAAGCAAATAAAAAATTACTGAATCCTAGGACCGATTAAATATGTTTTTATAAATTGAGGTTTAATGCCCTTCTGATTCAGAAAATTTTTTCGCTATTTTTCCTGTAACAATATTTTAAAATTGAAATGAGCTGTTAACTGAATTGAAAAAAAATCCATCTTTCATTATTCAATAAATTTTCTGTATAACAATCATCACATTATCAGTATTATCACTTATGATTGTGTGATGCCTGAACAGGGCTGAACTGAATATTATAGGTACTAGTGATGATAACATCTAAAAAAATTTCAATTAATATGTAAATTTTTTTATTGTATTACCGTCTATCTATGTAAACTATGAAAATTATATTCACACGATATCATCAAATCGTTTCACTGACCACGAATTTATTTCTGAAGTTGTTCAAGTTATATTTTATGTAGTCTCTCGTTTTACCGCAAAAGTTTTAGAGCAAAAATTATTCTTTAGATTATCTACCATGGATACATGGAAACTCAAATGGTATTAAGAAAAGAAATTTCCAAAAACATTTCTTTTTTCTATTTAAATGGATGCGTCCATTAATTAAGGAAATTTTGACGCTAAAATTACTGCAAGTGAAATTTACAAAATTTAAAATCCCCACGACAAATGTGATTTAATTCTTGTAAACGGATTTTTGGAAACTTAGCTATAAAATGTTCTCAATCAAGTCGATTCGACCGTTTAGGGGCCACTGAGATAAACACTTTAAACTAATAACACTCTTAAATCAATATCAAAGTAATTTTCAAGGACATCAGATGAGATGAAAAGGATACTAAGAGAACTATCATTTTTTGGGACTAATTTTTGAAAATATTTTAATTAAAATTGATACATTTGAGTTGATTTTGTTCTTTTGAATTATTGTTTTGAATTACCTAAATAATTTACCATTTCACTTTTCAAAATGAATTGAGCCAGGTTTATTTGACCATTCATTTCATTAGAAATAATTTACATGTTAAAATTATATGTCATGCCTTTTCCAAACTAAGCTCGCACAATAGAGCTTACACTTTCCGTTAAAATACCTTTCAAATGATACCAAAAAACTTAAAATCGGTTCATCCATTTAAGCGCTACGATGCCACAGACAGACAAACACACAGACACACACACATAGCGGTCAAACTTATAACACCCTTTTTTTTTAGTTCGGGGGTAAAAATTTAAGTGATCGTATTGAATGCTCAAAATGTGATATTTTAAAGCTCCATGAAGCTAACAATAATTTCTCGCGAACTATTTTTAGTCGGTCACATCTTTTTAACAAATTAGCTTTCGAGGAATAAACAATAAGTATTATTTGTCTTTTACAACATTCGGGACTCGATGAAGTCGACGCAGGCCGTTTTTGCCTGATCTTGATTGGCGAAGGTTCTACCGCAAGAGATCTGGAGAGTATGGTGTGTTTTTATTTCTTAATTTTTGTGTAGGTCTAAAACCAAATTCAGTTATCCTTGAGGAATATTTATGTTAAAATTTACTTGCCCCTTTTCTATTTAATGACTACATTAATTGAAAAATGCACGTTCCTAAATATGTTCGCATTCCTTCCAACACACTTGATGTTTCATGATAAAAATCAATTGTTATCCTCAGAGTTTAATAAAACATCCTATGTTAACTCCCAATCCTTTTATTCTTTTTCATCCGGCTATAAAATATTCAAATAAAAAAAATAAATACCACAAAAGTTTTTTTTTTTAAATAAATATTTTAAATTTAATTTTAATTTCATTTAAAATACCATCATCCCATACTAATTAATTAAGAATCTCTTTTTTATTTTATTTTATTAAACAAATAAATTTTAATACAAGGATGTATTAAATAATTAAGTATGAGTCGATTTTATTATTTAACTGAAATAAAACGTTAAATAGGACTGTCGGATGGCAGTGATGGAACGCTTTTATAAGGGTTTTCTATTAAGAATGTCCGAATATTAATTAAATTAAACAACTTATATATATATGAGATATATGAACATAATTTTTATACCATGTATATATTAAATAAATCAAGGTATACTAAGTTTAGTCCCAAGTTTAAAAATATTGATTTTAGAAATAAAATTTTGGTATAGGTGTTCATTATCACCTAATTAATCCCTTTTCGAATATCCGTATGTATATCTTTGGACACGATAACTCAAAAACGAAAGTAGATATCAAGCTGAAATTTTTATAGCGTCCTCGGGACGTAAAAAATTATTCTAAATTCTTAAATGAGCAGTATTAGTCCAATGGATCTTGGATACGAATGATCCATCTTGTAAACCGTTAGAGATAGAATAAATGCTTAAATGTAAAAAATGTTTCGTATAAAAAAAAACACACAACTTTTGCTTGAAACATTTTTTCGTAAATATCGCTGTTTTCCTGTGAAGGTGAAAATTAGGTTAGAGCATTATACATGTATTGTATTGTATCAAGTATACATTTATTGTATGTATATATGTGTTTATTTAATATAGCATTTCTACGGAGGAAATGAAATACTCCTATTACTTTGTGCGTAAGAGAAAGAATCTTTACTTACATGACGTAAAAACAAACGATTGCGTTATCAACACTGTCTATGCATGGTATTTCAACAACTAACTCAGGCATTTGTTTGTTATATCTTGTATATTATGTAATATATATAAAGGTATACTAAGTTTAGTCCTAAGTTTGTAACGCCTAATATTGATGATACGAATAAAATTTTGGTATAGATGTTTAGAAAATCACCTACTTAGTCCATTTCCAGCTGTCCGTCCGTCTGTCTGTGGTCACGATAATTCAAAAACAAAATAAGATAATCGTAAATAAGCAACATGGGTCAATTGGGTCTTGCGTCCGTAGAACCCACTTGTAAACCGTTAGAGATAGAACAAAAATTTAAATGTAAAAAATATTCCTTATAAAAAATTAAATAACTTTTGTTTGAAACATTTTTTCGTAAACATCACTGTATGCAAATTAGGACAAAACTTTGGTGCCCATTTTCTCTAAAACCATAAATGATAGAGTGTTCATAATTTGCAGGTAGCTGCAACTAGTGGTCTTGTGTAACATTCTTGCATAACGAAACAAAATTTTATAAAATAGTTTCGAAAATTTTCGAAAAACAAATAAATGGCGGCCGAAAGGTATTTACAAGATATTTTAACAATTCAACTGAGTCAATTTTTTGTTTCCACTTATTTTTAGTATTTTTTGGCAAAGTGAAATATGATAGGAAATGGCAATCTTGAATTGTTGCACGGAGTGATATCAATAAACTTTTTTCGTCAATATGCTTATTCATTTTGAGCGACATACCATGCTTTTCATTGTCTCATTTCCTTAATATGAGTAGACAACAAGAAATAAACACCATGATTAAAATTCGCAATTCCAAATTTCAGTCTTAACCTAAATTTTACACATAAAAACATAAATTTATGACGAACTCGGTTCTATAATCATTTTGAACAACTTGTAATGTTGCATTTAGGTGCAGATCCTAGAAAAATATTGCGTTATCATTTTAAAATTCTTTATCTTAATGCATGATTAACCTACAAAAGATTAGCATTTTTAACAATTCGATTTAAGGAGATATGCAAGGATTGAATAATATCTACAAGGAATTTCAAGAAGACTTTATAAATACATTTTTTGACTAATAAAGTTTTCAAAAATAAAAAAAATGCCTAGGTCATCAGGCTTTTTATTATTATTTTATCGTTAACAGTTGGGTAAAAAATGATGAATCATATAGGTTATCCTTTTCAATTGGATATTTCTATATCAAAAAATGATAACAAACTATCTAAAATATTTAGACAATCTTGTAGTTTAAAATAATACCATAAAAAATATAAGGTTGTCGATGATATAAAAACAAAATTTCAATTTAATTATGAGTTCATCGAAGATCCATCATTTGATGAACAGAGACGACTATAGTTAGAAAATTGATGATTGAAGAATGATATCAATATTATCAAGTTTGCAAGCAGCACTTGTACACAATATATTATATATTTTTGTAGTTGCGTGGTATTGTAAAGCTAAAAATAACGCATTATTTGAATACTTAGCATGTGTTTGGTTTATATGTATTTACCGTGCAATAAACCAAAAATTTTGTACAATACTGTAGGTAAACAAACACCTTAAGGCGTTTGGCAAGTCAAGAGCGAGTATTCTCCTGGTATGTGTACATTTGCGGGTTCAACTAACTCCTGGTATGTGTTAATGTTTTTCAATTCTCGTAGTTCAATTAGTAAAATTGACTCGACAAGCTATTTGTCTATATAATTTACGCCATTGTATCATAACAAACGTGAATTATAATCGAATGACTTTGAAGTTTAGTTTTCCTTAAAGCCTTGTCCAAACTGACCCGGTTTGGAAGATCATCGTCAATTTTTAGATTTCTCGAGTATAGAACCCTAAGTTCGCACTTGAAACATAGCTAAGGACACTCTCCATTAAATTACCTTTCAAACAAAACCAAAAAAAAAAAATCGACACAGACAGACAGACAGACACTCATAGCAGTCAAACTCCTTTATAATACTCCTTTTTTTTAGTTCGGGGTATATAAGTTTCGTAAATACCCTGGTCCTAAACAAATTTTTTAATATCTGTGGTCCCGACATTAGGTAGGCGTACCACGTTTTGAATCACGAAGAAACTATTTATACCATTTATTTTTGGCCATACCTGTAGATATCTACTAATCTCCTTTAATATTTAAGCCGGAGTATTTGTTTATTTTTTTATATATGTAAATAAATAATTCAAACAACAGTATTATTTCATCCAGGCAGGATCACAGAGAGAAGGTATTTAATCTTGGGAGTTTATAATTATGTATATACTAGAGTGATACCCACCCGCTTCGCTGGATTTAAACGTATAGATTGATAAAGATTGCTCTCAATTATCTCCTTTCTATAACACTCGAAATAATGGTAAGAATTGTTTTACACAGGTAAAATATATGTGTGGTTTTCTATTTTTTTAAATGTATAATAGTCGTAATTATTCATTGAGTATATCAGAAAAGATGGCCGTGAAATATTTTACATTGACTATTTTTACAGAAATCTGTAATTTATGGTAATGTCAAATGACTACTTTTACAGAAATCTGTAAATTATGGTAATGTCAAATTAAATTAATTTAAAACTTCTTTTTTTAATTAATATATCTTTATAAATTATATCTCATGTGTTATTCTGAAGTATGAGCTACATTGACGTACAGTTTCAATAAAGCTTCGCTAGTTTTAGCGTGAAAGCGTAACAAACAAACAAACAAACAAACATGCTTACTTTCGCATTTATAATATATAGAGATAAAACTGTTGTTCAAGTAATTAATATCTCTTTTTTTCAATTTATGTTATTAATTCAAGCTATAAAATTTAATTTTTTTTGTTTTTGAAAAAGTTAATTTAAATAAAAGTAAAACAAAAAACTTTTAGAATCAAAATAATTAATGTTTGAAAATGATATTAAATAGAAATTAACTTAAAACAAAAAAGAAGTATATTAAAAAAAGATTTTTATGATAATTAAACATGGATTTTCACAGTTTTTATGGCTTGTAACCTCTTTTTTTATGTGTCCTTAGATCTTTTTTTAGTTGTCTGAAGTATCAATTTGAGGAACGGGCAGTAATTATAAATTCAAACCTTCTTTAATTTTATCTCAGTACATTATATTACGTTAGAAATTCTTATTTTTATAAAAATACTAACAATTCTTCTGGTTGCAATCCTTACTTCAGAAACCAAATAGATTCAACAAAAATGGGCGCTCTTGTAGGATCATTTAAAAGATAACTCATAGTCACATAAAAAGAAAAATGGTCCAAAAAATTGGTTCAGCTACTTTCTGACTCTACTTGGTTTGCGAAAAATAGTGGTACACAGTACCTCTACTAAAATTCTATGACTTCAATTGCTTACATTTTTGAAAAATTTTATTTTTCTGTAATTTAACAGTAGCCATCTTTAATATTAAATGAAAGATTGATTGGTTTTTTAATTAAACAGTTCAAATAAAATATTTTTCAACTAATTTCCAAAATAAATATTAAAGTATTCTATTACAAAATTTTGTATATTTTTTTTTTAAATAAAATTATATTGCACCATAGGATTAACCAAATATTGAACAATTTGCAGGGTATTTATTTCGTGTTAAATTTAAAATTTGATACAAATTTATTTATGAATAATTTCCAAATTTGTTCTTTTTATCTCAGTGTAAGTACAATCAGCTTAAGTAGAAATACATTGTTCTATTTCAGTGTTATAAGATTATCCTTTTCTATTTACAATCAGTAAAAAAGTGTATACACTAGGCACTAAAATAACACAAAATCCATATTTATAGATGTAATTGTTTATTGGATACAAAAGTTTCATTTAAACCTGCTTTATTAAGTACAATAAATATTATGATTATTAATTTTGGGGAAGTTATTTAATATACCTTATGTTTTACGAAGCTTTCACTTTCAACTTATCATCACGAAAAAAATATTTCAATAAAATGAATCTTGGAATTATTTAGAGTAATGAGCAGATATCTTCCGAATCGAGCTGAAATATATTCTTTTCGTGCAGAATTTTCCAGATGAAGCTTTTTCGTACAGATTTTAGGCCAAAATGACAGTAATAATATGTATTATGTTTCATTTAAGTCCGAAACAAAAATTTGTTTGTCATTTCCTCGAGTTTTTATCTAGCGTACGAAAGAGAGAAGTCAGAGAGGAGTAATTTTGACACAAAAAATAATTAGTGTACCAAAATTGTATACTAGGAATGATATTCCAGAGCAACTTAGTAATTCAATACCTCAGAAACTCATCGTTCAATCGCTAAATAAACTACAGTTTCTCCTATGGATAATGCCTAAAAATAAAAGCTCTTCGTACAGAATTCTTGGCAATACCTCAAAAACAACGTGTCCAAGAACACAATTTTTGTATCTTTTGGGTCAAAATTACATATAATAGAGAGCCGTAAGACATAAATATCTTCTAACTTCGGAATCTAGGGCCATTTAATGAATCTTTATAAAAACTACTCGACTGTATTGTTTAAAGCTGTCATAAAGAAGTTAAAAAAATTGTGCGATCTTGCCCAGGGAGTGGAAAAATTTATGTTGAAAATGACAACGGGAACCGATAGAGCAAAAAGTGTCATTAAAACATATTTCGGAAATTCAATACTTTCCGAGTTATTGCTGAGTTATTGAAATTCGAAGTTTTTAACGTCAAATAACTGAAAGTTTTTTGAAGAATGTACATCATACAGTTCTGAAAGTAGGTACTATAAAGAAAACATGAAATGGGAAAAATTTTCAAGTCATTTGCATCAAATTTTCTCGTACCTTTCTTTTTATGTTTTATTCAGTACCAAAAATAATCAATATTACCACGGGAACTAAAATTGATTCTTGCGACTTTTCAATGAACTTTATTTAGGTACTGTCAACATGCTCAAAAACTTCTAGCAGTTTCGTTTATATTTTTTGAAATATAGCAATTTAAATGCAATAAAATTAAGTTACAAAAAAAAAAGTTTAGAAGGTAAAGTATTTTGTTGTACTACTCCCTAAATAAGATCGGAAAAAAAATTTGTTTATCTTCTTTATGTCAGGTTTTAACAATGCAAACGAACAGTTTTTATAAAAATTGACTGGCCCTGGATTCCGAGGTATAAATCATACGGCTCTCCACTATTTATGTATATACAAAATTTCATTTAATTCGGAAACAGCTGTTTTTCGATCTTTTCAAAGAGTACATTTTCAAATGCTGTACACTGCAGGATAGATAGCTCAATTAATTTCCGAAAAGCATATAATTTTGCATACGTATATTCCGTTCTTTTTTGCAATTTTTTTCTGTATAAAGCATCTGTTCATTTTACCCAAGCAACCAATAAACTTCAACCATATCGTCATGTATATTAAAATGTATTTCCTGCTCCTGTTAACTTGTGTAATATGAAACCAAAACAATATTTTGTGTGCAAGTGGACACAAAATATTATTTTGAAAATTTTTTAAATTATTGTTGAGTATGAAGTACGGTAACCTCAAACGAAAATCAAGCTCGAAATTTCTAGATTTCTGAACAGATGATCATTTTTGGATACAACCTTTTGAACCAAGTTGGGATTTGAATTTTGAGACAAAAATTTTTATTTTTTTAACTTAAAGACACTTTTTATATTTTTAATAATGAGCCATTTCATGGTCGTCCCAAACTCAAATTTTACAGTGTAATTACGAATATTGGAAACGAATAGTAGAATAAGATTGAAGTGGAATCCAAGTCTGGCCCAGTATTGTATTAGTAACGGACAATGCCTCAAATATTACAGCAAGAGAAATCACAAGTACAAATTATCAACAAGTTTGGTTGATAATTGTCGGTTGTCCAAGACTGGTAAACCAATGTTTGGGAAGCTAATGCATGACCAACCTTGGACAAGAGCTGGCTAGTTTGATCCCATCTCCAGGCTTTGCTATTTAATTTTCGAATAAAATTCTTTTTAGCTGGTTCATTGGATATTTTATTGTTCACTGTTTACACTTTCTTAATTCGCTACTAGTTTCAAATCAAATTTGATTCTCTTTCAAGTAATCTCAAAAGTTGATGTACATTTTTTTTTATTTCAAGTAACTATAAACCATCTCATATAAATTATTTTTAAAAGTTTAAAAATAATTTTTTTTTTAAATACTGAATAGTTCGACTTTTTTACCCGACTGTATCTTCCAAATGGCTCGATGGATTTCATCATTTAAGGTATCGTTTTATTCATTTAAAATAAAAATAAAATTAACCAAATCTATCGAGTGGGGTATCAAACAAAATAAAGGAAATAAAAGGGTATTGCAAAAATATGTATAAGTGATATAAATAAATTTAATAAGAAATAACAAATTGGTTTAAAAATTTTTCGTATAGTATAATAAGAGGGTTTTTTTTAGTGTTGGGACACTAAAAAGTCTAAAATAAAATAAATAATTAAAAAAATCAAAAACCCAACGGCGTTAAATAAAATCTGAAAAGAAAGAAAGAATTTCAATAGTTAAAATAGCGACTTCAACAGTCAGAGTCCATTAAAATCTAGACCGACTCAAATATTCCCAAAAATGATTCCCAACTGTTGAAGTCGCTATATAAGCTTCTGATTTAATTGAATAGGATGGTTAATAATTATTTTATGTAAAAATTATTAAACATCAATTTTAAACATTGCCTTTTTAACAATTCCAAAACTAGGAAAAACAAAAACTTCGAATACACTGCAGTTAATATTCATCACATCATTTTTCGCAAAAATAAATATTTTTCAAATTCGGTTTTTTTAATGAGTTGCTATTATCTTTGCGAAAAATGATCTGATCAGTATCAACTACAGCGTATTCTAAAACTGATGAAAACTTTTTTTTTCACAAAAAGTAACTATTAACCATCCCATTCAATTAAATATAGATAGTAATGTAGTAACTTTTTTTAGTTAGTAATATAGTAATTTTTTTATGAGCTACTATTACGTGAAAAACAATAAATAAATAAAATTTTACAAACATGTGTGCTGCCGATGTTGTTGTACGGATGTGAAAGCTGGAACATCAATGAAAGTATATTTAAAGCCTTGGAAGCATGTGAAGTCTGGTTCTGGAGAAGGATCTTAAAAATTAAAAGGAACGATTACCAATCTAATTGGAAAGTATGGAAGTGGGCAGGTTTAAAAACGTGCAAACGATCGTCAATATACAAAAGACAGTTAGATTTCTTCGGTCATGTTATAAGGAAGGGAGGCCTCGAATCAATTATGGTACAAGCTTCATTCCAAATATACCTCTAAAATCTCTTAATACAGAGGAAATTATACATAGAGCCTATAACAGGCAACAATGAAGAGATATGACCGTCAACATCTGTAAACATACATGACACATTCATCATCATTCACTATTACGTGGTACTGTTTAAAACGTGTTAATAATATTTTTTGTATTACAATACATACATCATCAGTGTTTTGTGCATATATTGAATAAAACCGAAACCTGTTAATAACCTAAAGCTATAAGTAATTACAATTTCAACATACCATTATTATGCCATATTAGCATCTAACTCAATCTACCAACTAGAAGAGAGCTAACTATATATAGAGTAGGGTAGGGTGTAGTACCTTGTATACATCAAGCCTCGAATCACTTCATAGTATCTGGAGAGTTGGTATAGCAGAGTAAGAACTCAAGATATACGGTTTATGTGCCACTTAGATATATCAAGATTTGTCTCGAGAATGCGTGTGAGAGAAACTTGTAGCGCTTTCAATGTGTCAGTAACATACATTATAATATGATGCTTTTCTCTATAGTGAATTCTTAACGCTACTTGTTCGTGGGGGGTGATTCTTCGTAGATTAGGATGTGTTTCATGGTATATTATAATCTTGTATATAGACAACAAATCATGTAATATAGATCACAAGTACGTACAGTGGCGTTCACAGAGTTTTTAGACAGGGTAGGCAAAAATTTTTAAAAGCTACTATATAATCAAAAATACTGCATGGCAAGTAAATAATAATGTAGGTATTTGTAACCACAAATATCCATAGATTGGCTGATTTTATAGACTTTAAATATTACAATTAAATAATAGCACTGAAAAGATGGTGGTGTAAATATACGGATTTCTCCAAAGGTGTGATAAATAAAGGAAGCTGCTAAGTGTATTTCACATTGATCGTGTTTTTTTTTTGCGCTTGTAGAAAAATTTTGACCATCGTTGTCACTGGTATCGTTCCAGACGGTTTTATTGTTGGCAAATATTGGACAAGGGAAACAAAACAAACGATTGCTGAATTTGCAACCTATCAGCCAATAATATGAATCAGATTGTTTCGTGTTGAATTTACGATTGATTTTACCTTTAGTTTGTATTAATTCCAAATCCAGTGTGCAACGACCTTTCACGGTAATTTTGTTTGTCATCAAAAGATAGTTTTGAAAACGCATAAGTTTTTTTTCAATACAACATCCGAACAAGTTTGGCAGTGAATATTATCCATTTTTCTCTATTATCAACGTTTAAATCTGGAACACCTGATAATATAAGCACAGACAAACCAGAACCACCAATATTCGACTCGACTCAGTATAAAAAAAATAAGACAAAAAAGTAATAGTGCTTTATGTGCGTGGATCACTGATCGTTGTATGAATTATGGAGATAAACGGATCAATCAAACTTGTAGCGTAGGTATATTTAAATTGAATAATAAACGAATCTTTTTCGATAAATGTCGTATTTTGTCATGTTGTAAGAAGACATTGTCTATTCTGGTCATTGTTCTATGTCTGTTCGTATGTGTGGAGTTTTATTGTATTGTAAGTGCTCACATATAAACATTAAGGCAAGAATAGTTCGTGTCTTTGCAGCAGCGCTAGTGCATCGCAATAGGAAGTTACTTAAAATTCAATGAACGAGCAGACATTAAGATTTTTTGTTTACTGATAATACTCGTAGATAAATAATATTAGATATCAGAACAAGATTATACATATTTGTCTAAATTATGTAGGGTAGGCAGTGTCTTTCTGTCTATATGTAATGCACGCCTCTGAGTACTCATCGACAAGCTGTTAACATTTTAATTTGTTTTTTAACACAAATGTTAATTTTAATCCCTGACTCTACACTCTCTCCTATTATTTAACATACTGCTCAACACTAGCTAGCTAGTGAGAGCGTGCTGTAGTAGTGAGAACTCGAACGGTACAAATAATAACGTATGAAAATAAATCAAATGAATAAATATTAATTATAACAAAACTGTTTTACTCCAATACTATGGAATGTTATATACATATATTACCATCAAATACAAATTGTTTATTTTATGACTGTTCCATAGACCACTTTTTCACTTGAATTAAAATTACTGCTCCCGTGAGATCATATGCGGTCTGTATCGTCTAACATTTTCCCTCTGTGAGGTCATTATTATCTCGTCTAGACTTATAAGCACAGAAAAAAATATTTTCGTACGTTGTACTCGAATTCTCGTCAAAGAATTCGACGAAACAAGAAGGCGATACAACTCAACCATAAAGCCACACGCTAGGAAACAAGATGAACTTAGTTTGGTTTACTGTTTCCTTTAATTTACGTCAAACTGTGAGTTTTAGTGTAATTGATCCTTTTCTATCAATGTTTTATTATACGACAAAACGAGATTGAATCTTACCTAAGAAGTGGGAGGGCGGAATTGTATCGAGAAATCTATGCTTACATGGGGAGAGGAGGGGTGGTTCAAAATTTGTCAAAATGATGCTTACGTAATTAATGAATGGCCCTTTAACAAATGAATCGATTATTATTATTATTATTATTATTTTTGAAAAGTAATTATTCGAGAGTGCTATGTTTCAAGAAAATCTACTCATTCGTTTGAAGATAATCGTGTGTTGTTATCGGGTACAGAAGATTAAACTATCACTTGAAAGAAATTAAATTAATCGATTCATTCGTATAGAAAGTATAATGCCACAGACAGACACGTGAAACTTATAGCAACGCTCTTTTAAGTTGGTGGTTAAAAACACAGCATTTTTAGAAATCACTTCAAAGTTTATTATATATTATAATGTATCATCTATAAACGATGTTCATTTTTTGTTTCTACTTCCTCGTAACATACATACACACTGAAATCTACAGTAAATTATCAAATCACCAGGAGATCATACTGCTACGATATATTAGTTACGTCTATACTCTTCAGTAAGTAACTTCTGGTCTAGTCTTAATTCCCAAAGCTATTCAGATTATCTCTACCCATATTAATGTATTATACAATCTGTAATGTATTATTACTATCCAAAATACTATACTTCTCTCTAAAGCAGCTTTTGTATATTTAATACAGTAGCGTCATTTTTGAAAATTAATTAAGGGGGAAAATAGCATAAATTGTAATGTATTTAGATGACATGGGCACAAATTATGATCTATGAGACGGTATAAGGTCGATCTTCACCCATTTAATAACCAGCTGAGACTCATTTTTTATGAAATTTTATTGATTTTCTAAACACTTCTATCATAGTTTTTCTATTGAAAAGTACTCATGATTATTTTAATTAATTATTTTAATCAATCCATGGAATTTTTTTTTGTTTCAGACACGTCTCTACCATAATTTTCTTAATTAAATTATCTTTTGATATCAATTTCGATTGATTAACAGACCAGTGTAGTAACCTATATTAACATACCTGTTTATAAGGTATGAACAGAATCTACACCGATCTGTTAACCAACCGAAATAGGTATCAAAAGAAAGACAATTTAATTTAGAAAATAATGGTAGAGGCTTAAACTAGGTTAGGCTAGGTTATATTGGCTGTCTACGAAGGACACGCTTAGGCTATAAAGCCCATTGTGATACCATATATGTGTTTTATCACCCTTTTCGCTGATAATTTCATTTATCAGCTATACAAATATTTTCTGACTCTTAGTGCACCTCCTTCATGAACATACCATGCACTGCACCAGCCCATCACAACTATTAATTAAATTAATTTTTGTTGTAACAGCGGGAATCGAACCCGCTACCCTGCGCATACCAGAATGGAATTGGCTACTCTTTAACCAACTGGGCTACTAGGGCTGACATAGTACAGGATTGGTAGAAAAAAAAATTCATGGAAAAAATGATTCAAATTAAACAGCCATGAACATTTTTCGATAGAAAAACTATGATAGGAGTGTTTAAAAATCAAAAAAATTTGATAAAAAATATATCTGATCTGGTTATCAGATGGGTGAAGATATTTTTTCATTTCGATTTTCATGATCGAAGAACAATGTTTTCAGAAACTACATGATCGGATAGTATTAATATTTCACTGTGATATTTAATACACTTCAAACGGGATGTGTCAACCTGCAAGGAAGAAAATGCATACAGGGTGGCAATTTTAATATATTATGGCTAATAAATAGCTCGTTTTGTAGTTAAACAATCAATAAATAACTTACAGAATGTAATGGGAGACATGAAGTTCTGACATCAGATTGGACCTAATTCTCCGGGTTGCTTTAATAGTCAATTTAGATCCTAAAAGTTAAGAGATAGATACATTAAATTAGAAAGTTCGTCGTCATAAAAAAACTAATATTTTCTTATTTTAAACATTTTTTTGAAAATCGTCAACTTTCAGTGGAAATGCTTTAGAAAAATTTTTTAGACAAGTATTATCGAGGACAATAACGGTTATTCGTCTGTGTTGATTTGACTTTTAAGCCGAGGGAAATTTTCAAGATCATTTGCAGATCAAGATCAATTGACGTAGAAACTAAAATTCTAGATCAAAGTCATGGACACGGCAAATGCCCTCTGTTGCCCTTGACAATTTTTATTCAAAACGAATTATAAGCCATAATAGATTCAAATGGCCAACCCTGTATATCTGTGACGGTGTAAGTGTTGATACAAAAAAAAATAAATAGCAAGTAAATAACTGGTTTTGATTTGTTATATTATTTGTTAGGCGCAGTCCTTAAGAAAAATTGGCATGGAGAATGTTGAAAACACTTTTAATTGACGAAATCGACTGTTTTCCCAGAAAATCCATGTCACAAGTGAACAACCTTAATACTATACCAAACAAAACGGATATACCTAGATCAATTTTTACCTTGCAACAGAGAGCGTGTCTTTTTAATAGCGTGCTAGCATTCTGCCAAGAGTCCAAGTGTTCACACATTGTGTATTATAACAATTATGTTTTAAAATGACTGATAAAATTTACTCTCCAAGCATTCTCAACTCTATAAAATATGTATATAAGTTGTCGGTCCTGCGATGGAACGATTGGTGCTCCAACACCAGGTATATTCATAACAAGATGAAATAAAATTTTCAATTTGTTAATTTTATTAGTATCTGACAGCTCTTTTGATTATTACAATGGCATATAATGCGCCAATTTATCTTGATACCGTAAAACTCTCGGCAAGATTTTTTTAAGTTATATGTGCAGCTTTTAGTGTACGTTTGTAGAAATTTTTTGAAGCTTTGAATATTTCTGGACAAACTTTTAACATATTTGAAGGAAATAAAGCTACAATTGAAAACTTTTTGAAAGAAAAAAATATAAAGGTTTTATTGAAGATTTTATTAGTATTTTGGTCCCAAAAATCGTTTTTAAAAATTAAATCTTACAACCTTGAAACTGCTCGTTTCAGAATTTAGGTACCCAAATGACTAATTTGCATGGACTACATAGTATTATACTGGAGAACATAACCCTAAGAAATTTATTAGGATCGCCTCTGTTTAAATTGCCCATAGTCCTGATACAAGAGTAGGTATAATATCATTACATTCGAACGTTCTAGTACTTAAATAAATCAGATAAATATTATCGACATTGTATCAAGTGGTGATTATTTTAGTCTACTCCTATATTTTATAGTGATTTCATTATCATTAAGTTTGTGCAATATTAGTTATATTTGAAAAATTATAGTTATTATTACAAAGGAAAATTTTAAACATGAAATAAAAGAAACAACTGCTAAATCACCGAATCACGTGTAGATGCAGACAAATTGTTTTTAAAATCTTAAGTAGGTATGTATTTTGGATATTGAATCAGTTGTAAACTATAGTAAATGCACAAAAAGGGGTCGAAGTGGAAAGTTTTGATGTAATTGTTTTTATTGGTTGATTCTATGTTTTTTGGGGTGCTGATCACGAATCTGAAGTTGTCCAACAAAAATTTGTTCGGCAAATGTGAGAAATCATCAAAAAACTACTAAAAATCATGTTTTTTAGTGGATTTCCGCTTATAATTCGGTGTCGTTAACACGGTGTCTAAAAATGCTCGTATTAGGTCAAAAATACTAAATTGTACTGAAATTTGCCTCTTTCAAATAATGTTCACCTACATAAAATAAAAATTTAAACGATTTATACCTTCTGCTATTTTTTTTTTAAATGCTAAAACTTTCCATATTTCAACACTCTTTTGCGTGAAAACCATACGACGAACTTAAAAATATAAAGTTTTCTCTTTTATTTTACTATATAAACACTTTTTGCATAAATAGCTTGCTTTGCAAATTATAAGCGGAAAACCACTAAAAAACATGATTTTTTTGACGTGGTTTTTTTAATGATTTTTCTTATTTGTCGCGAAAATTTTTGTTGGAAAACTTCAGATTCGCGTTCAGCATCCCAAAAAACATAGAATAAACCAATAAAATTAATCCACTTCACCAAAACTTTCCACTTCAAACTACCGTTTGATTGGGTTAATGTTTATTAGTTATTCAATGCAGTTTGGCATTCTGTGAAAAATTCTTTTTGACAATAGTAAACCTATAGTAATGTAAGTTTCATTTTTCTAAATGAAAAAAAAAACTTTTAACAAAAAAAAAAAACCGACTTCAAAAACAAAACTATTCCAAAATAAATTAATATGCACTAATAACTAAAAAAATCATGTAGTTACAATTATTGTTATTTTTGGAGTAAATGTCAGCCAAGGAATCAACTTCGATAGAACTGCTTGCTACTTATATGGTTTTCTCATGGGTATCATTGTCAAGACTGCACTAAATTGAAATTTGAACACATGGGAAGCACCAGCTTTCAAATAAAAAAAAAAATTATCAAAATCGGTTTATCCAGTCAAAAGTTCTGTGGTAACAAACATAACAAAACAAAATACAGTCGAATTGAGAACCTAGTTCTCCTTTTTTGAAGTAGGTTAAAAATTGAGTTATGGCAACGAAAAAAACTTAATTATTTCTTGTGTCTTATCCAAATTCCATGTGTCATCTTTTTGCCTAGAAAATTCGAAACTCTTACTGCCTGAAGAATGGATTTTTTAATGTTTAATAATTTTCTTCTTTCAAGCTTTTGTTTAGTTTCACTTATCCGTTGTTTGTAATCAAATCTTGCAAATTAAATACTTTCCCTTTTCCTATTGAGCTGAAATTTTGCATGCATGTGTGAATCGAATAATTATTATAATAAGTATGAACTGATTTTATTTAAAAATTAAAATTTGAATAAAAAGTACTTTTTAGGGACAAGCTTTTATTGTACCAACTAAAAAGTAAAAAATAATTGTTCTTATGTTAAGTCACTCATACATGACTATTTGCATGAGCTTGAAACGCTCCGATTCTTCCTTGATATTTTAAATTGAGCGTGTCCAGCTTCTAGAAATAATCATATGAGTGACCTGCTTTTAAGTAGAAGAAAAGCTTGTCCCTAAAAAACTATTTTTTAAATTAATTTTTTTTTAAATAAAGATAATTTAATTAGATTTTTTTTCCAGTATTTTCCAGTAATTGTCAACTATTGATACCCCGTTTATATCAAGATATACTAATATTAAGTTTGTGACGCTCAGAAATATTGATGCTACAAACAAAATTTGGTATAAGTGGTCATAAAGTCACCTAAGAAGCCCATTTCCGTCTGTCCGTCTTTTAGCACGATTACTCAAAAACGAAAAGAGATATCAAGCGGAAATTTTTATAGCTTGCTCATGCCGTAAAAAGTGAGTGTGAGTTCGTAAACGAGCTACATAAATCTATTGGATCTTGGGTCCGTAGGACCCATCTTGTAATTCGTTAGAGATAAAACAAAAGTTAAAATAAAAAATAATAATAAAAGGTAAAAATTGTTCCTTATAAAAAAAGAACAAATTTGGTTTAAAACATTCTTTTGTAAACATAATTCTTTACTCATGAGGACGCAAATTTGGAAAAAATATTGGTGCCAATTTTCTCCAAAACAATAAAAAATAAGAATTTGAAAATTTGCTTCAACAAGTGGTCTAGTGAAAGATTCTCGAAAAACTAAAGAAAACACTTTCGAAAATTTTCACCGCCATAATTGTGATGGTTTTTTAAACATCTCTAATTTATTAAAAATGCACACACTGACGTTCAACTTTCTATTCAGGGTAATTCAGCAACTAACTCAATCAATTGTTTCACTTATTTTACTTAGCTTTTACTTACGACATAAAATGTACTTTTTTTAATTTTTCCTCAAAATAAAACTTTACAAAATATTCAAAATTGCATTTTTTTTCAATGATTCAAATTGAGATTAAGAGTAGAATTGAGTAAGTATTTAAAATTATACCTTATTCGATAACACATAAATTAAAAACAATACTTTTTTTTAATTTTATTTTATAAATTTTACAACCCTCATCGAATAAATAACAATTTGATTTTAATTTCAACAATATATTATTATATATGCAACTCTAAATTGACTATTATTTGTAATAGTAGACTATTAATAGTTAAAATAGTAAATTTATAGCTTATCGAATAATAAAATTATTGTTTGAACATTATTAAAATACATTTAGAGAGAGACTCACTCTTAAATATATTATTTTAAAATTGTAATTTAATAATCATAGTTAAAAAGGTATAAAATTGATATAAACAAACATTAAAAAATAAATTGAAAGTGTGAGTGATAAATTTTAATATTTTTACTGATTTGCTGAAAATTTGATAGGGATAATTTTAGTTTTTCTCTAAATAGCATTCCTGTCGAAGTTAAATAAGTACACTTTTTTAAACCCCCAATTTAAAAAAGGATCGTCATAAGTATAACATGTCTTACACAGTATTTTATGATCAATACATATTTATATCTGCGTGTCCGCCTATGGCATCGTTGCTGCTAAGCGGATGAACAAATATTTTGTTTGTTCGAAAGATAATTTGATCTATAGTATTGTTAGCAATGTTTCAATTGCGATTCTAGATGATGATCCACTAGCGGATTCCACAAGAAAAAAATTTAAAATTCATGCCACACTGCGACGAGTCAATGACCTGAATTTATGTCGGAGATTTCTTTAAATTTTTTATTTAATATTATTATTATCTACTAGAGTGATACAAAGCCGCTTCGCTGGGTTTTAAAGTAAAGATTGATAAAGATTGCTCTCGCTTATAACCGTTCTATAACACTCGAAATAATGGTAAGGATTGTTTAACACAGGTAAAATATATGTATTGTTTTTTATTTTTTTAAATGTATAATAGTCGTAATTATTCATTGACTATATCAGAAAAGATGGCCGTGAAATATGTTATATTGACTATTTTTACAGAAATCTGTAATTGATGGTAATGTCAAATGACTACTCTTACAGAAATATGTAATTTATGGTAATGTCAAATTAAATTAATTAAAAATTTTTATTTTTATTTTAATATATCCTTATAAATTATAGTTCATATGTTATTCTGAAATATGAGCTATAATGTTGTACAGTTTCATTAAAAACCATTCGCTAATTTTAGCGTGAAAGCGTAACAAACAAACATGCTTACTTTGGCATTTATAATACATAGAGATAGAGATAACTTTTACTTACGGTGTTCAATTATCAAGACAGGCAGCTGGTGAATTCGTTTATACCTTAAAAACATTGATGCTGCAAACAAAATTTTGGTAAGGGTGCTCATAAAATCCATTTCCGGTTGTCCTTTCGTCTCTCCGTCCATCCGTTTGTCTGTCTGTGGACACTATAAGCTAACAACGAAAAGAGATATCAAGCTGAAATTTTTATAGCGTGCTCAGGACGTAAAAAGTGAGGCTAGCTCTGTAAATGAGTAACATAGTTCAATTGGTCTTGGATACGAAGGACCCATCTTATAAACCATTAGACATAGAATGAGAGTCTAAATGTAAAAGAATGTTCCTTATAAAAAATAAACAACTTTTATTTGAAACATTTTTTCGTAAACATCACTGTTTACCCGTGAGGGCGGAAATTAGTTGCATGTATTATATAGGAATATCAATTATGTGTGTATGTGACTTGTATGTATGTGTGGCTACACATGACATAAAAAAAACTATTGCGTAAACTACCTATACATGGTATTTCAACAATTAACTCAGTGAATTGTTTGTTTTTACTCGTTTTAAGTAAAATTTGAAATGTAGCTAATGTAGCTAATGTAGCATGAAAATTCTACGAATAGATCTTTAGGTAAAGAGAATTTTTATGCCTCATCTTCTTGTTTCTATCCTCGACGAGTAGAGGATAAAATGACAAGCATTTTGGTGTATGGGGAAAAACTTCAGAAATTTCCACCTTTACATTTTACTACTTGCAAACTCTGGCATATTTTCTTACGCTACATTATCATGGAATTCAGCTGATATGCATTGCAAATTATTGCTGTTTTGAACAGTACGAGTAAAATTTACAAAATTTAAAAAACCCCCGAAAAATTGTTCGGGTACGGAACCCTTAGCGCACACTTGAAACATCCCTAAGAACAATCTCGATTAAATAACCTTTTTTCTTAAAGTCATCTCCAAACTAAGCCGATTCTGAAGAACATCGCCAATTTCTTAGTTTTTTCGGGTACGGAACCCTCAATTCGCAATTGAAACAAAGCTAAGAACACTCACTCCCCATTAAATTAGTTTTTAAACGAAATAAAAAAAATCAAAATAGGATAATCCGTTTAAGCGATACGATGCCACAGACAGACACATACATATAGCGGTCAAACTTGTAACGCACCTTTTTTTTTAGTTCGGGGGTTAAAAAATTAAATTTTCAGGTACCTTCCCTTCATTCTAAGGCAAGATAGAGGGTTCCTTGAGCTGTGATCCACTTTATACAGTTTTAAAATGAGAAAGTTTCTATTTTTATTGACATATTATTGTCATTAATAATAATAACCATTAGAAATAAAAATTGGGTTTTTATTGAAAAAAAAAATAACAATAATATTTTGTAAACCAATTAATACTTAATGTTTCTCTTTTTTGTTCATTGTTTTATTTATTGGTGATTGGGATTCATCATTGAAATCCCAAGGGAATTAGTAAAAATAATATAATACCGACCAATATGTTGTGTAGTTGTGTACTCACCATTATTCAAAAATCTATAATTTATAACCAATATGTTTTTTTTTTGTCTGTTATTTATTTATTTATTCATTTCATTTACACCGACTTCAAAGACGTGTAGATGTTCTTTGCCTCTGTCCATCACTATTAACATATCTCTTTAACACGCTTTTATTAGCTTGGTACCTATGTATCTATGTATCGACGTAGCGGAATCTTTGAACAGGATTTTTACCCACCTAAAAACGGCGGATTTAATTAAAACTTCAACAACTTATCAAGGGCCAAGACAACCCTAGTAGCTCAGTTGAGTAAGGCGTAACCAATTCCGTGAGCGGTATTCCTAGGGTAGCGGGTTGGATTTCCGCCGTCACAACAAAAAATAATTTAATTAATAATTGTGATGGGTTGGTGAAGTACATGGTATATGCATAAAGGAGGTGTACTCAACCTCTGAAAGGAATTGAGGAGCTGACAAATGAAATTATCAACGCAAAAGGTGGTAAAACACATATATGGTATCACAATGGGCTCTATAGCCTAAGCGTGTCCTTCGTAGACAGCCAATATAACCTAACCTAACCTAACCGAACCTAACCTTCATAACCTAATCTAACATAACCTTACCTAACCTAACCTATCAAGAATCTTCAGAATTAACTATTTTTCCATACCTGAAAACACCGTAAACTCTTGAGCCACGTACTAAGACGAGTACTGATACATATGTGCCTTATTCTTTGATACAAGCATATTACTAATGGCCGGATAATCTTGGGAGTTCGTATATTGTGTACCCAAACAAAAATTATAGTTTTAAAATATACCATTACAATTTTTTAGGTAGTATATTTTAAGAACCCATCGATCTATTAAATTTTTTTGTCATGGTTAAAGAGACAACTCTATGCCCTTTCAAATGAGGTATACATTGTCATTTGTAAGTTGGGTGGGTGGCGGTGAATGAATCGTAAACTTTCCTAGGTACGATTTTTGAACAACAAAAAATAATCACATCAGGACAAAAGTTATTAAGGGAGAATACCTTCGATCTTCAAATATTGTTGGTATCATATTCGATATCAAAAGGATGGTCCAATCCCAAAACATGTTTCAATATGGTGTAGTGAAATGAGAAAGTGGCGATTGTCTGAAGTCAAACCATTTGTATCGTCATCGTAAAGTTGGTTCATATTGCCACAAACAAATAATAGAAACCTATAAGGTTTCATTAAAGTCAGGGAAAGTTAATTGGAAAAGTAAAGAATTTGAAAAGTATATAAAGACTTTTTTGAAAATTTTATCATTTCGAAACAAGCAAATTCTAATCATTTGAAGGGTCTTATTTAAATCATAAGGTGAAATACATACCATTAATTATTTGAGGCGATATTTGAAGACAGTTTCGCTTAAATATTCAGAATATGATTGATTGTAAGTTATTGTTTTGAGCTTATGATTTCTAATAAGGAAAAAATTCAAAAAATTCGCATTCTGTTTAATTTGATTTATTCTTCATATTTGAATCAGTTTAGTTTCAGCATTGACCAATTTAGGCAGCAAGACTTAACTTTGGTTAACTTTGATTACATTTCGAAATAGAAATCGATTCAGTTCTCAGTTAACTACGAGTGAGGAAAACGACAACAAAATAATTTTTGATACAAGTGTTATCGAAAAATTTAATTTTGGTATTTGGTATATTATTTGAATTTTTCGCATTTCAAAAGTTGTTATTGTATTAGAATAGGTAAAAAAAATTGTATAAATATGTTGTATTGTTTTGTAAAAACAATAGAACTGATACAGGAGATGTGTGTATTATTTAAAATTTTTCTGTACAACTCAACCCAACCAAAAAAAATAACATTAAAAAAAACTGCATTACCGATTGAATTAGTGAACTGAAAGGTTGATGTTTTTTTTTATATTTGATTTTTTCGATTTGTACTCATTTATTTTTACAATTACTACTACAGAAAGTTTTGAGAATAATCAAGGAGAAATCGGTTTCACACAACCGTTGTTTTAAATATATTTAATTTAATAAAGTATCTCCTACATTATTTCTCCTTACATATCGTAGTTACTTTTAAATCAAGAAATAGGCCAAGCTATGGTGACATCTTTTGTTATAAAAGCGTACAATGTGTGTGTTTTTCCGAAATAGAATTATCGTGCAAGTAACATGAAGAACATAATACTCATATAATAGTAAAACATATGGAAATTTTAGTTGATAAAAAGAATTTGTAAAAAAAACTTTCTAAAAGCATTGAACATCTTGAACCAACAAGTGAAATTTACAAAATTAAAAACCCCCGGAAAATTTTTCGGGTACGGAACCCCAAACTCACACTTAAACATATCTAACAATACTCTCCAATTAATTACCTTGTTCCTTAGAGCTTTCTACAAACTAAACCGATTTTGAGGATCATCGCCTATTTTTTAGTTGTTCCGGGTACAAAACCCTAAACACACTTGGGAAATGACTAAGAACACTCTCCATTAAAATAATATTCAACGAAATAAAAAAATCAAAACGCCTTCATCAGTTTGACTTAAAAAATGTCTTTATATCATAAATTTTTCAAACATTCTTAAATAAAACCATTTCCCCACCTTTAACAATTTAGAAACTTTTGGTCATAAAATGCCTGTATATATGTATATATTTTCAACATATTTTATTGTAATTTTGCCAAAAAATAAAAAATAAAAAACATGTACAATCAATGTATGCGCTCCTAGCATTATTCTAATTTTTATGAATAGATATAAAAATCTATAAAAACTGTAACATATTAATTTTTTCCCATGTTAATGAACCATCGTTGCATTGCACACAAATGAATGAATTTTTGAAACTAATTACTTACATTATTTAGTCAAATAAGTGTTAAATAAAAATTTATTTAATTAATAGTCAATGTTAAAAAAAATTATTTAAAAAATCAAAATACCCGACTGAGTTAAAAATACACTGAAAAGAAAAAAACAAGTCCTACAGTTTATAACGCGATTTTAACAGTCGAGACCCATTATTGGGAATACTTGAGCCGGTGTATATTTTAATGGGTGATTATTTAAATAATCAAAAATTTTATTTCATTCTTTTTAGCTAGAATTTTCAAATACCTATTCGACGATACCCCACTTACCATTGTTTGCCAACTTTCATTTTCAGCCTTTGTATGTATGTTTGTTTGATTATCAAAATCGGCCCACGCGTTTGATCTCTAGTGTGCTACATAGGAATACACATTTTCACAATATGGCGTCTGTCGGTCGCCATATTGTATTAACATTACTACAATATCACATATATTTGCGTTGCTCAGACGGGTAAAAATACACACAAATTACGAATCTTATACTGGATCTCTCCACATTCGCGGAAAATTTTTGGCACTTACTTTGGAATCAAATTTCTATTTCAACTTAAAGAAGGTAATATTTCCATTAAAAAAATTCATTCGAATAGGCATTGAACGGTTAAATTTAATTTGCAAGACCCAATGGTAAAGTAAATTTGGGAATACTTGGCCTTATTTAACTTTAATTCATTATAAATTATTTCTAGATTTGTATACTACTTTTTATTAATTCTCTGCCGCAAATTTCCATGATTCATTCAAAACATGACAGATCTGATGACATATGAATGCTGTTTCAAGAAAGGGAAATGAATTTTCAATGCAAACTGATTAGTATCCATCCCTATCTGTGAATAGGGTAGAAACAACAATGGGGTATATTCATCTGTTATCATTTTATTGTCTTGTAATAGAATTTCTCAAGCTTTAGAAGGCTACCTTTACATCTTCATTATTTTGAATTTTTTTTTCCATAGAATGTCAAACCTCAAACTCGTATTACATTATTTTCATTTATATTAAATATTTATAGAATTTTGTTCAATTTTATGTAATAATTTACATGTTAATACAGACCCTGAGCTCATAATGCATGGAAAATTCAATGATTATTTCATGGTGGCTCTTTTTAATGAAGACTAAGAGGCAAAGCAAAGATTAAGTTATTCCGTGGGTTTACCAAGCTGTGTCTATCGACTCTCTTGAGCTGTTGGATTGTATGCAGAAAACAATGGCAGATAGTTTGCAAAATCGTTCCAAAAACTAAAAAAGTGAGTGGAATTTATCGAAAACGTAAGTCAGTCATTTCTACAATTGTAACCTTTCACGTATTGTGTTTTCAATTACTTTTAACATAAATTGTGGGCGAAAAAACACCGTCTCGAGACCTTTGATACAACTCGTTTTTTTAAATTGCATACCCCATACACGATTAAAACCGCATTATACTCTGTAAATATGTAATATATATATATCAAGGTATATTAAGTTTAGTCCCAAGTTTGTAACGCCTAAAAATATTGATGCTACGAACAAATTTTTGGTATAGGTGTTCATAAGATCACTTAATTAGTCCATTTTCGGTTGTCCGTCCATTTATCCGTCTTTCCGTCTGTCTGTGGAACTCAAAAAAGAAATGAGATATCAAGCTGATATATTTATAGCGAGCGTAAAATGTGAGGCTAAGTTCGTAAGTGAGCAACAAAGGTCAATTGGGTATTGGGTCCGTAGGACTCATCTTGTAAACCTAAAAAAATATTTCTTATAAAAAAACTTCACTGTTTATCCGTGAGGGCACAAATTAGGACAAAACTTTGGTGTTCATTTTCTCCAAAACTATAAAAGGTAGAGAGTTGATAGATTGCAGGTAGTTTCAACTAGTGGTCTTTAGAAACATTCTCGAAAAGCGAAAAAAATTCTAGAAAATACTTTCGAAAAGTTTTACGTTTTAGTTATTAACTAGTCAATTGTTTGTTTTCATTTACCTTTTTGATAATTTTCCTTTTTGTTAACATACCTTTACAATCATCTAAATAGCATACTCAAAAAGAGCATTGAAAATTCACTTTATAATAGTCTAACGGTCAGTTGGTAATAATGTCAAACATCTTTACATACATTTTACAAAACATTTTACACAGAATGTAATATTAGTATAAAACAAAGGTATTAAAATGATTTTAACCTTGTAATTGTTTTAGATCAAGGGAATAATGATTTGAACTTCAATACAAAATAGAGAGTCAGAACACAGTAAAGTGTATATACATACCTACTCGTATGTATCTAAATGTAAGTTTAAGTTTTAATAATATAACAACAAAATTAATCTCAAACATGAAATAATAACATTGAAGTGTTAGATTTCCGTTTAATTATTAAATACATATACCTATATATTGTGCTAAACATTATTGACTAAGTATTGTATAGTGAAAATTCTTTTACTGAGAATTGAGAAAATCACTAATGACATCAAATAATCAATTTGCCATCATAAATAAGATTAAATCAACCGGTGTAAAACAAGGTCTCTCCACTACCTTGTTCATAATTGCGTTACGCAGAGCTATTAAAGACACTGATCAGAGAAGAACAATATTCCTTAAATCTTTACAAATATGCAGATACGCTGATGACGTTGGTAGCTTTGTTCGCACCAAAAACAAGCTAATTGAAGTCTTTGGACAGATAAGTGAGAACACTTTAAAATTGCAACTAACAATAAATAAAGAAAATATAACTAACACAACGCATTCAGGAAAATCTCAGCATCACAAGAGCGAACAACGAAAGAAAAATGAGTGCCGCCATTAGAGAAAGGTTGCATTGAAGAAACAGGACATACTTTGCAAATCTAAGGATCCAAACGAACAAACTAATTTCATGTAAGACCAAACTGATTATTTACGATACCCTGATTTGATACCCCATCATAACATATGGCAGTCAATGTTGGACCCTGACACAAGAAGACCAGGAGAAAATAAGAAGATTTGAACGAAAGATCATTAGAACGATATATGGTGGAATCCGAGTGAGGGGAGAACATTTTATGGAGTTCATCAAATTATAGAGGCTCAGATATGTGCAAAGAATGAAGGGAGGGAGGATGCTTAAGAAAATATTGCATGCCAAATTGTACGCCACATGAAGAAGAGGCAGGCCTCGACTCAGATGGTTGGACTAAGTTATCGACGACCTGAAGGTGATGCGAGTCACTGAATGGGGATTCGCTGTCAAGAACCGAGCTGTAGCGCTTATTAGATTGGATTGAAAACTCTATGTAATGCAAACTAAGTTCATTCATATATTAGAACAATATTGTTGTACGTTATTATGGTCTCCATCTATGGTCTATCTATGGTCCATCTATTTATTTAACGCCTATTGAAACGCAGTTGAATCCTTTTGTCTTAGTTCTGTTTCAAAGAATCGTTTTTCGCATGAGTAAATGATTTTTCCAATAATGTGGCACTGTAAAATTGGGCATATAACAAAATAAACTCGAAAATTGAATAGATAGAAATCTAAGCAATAACGTGTACCAAAATTGTAAATATAAATTAAAATTCATCAAAATATTTCTAAACGAAATTCGTTAACAGTTGGGATCCTCAGTTGGGTTACGAAGCCTTTATATCCCCCTCATTACGTGTTTTTTTTATTGCAATGGAATTTTTGAAAACATGAAAACACGAAATTTTTTGTATCCTGACTAATTAAACAAAGCTAAGATGTAAAGGCACCGAAAAACCAATATACTTCGAGCTGAAAAGAGGGTAAGAGTGCTGGAAAATTTTCCTTCGAAAAGACACTTTCCGTCGTACATTTTGTAGGAGCTGTGTTGGCTCAAAAAGTAGGTCAATGAGGTTAATACTGCCCAAAAAGAATCAGATCCCTTTTACCCCGAAAACTATGTTCTAGAGGTGACAACACAGATTTGAATCATACATCCTTCAATGTTGGCCTTGTTTAACAAATGTATTAAAATTTACACCAATGAAAGAACCCAAAAAATCAATAGTCTGATTTTTTAACTCGGGTAAAATTATGTTCCGTTGTTTAACGACAACCAACACGTGTGTCTAAATAGTCGTACATACTCTATGTACCAACGTAATTCAACATAAATAATTTTGATACTACAGACTAACTTCCAGCTCAAACTTATCACTAAAGATTATCAACGTTACCATACACACAATGAAGGTTTGAAAGTGATTTACTCAAAGAACAATACTCAGCTCTTCTATACAAATTCTGTATATGTGGTATCCTTCTGTGTTCCTCTAAACCATATGCTACAATCCTCTAATATTATATTGAAGTCAATGCTAATGACAAAATCAGACCGACTTCTATCCAGGCCATTGGACTTGAAGGTCTAGGACCAGACGTAATATTTGATTGTAGTCATTTAAGAAGGACTAGAAATTTGACTATTGTGACTGATGGCCAAGGATATCTCCATCAGGAGTTGCCCATAATAGAATTAACGCATTTTTTTTGAATTTCGTGTTTTTGAAGCCCTGCCTTCCTCACCTGATATGCTCCGCTACATTTTTTGAATCCCCAGCAAATACAATGTCACAATTTCTAAACCTCCGTCTATACTTAATAAAAAATTAACAAAAAAACGAAAATGTTGGACAAAAATTAGGTGAAATAGTCAAATAACTGCCCCAAACTCCCACTCTTCCATGTTATACTTCGTCAAGTTAAGCATTATCTCTTCGTCTCGCTGGGTGCGTAACCTATGTAATCTTATATATTTAAACGAGCAATTCTTGTATATATATATATATATATCAACGATCTTGGAAATGGCTCCAACGATTTTCATGAAAATGAGTATGTAGGGGTTTTTTGGGGCGATAAGTCGATCTAACAAGGTTTCATTTTAAAAAAACGTCGTTTTATTCGTTTTTTCATGAAAAACTGAAACATACATCGCAAAATATGACTCTTCCTGACATCTATTGGCGTATATCGTAGTTAATGAAATACAATGCAAATTATAACTCTTCCTGACATCTATTGGTGTATATCGTAGTTAATGAAATAAATTACCGGGACATTCAAATTGGTATTTGTGTGGAGACATTTAAAACGGTCTTCTATTAGTGATAAAATTTGTGTCTTTTTAAGAAAACCGAGCAAAGCTCGGTCATCCAGATATTGTATATAATGTATAGTTGAGGGATCCAGATAATTTTCAGTTGGATTGTTGAATAAAAAATAAGAATCAATTTTCTTTCATAATCATAAATAATATTGAACATCACCAAGAAAACCTTTTTAATAAGCTATTAAGTTACTTAAATTAAGTGAATTAAATTAAGTTTATAAATGAATAAAATACTCCAAAGAATTCACAGATTACAAACGATTAGATTATGTTATTTAGGCATAGTATGCCATGTTCGTGACGTAGAAATTTTAAAATACAAAAGCCAATGCATCTCAATTGCATGGTATTCTTAAAATTGATAATCATTGTGGACGAGAAACTAAATAAGAAAATACTCGAATAAACATGCGAAAACTGGACAAAGTAGACTTGTCGGATACTTTGACAAGTTTTAGGGTCTCGGGCAACGGTACGCTCAATGAATATTCATTAATTTTAAACTTGTCACGCAATTTATAATTTTCCGAGGAAGAAGTTGTTTAAGACGTTGAAATAAAAATTTATCGATATAATTTTTGTTAATGACCCAACCTTGACAACATAGTTTTTTCTGATATGACTGTCAAATCCAACGCATGGCTCTAGTTCTATTGTGTATGTATACGATAAAGTTAGTTAAGATATTGGCTTATAGTGAGTCTGTATTAGTCCCAAAGGATACATTGTATTAATCTGGCTGGCATCACCAACTAGCTATCCACCTAGATATATAGACGTAGATATATTCTGCGGGCGTTAAGAAATTAAATGATAGACAGAATATTTACTTAGATCATCAGTTAGAGAACAAGGAACTTTTGTTTGTAGTGAAAAGTTTTTGGTTTATCTTTGATAAATTATACATTGTTTATGATTTTAATTTTGTTAATTGAGCAATATTTTTGATGCTTTCGAATAATTGTAGTTCGAGTCTTTCGCTTCCGTTTCTTACTCATTGAAAATTGCTAGTAAAAAATGCACTGTCGACCCTCTCACTCTCTTCACTGAGGAGAGACTGCCTAAGGGAATAAAGTCTTCAATGTAAGTCTTCACTCTTCTCTCCCATACAGTCAAGTCAACCATGGCAACAGGAATTGTAAAATTAATTTTTCCCCAATCCATACGGTTCTGACGTGGTGTCACAATCACTAACTGTGTGGAGAAAAAGTATGTTATTAAAGGGAAAGAAGCAGGAATTTGGCAATTAGATTACACCGGAACCGCTGCGTCTTCCGCCTTTCTGAAGATTAATGTTCTTTGTGGACGTACCTACTGTTGCCAATATAATAATTATTTCCTGGCATTATTTCCTGGAATTCTCTGGCCTTAGATATGGCAGTGTTGAAGATAATTAGGTCGGCGCCGTTCTGGGGATTTGGTGCTTTGATAGCCGGCATAGTTGATGTATGTAGAACAGACTTTTGGACATTTGGACATTTCTTACATTTTAATCTTTAGAGGGTGGAGCAACATTATCGAAAATGTATGCGTTCATTCAACATTTGCTATACACAAAAGGATAAAATTCAAAGCGTCAAAAATCTCTCGTCAAATCTTTTTCAAAAGAATTATTTTATACGTATGAGTTAGAAATTAATAACATAACAAAAATTCTGATTTTTAATCATGCAATGTCCGATCAACCTTAAATCTTTGAGAACATGATTTTTACGATAATATATCGATATTTTGAAAGTTTTAAAATCTAGATAATTACAATAATTTTTAGTCGCGTTAACCATTTACCATGTACAACAACGATAAATTGTTTAAATTATTTAAGGTGATTGTAAACCTACATTATTGTAAAAAATTTTTGGTTGATTCCACGGTACATACATATAAACCAAATACATGCTTTGTAGTCAAGTAATGAGTTACTTTTAGCTTTACAATACCACGCAACTACAAAAATATATAATATATTGTGTGAAAGTGATGCCTATAAATTTGATAATATAGATATGTCTCTTCAATCATCAATACTCTAACTATAGTCGTCTTTGTTCATCAAATGATGGATCTTCGATCAACTCATAATTAAATTAAAATTTTGTTTTTATATCATCAACAATCTTATATTTTTGTAGTATTATTATAAACTACAAGATTGTCTAAATTTTTTAGATAGTTTTTTATCACACTTTTTTTGAAATATCCAAGAAATATCCAATTGAAAATGATAACCTATATGTTTCATCATTTTTTCAGCCAACTTTGAACGATAAAATAATAATAAAAAGCCCGATGACCTAGGAATTTTTTGTGATTTTTGGAAAGTTTGTAAAAAACAAAAACTTGATTTATAAAGTTTTATTGAAATCCCTGGTATCATTCAATCCTTGCATACCGACTTAATAAATAAACTTCGTAACAAAAGTCTTATACCTTATGTATCTAAGAAGAAATGTTGTTTGAATCCCAAAAATTAATATGGGCGCCTTTCAAAATCCTGACTAATTTTGCAAACTGAATATTGGTCGATAAACGCAGGGAATTGTACAACATTTTCATGAAACACACGGTATTAAAACATTAATTCTCCACTAATTTTCATACTAAGGTATAGTGTACGTTTTACCTTTTCTAATTATCCAAATGTTTTGTATTCAAAATTTATACAACAATCATTCTACCCAACCACCTTCGTAATAATACACCCCCGTCGTATATAGTTACCATATTACCTTATTAGTAAAATTGTATCTCATATGTTTGTTAGTTAAGTTGCCTGCTACGATAAACGTTTATCGTAACTAAATATTATACCTTAAAACTATTTACTTTTACCTGGATACATTTAAATGAAGTAGTTCGTTCGTTCGTTCGTTGGTAGAAAAGCTTTTAATAATCAGTACCTATAGAGCTATTAAAATATAAATAAATTTATTCCTGTCTGAGGTCTAATTGATTTAAAACAAATGACCAAACACAAATAAAATATATTTGGTAAATTTTACCTTTCAAGAAAAACAATGTATGTTTAATATTCTAATTGTTTTGGGTGAAATATTTCATTTATAAAGTGACTTGCTTATGATGATATATCATTTATTTATAATGAACTAGCTGTACCCTGCCACGCTTCGTTGTGGACATTATAGTTGCATGGATATACGTGGATGTAGATGAGAAGTATCTAGACAATTTTATGAAACTTGATAAAAGAGTTCACAGCTTTTAAACGGTAGAACTGATTTTCATATGACTCACGGTTTTCGTGTACATATCATACCTTTTTATTAATAGATTCAAAGAAGGGAAGGTTCTCAATCCGACTGTATTTTTTTATGTTCGTTACCTCAGAGCTTTCGACTGGGTGAACCAATTTTGATTAATCTTTTTTTTATTTGAAAGCTGGTACTTTTCGTGTGGTCAAAGCAGTTCTGAGAATGGCATCCATGAGAAAACCGTATAAGTCTTAAATTTGCATTAAATATGTGCGCTACAAATGGACGAATAACTCAATATCACGCCAACCGATTTCGATGATTCTTTTTTTAGTGACGAATTAGTTAATGTACTTCAGATTCACTAAAGCGCAAAATACAAAAACTTAAAACAAATTAATATGCATTATTAAAAAGTAAAAAAACAACGATAAAATAATGTAGTTACCATTATTGTTATTTTTAGAGTCGGTGTCAGCCAAATTATGTAGAAAACTGTTCTGTCACAGTTTTTTCCTTGGCTGACATCGACCCAAAAATAACAATAATTGTAACTACATTATATTATCGTTTTTTTTTTACTTTTTAGTAATGCATATTAATATTATTCAGTAATTGTTTGTTTGTTTTTTTTTTTTTTTATGTCGGTTTTTTTTATACAAGATTTGGGTTTATTTGAAAATATTCGATTGCTCATCCCCAATTTCACCCCCTTCCCCCATATCCCCTTGTGTTGAAGTTACAGTTTTGAAATGTGTACGTCATGATCTTTTATTTGTACAGAGAATCGATATGAATTTTTCTCTTTAAAGACATATAAAAGGATAGGTTAGCGACAATATTTGTCATATTGTTTACTATGTCTCAGTTAATCTTCTACCTGGACTCATACATACACTTAACTGGTTATTTATATGCGTAGTACTTAAAGTAGCACGAGCCTAAGGCAAATTGAGCCTAAGACTTGTGGTTGAAATTACAAAATTTTCAATTTTCGATATTTTGAAAATTACTCCTGTATACCTTACATAATTCACCATCAAAATTGAAAGTATATATTTTTTTAAATCTATGTCCCCACTACCGTGCTCCTAAATTAGTCATGCACAACGGGTGTTTTTTGTTTTCAATAGTTTATTAAGGTTTTGACTTTAAATAGTTCTACCGTTTTCCCAAAAGAGTTTAAGAGTTACATATGCCTACTTTTGAAGTCATTTATTTATTTAAATAATCGGCCAATCCTCCCTAAAAATTTTCAGAATTGATTTAGACTCAGCTCAACTTCATATTTTTTAAAAAAAAGCAAGCCTTTTATCCAAAATTACCCTGGTGCTCTTACACCCTTAGCCACAGTTATGCTTGTCTTTTTGGGCTAAAAAGTTAGACACGCTTTCTTTTACCATACCTTCCAATAATTTTCTTTGATTTTATCTTAAATATAAAAATAATTTCCATATTATATTTATTTTTAGGTAAACGATAAATTTTACGAAATTTGTAAGGATCAAAAAGTTTCATCTCAGTTTTAAGCTTTTGATTCAGTGTTGTTAGATAAAACAAGTGAAAACAAACAATCGATAGAATTAATTGTTGAAATACCATGTATAGACAGTGTTGATTATGAAATGATTTGTTTTTTCATGTCATGTATATAAAGAGAGATAGCCAACCATACATGCATGTATCACAGACATGACTGATATTCCCATTTAATACATACTATAAAATTTGTGCCTAATTTGTGCCCTCACAGGTAAACAGTAAGGCTTACAAAAAAATGTTTCAAACAAAAGTTGTTTATTTTTTTATAAAAAACATTTTTACTCTTTAAGGAACATTTAAACTTATGTTCTATATCTAACCGTTTATGTTAGATATAGAACATAAGATGGGTCCATTCGGACAAAACTCAATTGACCTATGTTACTCATTTGCGAACTGAACCTTATTTTTTACGGACTGAGCACTTTGCAAAAATTTGAAGTTGATATCATTTTGCATTTTTAAGTTATCGTGATGACAGACGGATAGACAGACAGACAGACGAACATCCGGAAATGGACTAATTAGGTGATTTTACGAACACCTATCACAAAATTTTGTTCATAGCATCAATATTTTTAAGCGTTACTAACTTGAGACTAAACTAAGTATATCCTGATATGTATCATATACATGGTATAAAAACTATTGTTTATATATGTATATTATAAAAATTTCCATGTTGAATCGTAGAAAAATAAAACCTGACACCTTGGCAAAAAAAAAAACTTTCTACAGAACGTCATAGAATGTTGGAGAAAAAACTATTATTATTATTAGTGAAAGGATTTTCTCTTATCCTGTGAAGTTATATAAAACAATTTGTCGTTTATATGTAGTTAAAATATAACTACAAATAAACTAAAAAAAATTTTTTTAATACGTTTTTATTTTGAAGAATACATACATGGCTCTAAGGGCACTTTACATCAATTTTAATCTGAAATTTCCTGAACAATTTTTCCTTTTTCACGAAATATTGTGAACAAAAACCGTAGTAGATCTATAAACTTTCACATCTAAAGCAAGAGTACATTTTGTCAATTAATTAAATTAATAACATAAGCCTAAGACAATATTGTCAATGTTATGTCCACCAAACTTTTCTTCTAAAAAAATTCTCAAGAAGGACACTTTTTCAAACGATGCGGAAAATTTTTAAGCATACCAAGAAAAAGTCGATGATCATTTTCCACTACATTCCATATCATTGGGCGGCAAGTTCAGTAATAGGCGTATCAAAATATCTCCAGAATGGCTCCGAAATAAAATATTTTCTGTACAATTTTTGTACTTTTTGGATCAAAATAATCGTGTGGTTTCACCAATTTCCGAAACAAAATATTTTCTACGTTTATCTTTATTTTTTCAATTGAAAACCTCATACCCTTAAAGTGTTTCGATACCAAAACGAAAGTGAACCAAGAAACTGAAATTTTGTGGGTCAGTAAATGAGTATTGAATACGCCTTCTGTATAAATTTCATGGAGGGATATGAAGAAGTCGTTATAAATGGTTGTATTTTCGTCAATAAGTGCTTTTATGTAAATGTTTTACCATTTACAAAAAAAAAACTTTAATCAATATTCCTCAAATTTTGAGCTTTATAATCATACCAAAATCATTTTCAATTTACGGTATCGAAATACCTTAAAGAGTTGAAATAAACATGAAACAAAAATTTAAAATGTTATTTATCAATTAATCATCCTTTTATTCGTCTTTTGTGAAAAATTCAAACCGATTCTCTTTACGGTTTATGAAAAATGTGCCTTTTTTTTGGCAAAAAACTTACTTTGATGGTTTGTTTCTCCTAAACTATTCAGAGAATTGATAAATAAAATTTCAAAATTTTTTCGGATCATTTTCCTTTTTTTGGTATCGAAATTCCGTAAAAAATTTTTTTTAATTGAGGAAATATTTTGCCTTGGATTTAGATATGCATTTTCTATAGTACCTAATTTTGATCTTAAAAATACAAAAATTGGGTTTCATATACGTTTGTTTGAGTGATTTCTAAGATTACCATCCCAAGCATGCGATTTTAGTCGATACGAAGAATGCTATCCCAGCGCGATTACTTCATTCCATATCTCGTCGAATCGTAAATCAGGCATATTTTGGCTTCTTTGGGTGATTTAGTAATATTAGAACCTCAAAAACATACAAATGGTCCTCATTTGACGATTGCATTGAATAGTTTCTTAAAATCCTGTTAATCTTTAAAACATTATTCAAAACATTAAATGAACACAATTTTTGTACATTTTGGGTCAAAATTATTTCATACACAAAGTTTCAATTAATTCTAAAACGAAAACTTTTCTGTGATTTTCTCAATTTTTTACCTCTTTATCCCTTAAGAAAATCTCAAAAAATCGAGAACAAATTTCTTTACCAAAAAAAAAAAAATTTCTAGAATAATTTTCATCAAAAAAAAGAAACAAAAATTTTGCTCCTTTAATGATTGGGCTCGAATGCTTTCTCATATATTGATTAAAATCTTATCTAAAATTCCAGACAAAGTTAATCAATATCCCAGAATTTTGTCATGCAATCGCAAAATGAACCAGAATTCAGTGTTAGTCAAGCATATCTATGATCCAGTGTCAATATGTAACGAAATCAATAAAAAACAAAAAATATATATCCTACTCCAAAAATATTTAATATAATCTCCCAAAAATTTCCATATTTTCAACACCTATAGCTAATGGAGTTACTCAAAAGTACGGTTGACCTTGACGGTCTTCCATACTGAAACTGAATCCTAAACCATCAACAAACAAGTTGAATGAAGGTAGCTCCAAGTATTTATATATGACAAGCAAAAAGTAAAGCGACAAAACTAGGTTCCTCGTTTGTTATATTTTTTTTCTATCCATATACCTACTTCTCATTTATATTGTTAACATTCCACACAAGTTGAAGGAATAATGACGGTAGTTGGAGGGAGAGTCCTGTTTTTTGTATCACTAATTCTCTTTCGAAATGTTCTCTATAATACATAGACATAGAAAAAGTTTCATTGTATTGTGTTGTTATATCATAATCAAGTTTGTGACGACTACTCCGAAGAACCTATCGAATTGAAAAAACCGATAGGAACTGTCATGTATTTTTATGTAATAATTCTAACCATCAAATGGTTGATATATACAGGATGGGCCTTTTTCATCTAAACAACTAAATACCTCCTTTTGTAGCTACCCAATAAAAAAATAACTTGAACAAAAGTTGCAAAGCTTTATGGGATGAAACATGTTCTGACATCAGATTGGACCTAGTTCTTCGGGTTTCTTTAATAGACAATTTAGATCCTAAATGGTTAGAGATAGAATAACACTTTAAATTAAAGTTGATTCTCATAAAAGACTAATATTTTTCATCTAAATCATTTTTTCTAAAATCGTCAGCTATCGGAGAAAATGCGACTTAAAAATATGTCATTATTGCATTTAAACGAAAAAAAAATGTTTTAGCCAAAAGTTGTCAAAGGGAATAGAATACATTCGCCTGTATCCATGACTTTGACCTACAATTATAGACAAACTTTAAGCGTATTTTATTCTTTCGATTAAATGCAATATTGAAATATTTTTAAGTCAACTTTCTAATTTATGATGTTATTCTACCCCTAACTGTTTAGGATCTAAATAGGCTATTACAGAAACCCGAAGAACTATATCTAATATGATGTCAGAACATGATGTCTCCCAACAAACTCTTTGGTTTCAGTTATTTTTTGATTGATTAGCTACAAATCGAAATATTAAGATGTATAGATTAAAATGGGCCACCTCGTATATATTGATAATTTTGCGATAAGATACATTTTTCGTTCTCTTAATCTTGGCTGGAAAACATGGGTTTTATTCGAGATATTAGGCTTTGAACCACGTAATCAAAACGAAAACTTTTTTGGGATTAAAATACTCTAAGTAAACTTTTTCAATAATTATTTAACCACAAAAATGTCCTAAAAACTAAAATTAATGAATGCATGGTTAGAGTTAGATTCAACTCAGCATAAATTTTTATTCCAACCCCTTCCAGCAGCTCAAGGCCCATTATTTGAAAAACAGCCAAGTGTAAAGGAAACAAACATCTTGTTTAATTGGGAAAAAGAATGAGACCATTTAAAGAGTGGGTTAATTTTATTTGACAGATCATTCATAAATTTGAATAGTATTGTAGTAAATTACCATGATTTCTTTATATCCAACTATTCATTCAACGCCTGCTGAAATTCAGTTTAAGCATGCAATCATAATAATGTTTTAAGGTACTAACTATCAGCCATCAGAAGAAGCATGTCAGCTCCTAGACTAAAAGTAGTATGGCAGTGAGTGGAGAAGGAGTGTCGTTTCTGATCATAAAGTTTGTTATATAAAAAAAAAAATACAACATTGAACTAATTCACACAAAACTAACATAACCGATACAAGAACAAGAAAAGAGATAAAAAAAAATAAATAAATTTAAAAGGAATAAGTTGTTTTCTTAATAAATTTCTTTTTTTTTTAAAAAAAAAAAAAAAAAATACCCCAAAATTCCTCACCGCACCACAATTCAAAATAAACTCCTATACAATTTTATTTTATGGCCAACTGTTTATACATATCTCAGATTTATATGTAAATTTTTATCAGCATATGCAATTGCTGTAGCATATATGATAAAAGTAGGTTTGTGTTTTCATAAACGCTTTGTTAACGTGTGGTTGGTTTTATACTATGTAAACCGCTAAACCATAAATTTTTTTGCGTCATCTACCGCTTTTACAAAAAAGCTTGGACTGACAAAATTTATCGATAATTCTGCCCACTTTAACTTAATGTAAAAATTCCAAATATTTGTTTAACCTAAATTTAGTTTAACTGTATTCTTGTTTAATTAAAAATGAATGTAATTTTCATTTGACAGATTTGGAAGAGGTCGCCAAGCATAAAAAATCGATTTTACACTTTTGAAAGGCCGGGTTTTTAGATATTAAATTTTTTTTCTATACCCTTTGTACATATAAAATAAACAACATTTTTACATTAATTTTTCCACGTCTAGTGATGAGAAAACTTCGTGATAATATAATGATACTATTCATGTAATATTAATTTTCCCATACTTTCCCTCCTGGCTCCCAGGAGAGACAAAAGATAACGCGATAGTTGATAATAATTCACCATTTACAATAGAATTTATTTATAGGATGGTTTATAAAACTACAAAGTATTTTCTTGCGATAGTACTTTAGTTTAAAATTGTGTATTTTATATTATTAAATGGTTATGGAATACTTGTTTGGTAAATTTAAGATTCGCTTAAAAAAATTAATTTTCCAATTCCAATATCTCACATAAGAAACATTTCAAATCCTCTTATTAAATAACCCAGCTCTTATGAACTTTTTTTCATGCTATTATGAATTTCTCAACATAGGAAACAGACGATTCTTGAGATACTATTGAGAACGATAACCAACAGTTTTAAAAAAACTAAAAAAACACGCTATTGTAATTACCTGAACTTACAAAATAGAAAATAATTTGTATAAGTTCAAAAAGATAGTGTGATTAAGAGAAAAATCATTTCATTATATAAAATCGTGGTATCCTAGATTTTAATTATTGTAAATATTTTATTTACAGATATTGGTAAAAATATCTTAGAAAGCACCCTACACTTTTCATTACGATAAAATGATTTGTTTCTAAATCACTCTATTTTATTTTATTTAAATATATAAAGAAATTATTATCTACTTTTTAGTTCAGCTAGCTATAAAAGCGTGTTTTTTTTTGTTTTTTAAACTATTTTTTATTACGATGATAATCATATGTGATTTCATATGTGAAAAACGTGTTTTCAAATATGGAAAAAATAATTATTCCTGATGATCCTGATCAGGATAATCGGACATACTTATGAAATTATTGTGATATCATCGATCATTCATAAGTGTCCGATGTTTCAATTCAGACGTTTTGAAGTGGTTGAAAACTACCTCGGTAGTAATACCCTATTAAATAAGGCACCTCGAACATATAACCGAATTTTTTCTAAATTACAATGAAACACAATTTTTTAAAATGCAACAAAAACGTAACATCCTTTGACAGAATGCATTTTTGTTCTAAAATTACTCTATAAACCACAAAGGTAGACGTTACTCTATGAGCCCCAAAGCTAGAGTCCCTAATTCAAAATTTATTATTTGAAGACAAATTATTTCGAGATATTTTAAATGTGGAAAATTTTCCAATGCAGAAAATAGAAATATCGCCAATATTTAACGGTCGTTCATTTACGCCCATCTTAAATAGTGGATGCTGTATTATCTCTGTTAAGCATATCATTCAATTTCTTCCGAAATTGACGATTTGATTTCATAGATTTCTCCAAAACTAATAGGTGGAAATAAAAACAAAATATTTACATTAAAGTTCAAGTTTAAATTATTGAGAAAAAAAAACCGTGGTGCCCGACAAATTAAGAATGTATGAGCACGGTAGTGGGGACACAAATTAAAAAAAAATACATATTTTTAATTTTCATGGTGAATTATGTTATAACTTGGCAATATAAGACAAAAAGTAAGAATAAAATTTTTCGATATCTGGAGTAATATTCAAAATATTGGCAATTGAAATTTTTTTTAATTACTTAGTTTTTGATATTTCGAAACCAAGACAGTCTATATTCACGAATTTCATTCAAAATTAAACGTCAAAGTTGAAAATAAGGTACAAATAATTTCCACCAAAAGTCTATGCTTGAATTAAGTTAGTTGGCTACGACATATATACAGAATGTTCGATTTACATCTAGGCATATAAATATCATGAGTATGACAAATCCATACATTAAGACAATGCATCTAAGTGAGAGGTATTATATACATGTGTTGAAGCTTCGATATGCGTTGGGATAGTTGTAAGACGCTTGGAGAGTGGGAGTTTCTTAATTGAATAGATGAACTACAACAGATAAGCCACGATACATGTCACTTTTGCAATTTCATATAACACCTATAATACCTCTTACTTAAATGCATTGCTTAAGCATATACTCTGTCATACTCGTGATATTTATATGCCTAGATATAAATCGAACATTCTGTATATAGAAATGAAAGATCTTGTTTGTATGTGCTCTATGAGCACTCAATAACCCAACTAGACACACACGGTGCGGTGCGATGCAGTGCACGGTGCTTGAGTGTTAAAATTTATCTTGGTGAGTAATTATGATGTTGCTTCGAGCTTTTATACCCTCTGTGTGTATAACGAGTTATGTGAGCTTGTTTAGTCGATAGGGAGTTTTTTTTTCAATAAAGCATGGCATAGTGGTAAATAATAATGGTAACATTCGATGGGAAAAGGGTAAGAGGGTGTTTTTCTTCATTGAAGTTTTTATAACAACATGATCATCAGAGTTAAAATTGTTTTGTTATTTTTTTGTTAGCTGCATGCCGTCACGTTAAGGAGACTATAAAGGTTCGATTCACAAAACCATGTCATCCAAAACTCTTTCTATTTTGAAACAACTAACTTACCAAGAACTAAGAGACCCTCCATATTTCTCTTAAATCTTCCTTACATCTGGAAAAACTGAATTATTTTTTATTGAATACATATTATTCTGCACAGTGAAGAAAATTTTGCAATCGTCACAAGTAACTCAAAAAATATTATCAAATTTTAAATCTAGAACTGTTATAGAAAAACCTAGACAAGCCTGGACTTACATACTGGGCCACATGGACCATGGTTCTTGGCGGTAAATTATGGGAGCGGTAAATTGATGGAATGAAATATTTTATCGTAACTTTGAATATGATCTTAGATATGACGAAAAACGCTAATAAACGAGGGGGGAAAAGACGAAATCTTTAAAAACTGTAATCCATAAAATTTTGAACAAAAGGCAGGGTAAGTGAGAGCAAGCAAAGTGAAGGCTATAACGCGGTAGTCTTTGTTTTGAAATTGTAGAGTGGCAACGAGAAACTTTCTTTTCATTATTACTTCGTTAATTATTAACGTTAAATACTCCAAATTTCAATCATCAGTACCTCGGAAAGCCTGATTAAAAAACAAAGAAGTTATAAACATTGAAAGATTATTACCCATCTCTTTCTTGCGAAGTGGAGTTTTATATGAAGTGTCGACTGCAACCAATCAATAGTGACTTCAAGTATTTGTCTAACCTAATCTAATTATGAGTTTAAAATGTTCATCAGTGTTCTTATTTTTTTATGACAGCATTATATGCTCAGGGCCGTAAAACTATGTAATTCACCCAAGATTATGGTACACAAATAAAACCAGATTTATTGATTCTAAATAAAGTAAATGTTATTAATTCTTTGATATATTATTGTTAATATTTATGTATTCAAGGTATAACAAGCTTAGTCCCCAGTACAAAACGATTAAAAGTAGTGATGTAAAACTAAAACCAATTTACAGTTGCCCTTCTGATTTTCTGCCTGTCTGTAAACAGGACAACGGAAAAACGAAAGGAAATATCAAGCTGAAATTTTTATAGCGTGCTCAAGACATAAAAGTTGACGTTCGTAAATAAGCAAAATAAGTCAATTGGGTCTTGGATCTGCAAGACTCATCTTGTAAACCATTAGAGGTAGACAAAAATGTTCCTTATACAAAAATAAACAACTTTTGTTTGAAACATTTTTTCCTAAAACAGACTGTTCATCCGTGAAGACGCAAATTGAGTTATAACATTATACAAAATATATGGGAATACCAGTTATGTGTGTACGACAACAAAGTCGTGTTATATAGAGATGACTGTGGCTATCTAACAGTGACTATCTTTCTTAATTTACATGACGTAAAAAAACGACAACGCAATCAACACTGTCTATTCATTGTATTTCAACAATTAACTCAGTCAATTGTTTGTTTTCACTTTTTTCTTAATATTTTTGTTTTTCACTTGTTTATTAATAATTTTACTGTCAAAGTGACATGTACTGCTGACTCTGTTGACAGAGAACTGTGGTCGTTTTTCGCATACATCATTTCATGGCCAATAGTAAAGAAGGCGCGATTCCGATGCAGAGGCATAACGTACAAGGTATTTTTTATCTGTCCCGCTTGTTTTCGCTGGTCCCCCTCATAGAGCAACACAGGGCGCAATCAATATGGTAGTATTACATATAGTCCCAATTAGGATCGACCTTCACCCATCCGTTTACCGAATGAAAGTTATTTTTTATGAAATATAAAATGTTAACAAATATCCCTGCAATGGGTTGCCTAAAAAATGTGGTCAAGACTACTTTTAGTGAAAATATCAAGAGTAAAAGTTTTTGAAATTTTTCACTGACTTACATATCTAACGAATATTGATCTACTCGAAAGTAAAAGCCATAAAGAATATGCAGCAGCTATGCTGTCTGCCTCTTTTCGTTCACTATTTTCGCATTTATACAAGTTGTGAATAGTAATTACGTTCATCTGTTAATTCATTGCCTCACATATATAAATAAAGATAATTTTATTGCAAATACGGTGCTATATGATTGTCCACAAAATATCAGTCAAAAAATAAAGTTTACAAGCTTTCCAAGTTTTGATATTTTTATTAAAAGTTGTCTGGACCATATTTTTTAGGGCAACCCACAACAGGGATATTTGTAAATATTTTACATTTAATAAAAAATAACTTTCATTCGGTAAACAGATGGGTGAAGGTCGATCTTAATTCGGACCTTGTACTAATATATGTGACAATATTGGCAATGCAGAATATCGAAATACTAAATAACTAATATATAATATTATTGCTTTACAAAAGAGAGCAACATATATAAACAAAAATTTGAGAGGTATAATATTTGAAAAGAGTTTGCTAAATTATCGTGAATTCTGTTCTTATCGTTATGTTGAGGGCCGTATGTACAATCGCACATCACCCTGAATTGTGTTTTGTACCATACGCATGTGAAGAATGGGAACATATTTTGCGAAGTTCTTAAACCAATTTCACTCTCTTGTACGAGTTCCTCACCAGACGTAATTTTCTTACCATCCATATTAAGCTATACAACTATATCAGAAAGTGTATTTTTCAAAATTCTTTCAAAATTGTACCACGAATTCCCTTAAAAATGTTTTATACATTTTTTTTCGGCGTCGTTGTGTTGATAAATAACAAATTATTATGTTGATAATGTTTTAGGGATTAAAGGGAGAGAACAACGAAGCTAGGCGAAGGGATTGGATGAGACATTGTTTTAAAGGGTTTATTTGTTACAATAAAGGACTTTAATGTATATATAAACTCTAAATGTATATATATAGTCCCGCCCGCTTCGCTAGTCATAAAAGTAAAAACCACCGCTTTAAAGCCTCCACCTCTCTTGATCTCACTTATCTTCCTTCCATAATATTCGTAGGAATGATTTACACAGCTAAAATATATCGAGTTTTCTTTTTTTTAGAGTGTAAAATAGTCATAATTCATTGGGTATATCAGAAAAAATGAACTTAAATTGTTTTAATATATACTATTTTAACATTTAACAGAAATTTATGGTTCAAAATGATGACCATAGGTGGAAAATGACTGATTAAATTTAATTTTTTAATATTTAAAAATATATATATATATATATATTTATAAATTATAGCCCATGTGTTATTTTGATATATAATCTATATTGTTGCAGAGTTTCATTCACATCCATTCGGTACTTTTTGCGTGAAAGCGTAACAAACAAACAAACAAACAACTACCCTTACTTTCACATTTATAATATATAGAGATAGGGATATATAGATAGATTAATACATTATTATCCCTGTCACAAAGGAAATGATTAACAGTATATGTGTGATATGGAGCGTATGTGATGTTCTACATATAGTAGGTAAATATATCCGGCAACTGTGATTTAGTTTAGCCTAATAATAAATTGTTTTATTTTTTGTACATGGTCTTTTGAACTAATTTTCATCCTATATTGAAATGTTTATTTAAATTATTATAGGAACAAAAAATTCATTTAATTTATTTTGTAGAATTTTCACTTTCACAGAATTTTTTTGCATCAAAATCAGAAATAAAAAAGTATTTAAACTTGTTAAAAACATATATTCACGTAAAAGGTTTTTTCATTCAATTTCATGTCAATTTTCATGCAAATGTTTTGCATGATCCATTTTGATGGGTTTTTATAGTACTTTAAAAAGTATATGAAATACTTTCTTAAAAAAACTTCAAATTTTTAGTTATTTTAAATGAAATACTCCGAATTTTTATCGCCAATAACTCGGAAAGTATTGACTTTTCGAAATATGCTTAAATTACTTTTTTTTGTTTAAGATTCATTCTTCTATCGATTTCCGCTGTCATTTTCAACATAAACTTGTCCACCCACAAGAAGGAGTGGCTCCCACCCCCTGGATAAGATCGCACAAATTTTTGATTTTAACTTCTTTATGCCAACTTTAAACAATGCAGTCGAACAGTTTTTATAAAAATTCATTGACTGGCTCTAGATTCCGATCTATAAATCTAACGGCTCTCCACTAACAGACTATCTGTAAAAAAAAAGTTCTTTTGTCGAGAAGCATTCTGCTATTAGAAAGGTGATGTTGTTAGAGTGATGTGCGGTTTGTTGCAGTATGTTCCTTACTTCAAAGCAAAAATTGTTCTGTCCATTTAGTCTTTTTTCATTATTCAGCCGCAAATTATACACAAAGCGGTAGATTATGTATGTCTTGGGTAGGATAAAGAGTCATTTTGTCATCATCCACGATAATGACAATTCGCTTATGAAAACTGAAAAAGACATGCTTTGAGAAAATATACTTCCCTAAATAGTAGTTGGATTAGTGAAATACACCGGTCAATGCTACAACGCATACTCTAATATATTACTCATCTGTGTTTACAATGAAGCAAGCAGCACATGGTCACAGAACATAGGTAAATTGTACTACCTTGCTGCTTGTACAAATCACTTCTGGATTAGACTAAATATTCGTCAATTGTTTTCTTTTATATTGTTTTTTCGTAAAATAAACGGTCTAACACAACCTTTTTACGCTAAAAGCATCCCTAATTTGTCTATTTGCATATTTTTAGCTTTGCTTGGAAAGTTACTTTTCTTTTTATAACAAACACACGAACTAAAAATGTTCAAAACTGTCTTCTAAATGGTACTCTTCTCACAGAGACGGGCAATGTTTCTACAATTTTTTTTCAACTTTATGTCGTTGAAAATTACCTCTTTGTACAATTTTTAGTCTCCTGTCGCTAGAAATACCTTAAGGAATGTGTAACAACAAACCATAAACAACTCCTTTTTCTCATAGCCAAGTACTTTCCGAGCAAAAAAACATTATTGTACTCTCACCTGTATATGAGCGTCTACGGTTTGTCTTACTCAGCTACAGGCAAAAGAATATCAACAATCATTCATCAAACAATAATCGATTTCCATTGAATTTTATTTTCCAAGATCCTTTGAAATTTTTGATTCCCATGTTACTGTAACATTTACGGGATAGACGGATTTGCATAGAGATATTAGATCCTATTATTAAGAAGATTTCAAAAATCCAATTCATACACGAACGCTGTTGTACCCCAGGGAATGAAGGTTTTCACCTCCGAAATCCAAGTAACCGCATCGATTTTGATGAAATTTTGGGAATATGCTCTACTTACCACCCTATTCAAAATCTATATCACGCCGAAGGGCGCTTCCTTCCTGGGGGTGGTTGGCACCCCTTCTCGGGGGTGGAAATAGTTTTGGTCAAAATAACTCCTGGAATCGATAGAGTGACCAATTTTGAGCAAAAAATGTCCTATACACTTTTTTATTAACCAAATACTTTTTGAGCTATTTGCAATAGAAAGCGCACAGATTTGACATAAAAAAAGCACGTTTTCAGTTGATTTTTCGTGAATTACTCAAAGACTAGGCGTTTTTTCACCATAGTTGTAATGAACAAAATTGTAGCCAATAAAAAAATTAAAAGAATGATTGCTTAATCGATTTATAAAATACAACGATCAGTAAGTAATACCGTATCAAAAAATCTTTTTTTTTATTCATTATTTTTTTTTTGGTGTTTGACGTATAAAAACGAGGAAAAAATGAAATTTAATAGCTTGATAAGCATAATCTTTTTTGTAGTGCTTAAAAATACCTTCAAAATGAGCTGTGTTTAAAGTCGATCGGACAAAAATTGAGTGAGTTACAGTTGTAAGAACGTGGGCTATTCAAATTTTTAAAAGAAAAATCTCACATAGGATGGGTACCATTTCCACTTAAATTGTAATAAATCCATTTCCTTGCACAGTTCACTTCATTTGAGTCTCGTATATGTGATCAAGAAGTTACACTGGGTTTGAAGGCTTATTTTTAGAAATACGGCACGATCAACTTTTTTAAAATTTTCGAATATCAAAAAAAATTTGTTTTTTTTTCGAAATAACTAAAAAACTGCTGCAGTTACGAAAAATATACTCGGGAACAAAAATGTAGGCCTGTTTTTAACAAACATTTTCCTTTTTTGTTTGTTTTTCTAAGATGAAATTTAACGGAGATATTAACGTTCTAAGTCCGCATACCCGCGTGAACACCCCATGTTTTGAGCCTTTTGACCCTTTACTTTTTCAAAACTAACGGTTATAAAAAGATTAAACTTTCAGTTGTTATTGTCCTTAAAATTACCTTCCAAATGCTTTTTGAAAAATCAAAATCGATAAAAAATTACAGAAGTTATCGCAAAAAAACAAAAAAAAAATTTTTAAGCTTTTTGGAGCAAAGTAAATTTATAGCACCTATATGATGACAAAACGTATACCATGTGTTTTTGTATCATATAGATATATGAATATCACAAGTATGACAGAATACATGCGTTAAGCAATGCATCTAAGTGAGAGGTATTGTACATATGTGTGCAACAAAACTCCCACTCTCTGCATGCACACAACAGAAGATCTGTCGTATCGTATCTGTAGAGGCAATTACATGATAAACAAATATATATAATACCTCACTTAGATGCATTGCTTAACGCATGTATTCTGCCATTCTAGTGATATTCATATATCTAGATGGTACAAAAACACATAGTATAATACTCATATAACACATAGCACATGGACACAGACTCACACACACGCACACACATAGTTTTTGCAATTTTGTAATTAGGTTCTACTTACAATCCTCTTCAAAGCCAGCATCTCCCAAAGTGTACTTTTTGCCCTTAGAGGGGAAAACTACCCCTTATAAAAAAAATGTATAAAAAATAAATAAAAAGTGGTTTAAATTGCTTTGCTGGATTAAGTAATAATAAATCTTTGATTTTTAAATAAAGATGCAATTGAAATCTCACATAAGAGTGTGTATCTTATTCCTTCGTAAGTTACACAATTTTATGTGAAATTTCAATTGCATCTTTATTTAAAAATCAAAGATTTATTATTACTTAATCCAGCAAAGCAATTTAAACCACTTTTTATTTATTTTTTATACATTTTTTTATAAGGGGTAGTTTTCCCCTCTAAGGGCAAAAAGTACACTTTGGGAGAGGCAGGCTTTGAAGAGGATTGTAAGTAGAGCCTAATTACAAAATTGCAAAAAAGTAAACGATAAATAAGATAAATTTGTTATTTTTATTCATTTTGATAAATACAAGGGATGATCAACGGATAAAGGGGATGTTTTTTGGGATTGAATGATGTTTCAAAGTATTTTTAACATAATTTATTATACTCAATCCTGCAAAGCACTTTGAAACACTTTTGAATTGTTTTTATTGCATTTTTCTAATAAGGGGTAGTTTTCTCCCTTAATTGAAAAAATAAAACATCGGCATAGAGTAGACTTTAAAGAGGATGGTTTGTAGAGCTTAATTACAAAATTTCAAAAAATTCCATGAATTTTAAGCATTGAATCTTGTGAAAATGTCGAAAAATCGTTTTTTTCATCGTAATTTATGGTAATTATTAAGGGTTGAAACATTCTGAAAATTATACTTGTAATGATAAATCATAGCACAACTCATATTCAACATAATTTATCATTCCCCACTCTTACAAAGTCCTTAAAACACTTTTTATTGCATTTTTGCACTAAGGGGTAGTTTTCACCCCCTTAGGATAAAAAGCGCCCTTCGGCATGATATAGATTTTGAATAGGATGGTAAGTAGAGCTTATTTCCAAAATTTCAACAAAATCGATGCAGTTACTTGGATTTCGGAGGTTGTACCCTATTTTCAGCTTCATTCCCCTGAGTATTGATATACCATATATATATGTAATATATATCAAGGCATACTTAGTTTAGTCCCAATTTAGTAACACTTAAAAATATTGATGCTACGAAGTACTAGTCCATTTTCGGTGTCCGTCCGTCCGTCTGTGAACACGATAACTCCAAAACGAAAAAAGATGTTATGCTGAAATTTTTACAGCGTACTCTATGAGTAAATAGTGAGGTCGAGTTCGTAAATGAGCAACGTAGGTCAATTGGGTCTTGGGTCTTGGGTCCGTAGGACCCATATTGTTAACCGTTAGAGATAGAATAATAGTTTAAATGTAAAAAAGGTTCCTTATTAAAAAATAAACAACTTTGTTTGAATCCGTTTTTCGTAAACATCACTGTTTGCCTCTCAGGGCAAACGGTATAGTATGTATTGTATGGGCATATCAGTTATGTATGTGTGACATTATATGCGTAATGTGGCAATGTAATCAACATTGTCTATACATGGTATTTCAACAATTAATTCAGTCAATTGTTTATTTTCACTTGTATCCTTTAAATTTAAACCATAAAGTCGAACACTACACACAAGTCAATTGCATAACAATCATTTTTCTATAAATTTATTTCCATATATTGTTACACACAGCAGAAACCCTAATTTAAACAAGTGAAAACAAACAATTGACTGAGTTAATTGTTGAAATACCATGCATAGTCGGTGTTGATTTCTTTATCACATTACACATACAAACATGTGACACATACATAACTGATAATCAAGTATAGTACATATTATAAAATTTCCGCCTAATTGGCGCCCTCACGGGCAAACAGTGATGTTTAAGAAAAAATGTTTCAAACAAAAGTTGTCTAATTTTTGGTAAGGAACATTTTTTACATTTAAACTTTTGTTCCATCTCTAACGATTTACAAGATGAGTCCTACAGACCCAAGACCCAATTGACCTATGATGCTCATTTACGAACTCGACCTCATTTTTTACGTCCTGAGTACGCTGTAAAAATTTCAGCTCGATATCTTTTTTCGTTTTTGAGTTATCGTGTCCACAGACGGACGGACAACCGGAAATGGACTAATTAGGTGATTTTATGAACACCTATGACAAAGTTTTTTTCCTAGCATCTATATTTTTAAGCGTTACAAACTTGGGACTAAACTTAATATACTATGTATACTCACTGTCAAAAAAAATGCCACAGTTAAAACATTCTAAGCATGCATTTTTTGACATTGAGTATATATTTCATATTCATATATACATGGTATAAAAAGTATAAAACAAAATTATCTTTTTAACTTTCTATAATTAAATTATTAGTGTGGAAAAACAAAAAATACAAATCTCTTATTAACAGAAACAAAAATAAAATGAAATCACATTTTAATTAAAAGAAAACTAAATCTTTTAACAATTACAAAAATGTATCTTTCATCTGCCTCATCCTATATGAGCATAGAGTAAAATGTTGTACCTTTATAATAATGTACCTTGAATCACTCACCAGTTGCGTGACAAATATTGCTATTGGCATGTTAATTAAAAAATATTAAATTACAAGAAAAAATAATTGTAATTTTAATATAAAAATAGTTGTAATTTAACTAATAATAGTTGCAATTAATTAATTTTTATAAAAATAGTTGTAATTTTAAATTACAAGAAAAAAATAATAGTTTAAATCTTATAGTGAAGTTTCGATCATACCTAAATTTTTGTGAAAAATTGTTCAAAAATGTTAACATTTGTTAAAATTCTTACGAGAAAGTAACACCCTACCAACTTTTCTTGAATTATACTTCCAGTTATCGATTACATGGAGTGAGGAAGAACTGAAAAATTGTTTTTGGAAATATTAAGGTTTCTGTTTACTATAGCAATACAAGCTTTTTAAGCTTGTAAAACAGCACTGCATAGCCCTTTTACCAAAGAAAAAAAAAAACTTTGCCACTGTTAATATTGTTTATCATGCATAATTATTTTTATACTCGGCGTTCTCTTTTTAAGACCATGAAAATAAATAGAAATTTTTTTCCACTTTTTCAATTCATGGTGCTAGGGGAGAGGGATTGATAATAAGTTTTGATGGTCATTTTCAAAAATGCTGAAAATGCCTCCTTTGGATGAGTTGTAATCGGTCATGATCAGATCATTTTTCTTGAAGATACGGGTATATGGAGTTGATGGTTCCTTTTGGACGAAATCCTGTGCCACTGAGCTGAGTCTCTATGCTATCAGAGCTTTTAAGAACATATGAATATCTGTAAATTGTGTTAAAGTAGAACAGGGCTAACGAACGCCCTTAAATGAGTTAACAGAGCCAGTGAATGTAAATCTGATATGGGTGCCAGGACGGCGGAGCATTTCAGGCAATTGTGAAGTCAGCGAGCTTGCTAGAAATGGCACAAGGCTGTCGTACACAACGCTTTGCGCACTTCAAGGTACTTCTGAATGAGAAAATTTGAAGAAAAAAAGCCAATCTTAGGTATAGGGAGGAACGCACTTGTGGTACTTCAAGAAAGATATGGTCTGAGTACAATTGTTGGCGTTACAAAGATCTTCAAAGTGCTAATAAAATCAAAGTCATAACGATTTTTATACAAGACTTGCTAAGCGGCAGGGATGCTGATCCATTGGACCTACCAGCATAAAAGTCTCTGTTACTGACCAATTTTTCCATGAGGGAAAGACCCATCTTAGTCAACCTTTCTGTGACAATCGCTCCGACCTGAAGTACGTTGACGTCGAACACTCATGCTATTCATAAATAGATTCAAATAGATCATGGAGTAGTGACCGGGTATGACCTGTGTGTGCCCAGGACAGTCCTTCTGGTCTAACTTAACCTAGCCTATGTAAATTGTGAGTTTTTAGGCCTAAATGTGTAACAAAGCTTTACCATGTACATTTTGGTTCCACGGTACAACACATTTCATAGATACACACACACACACACACACACACACACACATACAAACGCATACACACAAATGTAAACACAAAACAGAAACGTTATTTATACTTTTTAAACGACCAATCAATTGATTTGTGTGTTCATCAATACAACAACAAAACAATTCGTTTGGGAAAAGATGAAAACACGGAAAGTATTCTGGGTATTGATAAAAACTCACGTATGGTATACAATTTATACATATATATATGCATTATGTATGTATAGGTAGAGTAACATGGTATATATCAAAAAGGAAATACTATAATAAATGTTACAAAAAGACCAAAAAAAAAATAACGAAAACGAAAACCTAAAGGATTTTGTGTATCAGAAAAAATAAAGTAAAATAAATAAATAAAATACGATAAAATAGTACACACAAATAGTATTATAGTAAAGGGGATCATGTAAAGGTTTTTATTTATACAGAATGATCCAGGTACAAATGGGGTAAAATGTCAATGGAGATATTGGGCTACGTGACAGATATGGCGCAATGTCAATCAATGGAAAGAAAAAATTACGGAAATTACTCATCATTACCTAAATTCATATTGATGCAAAATCATTTTCTAATAAATTGGCAGTACATAGTCGGTGTTAGGGCTACTCTTGTAGTCCACACGACTAACTTCCCAGAGGGGGAAAACCATTAAAAAAGAGGTCTTGTTAGCCTTCATAGATTATTATTCGAACATGTACGGCAGCTTATGATGGAACGATCATTATCTCCATTGATAAATGATGTATTTTATCAACTTTTCAGATTCTGTTTATTCAATTTTTTCCAGTTTTTTTATTACCATTAAAACGCGGCTCAACTAACTCTTTCAGTTCTTAAATACACGATTACGCGTCGAATAAGGCCAGTCACGTGTTCATGTCAGTACTGGTTCGCGAGATAATCGAGACGAAAGAATCCGAACGAACATATGCACATACGTACACACACACTCACAGGCATCACATTGAAAAGGTTTGATTCGGATATTGCTGCCTTGAAACCGCAGAAATAGGTACTGGAGATTTTGAAAAACGGCCCGATTAAAATAACTTCCTCTGAGAATGATACTGAATTTGCAAAATTTTTATTCAGCAAATCAATTGAATGGAATCTAAGATAATAAAAATATAATATGGCCAGAGCTCTATTTGGACCCTCTGGAGAAACAGTAATAGGGAAAGTGGGATGTAAATGGTTAGCATTTATCGGACCTGCGCGTATATTGAACGATCATTCACCTATGACTCGAATGTAGTCTCTATCCATATCCCTATCCCTATTCCTATCCTTATATATTATAAATGTGAAAGTAAGGATGTTTGTTTGTTATTTGTTACGTTTTCACGCAAAAATTATCGAATGGATTTATATGAAACTGTACAATAATATGGCGCATCATTTATGATCATTATATTGAACCATAAATTAACGATATCTGTAAAAATTTAAAATAGTAAATGTAAAACAATTCATGGCCATTTTTCTGATATATGCTATGAATTATGAATATTTTACACTTAAAAAAATTGAAAACTATGCATATATTTTAGCTGTGTAAAACAATCCTTTCGAGGGTTATGGAGAAGAGATAAGTGAGATCAAGAGAGGTGGAGGCTATAAAGCGATGGTTTTTAATTTTAAGCCCAGGGAAACAGGCGGGTATCAAGCTATATATTATTCTCATCTAACATTGAATTAGCTCATAGTTCGTTTGTGGTTTCTTTCATTATACCTACTAGACTTTTCATATGTAAATAAAGTGAATGTCGGCATATTCTTGATTTGAAAACGTAGCCATTAAATTAATTTTAAAATTACAACTTGACGTTCCTTTTTTTTGGTAGCATTCTGTATTTGTTACCAATTTAAACATGATATGTGTATAAAACCTACTTAAAAATTGTCATTTGGTGTATATAACAAGCATTTATTATAAATCGGCTAAATTTTACATATAAAAGTCACAAAATATATGATTTGACATTTAAACGAAACAGTACTTTGTTTTTTTATTTATATTATTATTACTGAGGGCTTAAATTCTTTGATAAAAAATATCTCTATGAAAGACTTTTAACAAACTTTGAGCTTCAGTATAAAATCACTTTTCGACAAATATCTGTAAAGTTTGCTGTGCAGGCAGAGAATGGTATTTTTTCTATATATGAGACTTTTTGCTAATTTAGAAAATAGTTCATTCACAGACAAACAAGTCCTATAGATATATAAAATAAAGTTCGTAAAACTAAACGCCCGACAATTACACTATTTTCGTCTGAAATTGTTATGATAAGTAAAATTGTCATCACAGTCGGGGGACCTCTAAGATTAAACAGTTTTCTACAGGAACGAAAAGAGGTCCCTCGTCTGTAATGAAGATTTTACTTATCATAACAATTTCAGATGAAAATATGCTACCATAGCTTTATGTCCTCTAGAGGTACACAGCCAATAACCAGCGGACAATCAAGACTCTTCCTGCGATACCTTATTTGTTAAATTATGATAAGTAATTTAGAAGCTAGGTCCGAACAGATGAACATACATATCGGTCAAACACATAGTCCTCGCTATTGTATAGTCGGGATAAAAAAACAGCATATCCTATAAATCTTTAGAATCTAATATTTGAGAAATATTTCATAGGGTAAGTAAAATACAGAAAATTGGAATGATGACTAAATTTTTTTAACACATTATATTAGGTGAAGAATTCTCACTGCACGGACAGAAAAGTGAAGTTGGTTTTTGAAAATGTTTATACCTTCGCAAAATATGAATTCCTAATTAAATAAAGAGAAAGTTACTTTTATAATAACATCATTATTGAGTATCACCATAGAGATTACATATAAACTTATGTTTTGCAAGAAAGAGGCGGGCTTTGAATGCTTACAATTGATTCGTTTTTTAATCAATTTAAATTTAATGTATCTAATTTTGTTATGGTATCAAGTTCACTTTAACGTTTTTATGGTTAATATGGCAGTTCAATATCAATCATAGCTATCCAATTTAATCATTGGCTGTGTGTTGTTTCAGAATCAGCTTTAGAATAAGGCCAATTCAAATTTAAAAATTGTTGAATTATTTTACAGACTTGGAATAATGTTAGCTGTGACATCCCGAGAATTTTTGGTCGTTTAGATCGCGAAATAATTGCAAAGTTCGCGATTTCGAGGGTCGCAAAGTATGTAAAACTCACTGTTTTCCCAGATACTAAAAAATTGTCTCGCTAGAATTGAAAAAAAATAGGAGAGTTGAAAGGAATGTTTTAAGAATTTAAAAAAAGAACACAACGTTTTGTTTTCAAAATATCAATTTTGTCGTAAATTGCCCAAATTGGAAACTTATAATTATCTCGTATTTTAAACGATCCAAATTTCTGAAATTTTGGGATTAAATAGTAAATTAATTAAACGCATTTTAGTTGCTTAAAATCCACTTTATTTAATATTTTGTCAATCAAAATATTTTGTTTATGTACATTTCGACTTGTTAGTCATCTTCAGAATAAACCCTATACTTAGCCTGTGAAGAAAACTTCGACATAAATAAATTATGTCGGAAAGTGAGCTTTACCATAGTTTTAGCATAGGAACTGTAAATACAATGCTAGAAATACCTTAAATTATAAAATCTCCGGCCACTGCAAATAAACTTACAAACTCAGTTTGAAACATTAGGTAAATAAAATATTATAGTTACTTCCAATTTTGAAATGAAATACCTTGAAAATTCAATCTTGGTAACCTTTCTTGGAAAGTTTCATTTATTTTGGCCAATCAAATGAATGATGTTTTTTTTCATTTAAAAATTATGCAAATTTATGCAGGAATTGTCAATCTAGCATCATGGTGTTTTTCATTTTTTATTATGTCTCGGATATATAAAAACTAGCCAACAAGTCTCATATTTTGCATATTTAAATTCCCCCAAAGCTTTAACAGCTTTTGGTATTTTAAGCTTTTATTTAAATTAACTTTATATTTTTTTAAAGATTTTGAATCTTTGTGGTATAACTTGGGCTTTACAAACGATACTGGACGAACACATCACCATAATATAATCAAGTATAAAGTATTTTGTAGTCGTATGTTTTTCGTAGTAATCTGTATATATTAACACACAAGTAAAAGCAAACCAAATCATACCGACCACTACTTAAACCCACCAATCCGATACAGACTCCTCCAGTTTGAGTTGTGAATGGATGAATACAGTGTGTCGAATTTAAGATGAAGACACCTTCATATTTTTGTTATTTATAGGAATATCGATATGAAATTTTGCACAGTCATACACTTTTTATAATACTTAACCAAAATCTGCACTTTAAACTCAGCCAACTACAAATTGACAAGCAGGGCCGATAGGCTATACCGATTTTCATCACACAATTTGCATTTTTAATTTTTTATTATTTTGATCTTTACTCCAAATCATTACAAGTTAATTTTTAATTTCATGACTTATCTATGGAATGTAAGAAATGAACAATTTGATAATTTCATAGTGTTATGTTTTCAAATATTTCAATAACATGTAATAATCATGTGTGGAAATAAAAAAATTTTCAATAAGACTTTTGTCTTGAAAATCGCTATGTGGGAATAAAAAAATATTCTAAGCAACTTTTTCTAATAATTTTTGTATTAGGTTAAGTTAGGTTAGGTTATATTGGCTGTCCACGAAGGACAAACTTAGGCTATAGAGCCCATTGTTATACCATATATGTGTTTTACCACCTTTCCGCTGATAATTTCATTTATCAGCTCCTCAATTTCAAAGCATATACAATGCACTACACCAGCTCAACTATTAATTAAATTAATTTTGTTGCGACGGCGGGAATCGAATCTGCTACCCTAAGCATACCACGGACGGAATTGGTTACGCCTTAATCAACTGAACTAATAGGGCGACAATTTTTGTATTAATTATCTGTAATCATGTCCGACGCTAGGCAAAATATTAAGAATCGACCCTAGTTGTCAATTTGTAGTTGGCTTAGTTTTAAGTTCAGATTTTGGTTAAGTATCTTAAAAAATGTGACTCATTACCTTGTCTGACTGTGCAAAATTTCAAATCGGTATTCCTATAAATATCGAAAATATGATGGTGTTTTCATCATAAATGCGACACATTGTATACAGGGAGCTTTTTTCAGTTGACATATCCTTGAAACTCGAAAAATTACTTCAAGAAAAAATGCTCGGTCTAAAGGCACACATCTTATGCAGACTTTAAAATTAACTCCAGTTTTCAGGCTCAATGAAATCTCACTCTATATTATAACTGATAATAGATAGATGTACACTTTAAATTAGAAAGAAGGTTTGCTTTTCTATAAAGACCATTTTTGTTCAAATTGAATGTAGAAACGAGCAAAAAGCTAGAATATATAGTTTCTTATAGGGCCTTATAGGGTATTTTTAACTCGCGATCCAAAAAAGGGGTGTTATAAATTTGACCACTATGTGTGTCTGTCTGCCCGCCTGTCTGTGGCATCGTAGTGCCTAAACGATAAGCCAATTTGGAATATTTTTGTTTTGTTTGACAGATAATTTAATGGAGATTGCTCTTAGCTATGCACCAAATGCTAGTTTAGGGTTCTGTACCCGGAGTAACTAAGAAATAGGTCATGATCCTCAAAATCGGTTCAGCTTGGAGAATGTTCTAACGAAGGAAGTAATTTAATGGAGAGTGTTCTTAGATATGTTTTCAGTGCGAGTTTAGGGTTCCGTACCAGAAAAATTTGTCGGAGGTTTCTAAAATTTCGTAAATTTCACTTTTGCTATCAATTACTGTCTTAACCAATAACTAAACTGAACTAAATTTTTGCGATTTCATAAAGAGCACCTTAAGCTTCTAATTTAAAGTGTTTGTCTACTTTTGGCCAGTTCGGCGAGGGGAGTTTTCATTGAATCGGAAAACTTAGATTGAATTCAATACCCGTATAAGATGTGCGCCTTTGAAATTAGCATTTTTCGGTTGATTTTCTTCGATTAAACTTATTTTTCGAATTTTACGCATACGCCAAGTTCAAAAAGATAAAAAGACACACTGTATATATATATATATATATATATATATATATATATATATATATATATATATATATATATATAAAACCACGGACGAGACTAATGATGTCCTACCGGAAAAAAGTAAAGAGCAAATAACACAAGGTTGTTGTTGTGGGATAGTAATACCAATGATTATATTCGTTGTCGACAACATTAATACAATAAATATACTGGATTTCAGTCAAGGTTTTGAAAACCGTTTGTTATTAAATAGTAAAATGGAATCGATTTTCATGTTTTTTACCCGACTGCGTTACGCAACGGAATGGTAATGTGTTTATCAGTCTATGTATGTATATATTATATATGTATGTGTGTTCCTTTCAGGCACATAAGAGACAAACGCGTGGGCCGATCGTAATGATTCTAGCGTCATTGATTCGTATTAAATTTAGCAGTGTCATTGAAGTTATGACATTAATGAGAGTTCAATATGGCGACGACCAGACGCCATATTGTTAAACAAAAAAAAAAGAAATTCGACGAACTATGATTGTCTCATTGAATCAATTAATCAATTAACTTAACATTTATTAATCATGGCTAACCCGTTTGGTCTCTATAGCCCCACAATGGACCAAATATACAAATATGAAGCTGTTTATGAAAGTCGACGAACTGTGGTAAGTGGGGTAAAGTAAATATATAAATGCTAAGTAAAATGTGTAAAAGCTAGTTAAGAGATCAAAAAATCTGATTTCGTTAAATAAAATCTGAAAAGAAAAAGAGTGAGGACCAGTGCTTTATATAGCGACTTAACAGCCGAGGTCTATTAAAATCTAGGCGGGCTGAAATTTTTCCAATAATAAGCCACGACTGTCAAGTCGGTATATAAGCAACTGGACTTTTTTCTTTTCAGTTTTATTTAACGCAGTCAGGTTTTTTGATTGTTTCAATTAACTTTTTTATTAGAAATCGAAATTAATGCTTGCCTTTTTTCATGATACCTTAAAAACTAGTAACCCATCCGGTAAATGAACCCAACTTTTGAATTGTGTGTGTGTTGGTATTATCTTTTGCACTGAATTTTATCGACAACAAAGTAAAATTCCCGACTTTTTGTTTCAAAAACTCATAAAATTCGGTGTATGAGGGAATTCTGAGAAATTCAATTGAATAAAAATCACATTTTTATATTTATTTCTCGAGTCGATTATAACAGTATGTAAGAATTGGTAAGAATTGGTAATATACTGGATTCATGATATCCTCACTATGTATTTTTCATTACTTCGACCTACTTTCCAAGCATTGCATCCTAAAATTTCATTCGAGTGCCAAAAAACAACTTTTAAACCAGAACGAAAACAAACGAATACATACATATTGCAAACTATGCTGTAAGAGGCAATGTATATTTTACAATGTAGATTCTCGTTGTGATAGTACGTGATGAATTGTCAAGAGGATATCAGTAAAATGGCTAAAAGGGCTGTTTTGTATATGTATGCGTGTGTTGGCGTTATTCATCGTGCACATTATGTGTATGCCGAACAAACGAGACGATGAACCTAAGCAATATTTGATGACTATGCGTAATTTCTATATCTAGCATGTATACACAATTTCACTTCCTTCTTTGTGTGTACAGCGAAACAGTGAATCATTTAGGGCGAAAACTCTTCACTTTTGTACCATATCTATTCAGTAATATCATTTTCGAAAAAAAAGCTTTAATTTTGCTACCAAAATGGTATTGCAAAATAAAAAACTTTCAAACGTTAATTAATCCCATCCTGTAGATTTCAAAAATGTTTTGTAAGTTTATGAGTTACAGGATAAGTCGATTGTTAGTAAGAGTTTAGTCTGCCTAGGAAAACCATCAGTAACGGCTTATTCAAAATAAGTAAAAACACTTATCCTAGGAAGAGTTAACTATGCCTGCTATAGATTAGTAAAAGTTTCACTGGGTAGTTGGACAGACATATTTTGTGTTGTGATTGTGGGTTTGTTGTGAATGATATCTTGTTTGTTGAAAGTTGTTACTGAAAATGTAACATTTTGAACAAAAATTACAGTTTAGCTAAAGGTTTACGATCTGCAAGTAATATTAATTGCAGTTTTTTTTTCTAAAAATTTATTATTTAGGGCACACTGTCTCCTTCCAGATTATATGAAGAAAACATCAAATCGTATGACTTTTTTTGGTTGTTATTCTGGGGCGGAAATGAGACATTATCGATATCACTCTTTTACTCGTAAATTAATTTAATTTAAGTGCTATAATTAAATCAAATTCGTTGTTATAACAAATAATAGTCTACGTTTACCGCGGTTTATTTAAAATATTAGTGGTTTTTAACCGTGATTGCGTTCATTCACTAACCCTCAGCAAATCTACGAAAAGCTTAAAAAACCTAGGTAATATTTTGTTCATGCTAATCATCTACTCGAAATTATGTTAATATGAGACTCACGTTAAATACACGAAAGGGTCCGTATAACCTCAATATTTTTTTATTATAAAAGTAATTTTTACTATGTCCTTTAACTTTTCAATGTCTACATCTTTTCAAGAACTGCATATAGTAATTTTTATTAATTTTTTTAAACTTCTCTATGTATATTTATTAATAAAGGTTTGGCAGTCTTATTTGTTTTTATTTGCTCGCAGACCGAATCCTTGCAAAAAGTCAACTTTTACTATTTCATGACAGGGAAAGTATACTTTACCTGGCTATAGTTAACACTGACTTAATAAATAGTCGACTTCACCTAGGAACAGTCAACTCTTACCGGAGGATCAACTTTATTTGTAACATCACTCTAGCGACCAAAATTTAAGTCTGAAAAAATAATTTTATATGCATAATGATTTTGATACAAGCATTCTTTGGCATTCAAATCGCAGTGTATATAAACGAGATTAAGGGTAGAGGTTAAAAACGATTAATTTACTTCACTGAGGTGACTCCGCCCATCCTTTAATGACACGCGCTAAATAAAATACAATAAATACTACTACTATAAGAAGATAATCATATAAACTAGCAATTGTGGATATGGTCTTTGAAAATTAGACCGATCACTTTCTAATTAAATAAATTTTTGTATTATTTTACCCGTCAACACTCGCGCCAACCGTTCGGTAATTTTTAGCCGCGTGATGAGAGATTTTCGCACTCGTTCTGCACATGCATCAAATATTTTGGCTTTTAAATATTCTTTAACTTTATAAATCAAAACGCCTACATAATTGTGTGCAAATTTATTTTTTAATGCACCTGCTAAATGAAAATAGTTTTATTACGTGATTTTTGAACGGTGTTTGAGAGTGAAAATATTAGAGCAGAGAAATAATCCAAATAATTAGATTCATTTTAATTAATTTCACCATATTTCTATCACAATTTTTATAATTTACTGAGTACGACATACGATAATTAATAATTAAATTCAAAAAACACAGTTATTCCAAAGTTTGAAGTTTTCACTGCTGCCATCTTTTTTTTGTATGAACTGGGATATTCTTAATTTTGTGTTTGTATATGAAAATTGAAAATCTTTCTCTTTCTTACCTACTATCTACAGTTTTGTAGATTCTTTAAAGCAAAGACTATATCAGTAAACGTTATATTCTCTGCTCTAGAGTATTCAAATTGCAAATACTACTCATAAGAAACTGGGGTTCATGAAAGAGATACGAGTCTAAAACTAATCAATAACTTTACTAATTATAATCGAGCAAATTTAGTAATCGTATTTTCTCACTAAAAATTTGAAATTATTGGAATTACAAACCCATTATCGGTTAAAATTTCTAATCGATTGTATTCTTTCAAGATTTATCTATCATTACAAACATTTGGCATACATACTTTTTTTGAAACATAATTTTAGCTTTATAGACACGTAAAACTATCATTAAATTCTTGATTTCGTTGGTCAGGATGAAAATTATAACTTTCTATTACAAAATTAAAATGTTTACTAAAATTATTGCTAAAAATTTTCAAGGGCACACTTATAAGTTGTAGATAAATATTAAATAATTAAGATATAATAAATACTTAAACAGTTTATTCCTGACTTCTATTAATTACGCGTTCACTATTTTCGTTTAGCCTGTGAGAAATGTTTCTAAAATTAAATTACATTATTGTGATATTGTTATGGCTATGCTTAGTGAATTTCATTTTAAGTGCTCGAATATTATTCGTGGGAATAGCGCCATCATTAAGTCATCATATATTCTTTCGACATCTAATTAAAGAACTAGCATTTCGAGGACATCATGTCGTATCTATTACTCCCGATCCGATAAATGATCCAGAATTAATAAATATAACAGAAATTGACACTCATAACGAGACATACGGTGTAATCCTTACTCAAAAATGGTTAGAATCAGTTCAATATCAAAAACTATCAGAAATGAATCTAATGCGATTATATTTACCACTTTTTCACGAAAAAGATGATAAAGTCTTAAGTGCACCTAAAGTTCAAGAATTAATCCATAATCCAAATGAACATTTTGATGTAGTAATAGTGGAATGGCTAATGGTTAGTGCTCATTATTTTGGTTTCCGAGAACGATTTAATTGTCCTTCTATTGGTGTAGCATCATTGGATACTACCATTAATGTTATGGATGCAATTGGAAATTCACCAGATCCTAATTATTATGGAAGTTTTTTCACTGAATTTTCTGGTGGAAATTTGAATTTTTGGGAACGTTTACAATTATTGTGGCATCATATTGATTTCCGATATTATTATTACTTTCAATATTTACCCGGCTGCAATAAATTGCTTGCAAAACATTTTAATGTTACTAATAAGTCAGCATGGGATTTGGAAAAATCCGTGGACTTGCTATTAACAAATACAAATCCTATATTTCATATTCCCAGACCAAAAGTTCCAACTTATATCGATATTGGAGGAATGCATTTGGCAGATCGGAAGCCACTACCAAAAGTAAGCATTTATTTTAAACATCATTATATCCTTAACTAGCTGTGAACTACCCGCTTTGCTGGGCAACATCCCGACTAGCACCCCTCCCTCCACATTTCCTTGCGTGGGATAACAGTTTTGTAATGTACACGTCATGCTCTTTTATTTGATACCCCACTTAGGTATATTTGTAAATATTCGATAATTCCTTCCCACTTTCTCGCTACCCCTTTCTACCCTCCGAAGGTTAAAAGTAGATAAAAACAATAGATCTTTGAAGCTGGTTGTATATCGTGTCAATATTTGAGCTTAATCGATGCACAACTTTTTTAGTTTTTGAAGCATATCCCTTTCAACCCCTATTTCATCCCCTTACTCTACTATAATATGGATGTATTATACATAAAAACCTTTCTCTTGAATCACTCTATCTATTAAAAAAAACCGCATCAAAATCCGTTGCGTAGTTTCAAAGATTTAAGCGTACATAGGGACATAGGGACAGAAAAAGCGACTTTGTTTTATAATATGTAGTGATGATATATGAAATGTATTGCAAGGTATACTAATTTTAGTCCCAAATTTGTAACCCTTGGAAATATTGATGATATGAACATATCTTTCGTATAAGTGTTCATAAAATCAAAAAATTTTTCCGTTTCTTGTGTCCGTCCATCCAAAAACGAAAGCGACATCAAGCTGCGCGCTCAGAACGTAAAAAGTAAGTTCTTAAATGAGCGTAGGTCAATTGGATCTTGGGTTTGTAGCACTCATCTTATATACTATTAGAGATAAAACAAAAGTTTAGGGTAAACCAATTTTTGTAAAAGAAAATAAACAACTTTTGTTTGACACATTTTTTCGTGAACATCATTATCACCAAAACTATAAAAGGTAGGCGGATAAAAATGTGCTGGTAGCTTCAACGAGTGGTCTTGTGAAAGAATCTCGAAAAACGCAAAATTTTAGAAAATTCTTTCGAAAATTTTCGAGAAACAAATGGCGGCTGAAAAGCTGCCATAATGGTGTGATAATAATGCAAGCATTCACATTCAGCACTTTTTATACAGAGTATTTCAACAGTTAACTCAATCAATTGTATTTTTTCATTTGATTAAAAGTTTTAATAAATTTTTCTTTTAGGATCTGAAGAAGTTTTTGGATGATTCGAAACAAGGTGTCATTTATTTTAGTTTGGGCTCAAATGTTCAAAGTACAAATCTACCAGATGACACAAGGACAGCTATACTCGATGTATTCAGACAATTGCCATTCACCGTTTTATGGAAATGGGAAAGTGATAGCTTGCCTGATAAACCAAAAAATGTAATAACCAAATCTTGGTTTCCACAGCAAGACGTGCTAGGTTCGTAATTTTGGTTTTCCTTTACTTAAAATACCTTTTGCTGAAGAGTTTGATTAAAAAATTTCCAAAAATATATTTTAATAATTTCATTTACAGATCATCCTAATTTAAAAGCATTTATCATGCAAGGTGGAATACAATCCATAGAAGAAGCTATTCGAAGTGCCGTTCCACTAATTTGTGTACCATTTGGTACTGACCAAAAGTTTAATGCTCGTAGAATTGCTGATTTAGAAATTGGACGACAATTATCTTTTGATGATATTACCGTGGACACATTAAAAGATGCCATAACAGATATAACCACAAATCCAAAATATAAGAAAAATATTCAAAAATTATCTGAAGTTTTATGGGATCAACCTACAAAACCATTAGATCGTGCTGTTTGGTGGATTGAATATGTTATTCGACATGGTGGAGCGAAACATTTACGATCCCCTGCTGCTGATTTACCTTGGTACAAATATTTATTGCTGGATATACTTGGTTTTATTTTCGGTGTAGCAATCATCGGTTTAATTGTAATCGTAAAAGCAATCAAATTATTTTTGAAATTTGGCCTTTATATAACGAAAAAAATTAAATATAAGGTGGAATAAGTTTAGTCCATCTGATACGAGATATAATTAAAAATATTACTATTGCCAATAAAAATAACGGAACGGGGAAGAAATAAAAGATTTGCACATTATGTCCGGCGGAAGGAAGATTTTGGATTTAACAAAGAAATCTTTATCTGCACTTTTTATACCATACATATATGTAATATGCAAGGTATACTAAGTATAGTCCCAAGTTTGTAACGTTAAAAAATATTGATTTTGTACGACTCCGGGCATGAAGCTCTGAAACAAACTATTATTAATACTTAGTGTGGGCTATTAAAATAATTGTAATAATAAAATGAATTTTATATATAGCAAGTTTTTTTTCTATCCTACACTTTTCTTCCTTATTTATTAATCAAATTCCATGATTCAACCCTCACTTTCAAGCTTAAAATGTCTAGGTCTGGCGAAAAATATACTCATGGTCATATAGTTTGATAATAATTTAAATGAAAAAATATAATATATTTATATGATAAGTTTATTAGGCAAACATGTTAGTTTTTACAGATGCTCTCCTAATACTCTAGACATATAATTATACTATTTTTAATACATGTTCTCCTAATATTAATTAATTCTCCTAGTAATTAATAATGCTTTTTTAATTATATAATTTCATTTACTAATTTTAATCATTATCCTAATTCAAGCATTTTAATTGAGAATTTTAATTTTTCAATTTGAAAATAGTTCATGAAGGAGACTGAAAATCATTTTAATTTCCCAGATTTGGAAAAATGTGGCCATATACTAATAATTTTTTCTAAGAGACGGTAAAAGGTCGATCTTCACCCATGTTATTACCAGATGAATGGTTTTTTTAAGTCAATACCATTATTTTCGAAATTAAATTATATTTCTTCTGATACCAACTTCGATTGGTGGACAGATCGATGTAGTTACCTATATTGACTAACCTGTTCATATGGTATGAACAGATATCTACAATCTAAATTGGTATCAAAAGAAAGATAATTTAATTATGAAAATAATGGTATAGGCTTGCCTGAAAAAAAAGCCGTTAATGGAAAAAATTGATTAAAATTAATATAATTAAAAAAATTATGAACACTTTTCGATAGAGAAACTATAGTGAGAGTGTTTTAAAAACAATACAATTTATTAAAAGATACGTCTCATCTGGCTATGGGTGAAGATCATAGACATATAAAAAAACCGAAGAAGTGGGCATGATCTGTCCAGACTCGATAAAAAGAAAACGATACTCTGACGTACGTTTTGATTCTTTTTAATTGCGTTTGCGCATTAATAGTCTTGTACAATTGTGTTAACTGTAAGTGGACAAGTGCGCCAGTAAGTCACGCCTAAAAAAAGAGACAATACGTACGTTAGAGCATCGTTCTCTTTTTACCGAGTTTGGAATCCCACTTACACGATCGCCCGTTAGTAACGTGGTCTATTCTTATATGTCTATGGTGAAGATCATAGACTGAAGATCTATCGTATACCGTCTCTTGTAAGAATTTTTGAGTAAGAACATTTCACACACTAATATGCAAAAAGGTTTTTTATTCTTTTTCACACTGATAAGTTCTGCTCCATGCCGTCACGTACTGATAAACTTGTGTTTATAAAACAACAATTTATTAACGTTTTATGCTAATAAAATAATTTGTTTGATCAATGTGAAATGGTTGTTACTAAATGCATGTATGAACAATTTTATGCAGAAAGATAACGTAGGTAACGTATCCAAATGTTTTTGCTGTATCAACATATTATGTTTCATCTTCAATATATAACAATTCACCGTACACACTTCTAATATTCAACACGCACACATATACATAGATAGTATTCCAGAATTTTATACAGGAATAAATAGGGTTGTTATTGAGGTAACAACCCTCCTCATGTCTATATAATTCCTTTAGTAAGTAATGATGAATCGAATCAGTCTACAACTGTTAGACATCATCGACTACAAATTATTCTGCCTACATGTAGGAGTTTAAACCTTTTTAACCGTTTGTCAAATGTAACCTTACGTTTTCAAGATTTTCCGCATGAAAAACATATTTAGTCAACTGACTTTATGAAAATAACTAGCTTGATACGCGCCCGCTTCACTGGGATTAAAAGTAAAAACTACCGCTTTATAGTCTCCATTTCTCTTGATCTCACTTATCCCCCTTCCATAACTCTTGAAGGGATTGTTTTACGCATCTAAAAGATATGCACAGTTTTCAATTTTTTTAATTGTAAAATAGTCATAATTCATTGAGTATATCCGAAAAGGTAGCCATTAATTGTTTTGCATTTACTGCTTTAAATTTTAACAAAAATCTTTAATTTATGGTTCAAAATGATGATCATTCTGTTCCATCTGTGATCATTATTTTGAACCGTGAATTAAAGATTTCTGTAAAATTTAAAATAGTAAATGTCAGATTAAATTTAATTCTTTTTAAATAATATCTATATCTTTATAAATTATAGCTCATGTGCTATTCTAATGTATGCTATATTGCTGAACAGTTTCATTAAAAACCATTAGTTAGTTTTTGCGTGAAAGCGTAACATACAAACAAACAAACATCCTTACTTTCACATTTATAATATATAGAGATATTTTCACTAAAACATACCTACAGGAAATTATTATATTTATTTATTTATTTTAAAATGTCTCATTCAAATTTTACAGATCGTTATTTTATGGGTTTAAAAAGAAAATTATTTTAAAAGAAAATGCAAGAAAGTGGTTAGTGCTTAAACAAATCATGAGATAAAAGAATTGCATATTTAAAAATCTATTAACGTAATTGATATGGGTTTTCTTAAGAGATTTTCTTGGCTTTATTCCTTAAATCTACCATAACGTAGGCAATAGAAAATTTATTCTTGTGTTAAATACTTTGGTTTAAATTTATATATATACATAATATGAAATGGACTGAAAGCTTAAGAAATTTTTTTAAGCTTAGATTAAATAAATTAAAACTTTCATTACTTGTGCATAGCAAAACTTTTGAACATAGAGGGAACCTTTAAAAAAATGCCGGGGTGGAAATTTATACATCTTCGTTTTCTTTTACAAATTCCGAACAGAATCTGTAAAACGTATTTTCGGAGAAAGTATAATCTTCTGAAGCAAGGTAGATTTTTTATTCACAATTTTGTAAATAGTCTTTGGAATTTTTGTAGGAGTAACGGTATTTTCCATTCATTTTATTAGGGCACTTAGAATGATTAAACTTCAATTTCTTTTAATATTCAGTTTGAAAGTATATACGGTGTGTCTTTACTTAATTTGGCTCCATATGGACGACTTTCTTATAATAAGGTTTACGAAAAAAAGTTAATCTTTACAAAAAGCTCTGTTTTCGAAAGTATTAACACTTTTGACATCAAATGTACAGGGGATCACAAAGTTCGATAGGAATGTTTTGACTATTTCAATTTAAAAATAAATTTTAGAACAGATAATAAGAGAAACGGATCAAGAAATCACTCCCGAAATATATGTTTCTAGAAGTGTATTTAAAGAATTCTGTAAAAGAACAATAACATGGAACGCGAAGGTGGATACGTTGAGACAAAAACCAAGATAGCTGATGTTACTTATGTCAAATAAAATAATTGTATTTGAAATTTATGAAAAATAAATGTTCGGTATTAATTATGCATATCATTCATTGAAAAAATGTTTCAAATCAGCAAATAAACATTTGAAATACGATGACTGGTTAATTAGAATAACAGATAACGTGTTTTATCAGTAGAATTTTCAAAATTTAATTGAAAATTGAAGTGGCTAAGACATTTATATTAAAAATTTTTTATTTTGTGCACTTTTATGTATAAAGTGGAAAGCTTAATGTTAATATTTTCGAAAGCAAAGATTTTTATAATGAATAATTTTTTTTCGTAAACCGTATAATAAAAAATTTTGCATATGGAATTAACTTAAGTTGACACATTGTACTTACTACAGTAAAAACTCAGATGCTCCATTTGCTCTCTCATCTTATGATCACAACCTTACGAATATCACGAAAATTCTGTTTATTGGACTATTAGACAAATTTTTTACAAAAATTGATGGAAATCAATCGGATGAATCAAAAAATTACTATATACAGTGTAACCAATTAATTCCGCACCATATGGAAAACTTTATTATTATTATCTTTATGAACAAAAAAATTTCTGATAAAAGGTTCTGCATGGCCTGAAACTCAAAATGAAATTATTAAGCTACAATTTTTTATAGTTGTATAAGTGGCTGTCGAAATCGACAATCTTTATTAAGAAAAGTTGATTCTAATTTAAAACAACCTACAGTCAAATATTCGATTTTATCCATCGACATTCTTATAATATTACTAACAGCTCGTTTTCTATTACTAACAGATTTGTTTTATTTTTACTAACAGCTCTTCTCTGTATTATTTAATTTGGGGAACCAGATTTTGTATAGTTGCAATTTGTCTACACGTATACCTTTTATCTAGAAGAGCAAGTAAAAATAAAAAAAATATGTTTTTACATTTTCTCAATTGTCGATATTGTAAAAAATAAAACTAGAACAAATATTATGACTATTTTCCATATGGTGCCAACTTAAATGGACACTCTGTATATATTGAATTTTATCTTTATTTACTTTTATCTAGTAAATTAATTTTTAAGTAGGTACTTTTGTACCACTTTGAAAACCACCATAAAATCACAAACAACATTTTCTTTTGGAATTTGAAAAAACCCAGTATGTAGAATAATTTTGATCCAGAATGTACAAAAAATCGGTTCATTGACGATTGATCAAATATTTTCCATGGTATCGTCCAAAATACTTCTATTGTAGAATAAACTGGATTTTTGGTTTCTTTTAGTAGTCTTCGATATTCTATGTATTCCAAAAATAAAGACAACAAATGTTTTGAATTTCTTGGTCTTTTTAAGCTGTGACACGTCTCTCAGTTTTGTTTCAAAATTTTATAGGTACTAACTTTTTCAAATGTTTAAATATTTCTGTGTCTTCTATTGGTATAAAAACTTCCAACTTCATGAGAAAGTCCATTTTTAGACTGCTGCATTTTGGAAAATTTAGTTCTTATTGAAATTTGGTTGGAAATGAAATACTACTAGCACCTAGAAGCGGTTGCAATAACTACGTTTACCTACTTGTGCAGAAAAAAACTAGAAAAATTGCTGATTTCATATATTTAACAATTTTTAAATTTTATTAAATCATTTTTCATGTCTTTTAAGCAATATAAATTTTATTTGCCAGACAGTTTTGGTTAAACTAACTGAAAACACGCCTGATACTGTTATAAAAATTGAAGTATTCAAATAATTTTAGTGAGACCTCAATATGATTTAATTTCATAATTGAGCATTCTAATTGTAATTTAAAATAAATTGTAACTAGAAAATAAATATCCATAGTTTAATTGGCTTAAACTAAACTCTGGCTGTTCAATCTGGTGCTGGAAGTAATAATTCGGGAATGTAAATTACAGACCAAAGGAACTGTAAACCACTTTCGACATCAGGTTGTAGCTTTTGCGGACGATATAGCTATTATAACTAGAACAAAGCAAGAGTTGATCACTGTATTTAAAAACCTTGAACATAAAGCTAAAGAGTACGGGTTGACCATAAATTAACAAAAAACAAAGTATCTTAAGCTACGAAACCATAATGAGGAAAATGAAAATGGTATACAAATTCGATCGAACGAAAAAGCATATGCATTCGAAAGAGTAAAATAATTCGACTATTTGGGGGTGATAATTGAAGACAAAAGTGAAGAAGAATCCGAAATTAATAAAAGACTTCATAGTGGAATCAGAGCCATGAGTTCTTTGAAAGGGGTCATGCTGTCCAAAATGGTTTCAAGGAGGGTAAAAGTCCGAGTATATAAGACAGTAATTAGACCAACGGTTTTGTACGGAGCAGAGACATGGGTTGTAAATAAAAAAATTGAAAATAAGCTATTGATTTGGGAACGAAAAATTCTACGAAGAATCTTTGGAGGCCAAAAAGACGAAAGTGGACAATGGAAAAGAAGAACAAATGAGAACATATACGAAATGTATAGTGACCCAAATATAGTAAAAATTGCCAAAGCACGCAGGATCCGATGGTTGGGGCATGTCCATAGGATATCAAAGGAAAGGATTCCGAATAAATTACTCACTCAAGGAGTTGGTGGTAAACGGAGAACGGGACGGTCGAAGAAACGGTGGTTAGAGTCCACCATAGAAGATCTCCGGCAGATAGAAGTACAGAACTGTAAGAAGGATGCTTTGAACAGGAAAAAGTAGAAGCAAATTGTCAAAAAGACAGAAGCCATGAGCCCTTGAGGCTTGAAGTGCTAATTTATATATATATATATATATATATATATATAAACTAAACTCTCAAAATGTTTAAGTAAAGCAATCCAAAAAAAGGATCCGTTCCTATATATTAAAATACATTTGTAAGATTACATATAGATATTTTATAATTTTATTACATATACGTGTTAAAATAAAGCGTTAGATCAAATATTTAGATAATATTTAACAGATGTAAATTATTAATTATAATATATATAAAAGTACGTTAGCGTTAGTACCTATCCTACACCAACGTAAAATATATGGTATATTACATTCAACTCTTCACTACTTGCGTTCACATAATAATAGTAATACACAATAGCTTTAACCAACCATACGTAGGTAGTGTATGGAACGGCAAGGAGGATGTGTTGGGCTAACTTTTTTTTATGTAGAGGGTATGAACTTATTCTCATGGAGCCTTGTCTTAGAACAACTTTAAAAACTACGCTTAGTACTTTGTGATGAACAAAATTAGTCTCGGTCTTAAAGTATGGTCTTGGTTTTTTGGCAAATATTTCAAGACCAAGACTATAGTAGCACCTCGGCAAGACTAAAGCCAAGACGCTATCTATTTGAATTAAGATCAAGACCACGACCCAACTGTGCAAGACCAAGAACTTACTTTTAAGTAAAATTAGAGAAAAAAAATCTAATCTACTTACTTTCGGTATAACATAGTTTGTTTGACAGACTTTGATTATCTGTTCTCGACATTTAGTATGAATTATTCATATACATAATTACCACGACTCAACTCTGCAAGACTCTACAAGTATATTATTTTTTGCTTAGTAATACTTAGCTTAGTTATTAGACTATTAGATGAATATTTTCTAAGAAATTGTCTTAAATTCATCCGATAAACCATTCTTCGGATGATATTTTGGATAATACCTCAAGAGCTACGTAACCAATCATTTAATAATCCCGATTTTTGTATTTTTAACTTTCCAGTGGGAAGTTATTGTAATAGGTCCGATTTTGAAAATTGAAAATTTTGACATATTTGCACGTTTCAAGGCCTGTAGAGTCGAATAGTATGGTTTTTAAAAGGATATCCGCGTGTGCACATGTATTAAGTATGTATGTATATTTGTATGTATGTATGTATGTTCGGATTCAATTTTCGCCTCACGTATCTCGAGACCAAATGGTGATATTGGCATGGGCCGTTTTTTGTACCGAATGAAAAATTGTATAATTGTCATTATTATCACTTATCATTCATATGGGTTTAACGCCATCGGGGGTGCAGGAGGCGAAGCCCCCGCTGGGGTTGCGAGGAACGAAGCCCCTGCGGGTGTGTGGGGGAATGAAATAAAAAAAATTTTTTACAAAAAAAATAATAAAAACGATATAAAATAAAATAATAAAAGTAATAATGACATGATAACGTCAAATAACGTATCAACTTTTGACAAGGTTACGTTGTGTCATTAATAACATTAATAACAAGAAAATCTGAGAAATACCATAAACATCTGAGAAATATCGTAAAAAAAGGATATTTTTTTTCCTTTCCACTGGGAAGTTAGTCGTGTGGATCTCTCAGGTCGCACCTAGACCGCTTTTTTCAAATAACTCTACTTACAAAGTACCTCAAAGTTACGAAATTTACAAAAATCGACAAATTAATTTTGTCTTCCGGATTTCGATAAAACTCAGTAAATTCAAAAATTCAGGTATATTGAACCCAAAATATTCAAAACGGCGAATTTAAAGTAAGATAGCATAGATAGTTTCGGAAATAAAATTTAATGAAATAATAAATTTCATCCCTAGGTTTTGCGGATCAATTTATGGAAATTTCTTAAAAGATTTTTGTGTAATAGTTAAATTAGTGTCTAATATTAAATTTTCGTTCCTTTGAATTTGATAAAGTAATTAGGAATAAAAATTATGAATATCTAATTCATTTAACTATAAAATTTAGGAGTATTTCCCAAGAAATTGCCTTAAGTCGATTATTTTAGAAACTCAATTTAGTGTTGGATAATTTCCCAGTTTATGGTCACTTATATTTGTACAATATTTGTAAAATCTAAAACTATACCTGTTTTGTCTGGCCGTATTACGTATGAGAAAGTATTTTTAAGGGAATGATGGAAATGAGTAAACATCCCAAACTACCTTCAAAATGGGAGCTAAAATATAGGAAATATATATACTCTTACACATACACACACATATATTATTATTACCCCCAATTGTAATCATAATAACAATTTTGTTCAAGCAAACAAAATTTTGATTTGATTAAGATATTATGAAGTAGATTATCTATTTATTCTACAATATAGGCAATCATTTTTACTTACTTACATATTTATTTATTATTAATAATTGGATTATGTTGATAAAAAGGAATTGATAAGAGGAAAAAAGAAATTATTTTTTATCTATTATTTGTATATTTTTATAGAATATACAATAATTCGATGTTCTCTGTCCTACCCAATAAACCTAAAAAATAAATTAAACAATAGACACTTCCGAAAAAAAAATTTCCCTTTTTTTGTGAAGGATCTGCTACCCTACCTACTACCTGACTACCTGTAAGTGGATGCGATATGGTGAATGAGAGAGAAGACTGCTAGTGAGTTCTCCTGTGTCTCTGCCATAGTCATATATCATAATCATATGATGCAAAGAAATGTTGTGTCTGCTATTACAAAGAGGTTATATACAATTTTGTATTATTTTTAATGAAAAACAAAAAAGTGATTAATATGCAGATTTTTGCATATTCTCCAATATGTGGCCGTAGTTTATACTAAGTACACAAAATACTAAGAACACAATTTGTTTTTTCAGAAATATTGTAATTGAAATATTGATAACTGAAAGTGCACTTAAATTTAAATAATAATTAAACTCAATAAAACTTTTAGTTTATTTTATTAAAAATTAAAATATTGTGCTTGTTATGTAAAGTTTCTTTTGACGTTTCTACTTTTTGAATAAATTTTAATGTATTAAATAATATTCCATAATTCGTTTTTTAACTATTTACTTAATAGCAAAAATGTAAACAATATATAGCCAATGACATGTAGATTAGACAAGGACACAAGGAAACTCACTGGCAGTCTTCTCTCTCATTCAACATATCGCAAGTTTTGGAGCCTGATATATTATTAATTCTCTTTGGCATATTATGAATTGCCATAACAGATGACGTCATGATTTATGACTCAGGATTCTGAAGGATTTTAATGTCATAATTTTTTTAAACGAGTATATTTCTTGCAAAACACTATTAAATGAAAATATTTTATCTTAAGAATCATTTTTTTGGCCCCTACAATCGATTCGACGTGATTTTGGTACATCGAAAAATTTACTGGAATCATTTTGTATAGATTTGGATCTTATCTCGAATAGTTTCATGATAAATTACTTATCATCTATCCTTGTATAGTAGCTTCAATCCCTATTAAAATTTTATCCTTACAGCAATGAACATGTAAAAAATGAAATTTACGTACAATGATGCCATTCATTTTTCAACAAGTTTTCATTTTAGATTAGAATATTATATTTCATTTTTGTTTTTCAAAAGCAATCATATTTACATTTATGTAATCACAGTTACCTACCTGTTTGTAATAAACATAAATAATTTTTATTGGATTATAATAATAATAATTTTAGTTATTTAGTTATTTAATAGCGACCTCAAATAAATAAATACACAAAAAATAAATATTAATGATATTAATACATTTTTTAATAAATATTCCGTCAATTTTTTAAGTGAGCCATGATGATAAGAAAATGATTGAAATGAATGTGTTTTCATTATTTAAAACAATTATTGATTTGTCCCATTTTATGGGATAACACTTTTAAAATTCAAATGGCCGTAAAATCTAAGAGAAAAACTTAATAACTGCAGAGAATAGATCTAAAAGGGCGAACTATCTTTGAAAATTGTATCCTGATTTTATGGAATAAAAGCTTCAAGATTGCTGGGTTCTATATGTTTATTTTCTTATGAAATTTGGTAAGAATACAGTGCGCCTGAAACTTGAGAGTGTTTGGACTTTGGACTGGCGTTAACTAATGTACATCCCCGAAAAATGCTGTAATAGTTGGTGATTACCAAAAAATTTTTAATTAATAACTTTTATTTAAATTTGCCAGACGGAAAGTACGTTGCTTTACTAGTTCTCACCCAACATTACTTCACCCCTACCTAAGTTCAATATGGAAATAAATAACATATAATTCAGCCGTCATAAACTCTCGAAAACATTGTCAGTGTACGAGAATTGAAAACATTATTTTTAATGAATAAAATTATTTGTAAAAAATTTGGTGCATAGGCTCATTGCGTCCACCTTGACACAAATAAATCTTTACTCGGACACACTTCATACAACGTAATATATTACGTTTCTGTTGTTATATACATATACAGCAACATGATGCTGGATAAAATGTTATCTATAATATGTAGTTGGAATATAAACGATGGGTTTGTCCAAAAAAGGATGAGACAATGTTTGAATATTATCATGAATAAAATACGTATATATGGGGTGTCCTTTAATCAGCAAGTTCGATTTGGATCATACAAAGAAGTAGTTTAGTCCTTTACGAGATAGCTCTTCAGTTGTTAAAACAAATAATTTCTAGAATTTTGCGATACCGATTAGTAAAATGGAAAGTTTTGTAATTAAAAAAAGTAAAACACTAGACTTCTGCTTAATAGCATGCTTTGTTTTTATCGATAGAACCAACGGCGTCAAGCTCTAATTTGCGTAAAAAAAAAACAATCGTTAAATCGGTTTTAAGAACTAAGCGTGAGTGAGAATTACTGGAGAAAGCTATAAATGTTTTTTTGGGAGATTCTAAGAATTGATGTGATTGGCGATGTATCAGGCTCGGCCCATTTTCACTCCCTTTTTTTAACTCGTAGTGTCTACGTATCTGCTTGCCTGCCGAAAAAACTTTGAATCGATTTTTAACCCTTTTCCCGGCGATCTAATTGAGCTGAAACTTTGCAGGCAGACTCGCGGCGGCAATAAAAATTTAACAAAACTTTTGCCTAAATAAAATTTGATTTTCTTTTTTTTTAATTATGTGCTAGGTTTTTCGGTAAAATACTGGTCTATGACTTGAAAATATTGACATAAACAAATACAGATAAAAATTCCTACAGATAAAAAAAATATTTCTCTTAGGTTTTATGTTTTTGTTCTATTTATCTCTTGGTTTTTACAAGTAGGTATATTATTCTTTTAGTTTCTAGAAATTATTCAAATGGTAAAATTTTTGTGCCTTTATTAAGATTGATGGGATAATTGTATGTGGATGAAAATATTTGTGAATTTTTATGTTTTTAAAGTACCAAGAGCGCCAAGACACGTTTAGACTTGTGGTTGAAATTATTTGTACTTTATTTTCAACTTTAATGATAAATTTTGTTTCAATTACAAGAATGTAGACGAAAAATAAGGCTAAAATTTTTTATATATATCTGTCTTGGTTCTCGAAATATCGAAAGCTAAATAATGAAACAAAATTTTCAATTTTCGATATCTAAAAAATTTCTCATACATTCGTACTCATACATTCTTAATTTGTCGGGCACAACGGTCTTTTTGTTTTCAATAATTTAGGCTTTAACTTAAATTAAAATTTTTTTTTTTAATTTCCTCCTACTGGTTTTGCAGAAATCTATGAAAACATATCATCCATCTACCGTTTTCCCATAAGATCCATGTTAAATATGCTTACTTTTGAAGTCATTTATTTATTTAAATAATCGGGCAACCCCCGACCCCATAAAATTTTATGAATTGACTTAGAGTCACTGCATATAAAAAAAATACAGCCTTTTATCCAAAATTGCCCTGACGCTTGTCATTTTTTGTATCGAAGTTCCTTATCGCGGCTTATCATGGTGAGCTGTTCTATGGATATCAAAAATTCAGATTTGTATTGCCTTAATGTCCGTTGAATCTTACTGAAGAATCGAAACTTCTTAATTATTGATCGATGAGCTATTACGTAGAAAAAAAAGCATACTTGGAACTTGGATAACTTGGATGTATTATTTGAATGCCGTTATTTTACAACACTACATATATACATGCCGTCATAACATGGACCACTGAAAAACATATTAGACCATCATATTAGACCAGACCAGACCAAACTACACTAGACCAGACCAGCAGTATAGTACATTCATTTATAATATTACTGGTATCCAGTAAATTATAAATAAATTTTATTAGGGTCACAAATTAAAATAATACAAAATTTAAACAAAATTTATTTTCAAGTTTCATATAATTATTATTTAGTGGGTTAGTCGAGTCGACGCTAGTAGCCTAGGAGCTAGCTTTATCTATTTTACTTACAAGATTAATCACGCAAAGTCTCAATTTAAACCTGACGAGTTGAGCTTTTGTGTACTGCTAGGGCTACTGGTATTGGCATGTTAGAAGTTCTGTTTTAATATCCAAAAATGTCATCATAATGCAGTGTTCTATAAGTGCTCCCACCGTGGCAACACTTGTTAAAACTCACCAAAGGCCATATACTTTTTACACAATAATCTTATACTTAGTCTAGTATCGGTCTTGCAAGTGTGCTAGAAAATTGAGTAGTTGAACAAAATTTTTTTAAACAAAAATGGAAAGATTTCAAATAAGTTTTAAAACAAAACCGCTTTTATTTTTTATTTGTTCATAATAATTTAAAAAACATTGTGTGACGTAATATTTTTAATTTAGAATTAATCATTTACAGAAGTTAACAGAAGTTTTTGTTTAAATTTAAGATTTAGGATTTTTATTTTAAAAGGTTTTGTTGAATTCTGTTTTAAACAAAATTCAACTGTTAACAAGTGAAAACAAACAATTGACTGAATTAATTGTTGAAATGCCATGCATAGTCAGTTTTGATTTCTTTATCACATAACACATGCATACATGTGGCACATACATAACTGATATTCAAGTATGGTACATTCTATTAAATTTTCGCCCAATATCGCTCTCACGGGTAAACAGTGATGTTTACGAAAAAATGTTTCAAGCAAAAGTTGTTTATTTTTTGATAAGGAACATTTTTTATATTTGAACTTTTGTTCTATCTCTAACGGTTTACAAGATGGATCCTACGGATCCAAGACCCACTTGACCCATGATGCTCATTTACGAACTCGTCCTCACTTTTTACGTCCTGAGTACGCTGTAAAAATTTCAGCTCGATATCTTTTTTCGTTTTTGAGTTTGCGTGTCCACAGGCAGACGGACGGACGGACGGACAACCGGAAATGGACTAATGAGGTGATTCTATGAACACCTATAGCAAAATTTTGTGCGTGGCATCAATATTTTTAAGCGTTACAAACTTGGGACTAAACTTAGTATACCTTGCATATTACATATATGCATGGTATAATAACAGTTGAACAGTTTAGTTAATTACTCAGCCGATGAAGTTTAAATCAGTTTTTAAATTTTGTTTTTTGTTGCTGTGTATATTTAAAGTCGCTCTGACAAACCAGTTCCTTGGCGACTGCCTTTAAATACAATAATTTTTAAATTTTATTTCAATTTATTATCGTACTTAATACCGAAGAGACAATAAAATAAATGGAGTAACTCGGTGTCTAGGAGAACATCAATTAACATCCGTGAAAGTTTATAATGTTATAAACTGTGCCTAAATAACGTTTGTAATCTGTGAATTCTTTTGTACATTTTATTCAATTTAATTAACAAACTTAATTATACATAGCTTTCAAAAAGCTTTATTGGCGAAGTTCAAAATTATTTATGATAAAGAATTGAAATAAAATACAAAAAGTAATGAATAGTTTTTATTCAACAATCCCATTCTGTATAGAACAAAGATGTAAAGCTCTTAAGACTAAATTTATCTACAAGAGAAAAATATTCAAATATAGTCATGCACACTTGTGGAATTGTAAATCCAAAGTGCAGTTCTAATTATGGCAGACAAATATAATAATCGAACACGGTTTTGATCTTGCCTTTGCTCGTCATTAGCCCGAAGCTCTTAGGCTATATTAACAATATCATCATTCAAAATATCAAGTTTATGTGTGGTTGGTGTGTTTTTTTTCTTTACTTCTTCGTACTTACAGTCTCTAATGAAAATGGAAAATTAAAATAAAATATACATAAAAATGTGTTTTATCTTATATTTTTCCGTATAGTAAAAATGTTCGTTAATTAAAAAAGTAAATTTTTATTATTTAATTAGTGATGATATCAAAATTATGTTTTTATACTGCACACAAACTAAAATTTACATAAACGTATAAACACTTGCCTGTATTTGAGTACCGCAGTCCTTAGTTTGGATAAAAATATTATCTGTATATCCAGATCTTCTAAAAAACTCGAACAAAGCAAGTAAACACAAACTTTGTGTTGTAAGCAGCGAAAAGTGAATAAAACACATCATAAGCTTTCCGCTAAAATCTATGGTATGCCATTTGGATGGATCTAAGCTTAAAGGGGTCAATCGTGTCATCTTCGCATAAAATCAATATGCCACCTTGTTTTTAAAGATTCATGCCATACTTTCAGTTGAAAATAAATATTGGATCGATGTGGGAACTTGAACAATACAGTCTCGAGGACAAAAAAATAATTTACGCACTTTCCCGTAAACAAGCGGACTCACTTTCGTTTCGGAGTATCAGGTCGGATAATATGTTCATCCATATTTGAGAGAATTCATTAGTAAACCAGAATGAGGCAGGCAACTACCTCTTGACATGACTGAAGCAATGAAACTGGTCTGCTGTTCATAAAAACACTTGTGAGTTCTACAATATACGAAAGGCTAGTTACTGGTGAAAAGATACAAGCAGAGCAAAAAGTAGAAATATAACAGTAAAAACTACGTAACTTCAATATTTTTTAAACTCTTTGTACTTGAAATACATTAAATAAGATTTGCGACTCTAAATGCATTTTCCATTACAGTTTATCATCTATCCATCCTACTTGTGAATGAATATAAAAAAAAAAAACTAAATTTAGTAAGAATATTTCTGTTCATTAATAGGCTACAACTGTACGATGCGCGCCTTGCTGTACAATGAAACTGTATATAAAGACCCATTTATACGTTCTCAACAAATATCCGTTCAGTAAAGATTTGCTTGCTTTTTCACTAACCTAGAATGTAAATTTCTTGCGATTGTTCAATTTTTCAAGATTCGATTCCTGTTTACACAGGTAAGTATACAGAGTGGACCATTTTAATTTATAATGGATAATAGCTCGTTTTGTAGATAACCAATCAAAAAATAAGTTATACACAAATTGTTGGTTGGGAGATATCATGTTCTGACATCAGATTGGACCTAGATCTTCGGGTTTCTTTAATAGAAAATTTAGATTCTAAACTGTCAAAGATAGAATAACACTCTAAATTAGAGACGTTTAAATGTTATCGATAATTGTAGGTCAAAGTACTATATTGCCCTTGGCTACTTTTGACTAAGGCATTTTTCCATAGTCAGCTTGTTTTCTTCGAATTAATGCAACTATGACACATTTTTAAGTCGTATCTCCTCCGAAAACTGACGATTTTCGGAAAAATGGTTATGAAAAATGTTAGTTTTTTATGAAGATCAACTTTCTAATATAAGTGTTATACAATGCCTTACCGTTTAGGATCTAAATTGGCTATTGAAGAAAGTAAAAGAACTGGGTCCAATCTGATTTCTGAGCTAGATGTCCCCCATCAAACTCTATTTTTTTTAAAGTTATTTTTTTATTGATTAACTACAAATCAAGCTATTAGCCATTATAGATTAAAATGACCCACCGTGTATATTCGTTGTGTGCGTAGTCATGGTAGGGACAATAAAATCGATACTAGCGCTTCCAGTGAAAAATTTTGGCGATAAAGGAGGCTGTTATGACTAATTTGCAATTCTTTACATGGTAATGTTATAGTAACTGTCAAATTAAAATTATTGAAAAACACTAATTAATTAACCTTAATGCATTGAAAATTGTGAAAATAAGAAATCAAATTATACAAATATTATTTTTTAAATGTAAATTATCATAATTATTTATTTAAATTTGTGAAACAATAATATTAAATTTTCAATGTAAGTTTTAAATGCAATCCATACAATTAAATATGCATCCATACAATTCTATAATTAAAGTAGTCTATCCGTACCATGGAAACGCCTCCAAAAAAACTCACGCACGGTGCGAATACACAGGACAACTTGAACTTTAATAATTTGCTTTGATTGAATTAATACGTATACCATAATTCGTATTCACGTTAATATAGTCTTTTATACTTACATGTTTTTTACCCCCGGAACTAACAAAAGGGGTGTTATAAGTGTGATCGCTATGTTTATGTGTCTGTCTATCTGTCTGTCTGTGGTATCGTAGCGCCTAAAGGGATGAACCGATTTTGATTTTTTGTTTGATAGGTAATTCAATGGAGAGTGTTCTTAGCCATGTTTCAAGTGCGACTTTAGGGTTCCGTACCCGAAAATAAAAATGGTATCTCCAAAATAGTTCAGTTTGGAAAAGGCTTTCAGAAAAAGCTAATTTAATAGAAAGTGTTCTTAAATAAGCCCGTACTCAAACAATTTATCGGGAGTTTTAAATTTTGTAAATTTTACTTGTCAGCTAAAAACATTGCAAACTCGTCATTTCTTTTGTGTTTTTAAACCCCGAGCTATAAAAAAAAGGATGTTATGAGTTTGATCGCTATGTGGGTGTGCCTGTGTGTGTGTGTCTGTATGTGGTATCGTAGCGCCCAAACGGAGTTTGGGGTTCCGTACCAGGAAAAAAAATCGACGGGTTAGTTTAGGGTTCCGTTCCCCAAAAAATTGACGGGGATTTCTCCAATTTTGTAAATTTCACTTGTCAAGCTAATCTTCTTTATATTGTTATTAATTAATACTATTTATATGTGATCACAATTCAATCTAACAACAAGCTTTTATGACGAAACTAATCATAAATTAGCCACATCAAGTAATGTTCGAAATAAGTTTTCGTTTTTTGTATAAAGTAGCCAAAATAATTTAATAACTTCGTTAATTGAGTTTGAAAATATTTATATTTTCGTTAGTGATACGATGGTAATTTACCTAATGCTACAGAATCTGTTTAAAGCAACTAGTTTTATACTTGAAGCGTGTAAACGAGGTAGAATTCTACTCTACATATAAGCAAGCATTCCAGTACACTGCATTTATTTTCACAAACCTTATGTTATTATTATTAAGTTGCTTCACTGAATAGAATGTTGCTGCAGAAGAGGAAAAAAACCAAATCTCATTCCATTTCCCTAAAACCTTCATCATCGTCCCATCTTTAAAACACGTATATACAGAATGTTCGATTTACATCTAGGCATATAAATATCACGAGTATGACAGAGTACATGTGTTAAGCAATGTATCAAAGTGAGAAGTATTATAGGTGTTATATGAAATTGCAAAAGTGACTTGTATCGTGGCTTATCTGTTGTAGTTCATCTATTCAACTAAGAAACTCAAACTCTCCAAGCGTCTTACAACTATTTCAACGCTTATTGAGGCTTCAACACATGTTTATAATACCTCTTACTTAGATGCATTGCTTAACGCATGTACTCTGTCATACTCGTGATAGTTATATCCCTAGTTGTAAATCGAACATTCTGTACATAGAGGAACAGACATATTCATGAATTGTGTTATGAAAATAAGGTAGTTTGTTACTTCTGCAATAGTTGTGAAGCTTAACGTATTCTCGCTTTCCCCTACTTTCTAGTATATTGCATCAACAGCAACAACAACAACAAATTTTCATTATAGAAATACATGTTTACATAAACACTTTCTCTTGTACATTCTGAGTGATGGAAAGAAACTAAAGCTGGTTTCACATTATGCTTTTTGTTTGGGATTTTGTTCTAAACTGTAAGGATTTCAGGATAATGGGAGTAGATTGTATTTAGGATACATTGAAAATGACGATCTATCTTTAATTAACCATGATTTTGCGAAACAATGTAACTTGAACATACCTTTATTTTGTGTGCTGATCACGATGAATAAACGATAACACTAATAGTGAATATTGATATGAAATAAGTAATCCTTCAATGGATGGAATATAGCAAAATCAAAAATAAAAAATGCACTGCACACAGTTTTAATGAATTGAATATGATATTAATTTGAATAGCACGAGGTTCTTTTTGTTACAAATCCTGATTCTTATATATTATAAATGTGAAATTTTTTGAGGATGGATGAATGTATCAAACTAATTATAACTGCTAACCCATAGGTATATATTTTAAACCTATAGGACATGTCACATTTGAGAGTTACAATAATCCGGCTATTTTTTTCTTTAACTCATGAACAATTTTCTTAAAGTCCGCATTATATGTTTCCCTATAAATGCTTGTTTGCTTGTTTGTTATGCTTTCACGCAAAAACTACCCATTGAATTTGAATAAAACTGTAGAACAATATGCTCATACATCAGAATAATACATGAGCTATAATTTATAGACATATATTTTTTTTTAATTTAATTTAATCTGGATTTACTGATCTATCTATGATCATCATTTTGAACTATAAATTAAATATTTCTGTAAAATTTAAAACAATAAATGAATTTAAATAAATTCATGGCCATCTTTTCTGATATACTCAATGAATTATGACTATTTTACACCTTAAAAAATTGAAAACTTTTCGTATATTTTAGCTGTGTAAAACAATCCGTTCGAGTGTTATGGGAGGGGGATAAGTGAGATCATGAGGTTTAGAGGTTATAAATGGATGGTATTTACTTTAAGGTCCAGTAAAGCGGGCGGGTATCAAGCTAGTCACATATATATTTGTCTCATTAAACCACACAAAAAGAATACTAAACGAGTTACGCAAATGACAAAATTAAACTTTTTTAACTTTAATATGCCGAAATTAATGACTGGTTAAGTAAATAAAAATGAAATGGTAAGTTATACTCGATGTGATTTAAAGGAACACTTAATAAAAATAAATAAATGCCGCCAATTGTATTTCAATTGGCGCGCATTAGGCAAAGGTGAAAGATACACCCGCACGCTTTAAGAGTGAGTTTAAACTGATTATGATTATTGTTCCATAACTTTTCCACATTTTCCAGCTTATTAAGTTTTCTATTCCTTTTTATAAAAAATTTACAATAATGTTTTGTTTTTCAATAATATTTTTTAATTTCTCATGAATGAAATATAAATTTTAAGTTTAGGTTCTTCTCGATCGATGAATAATATCAAGCACTTGATTGAAAAGAACACGTAAAAGTGTTACGAAAAAATAATTCTATGAAAAAATTTCATCTGTTTATCACAGCAAAAAAAACAATAAATTTTTTAATGCTATTATTATTTCCTTATACATCAGCAGGATACCGATAAATATCTTGTGGAAAATATTTATAGTTATAGACTTAAATCACACACTGAGTTGTGGCAGTAGATTTTCACCATATTTCCTGAATTTTTGGTCTTTAATAAAACTAATACTGATATATTATTGTAAAAAATGGCGCAACCTGTGAGATTAATTACAAAATTTATTAACACCTTCATAAAACATGGTTTAAAAATAAAATTTTATGAAAAAGATTAATTGTCTTGTGTTTTTATGAAAACTTTTTAAAGAAAAAAAAGAACCATCGATAAAGAAATGAAATTAGAAATAAAATATAGATTATTTACTTTGACCTATAACAAAGGAGAAAATACTTGTAACATGGAGTTCCTATATTCATTGAACAAGACGTCAAAACAACATCACGTCAAAAGAGTTTTAAAAAACTTTAATACTTCGTTAATAATAATTTTTTTACGTTTCTCTTTTTTACTTTTTTTTTACTTTAACTCTTTTGACGTGATTTTGTTAAGTATATAATATGAGAAGGGCTGTTAGGAAGAAACCAAAAGATTTCACGTCAATTATTATTCGTTTTTTTTTTTTTTAGTTTACAATGAAATCGAAAATTACAGAACTTGTTGAAAATTTAACTGTAAGACAAATTTGCAACGATAATAAACTCTTAACACTATAATTATTTCAAATTTTTAAATTAATATTTATAATATTTAAAATTATTTAGTGTGAGATGCTCGTTTTTGATGATATAACAATAATCTAAAAATGATGCAAAAAGACCTATTTTCAGCGTTAAATTCAAACTTTAAATCATGAAAATTCTTAGGGAATTGGGAGTTTTTTATTGGAAATTTGCCTCTCTTTAAGAATCTTTTTTAAAAACTTCTTAAATAATAATATTTCATGAAATACTGGCGAAAAACGAAATGTTTTTGTCCATCTTTTATCGTTTATAACTTTTGCAATTTCTCTGTGCTGAAAATTGCTTCTGGCACATTATACTAGACATCATTCCTAATCCAACGTACTTTCACCGGCATTTTTACGACCATTATTTCTATATTTCACCAAATTCAACCAGTTAACTAAATTAAAACAATTTTTTTTTAAATTTAAGGAAGTGTCTATTTTTAACCCCCGAACTAAAAAAAGGGGTGTTATAAGTTTGGCCGCTATTTGTATGTGTCTGTGTGTTTGTCTGTCTGTGGCATCGATTTTTTTTTTTTTTTTTGTTTCATTGGAAAGGTTATTTAACGGAGAGTGTTTTTAGTTATGTTTCATGTGCGAGTTTAGATTTTTGTACCCGAAAAAACTAAAAAACTGGCGGTGAACTTCAGAATCGATTCAGTTTGGAAAAGGCGTAACATATAATTTTAACATATAAATAATTACTATGGAAATGAATTGTTAAATAAACCTGGCTCAATTCTTTTCGAAAAGTGAAATGGTAAAATACTTAGGTAATTCAAAACAATAATTCAAAAGAACAAAATCAACTCAAATATTTCAATTTCAATTAAAATATTTTCAAAAAATTTGTCAAAAAAAATGATAGCTCTCTAAGTATCCTTTTCATCTCATCTGATGTACTTGACCATCACTTTGATTAAAGGTGCAGTGTTATAAGTTTAAAGTGTTTATCTGTGCGTCCGTGTGTTTCTCAGTGACATCGTAGCCCTTAAACGGTCGAACCGACTTGGTTGAGAATATTTTATAGCTAATTTTCCAAAAATTGGTTTACGAAAAATAAATCGCATTTTCCGGGGGTTTTTTAAATTTTGTAAATTTCACTTGTTAAGCATTACCTCCTCATTCAAGTTGTAAAAAAATGAAAAGGTAAAGCAAAAGTATTCACTTTTCTTACCAATTAAAAGTCTATTTGTAAATTAATGAAGACTACAAATGAACTTTCTATCTGTTGCATTGAAACAAAAGTATGTGGACAACCATTCTCTCGTTTGATTGTCTCTTGGAAAATATAATTTTCATTCATCATAGTTGGTGTCGAAGATAGCAATATAAGCAACACAGCTTTATAGCGATCATATGTATGTTTATTTGCAGCTTCTCTTTTTTAAATCTGTTAAATAAAATCAGGAATTTTTTGGTTTTGTTAAAAAAATTTTAATAACTTATTCGAAAAATGTATAACTTTTCTTTTTTTGAAAAAACGATGCAAAACAAGTTTGTGGTACACCATAGATTTCTTGTTAGACAGACAATTTTCAGTCATTAGATGAACTCGGTATAAATATACTGAGTAGGAAAATGAAGACGGATAGACATTTTGAAATGTAAACAGGTGAATGCATGTAAAGAAGACATTTTCTATGTTAATATAAATGGATAGTAAAAACATTGTGGCTCTAAATGGCTGCCAGTAATTAATTTTAAATTATTAAAATTTTGTCTCAAGTTTGAAAAATTTACACTTCCACGCCCAAAATTTTTCACTCCAAAAATAAATAGATTGATATCTTTACTAGTCAATAAAAAATAAAAACTTTCCCTATTTTAATAAAATGTTTATTAAGCTTACTTCGATTTTCTCGAACGAATTGTCTGCTTGTTTCAAAATTGACGTCGTCTGTTCATAGAGTTTTAAATTTGAGTCTTCTTTAGGTCCTAGTACGAAGTTTTCGTAAAAATAAGACGAACAATTTTTTGATTGAAAGCTTAGTTTCCGATCCATTGCTATTGAAATTTAAACAAATATTTTAATCGAGTGAAAAAGCAAAGTTTTTAATGAATAGTGAAAATGCAGAAAAATAACGATTTCGATTAATTAAAGAAATTTTCATGGGCATTTAAAATTATTTTTTCCAACTCAAACCTTTTCATCGAAAGGCTAAATTTTAAACAGGTCTTACAGAAATGAAACCAAAACTTCAATTTTCGACCAAATACACTCCATTCTACATTTTCTTACTTTTTTAAAAAGATGTTTTTTTTTCTTACTGCGTTAAATGATAGCCGGTGCCGCTTTCTTTCTTTGCTATCCGTCGCTATCAGGTTTTGTGAAAGGATAATATGTGATTTTACAAGTCAAAAGTAGGATTTTTAAAGTTTACTTATTTGATATTTACGTCGTATTAATAGCCTGATATGAATCTGAGTGTTTGCATATAATTTCTGAATTACATTGTTTGTACAGTGTTTCAATTCGTTTTTGCCTACCACCGTCCGTTTTAAGGTTATCTTTATTGTTTTACCAAAAATTTGGTAGGGTACAAAAGTAACATAGCTCTGTGGGTACACAAGTTAAGTAACATGTTACTTACACAAATGGGTACACAAATATACAAGTAAAATGTTAAATAGTACTGATATTGAATAATCTGATTAGAATATATAATTATCATATAATAATAAAAATACTTAAACATACATTACTTAAACTAAGAAAATTTCTTTTGAGGAGCTAACAATATTGATTTGTTTGCATAAAATATATAATTTTTGAACGAATTTTTGAATGTTTATTTTTCTTGTAAACTTTTCTAATAAGTCACTTATGCATCAAACCTAACCAGCGACTACGGTGAAAGTACAAAGTACTTTCGTACCCGGTCTCCCCTATTAAATTATATTAGTACAAGATCCGAATTAAGGTCGACCTTCACCCATCTGTTTACCGAATGAAAGTTATTTTTTATGCAATGTAAAATATTTACAAATATCCCTGTTGTGGGTTGCCCTAAAAAATATGGTCCAGACAACTTTTAATAAAAACATCAAAACTTGGAAAGCTTGTAAACTTTATTTTTGACTGATATTTTGTGGACAATCATATCACCGTATTTGCAATAAAATTATCTTTATTTATATATGTGAGCCAATGAATAAACAGATGAACGTAATTACTATTCACAACTTGTATAAATGCAAAAATAGTGAACGAAAAGAGGCAGACAGCATAGCTGCTGCATATTCTTTATGGCTTTTACTTTCGAGTAGATCAATATTCGTTAGATATGTAAGTCAGTGAAAAATTTCAAAAAATTTTACTCTTGATATTTTCTCTAAAAGTAGTCTGGACCACATTTTTTTAGGCAACCCATTGCAGGGATATTTGTTAACATTTTATATTTCATAAAAAATAACTTTCATTCGGTAAAGAGATGGGTGAAGGTCGATCCTAATTGGGATCTTAGACTATATATACATTCCGGGAATGCAAAATACAAAATCAATTCTTTGAAAATTCTAACTGAATATAACCCCGTAAAAAATTAACAATGCAATGAAGTATAATTCATACTGTTGTACATTCTACTTAATAAAATTGTCTTAGTAAGTAATAATGGCTTTTTATTATTTACGTTGTAGTTTTCTAAGATACAGTTTTTCTATTCATAACTGTAATTTAAATATTTTCTAAAGTATTCATACTTGTATACCTACAAATACATTAAATAATGTTCACTCCTAGCTAGTCTACTATACATATATAGCTAACACAATAGTTTTAACGTAAAAGCTTCTTATACTAAGATAGTAGAATCCATATATCTACCTACATATCTACTATCTGTTTTAGTAGTGCTACACCTAACCAACATGAACAAACATTCCTATAAACATTCATATAGTAATAATAACGGAACATGGAAATGTAGATACACTATAGAATATAATATACAAGGTGAATCATACAGCGAAGAAAAGAAACTGCCGATACTTTTTGAAACTATGTTCCTTATCGAAAGTTCTGATTTCTTTGCTGGTTGGCAGGTAAATACAAAAAATGTGTAATATTAGATTAGCTAGGAAACTAAAACTTTTTTTATCGATTCAGCTTGCCATGAATTTTAAGAATATGCAAAAGCCTTTGAAAAAATCTGTCAATGTATTTTTTGTCCAAAATTAATGTTTTTTCATTCAAAAAAATTAGTTGCGAGTTATCAGAAGTTAAACATAATTAAGATAATCAATTTTTTGTTACGTAATATTAAATATCCTGTTCAATTAAATTGTGGGAAATGTATCCACTTATTGGGTTGACTGCTAAATCAGAAGTATGCAAACAGTATCGTGCAAAAAAAAAGAAAACAAATTAAACCTAAAATTACCAACGCACAGAAATGCAAAAAGTATCGAGAGAAAAAAAATTAAAAAAACAATCAAAAGAAACTAATAACACTAAACCTGCAAGGTAGCATACCACAAAACTAATATTTATAATTAATTACTAATACAGTTATTTGTACAAAAGAAAAGTTCCTATTAAGGTAGTTCCTCCGCGACCGTCCAGTCAAAAAGTTTTGGACTAATACTATCATTCAGTGCATTAACTGTGCTATGACTATTATACATATACCATATATTATTTTGACAAGACTGTAGTTCCTCACTACTGATTCTAGTATACATATAAGCACACACACTATGACATATGCCTTTAACATTAGTCTTCATATCTTTTCCACAAAAATCATCGCTAAAACGAGTTATTTATTTAAGTTTTTTATCGAAACTATATGGTAAATAATTTTTATTTTTATTTATATATTTTCTAAATATAGTATTCTACATTATATTAGTTTTTCATAGAGATGGTGGACGTCATTCATTGGTAAATAAATATAATATTTGTAAATTTGTGTATTTTTATACACTTCTCCCATGTACACGTACAAATTGCGTCACTTTTAATTGCTAATATCTCATGTATGGCATGGTAAATCATCTTCTAATTTTAACAGCAAGTGTATTATGAATTAAATATTTTATATTCTGAGTTTTGAGAAATTCTTGGAATATCACTTTCGTGTAGGTACTACCTTAAGTGTTCCACGACACTTCTCGTTCTTTTTTTAATTTTTTTATCGTTTTTTCTCGTAAAATATCAATCGATATTTTTATACGAATCGAAAAGTTTTAGATATAAATAAATATAAAGAAATTAAAAAATTATTACACAGTGGCCGGAAATCGATCCCGTATCTTTTTGATACCCTTCGCTATATGCTCTGCCCATTTTGGATAATACTGATGTGAAAAAAAGTGAAACGAAAATTAGTTTGCTTTCAAAATAAAGACTACCTAACATAAGACTGTGAATGAACTATAAGACGAATCGCAGCAAGTTGGGACTAGCACTTCTCTTTCAAAAAAATGTTGACCTGAGTTCTATGGCTACTTAATTATTACGTCTACTCGAATTTTTTACAAATAATTGGAAAAAAAATTTGGTTTATGGTGGAAGCGCATTTAAATATGTATTGCGCATTAAGAAATGATATATTACATCATTTAACTCTAATTTATATTATTTATTAAATATAAAATAAAACTGTGAACGAAATCTTTGCTAATATTATAAATTTGAAAGTAACTCTGTCTGTCTGTACGTTTTCACGCTTAAATCGCTCAACCAATTTTGATGATTTCCGGTTTAAAGATAGATGGAAAAGGACACAGTACATTTTGTCGGGAAAATAACTTGAAGGGAGATACAATAGGCAATACAAGTTTGTATAGTACATATATCAGAATAGGACATAGACTCTGATATTTTTTAATCTTTTCTTAAATATCTATATCGTAGCTCCTGAAAGTAGAAAAAAACATCCCTAAAACTGCCCTATACACTTCTATTAACCCTTGAATGATGCAGTTTCCCATTCAACGCGTAATAAATTCAAATTTACTTTAAACAAAAAAAATTTAAGATATACATCGCAACTTCCCGAAAGTGGGAAAAATACTTCCAAAAACTGCCTTGTTTTTTCTATATATGCTCGAAAGATGCGACTTTTGCTTTCGACGTAAAATTAAATAATTGTTAAAATGTCTGCCGTTCTCAACTGGCTAATTAGACTTCAAATCATCATTTCAAAATTTTATATTATAATTTTGGTATGGTTCTACTGAATGATTACTTATCATGTTTTGGTATAAGGGGTTAAACCAGGTCTCTAAAATTCTTTGTTTATCTTTAGTGTACCACAAGTTTTTGTAATCCCTCAGAACTATTTCTTCTGTTTGATTTATTATTTCGCTATTTTGCTCTTCTAGGAGGTATGACTTTTTTATTGTTTTCAAAATTGCTTTGAGTTGACTAACCCAGTTATATTTTCCCATTGTTCTATCGGAAGAATCTAATTTTTCTAACCTATTGTATCATATTTTTGCTAAGCATTTATTATTCATTTTCATTGTACTGGACAGCTAACTCAAATTTAGTTCCAAGGCTCGCACGGCCAAGTGAGTTCTCCCGGTTTCACTTCTGATTATATAGTTTGGCGTATTTGTTTGCCAGTTGTACACCGTTTTAAAGAGATTAATCATTTAATGAATTAATTGAAATGAATCAGTATCTCAAGCGAATTTGCGGGAAAAACCTAGCTTTATATAAATTTTTTTACAGAACTTCTTAGTAAATTCTCAGAAATATTATAATTTTTAACTTAACGTGAAATTCAATCCCTCTCTGTTTATCTTTCCATTGGTTCAAAAATCACTTATCCGATTTTAATGAATTTCCTAAATTAAGTTTTTAGAAAAGTTTATGTAGATTTACTAAAACATTCTGTACTTAACCGAACTATATTATATAACCTCTTATATGAGATATTCCTTCTAAGTAGAAAATTAATTCCAAACTAATGTTTGTTTAAATACAAATACAAAGATTATTACAAAAAATTATTTAAATATTTTATTTTGTTTTTTTAGTTTTGCTTGTACTTCCATAATTGGAACGAAAAAACTTTTACAGAAGTTAAAGTTCGAATACAAAGAAAGTTCATAAATTCATTTGTAATCCACAAAGTTTACGCATCAAATCAAGAAATGGAGCAATAATTTCGAACTATAGCATCCAAACGACAGTTGTTGTTTGGCATTTCAAAAAGAGATGTTACTACAGCAAAAAATTTTTTGGGAATTAAGAGGACAGGGGATTTCAGATTTGTTTTAAGTTGATTAAAAAAAAAAACAGGCTAATTTTCCTGAGCGTGATAGCACAAACTTTAAGATGCTTGATTTTTTTGTTTTAGTCCGTTCGTTTTGGAGTTATTAAGGCAATAATTTGATAACTCCTCTACCAGAAAGATACAGCTCTGCAAGTACAACTATACACCTCAAAATAAAATTTTACACTAAAAGTATTTTTCTTGAAAAATTTTTCACATTATATCATTTTATCGAATTCACTACTATAACTTATATTTACTGAAAAGTTGTTAAGCTTGTAAATATTATTTTTCTCAAACCATAACTAGTTCCCCTGAAAGGAGCTGAAAAGTACACCAATGTCGACTTCTGTATAGCAAACATATTAAAAAAGTCATTTTTGGAAAGAACGATTTTTTTTTGCTGTAGTGTGTTCACTGAAAATATCCTATGAACTTGTTTTCAGTTTCTGCCACTCAAAAGTATGGAAAGTAAAAATCGTGACACAAGACAATTTTGACACAAGATCTCCGAATGAGATTATTGATCTGAAAAATATAGAACGATGTTTTTGCTATCTTATCTACGTGTTCGGTTATCCACTAGCAATTCAAAATTTCGGCATGGGTGTACATAAAATCACCTTACTAGTCCATTTCGGGTTGCCCGTCTATCCGTCTATCTGTCCGCCTGTCCCTGCGACAACACAATAACTCAAAAACGAAAGGAGATATCAAGCTGAAATTTTTATAGCATGCTCAAGAAGTAAAAAGTGAGGTTGAATTCGTAAATGAGCAACATAGATCAATTGAGTCCTGGGTCCGTAGGACTTATCTTGTAAACCGTTAATGATAGAACAAGAGTTTAAATGTAAAAAAAAGGTTCTTACAAACAAACAAACAACTTTTGTTTGAAAAATTATTTCCTAAGCATGACTGTTTGTCCGTGAGGGTACAAATTAAGCTAGAAACATTATATAGTCGCAACATAGCCGTGTTATATATACACGACTGTGGCTTTCTAAAAAAATTTCTTTCTTTACTTACATGACGTAAATGAATAAACGGTTGCGTAATCAACACTGAATGTACATGGTATTTCAACAATTACCTCAGCTAATTGTTTATTTTCACTTGTTTTTTTTTTTCATTAAAGTCAACTTAGAAATAGTTTTCAGCACTCTTTGGTACTGAGAATGCGTTGGATCAACACATCTCTTCAGGCTTAATACACATCTTTTTTTCAAAAAAACTCTAAAAAATATTTTTAACATTATAGAAGTAATTTTTCAATTCAATAATATTAATAATAATAAGAATACTTGAAAACGGAATAATATTTACTTTTATCACTTCCGTAATTGGGAGTATACAACATCATCGCGCACATCTCAACAACTCTCAACAAACTTTATCTGTTTTCTTATTCAAGCAAAAAAAAAATATCTGAAAAGAAATATTCAAAATGTAAAAGAGAAGAAAAGGAAAAAGATGTTCTGTTTGCCTGCCTTTATTAACCCGCACTCACTAACAAACTTATATTTATTAATCTCTGACATTTTTCTTTATCAAATTTTTGTTCAAATTTTTGTTCGTTATTTTTATTTTTTTTATTTTTACACTTGAATTATTTAAAAAGAAAAACTTCTTCTCATGTTATATTTTCTTAGATAATATGGCATTAGTAAAGTCTCATTTATATTATTCGAATTTTTGAAACGATTAAATATCTCCCACCTGATTTGAGATCATTGAAAATTGAAAGTTTATGAAATTCAAAGTATTGGGAGTGTAATTGATTAGGTGATGAATAAGTGTTTTTTCTATGTGTTGTCCATCATTTGCAATATATAGGAATGGACAAATACATGGGAGAAGGTTAAAAAACAAAATGGTTGTTTTTCTAATATACGAAACCGTAGCCTAAAAATTGGATCGAGTACCTGATTTGAAAGCTACTCGCATCAGGTATTAGAACCCCTTTAAAAAATATTTCTAACCATAATTAAATGATTTTTAGTTCTAAACGTAAATACCTCCAATTATCACTCTAAAGAAGTTAAAAACATTTTATACTCAGCTAAGTTTAAATTTATCGGCTTCAAATATTTATTTGTATTTAACTTTTCAGCACTCGTCTACATATGTGGTTGAAACTTTTTTATCTTCACATAATTTTATCTATTTCCGAGCTATGAATTTTTCAAACTTTTTTCAACCTATCTACAATTATTTAAAAAAAAAAAAAAGAAGTTGTTAGAATTTCTCGCATCACGAGAGTAAAGGTGTAAGCAAAAACATATTAACTACGAAAGTTTTCGGTCTTGTTCGTGTACTTTCGCTAGTTTAATATAAGTCTAACTCAATAAATTAAAAAACTTATCATAGAAATATGGTGAAATAAGTTGAAATGAATTTATATATTTAGATTATTTCTCTGCTTTAATATTTTCACTCTCAAATATCATTTAATTATCACGTTATCAAACTATTTTTAATTAGCTAGTGCATTAAAAAATACATTTACATAAAATTATGTAGAGGTTATAATTAATAAAGTTAAAAAAAATTTATCGCGTGAAATATTTGAGACAAGTGCAGAACGCGTGAGCAAATCACACATCACGCGCTTTACCGAACGATTGATGGTAGTGCAAGCAGGTTAAACACACAAGGTACAGCTTTTTCATTTTCACCCCTTTACCATGACAGATGTCAAGTATCTTTAAATGTTCTCAGACATTATCAAGAGATAGTGTAAGTCAAAACTTTTCTTATGGTTAAATAATGCAAGCTTACATATGTTATAGGAAAAACATGTAAAATTAGCTTTAGGATATTTGTTCATAATAACACTATAAAATTCACTCTTGGGACTACAACTCCAATATTACATACGGAGACTTTTCATAATATTGAAGGTAAACAAATAAATTTTTGGGCCATAATCTTGTTAAATTTCCTAAAAATCAAAAATTGAACAGTCTAAGCGGCGATCGTCATAAAAAGACCAACCAGAATAAGTTCAAACATATTGTTACTATTTCAATAATAAATTATCAGTATGGCAATCTGTAAAGCGCCCAATTTTTCTACCGACTTTTTTGTCTACCAAAAAGTGTTCATGGCTATTTTTCATTTAAGTGTTCATAGAATCATCTAATTAGTCCATTTCCGGTTGTCCGTCTGTCCGTAAACACGATAACTCAAAAATGAAAAAAGATATCAAGCTGAAAATTTACAGCACACTCAGGACGTAAAAAGTGAAGTCGAGTTCGTTAATGAGCAACATAGGTCAATTAGGTCTAAAGTCCGTAGGACCAATCTTGTAAACCGTTACAGAAAAAAGTTTAAATATCGCTTACCTCTCCATACGGTATGAACAGATCTACACCTATCTATTAACCAATCAAAATTGTTTTCAGAAAAAAGAAAATTTAATTACAAAAAAAGGTAATAGTTTTTGCTTTAAAAAACCTTTATGAAAAAAATTGGTTTTCGGATGGCTGAAGGTCATAATTCATCCGATCTACACTTTAAATTCATCCGTTATATATTATTATCATAAATGCAAAACTTTTTATACCATGTATATATGAAATATACATAGTATATTAAGTTTCGTCCCAAGTTTGTAACGCTTAAAAATATTGATGCTAAATTTTGGTATAGGTGTTCATAGAATCACCTAATTAATCCATTTTCGGTTGTCCGTCCGTCCGTCCGTCCGTCTGTGGACACGATAACTCAAAAACGAAAAAAGATATCGAGCTGAAATTTTTACAGCGTACTCAGGACGTAAAAAGTGAGGTCAAGTTCGTAAATGAGCATCATAGGTCAATTGGGTCTTGGGTCCGTAGGACCCATCTTGTAAACCGTTAGAGATAGAACAAAAGTTTAAATGTAAAAAATGTTACTTATAGATAAATAAAAAACTTTTGTTTGAAACATTTTTTTGCAAACATCACTGTTTACCCACGAGGGCGTTAAATAGGTGCAAATTTTATAGTATGTATTACTTAATATAGGAATATCAGTTGTGTGTGTGTTGTGTATTTAAAAGTGAATATCTTTTGTTATTTACGTGACGTCAACACTTTCTATACGATTGCGCATCAACACTGTCTATACATGGTATTTCAACAATTAACTCAGTCAATTGTTTATGGTGTCTTTAAAATTGCATACCATTTTTTGTTTTTTTAGGTTAATGATTAAATTTGTATTAAAGTGAATCTGTTTTTAAGATTTATGTTAATTATTTAATATTGCGTGAAGTATTTACTTTTTTAATTTATAAATTTATAACGTTTTATATAATTTATTTTAATTTATATACACTAATTAACTGTATACATTGATCGAATCGAAGTATTTTTAAATACCCACTAATTAATGTTTATTATTTAATTAATTCGTAGTGTAGGTATGTAATCTGGAGAAAGTCATCCCTTTTAAGGAAGTGCACAAATAATTGGTTTTCTTTCTAATTGTATCAAGAAAAAAAAAATTGAATGAAGGAAAAGTTTTTAACGAACTGTGTATTTAAAATAAGAAAAATACTTTGGAATATGAATAAATAAAAATACATAAATAATACATTAATATCGATTTAGAAAATATTTCAAACCATTTGGGATTTTCCTTGACCTAAGAGAGTCCGGTTCCTAAAATGGCCCATAGTAATATCAAGTTGAGATTCGTGGTTGAAATTATTTGTTCTTTATTTTCAACTTTGATCATGAAAATACGAAATTTTTCGTTATTTGTCTTGGTTATCGAAATATCGAAAGCTAAATAATTAAACAAAATTTTCAATTTTCGATATTTTAAAAATTACTCCACATATCGAAAAATTTTAATGATAATCATTATGTTAATCATTTACAGTGGAAAAAAAAGCATTAATCATGTGAAATCTGTAAAAAAAACTTTTCGTATAAGAGATTAACTACAACATAAATGTAGTAAAAAAACCGAGGAAAAACCTGATATTTGTAATAGAACATTTTATAATAGAAGCCAAAAATTCTTAATAAATAGGGTCTATGAATAGTTATTACTACACTGTATCCGAATGACTTAATGTGTTTCGGTTTAGAAGCATGTGTTTTCGGTTTATACTTATTCGGTTTTCTCACTCAAATCTCGGATAAGTATAAACTTTAATTTTTTTTTAATGAATTTATTAATATGATTTTTTGCAAATCAATTAAATTAATTTGAATACGCATTTATTTTGGAATAAGTTAAATTTATTTATTCATTAGGTTAATATAATTTTCTCACTGATATTGCCTGTTTAAATTCTATGTATATATGTCGGGTCATATGGCGATGTGGTGAGCGAGTCCGACTCTTAGCTCTAAGATCGTAGGTTCGAAACCCACTAAGGTACAAAATTTTTTTTTCCCTACGTTATTAATTTAAGTTTGTGTAACAATCCCACAGGTGTTTTAGTCACTCAAAGTTTTTCATTAGGTTTGTACAGCTTTATCACCCATAATGTCTCTTGATATTGTTTCATCATATAAGAGGTGTCGCAGCTCGGTGTTAAGCGGGTGCGACTCGTAGATCGAAGGTCTATGGTTCAAAGCTCGGGCAAATAAAAATTTTAAATTTTTTCTCTACATTTCATGTTCTGATTTATTCAAATTAATTTCATTAATTTAAATGCGTGTTAAATTTCCGCGCTTTTTTCGGGTGTGGTCAATCAAAATTATTCATTAGGTCAGTAGTGTTTCATCGTTCATAGTGGACAGTTGGTTACCTTTGTGTTTCACCTTCATTTGACTTCCAAACGTCAAATTTCATTTTCGAATTTGTTTCTGAGTAAGTTTTTGTTTTAATTTACATTTTTCTAATTCTTTTTTTGTACATTGTAAAGTTCTATATTATATTTAATTTGTTTCACATTTTGTCCAAATACTTTTTTACACAAAACTTTTAATATTAATTTAAAAAAATTATGTTTGAATCATTTGTTTATTTTTTCCAATTGAAATCACATTCTAGAATTAGTTGTTTTATTATTAGTGATTGACTACAAGTATTTTTATTTGATTTCAAAATTTTTCGAGCTTGTGTTTATTCCCAAGAGATTCAATCTCATTTATACAAAATTTATTTATAATAAATATAACAAAATGAATATGTACTATGGTTCGATAAAATTTTTTGACGTTAGTGTTATTTTAGATGTAGAGTTTACTAATAAACACACAGTTTTAATATTAATAATTATAATTTTTATTTAAAGACGTTCATTCATCAACCTGTTTTGCTATGGGCGTTTATATGGAAACAGTATTTAAATTTGAAATAATTTTGAAATTTTATTAAAATTTTTAATAATTACTAACTGATAAAAGTTTCAAGTATAATTATCGATATAATTTTTGAGAAATATCGATTTATATTTTCCATTTAAACCTATGTTAAAGATTAATTTTTGTCACTTTTTGAATTTAAAATTTAACATTAATGACGTTTCGATTAATTTATATAATTGTATATTTTTTCTTTCTTAAATCATTCAAAATCATTTAAACTTTTTTATCATCATAATTATTTTTATTTGTCTACTTACAAGTCTCATGAATGTACGTCCTTAAATGAATAACTAAATAACTCTACAATCACTTGAACAATATTAATGAAATGTTTTAATATTATTGTTTTAATCAACAACTCCGTTACTAAATATCGAAAAAAATTCTATCAAAATAATAAATAAAACTAAATTTGTATTCAATTGATTTCAACACTCCGCTCAATTCAAACAAAACAGATTCCTATGGACTCAGCAAATTTGTGAAATTTTTGATTTGATAAACCTTTGGTACAAATATCAGCCAGTTCATTTTTTGTAGGTATATAATCAATTTTTTTTAAAATTCTGATCGAATGAAATGTTATTTAAGTTCGCGTACATGCGTGAACCTGTTTTGCTACGTGCGTTCATAGGGAAACAGTATGTAAATTTTAAAGAATTTTAAATTAATAGAAATTTTTTTGAAATTCTATTAAAAGTTTAAATAATTATTACCTTGTAAAAGCTTGTAAAAAAAAGTATTGGTATCGATATAATTTTAGAAAAATATCGTATTTATATTTTCCATTTAGTCCCATGTTAAATCTTACTTTTAATCAATTTTTTAAACTTAAAATTCAATGAAAATAATTCGATAACAGGTTATTTTTCTTGTCTTAAATCATAGAAAATCATTTAAACTATCGCATTACCATATTGTTTTTTATTTCTCTACTTTTATCGTTGACGCATGTACGCCCTTCAATTATTTGATAATAATATATTTTGAAAATCTAAAAAACAGAATATTGTTGCATTAGCTAGCTGCGGTTTGTAAAATGAATGTTTTAATATGATCGTTAAACCAGTAATTTTTGAGGATAATCAATCAAGTATTCAATAAGTTAAGAATTGGGAAAGTAAAAGAAGTAAATATAGTGGCATTAAATACCATTTCATTCGATCAGAATTAAAAAAAGATAATTTAAAAATTGAACATATACCTACAGAGAATCAATTGGCTGATATTTGTACATACACTAATAATAAAATTATTTTTAATTATTTTAATTATTTATCACTAAAATATATTTATTCATTAGGTTGGTCCAGTTTTATCACCGATTATGGCCGTTTAAATTGTAACAAGCATCAAGTCGTGTGGCAGAGAATATAGCGAGTCCTACTCCTCTTACACAGGTATGGAGTTCAAAATCCAGGTAAGTAAAATTTTTATTTTTATTTTCTAAATCTCATGTGATAATTTATTCTTAGTAATATAATTAATTTGAGTGTGTGTTTTACTATTCACTATGAATAGCTTATTTATTTGACATTTATCTATTCCCTTCATTTGAATTCCAAATCTTAAATTTCATTTTCGGGTTTGTTTCTAAGTAAGTTTATGTTAATAAAGGTAAATTAAGATTAAATGAGCCATCTTTAATTGTTTATGCATAAATATTATTGCAAATTAAGCAATTTTTAACTTTTATGCCCAGAGATATTTTTGGTTTTTTTCAATTTATTTTACTCTAAATATCAGTTCATTAATTTAAATTTGTAAAATCGGTCTGCCCTATATCCTGAGAAGCGACGTTGACTAACTAAGGTTAGTATGATGTTTCTCAGGAAAAACTCGTTCGATTTGTTGCATGTGTTATAACACTATGAGAAATTGTGTAGTCAAAAATCAATTTTTTCTCGTTATGTCTGTCTGAAGCTAAGCGCCTCGATAGGGGATTGTATCAACTCATGATGACGTTGAGACGGAACTTGCAACGTGCGCAGTCATCACTTAAAGTGAGTTAGGTATATCTAGACAGATAATGTACGGAAAAAATGATCTTGATTACATGGATTTTTCGCCTGTGTTATAGCCTGTAATATTTTGGATTGGTTTCATTCTGGGGTAAGTCTACTTATAACTGGGTTGAAAAATTGCCTAATTTTTCTTTTTAAATTTTTTTTATTTTCTTTTTTAAATATATTATTTTAAATTTGTAAATTCGGTCTGCCCTAAATTCTGAGAAGCGACGTTGACTAACTAAGGTTAGTATGATGTTTCTCAGGAAAAACTCGTTCGATTTGTTGCATGTGTTATAACACTATGAGAAATTGTGTAGTCAAAAATCAATTTTTTCTCGTTATGTCTGTCTGAAGCTAAGCGCCTCGATAGGGGATTGTATCAACTCATGATGACGTTGAGACGGAACTTGCAACGTGCGCAGTCATCACTTAAAGTGAGTTAGGTATATCTAGACAGATAATGTACGGAAAAAATGATCTTGATTACATGGATTTTTCGCCTGTGTTATAGCCTGTGATATTTTGGATTGGTTTCATTCTGGGGTAAGTCTACTTATAACTAGGTTGATATGGTTAGTTCAAATGGACCTTCAGAAATATTTATGCATAAAGGTTATTGTAAATTAAGCAATTTTTATTTATTCCTTTTCTTTTTAAAATAATTGAATTTTTTTCCAGAGATATTTATGCTTTTTCATCTCCGACATTCTCATTTGTATAATTCTGTGTTTGTGACTTGTAAAATTCATATCCTATCCTAGAATTATCTTTTTTTATCATATCCTATCCTAGAACTTTCTTTAATTGTTTATGCATAAATATTATTGCAAATTAAGCAATTTTTAACTTTTATGCCCAGAGATATTTTTGGTTTTTTTTCAATTTATTTTACTCTAAATATCAGTTCATTAATTTAAATTTGTAAAATCGGTCTGCCCTATATCCTGAGAAGCGACGTTGACTAACTAAGGTTAGTATGATGTTTCTCAGGAAAAACTCGTTCGATTTGTTGCATGTGTTATAACACTATGAGAAATTGTGTAGTCAAAAATCAATTTTTTCTCGTTATGTCTGTCTGAAGCTAAGCGCCTCGATAGGGGATTGTATCAACTCATGATGACGTTGAGACGGAACTTGCAACGTGCGCAGTCATCACTTAAAGTGAGTTAGGTATATCTAGACAGATAATGTACGGAAAAAATGATCTTGATTACATGGATTTTTCGCCTGTGTTATAGCCTGTGATATTTTGGATTGGTTTCATTCTGGGGTAAGTCTACTTATAACTGGGTTGAAAAATTGCCTAATTTTTCTTTTTAAATTTTTTTTATTTTCTTTTTTAAATATATTATTTTAAATTTGTAAATTCGGTCTGCCCTAAATTCTGAGAAGCGACGTTGACTAACTAAGGTTAGTATGATGTTTCTCAGGAAAAACTCGTTCGATTTGTTGCATGTGTTATAACACTATGAGAAATTGTGTAGTCAAAAATCAATTTTTTCTCGTTATGTCTGTCTGAAGCTAAGCGCCTCGATAGGGGATTGTATCAACTCATGATGACGTTGAGACGGAACTTGCAACGTGCGCAGTCATCACTTAAAGTGAGTTAGGTATATCTAGACAGATAATGTACGGAAAAAATGATCTTGATTACATGGATTTTTCGCCTGTGTTATAGCCTGTGATATTTTGGATTGGTTTCATTCTGGGGTAAGTCTACTTATAACTAGGTTGATATGGTTAATTCAAATGGACCTTCAGAAATATTTATGCATAAAGATTATTGTAAATTAAGCAATTTTTATTTATCCCTTTTCTTTTTGAAATAATTGAATTTTTTTCCAGGGATATTTATGTTTTTTTTTATCTCTTTCTTATATTTTAGGAATACCTGTCCTGTAATTATATTAAGTGATGTCAAATTTAGGCTGATAGTATTTGGGGATTGTGAATTTTTTTTTTAGGAATTGCGATAATGTTATCCAATTTGTCATGTTCCGGTCACGACAAATTGGATGATTATTTATCTTTTTCTTCTGTTTAAATGTAACCGGATGCACTTAAATAGAAGGAAAAGATCGTGGATTAGGCCTATAGGGGATACCACGTAAAAAAAAACGCGCTGATGTATCCTACCTCAATGGTAGTGTGGAAACGGATACAAATTTCTTTTATAATGATTTTCTTTTACAGTGAGAATTTTGGGTTACAAATGACAATCTTGGCTAAATATGCAACGATCTGCCAAAATTTCAAGTATATCCATCGAATATAAATAATATCAACAAACATTTAAACAAACAACAGACTTAACAGCACACGTGAGTATTTGTTTTATGTTTCTTGTAAATAAGTCATCCAAAACAACATTTATCCAACTCAACAAGATTCAATGGTTTTCGTGATTCAATATTTTGTTTCATATAAATTATATTTGAAGGTATCATAAAGTTTCAATGCCGGAAAATATAAAATTTGTAATAAAATTTGTGCTTTTTATTTCTTTATAAATTAATAATTTATTAATTGATCACTAGAAAATAAAATATTGGCTTAGGATATCGATTCTAAGTGCTGTTAAATTAGTTGCAAATATTATTTTATTATTTTAACATTTGGACAACTTTTGCTTAAGCATTTTTCTGTATCTTGCGTTTTTTTTTCTTTCGATTTAATGCAACAATGATATATTTTTCGTATTTCGTCGTATTTCCTCCGAAATCTTACAATTTTCGAAAGAATATTTTCAACCAATTTCCTAATTTAATGTGTTATGCTATCTCTTACATTTTAGGATTAAAATTGATTAATAAAGCAACCCCAAAAACTAGATTCAATCTGAACGAACTATTTTAGCCATAATAGATTAAAATGTTCTACCCTGTATATCCAGAATTCATGTTCCCAGAACATTTTTCCCAACTAGATTAATCAGTCCCTATATGCGTAAAATAGTATAAAATGCGAAATAAAAAACCTTATTTGTATCTTCGATTGTCAAGAAAGAAACAAGCTTTAAACTTTTTATTATTTTTTTATTTAAAATTTGCACTGAATTCTTAAGATCGTGTTAAATCGATCTTTACCGATGTCATTCACAGGTAATTACAGTAAAATTGCGTTATAAAATACTTGATATTAAATAAAATGACTTGCAGAGTTGCAGTACATGTAATAAATTAAGGGCATTATTTAATACTTGAAACAAAATATGTAATTATGAATATCATGAATTTATAAATAGGAGCCGAGTCGAGTTGAGCCGGCTTCAACACAGTAGGTCTTAACAAAATTATTTACTTTCACTCATAGCACGTCGATCGACCACCGTTGGCATTGTGCATGACTGTTCTACGGGACAGAGGCATACTGGCGGTGTAATACGTATTGTTTTCAACAGTTAAACAATTTTTTAATTTTATTACAAGATAATTACTTTAATCTGATTACTAGACTCTTTTTTTTTTATTTGTTTTCTTTCAAATTCAGTTTCTTTGTCGATATGTCCTAGATATCTTTCTTATTTATTCCAAATATTTTGATACTTTGATTTTTATCTTAATTAAATTTTTCTTGTGTAATTCAATGGCACGCCTCACATAGTTCAAGTATCTTACAAAAGTGATTCAAGACTCAAACAGACTTAATACTCTTTCTATTTTTTATCAGGGTAAGCTTTCATTTGGGAAAGTGGGATCTTAGATTAAAGCAATTCTGGGTAAAATGTAAACGCAATTAGCAACTGTCTATGCATGGTATTTCAACAATTAACTCAGTCAATTGTTTGTTTTCACTTGTTAAAATTTAAAAAGGCTTCGGGATGTCATTCCATGACAGAAAACTGATAGGGTATTATTTTTTGAAGTTATAATCGTGTATGGTATGTACTTGTTGAAGAACTTTGAAATATTTCTTCCTTCTAAACTTCCTTCACATGAATAGACTTATTTAATAAAATCTTATCCTTAATATTTTACAAACTCTCTACACTTTTATAAGTATATATATGCATTATATGATATGGCATATTTTTCCTTTTTAGAGTTTTTAAGCAATGTAAACATAGATTTTCATTTTAAAGCACAGCTTATAATGCTTTAATATATACATATACCCATAATGTTTGTATAATTTTCTTCTCTTTTTTTGAAAGACAGAGATAGAAGAGAACAAAGTAGAAAAAAATTATTATAGTAAAGATTATTTGAATAATATATGCCAGAAGTACATGGTATTTAGTATGGCGTGCAGTTTTTTTTTTGTGCTTAACTTCAAATGAATATGTTGATTATTTTTCATAATAACTAAATTTTTTGAAAAAAGCATAAAAAACTTGTAAAAAAATTGTACACTCATTCATATGGTTAGTTTATTTACCATACACAAGTTTTTTTTAAGTCACTTTCATGGAAATAAAATTTTCTATTATATTAATGTAAAATATTATTGTTTATCTTTAGTGATCCGTTTCGTAAATCAACTGTGCTTCAGTTTACAGAGAATTGTTTTCTGCATTCAATTACAGGAGTAATTTTTTTATTTAAATTGGTTCAGTATCACATACTGAATGTAAATCCTTACAAAAATCCTTACAAAAATAGGCGGGGGATTTGAATCCATTATAAGGGAACCCGTTTTAGGCTATATCGCCATAACCATGCACTTTAGACCAAAAATAGTAATAACCTTTATTGTAGATAATAAAATAACCCACCTTTATTGTAAACTAATTTTTTTTTTGTATGACTAACCGTTTATGACTTATACGACTATGACAATATACTTATTGATTATTTGACCGATATGTCTTCTAATATTTGTATAAACAAGAAAATGATAATAAGTTGTGTGTTACTTTTGAATCTGCGAATTTCCTAAACCATTTACTTTAAGCTTTTTTTCTAAAATTAATATTTATGATGTTATAACGCGTTTAATATTAAGGGGACCCGATAATATTAAGAAGGTCAAAGGGGTTAATTGTTCTGAAAAATTTGGGAAAATGTCATTTCATCCAACATAAGTCTTTTTTTCTTAAACTTATTTAAATAAAAATAGTACAAGCATTGATAGTCTACACTTTTCTGCATAGAAACAGATTCTACCATAAAGAGAAAGAACTGCACTAAGGTGGCCGATAAATAAGATTCCCGACTCTACAAGAAATATTCTCGATTTTTTTTAACCGGTTTTACTAGACGTTACTGTATACACGGTAAGGAACGACTTTTTATTTAAGAACTTAATTTTTTTAATAAATTTGTTAACGAAATGTTTCAGGTGCCACCTTTGTAAGTAATATCAATCGTGAATCGGTTAACTTTTTTAATAGATTGGGGAGCAATTACAGTTTAAAGTTTTGGATTCAATCCTATTGAAATCCATTCAATATTTTAAATTGGAACAAATGGAATTAAATCGAAAAATTAATTTCAATTTAAGATTAATTTTCCTATTGAAATATATTTATAAATTAATAAATTTAAAATTTCTTTTGAATCGAAATTAGTGGAATTCAATCAAACTTAAAGTGAATATCACAAATGATTTCCTCCAATTTTCATTTCATTTTAGACTAGTTTGAATGAGATGAAAATGATATCATTCCGCGAGAACCAACAACTCAATGCAATGACTGGCAACATCATAATTAAAACAGGCAATACGTTAAAATAAATTTATTGAAGTCGGTTTTCTTTTTGTTAAAAGTTTTTTTTTATTTTGTGATTTTTAGTGAATACACTAACTAATTTGTTACTAAAAAAAAAATAATCGAAATCGCTTGGCTTGATATTGAGTTATTCGTCCTCTTGTCACGCATACTTAATGCAAATTTAAGACTTTTATGGTTTTCTCATGGATGCCGTTATCAAAACTAAACCAAAATGAAATGGGACTACACGGGAAGTATCAGCTTTCAAACAGATAAAGAATCATCAAAATCGGTTCATCCAGTCAAAAGTTCTGAGGTAACAAACATAAAAAAAATAAAATAAAATACAGTCGAATTGATAACCTCCTCCTTTTTTATTTGAAGTCGGTTAAAAATACTATCAATAGTAACAATTCAAGAATTCTAGTGGCCAAGATATGAGGTTAACTGAACTCAATATCCAACAATTATTATTTCTCTTTACTTTTGATGAAACTGAACCCCTTTATTTAAATATTCCAATTTTTTTAAGTTAAACAGGACAACAACGGTAGTGTAAAAGGTCTTTAATTTATATTTATTTTTTTAAATCTTTTGTTATGCTTTTAAAAAACAAATATAAATATAAAAAAACAGCAATTATTATTATTTTTAATCTACAAACGAAAATCTAGTAGTTGTTACGACATAAAAAATGCTGCTAACGACTTTGCATTATCTATTTTATTTAAGAGCATTATTTTTTAACCAAAAAGATTTAGAAAAAATTAGTAATATCCTGTTTAAATATGATTATATGGTAAGATGTAGAGTCCAATGTACCTTGAATCATTTTTTAATTTCTCGGGAGCTATTTCTATCAATACGGTGCAACATTTGAATTGAAATAGGGGCTATAAATAGAAAGTTGATAGATTGAAGACTGATTGTATATGTAGTTTTGTTTTCGAATAAAATTATCATAAACTATTTGCGAAAAAAGTAAAAAAAAATTGATTCTTGTTGAGTAACTTGTTGGCTTATATTCCAGTTTTAGCAGGCACGGATTCATTAAAAAAATTGGCACTCTTGGGCAATTTCAAAAATTGTCGCCTCTCGTTATAAAAATTTATCAACAAGGAACTTTTTATTTAGTTATCGTGAATCTATCGCCGTTCCTTAGTGAATTATGTGTGGCTCTTGACAAAAATAGCTATCTGTATCGTTTACCTTTATTAATTTAGTCAACGAATATTCTGTCACTATTTTTAAACCTTCGTTAACTCACCGCCTGTCATGCGCACAACATTTCAGTTGTATCTCACCAACTTATATAAGTGAAATAGATGCATGATACTTTTAATAGCTTTTTCCATCTTAACACATTATACCACTTAACATACGAGGCTGTACACTTCAATGATTTACCACAAATTTGATTATATTCTTGTTTTTTAGGGATTTCCAGGTATAGGTAAGGGAAGTATAAGTGGGAAAAGAAGTTAAATCTCTTTTAGACCGCCCAAAGTAGGTGCCTGTAAGAGAAATATGTAGGGTTTTCAATTGTTTTAATCACATGTATTCTATGATGTCGTTACCTAGAATGAACTATTAAAATTACATGTTGAAGGGAATACTTTCAGGTAAAGTAGTTGTGGGTGATCCTAGGTACATTAGGGTGTGACACCACGGTACATTATGATTTTGTACCATGGATCACACACACTTCTTGTTTTTATACCACATTTTTTCAATATTTAATATTTAAATTATCGGATAAAATACATAGTGTTGAGGAATAACAGCAACAAATTTCCATTGTGGTATTTTTTTTTAATTCATAAATGTCAGTTTTTAAAAATACATAAATGTTTTTGGTTCTAGATGTTACACCTTCTCTTAATATAATGTTTGAAGATGAGCATACAAATCCAAAGCTTAACGATTGAAAAGTAAATAATTTTCCATTTGTAATGAAATACAAGAAGTTAAGAAAAATTTCTTTTCAGGTACGTTTCCCAAAAATCAAAAAATATTTACCTCTTTGTACAAAAAAATTATTGCACAAAAAATTGTGCTATAAAACAAAATATACATTTTGAGCTTGAACGCTTTGACTTATTTGTACTTACAAGTGAAATTTACGAAATTAAAAAAACTTCCGACAAATTTTTTTACTACGGAACCCTAAACTCGCACTTGAAACAAATCTAAGAACACTCTCCATTTAATTATGTTTTTCCTTAAAGCCTTTTCCAAGCTGAGTCGATTTTGATGAAAATTCATTGAAATTTTTTTTCGGGTACGAAACCCTAAACTTGCACTTGAAACATAGCTATGAACACTCTCTATTAAATTACCTTTCAATCGAAATCAAAAAAATCAAAATCGGTTAATCCGTTTAGGCGCTACTATGCCACATCCAGACACACACACACAGGCACACACACAAACAAGCACACACGATGACACAGACAGACACACGCACATAGCGGTCAAACTTATAACACCTTTCTTTTTAGACCGGGGGTTAAAAATAGTAGCGGCTTTTATATATATATATAACACCAACCGAGAAGCTAGAATGTTTTGGCCTAGTATTACCCCACGACTTCTGCAAGAGCTACCACAGTGAGAAGGAGGAATAAACGATACGCCATCTCCACTATAATGCTAAGGCCCAACATGAACAAATCCCGGACATTTTTTCCAATAAGAAGGTTCGAATCCCTAAAGCTCTTACACCATGCATTCGAACGCCACTTTAAATTATTAATTTCCATTACATAGAAATGTTAATTTTCCATATTTTATATTATATAATAAAAAAATAATATAAGAATTTTCTAGCATATAATATTATAATGAAAGAAAATATAAAGTAAAGAGGTTTTTTCCATTTACCAACCAATCCAATAATAAACGAGCGAGCACTACTCAAACAAACACAGTAGAGTCAGAAGCATTTTAATAATTCAATAATTCTTCAGTGTAACAAATATATTTTACATTAAATATAATATTTTCAAATCGAGTATTATTATTATTAAAATGATGTAATGATTATTATGCTGTTGCATTATTAAGTAGGTAACTCGGTTAAAGTGAAGCACGAGTAGTGAACTTGAGTTAAATAAAGCACAAGCATTAGGTATGTGCATACACACAGAAGAGCAAGAGTAAGTTTAATGTTCAATAACAACAACCAACGTTTTAAACATTCTACGAAAACTACGAAATCTATATATATTTGTTGTTTGTTCAAAGTAAGAAAGTGAATTCGTTATGAATCTTTAAATATCCAGGCTTATAAGCATAAGTATTGCTGGCATAATTTTGTATTTTGTTTTTTTGTAATCCTATATTAATATTCTATTATCAGTTCCTAAAGGAACTATTAATAGATCTGCTGTATAGATATCATGAACGGTAACTACCCACTGATAGTCACCTAATCGAGTTTATAGTATGTAAACTATAATTAAAACTATTTACGTAAATCTAAATCTTAAATATAGAATGCTTTGTCTATTTAGTCTATTTACTCTTTCACAATTGCCTGAGAGACTGATTACTTCAACGTTTGGGTGCCTTTCAAGGTGAGTCAAGTAACTTTCACGGAACCGCGTAATTTCTTCAAGATTACGGTGAATGTCGTCATTATGCACATACCAAGGAGATTCACTAATTGCTCGTAACACTTTTGATTGAAACCGTTTAATAATTTCGATGTTACTGTTGCTAGCAGTTCCCCATACTTGAATTCCATTAGTCCACACAGGTTTTAGAATGGTTTTATATACTAGCACTTTATTATCTAATGATAACTTAGATTTATGGCGTAACAGCCAGTAAAGTTATGAGAATTTAAAATTTAATTCTTTTCTTTTAGACCAGATTTATTTGCGCCAATTTAGTCCTCTGTCTAAGTGAAGTTTTCATAATAACGCTTGATTTAATCGAAACAAAGTGTGAGGAAAAACTTTTTGGTAATCCTATCGGAGCTATGGAGGGGTTTACTCAGGTATCTACTACAGTATTCTGCAACCATTCTTCAACTTTCTACTCAGAGATGGGAAAGCATTTATGGGTATGGGTAACATGGTTGACCATGCCATTTATAGGGTCGAGCTAGCACGGATCTGCGGGTTTATTTGGCCCTTGCGGTAACTCTTTAATTTGGTTACCTCACTGACCCACAGGCTGGTCATGCGTTTAATGGGTACGAGTACACGGGTCTGCGGATTTTTTTATTCTTGCGTTAATCCTGTGATTTTGTTCAATCACTGATCAACATGTTGACCATGACTTTAATGCGGTTTAAGTTAGCACGGATATGGGCGACTTTTGGCCTTTGCAATAACCCTATTACTGCATTCACTCAAATGATTTTCACAATGCTCGTATCCAAACTAAGAAACACTTGCCGGAGATGTTTTGCCGCTGAGTTTTGACCGATTTATTTTGGTATGGCTATATTATCAAATTTATAAGCATCTCTTGCACACAATATTGTATATATTTTTGCAGTTGCGTGGTGTTGTAAAGCCAGAAATAACTTATTACTTGACTACAAAGCATCTATTTGGTTTATATGTGTGTACCGTGCAATAAACCAACTTTTTTACAATACTGTACATTTACAATCACCTTATAGAGTCCCGACTATTAAAGTCGCTATGAAAACTTTTGGACTTTTCAGTTTATATTTAACTCGGTTTTTTGATTTTTTAAATAATTTTTCTTTCTGGGTATTATTACATAACAGTATTAAACTGAATTTTCTTCGTAATTCGATTGTGGAAACTTTGAGTCTAGAAATTACCGATAATTCCTGTTTAAAAGTGTTTCCTACTTCCCAACATGTATATGCAAGTTTGGACGCATTCACTGAATCGTATATTGCAATTCTAATAAATTATTCCATATATGTTATCTTGTTAACCGTGGTTGAGTTTTGTTGTAAATACTATTGGTAACCTACAACCTACAACCAATGTACGGTACTCGTACGTACGTAGCAGCTAACTAATGTAGCAACGATATGGACTAATTTATTATTAAAACATCTACACGAATAAACATATCATATTAAATTTTAGACTTAGAACTTTAGGTTGTATACCTAAAATATAAATGTCTTTAAATATATAATACGACCAATTTGTTTACGATTCAATCAATAAAATTTAATTTATGTTTGAAAGTTTAAGAAAGTAAGATACACTTTTATTAATCTTGGAATAAATTAAGTAATTAGATGGTGTATTAATGATAGCATAAGAATTGGTAATATCACGAAAAAGTTGATTTAAAAACTGTCTGGCTTTTGGAATTGGATATTTCTTTTCTTACTGGAATCAGGTAAAATCGACGTACGTCCTGCACCTGAGAGCGTTCTCCAATATGCATTAATTTTAATAAAATTTTTAGTAAAATTTTTTTTTCAATTCGCAATTTAAAATATGAATTAATGTAATACAAACTAATAAATTAATTAATAATTTTTTTTCTTTTTCTTTTTAGCAATGTAAATTACAATGTCCAGATGTCCCATTCACACTCTCGCGGAGTATTCTAGCCGTGTATACTCGCCAAAGCAAGCTGAAGTAAAGCACTCACCACAACACTCTCGTATTACGTCGCAACGATCTCATTGCTATCTCGGACATCGAAGTTTGCATTTACGAAAATAGAAGAGGTGTGGCCCAAAATTTTGTGACAATAGATTTTTGTATTCATTCATTCAATAGGGGGTGGTTTGGAGATCTTAAATCTGATTTTTCGTATTCCCGAAATCAGTCCTTTCGCCGCTAACTTGGAAAATAATTTTTTTTTTGCGTTTTGGCCCACCACCGCGACAGATATTCTTCAAATCTTTGTGGCTGTAATTTCAATCTGATTTAATTAGATTATTTAAAAAAATTATTTTAATTTGCCTTACAAATATTCAGTTGCTTTCTTATCTCGCTTTAAATAACGCAATCGCTTTTAGGTATAAGACTTACTTCATCTCTGTCTAAGTTCAACAAAGAAGGAAATATCCAAAATTTTGCCAAAAATCGTGGAGAACCATAAAAAAACCCAAAAAAATTGAAAAATCAAAACATTGCCACAACTTTCTTGTTTTATCAGGAGAGTCTAAATGGCCGAGCGGTCTAAGGCGTTAGTCTTCGAACGTTTGACTGCTTATACTTAGGTTGCTGGTTCGAATCCAGGCGGCGGCTGTGTGAACAATTATAATTAATGTGGTCTGTGGAATTGATCACATTGTCGTCGCTTCACATCATAAATGTAATTGTAAAAATTAATGTAATTTAATAAATAAAGATTAACAAATAAGGATGTGGGTGGCCTCTGTGATAGGGCGTATGTCATGAAAATGGAGATTAAACCCCATTACTATTATTATTATTATCAGAAATTTGTTAATTTAAATAAAACTCAAAATTATATTAAATATAATTTTTTTGCAACTTTGATTTTAATTAACAATAAATTGAAACTAGGTTATTTTAGGTTAGGTTATATTGGCTGTCCTCGAAGCACACACTTAGTCTATAGAGCCCATTGTGATACCATGTATGTGTTTCCACCTTTTCCGCTGATAATTTCATTTATCAGCCCCTCAAATATTTTCAGAGGCTGAGTGGAATATCTTCATGCATATACCATGCACTAAGCCAGCCAATCACAACTATTATTTAAATTAAATTTTGTTGTGGCGGCGAGAATCGAACCCACTACCCTAAACATACCGCGAACGGAATTGGTTACGCCTAAACCAACTGAGCTACTAGGGTTGAAACTATAAATCATTATGTACGAAACTTTATGAAATAGTAAGTCGGATCCGAAAAAAACCACAGTTTAGAGATAAGATATTTAAAAATTCAAAATAAATTTTGAAGAAGATGACATTTATTCCGATTCTGTAATTAATTTTACTAAAAAAAACTACTTTATATGATACAGCCTTTCATACTTTATATGATATAACAACAACTACAGCAAAAACCCTGTTTTTAAAATGGTCTATTGAAGGCTTTGACATTCAGTCACTTCCATTCCATGTCGAGAATATTTGAATAATTCATTTCAATATTTATTTCGATATCACATTGTTGTATTGTAATCAGAATTACAAACATTTTCAAAAAGAATGCAGGACAATTCAGAAGTCAACCCAATATAAAAAGTACATTACAATCAAAAAACATTTTATATTAAGACTAGAAGACGAAGCGGAAAATATTTAATTAAAAATGATTCGAATACCTTGAACATTATATATATATATTTATTTTTTTCTTAAAAGTACAAGTTCGAAATTTAATTAAATACATGTAGATGATAGTGTATAAGAATACAGTATAAGTATAAGTATTTAAATTTAATTGGTTACTTGTACTCATTAATTATGCTTATACTTAAAATGTATTATGTACAGATGCAGACAATGTAATTAAGAAAACTAGAGCATAAAATACATTTTACTAAAATGGGAAATTGAAACGAACAAATTTTTAATAAGGTAAAAATTAAAGACCATACATTTTCTGTCGTTGTACACCTTAACCACACTGAAAAAGGTAATACAAACACTGGGATATCACCGTTTTGTACAAAATTTTAAGTATTTCAAGGTTTAAAACCAATTTTAATAGTGAGTGGCTTCATTTCAGTGTAACCTACAACATTTTTATTTTACGAAAACTTTGGCAATTGGGGCGGTAACATAATAAAACGTATAGTCGTTAAACTGACATTTTAAAGCGTAGGTCTCAGAAAACGGCTCATGAAATATGTAGGCCAGTATGTACATTTAATTTTACTTATATTTATTAAACAATTGTGTAAAAATTAGCCGGTTGTTCATAAACTTTCATTCCTCCGTTTTTCCGATATGTTGGGCAGTGGAGGGCACACCAAACGGCCCACTATTTTTGTAGGCCGTTATTATTCCCTCTTATTATATTCATAAGAAAAATAAATGTGCATACTGGCCTGTATTAATGAGCCGTTTTCTCAGACCTACGCTATATGTTTTATTATGCTTACGCCCCAATTTCCAAAGTTTTCGTAAATAAAAATGTTGTAGGCTACACTGAAATGAAGCCACTCACGAAGTTTCGTGAGAGTGTTAGTCACAAAATCATACCCCCTTCTGTACTGTTAACTATCAGATACATGAACGTATAAGATCGATCTTCACCCATCTGGTAGCCAGATGAGACATATTTTTTATGAAATTTTATTGAAACACTCCTATCATAATTTTTTCTATCGAAAAGTGTTCAAAGCTATTTTTAATAAAATTAATTTTAATCAATTTTTTTCCATGGACGATTTTTTCCAGGAAAGCCTACACAATTTTTTTGGCAATTAAATTGCTTTACTCTGGTACTAATTTCGATTGATAGGTAGATCGGTATAGTTACCTATACTGACTTATACCTACATGTTCATAGGGTATGAGCAGATCTATACCGATCTGTTAATCAATCGAGATTGGTATAGGACCTGGTAAAAATTGATTATGGAAAAAATTTATTAAAATTAATTTAGTTGAAAATAGCCATGAACACTTTCCGATAGAAAAACTATGATAGAAGCGCTTAAAATTCAATAAAATTTCATAAAAAATATGTCTCACCTGATTATCAGATGGGTGAAGTTCGACCTTCGGCCGTCTCTTGTACTATAGATAGATAAAGTCTCAAACTTCAATTTAGAAGACAAAAAATTGGGGGGTATTAGGATTTGGAGTGATTGATACAATTATTCATACAGAAAACAGAAGGCCGAAACTAAGTGGGTATCATTTTTTTTTTTTTTTTTTTGATTTGGTTAATTCAATTTTGGCTACATTTATAGATTTACCTACTAAATATTATAAAAATTATCCCAATCTATAAAAGAAATTCAATATTAAAGTCTAATAAAGTATATTTTTGTTTCTTGACTGTTCGAAATCATCGTTGGTTGCTGAGCGTTTGAAATCTCAGGTCGAGCTAAAGCCTAGTTTAGACTCCGAATGGACTTCTCAGGGAAGACGTAAAAAATAACTATACCAATGCCACTGTGAACATATCTCATAATTTCTTTTTATCGTCTTCTCTTTCACTGTTTCCGAATATTTTAAAGTCTTCAGTAAAATTAAATAGTTTTGCAAAAGTATAATCATGATTAAAATTATCAAAGTGAGTGATTTTGAGAATTAAAAATCACGAACATTTCAAACTTTTAACATTTGAAATTCTTTTTATTTAAACCAGTTTATTACATTGAATTTTTTTTATTTTAACTAGCCGTTTTGAGACAAACAATGATTTAGGAACATACCATTTTTTTATCATTTCTAGCATTTATAGTTAACGATCTCAATAAATCTTTTAGTCAAGGTACAGCCGATTATTTCTTGAAACTAAATATATATTTGCCTTCATTTCATTCATCTTCAAAGCATACAGAGAATATTAATATAATATTTTTTGTTGATACACCTCTGTATTCAAGCATAAAGCGTTTGATTTCAAAGAGTAAAGTAACATTTACTTTAAAACGTTACGTATAAGAATTATAAATTCGAATTTGTATATCAATACAGTGAATCTGTATTAAAAAATTACAACACAGCCAATATATTTTAACTAATTATTTCACTAACCATAGTTCTACTATTTATATTCACTCTAGGGAACAACAATCACTGAAACATTGAAAAAACTACAAGATTCCGTGACAGGCATCCTCTTCTTTGGGGTTTCAGTAACAACCGCTTTCAATACTTTTATCATTAATTCAGAGCCTAAAGATTTTTTTTCATTTGTGCAACGGGGCATGTTGACCTACAATAAACGACCAAAACATTGTAACATTAAGAATAATATATGGGCGTGTATGGTGATTTCAAATTTTTTAAAAATATTTTTTCAATTTTGATGGTGAATTATGTTATAACTTGATGATATAAAACGAAAAGTGAAATACAATTTTTCGATATCTGGCGTAATTTTCAATATTTTGATTACGATTTCTTTAAGTATTCAACTTTCAATATTTCGAAAATCAGGACAAATATCAAAAAATTTTGTTCTTATTTTTTCGTCTACATTCATGAAATTCATCATCATCAAAGTTGAAAATAAGATAAAAATAATTTAAGCCCTAAATTCTGCTCATACAAATGCGGATGGAGACACTTGCTTTTTTACTTTATTATATTATAAATATAATAAAGTATTATGATCGAAAAAATAATCGATATTGGGGTTTCAACGGAAATACACGTTTTGAGGGTCCCTGATTCCAAAAAAGTGGTTTTTAAAAAATGTTGCGTCCTTCCGTATGTCGGTATGTCTGTATGTCTGTTACCAAGCTGGAGCCTTCAATTTTCAACCGATTTTTCTCAAACTCGGTACATAGCTTCAGTTTGGTCATAATTCCAGACGGTTTTTTCATTTTTTCCTCAGGCCTTTTTTCAAGGGTACTTCCCTCTAGGCCAAAACAGGATTTTTGGGGTTTTCTCAAAAACGGCTCTAACGATTTCGATTAAACTAGGCACAAGGCTTGACCTTAAGGTGTTCCTAAGATTGGTATAAGCCACATATCCGGGAAAATTCGAGAAGGCCCACACCCTAGGGAAAAGCTTTCCTAATACAGGAAAATGGGATTTTCTAGGGAGAGGCTGATGGGGCACCAGTGAAACTTCGTATCAGAGCTTATACCAACAAGGTCCTAGGTTTGATATAACTCGCCTCTGGAACCCCTCCCCCTGTAGGCGTGGAGCCGGAGGGGATGAAATCGTCAAAAGTGGTCAAATCAACCCTACCCAAAATTGATCAAATATTATTTAAAATGTCTTTTTAAGTAACTTTTGTAACTTGATAATCTTTGCTTAACCTCACCCTTACCAAACTACATCCTTCTAAATATTATATTAAATCCAATAAATAAGCCTGTTCCTCATTACTTGTTTGAAATAATTCTTACAATTGGCTGCTTTCAATAAAAATATTACAAGAATAATCAATTTTATAACATAATAAAGTCTTGTCCGATTGTTCGGACCCTTTATTTCTTTTCTATGTCGTTGCTAATATGGTTTAATTTCTATTAAGGATGTATGAGTACGATAGTGGGGACATAAATTTAAAAAATTGATATTTTCAATTTTGATTGTGAATAATGTTATAAGACGAATATAAGGACGATATAAGACGAAAAGTAAGAATGCAATTTTTCGATATTTGGCGTATTTTTCAAAACATTGAAAATTGAAAATTTTGTTCAATTATTCAGCTTTCGATATTTGGTAAACCAAGGCATGTATCGAAAAATTGTATTCTTATTTTTCGTCTACATCCATAAAGATATACTAAAATTCATCATCAAAGTTGAAAATAAGATAAAAATAATTCCAACCCTAAATCTATCCTGCTCCTACATTCCTTATATGGATGGAGACACTTGATTTTTTTCTTTTCTCTGTCATTAATAATATGTTTACTTTCTATTAAAAAAACTTTTTTTATTTGTTTTCATTTATTTCAAGTGAAAATTATCAAAAACTTTCAAAATAGGTTTGTCGTTTTTTGAGATTATGCATTTTATATCGATTTTCAATATTTTTCTTAAAAATTTGCATGGATACCTAAGCTGAAATTTTAACCACATATTCTTTGAATAAAAGTTTACCTCTAATAAAATTTTGAGCCTTTAAATCAATTATTGTAGCCATGCTCATACATCCTTAATAAGTATTTGTTTTATTTTTTTTCATTCGTTCCAAGCAAAAATTATCAAAAATATGTCGTTTTTTGAGATTTTTCCATAAAAGCAATATATTTTATATCGATTTTTTCTTAAAAATTTGAATAGCTACATAAACTGGAATTTTAACCAAATATTCTTTTAGTAAAACTCAAACATGCTCATACATCCTTAAGAACCTCTGATCAGTGTAACAGGATGTTGACTGTTACACCTTCTTAATACTGAACTATGGCAAAACAAAATGCCTACAGCAGGAATTTTAACTTTTTATTTCTATTTTCTATAACAATTCTTTATCTTTAATTAAACACATTTTAGTTTCTTAAAATCCACTTTATTATAAATAAATAATATAAATAAAGTGGATTTTAAGCAACTAAAATGTGTTTAATTAATGTTAATAACTTCTACAAATTAACGCTCTCAAACCTAAATTCTTTATATATTATTATATTTGACTTTTTATACATCAAAATACGATATCAAAAATATACGATTCGTAATAGCAAAAAAAACAATGCCATATCTAAATTTTCACTTCCACTTTCCTCTTCAAACAAAATTTTCAAAAAAATTTCAAAACTATGTATTGCAAATAGATTTCACTGCATTATAATAATATAATAATGTAAAAGATCTCATACAGTCTAGTTCTCAGTATTGCAACAACCCCCGGCCTTGGAGTTTGTGAATGTAGTATATATGAACATTGGGTACGATTATTTCACTCGGTTCACTAAATTTAACAATCTTCATTTTCTATTATCATTAAAACAAATAGACAGCAGATAGATATCTATATGATAAAGGATAGATAAATGTTTAAAACACAGATACGATGGAAAAAAGAGGACACAATACAGATGGGTCATTCTACAATTATTGAGAAAAAAAATCATTTTAATCAAAAGAATCAGTTATGTCGATTTCAAATTTAAACCCTGTGTTGATGCTGATATCTTAAGATTCATAATTCGAAAAGCCTCTTCGTCCATTGCAAAGACTCATATTTATTTCAAACGTTTATGAGAAAATTGCAGGCAGAACCTTTTCCGTTTTTACGATTTTTTAAAGTACGTACGTCTTTTTGTTGCAAAGCTGTAAGACGAAGAAACTCCATACCCTGAAGCTATATTTCGACAATACGGACTTGATTTCCTTGGTATTGATCAAATGGCATGGTTATTTTTGGAAAATTATCAACAAAAATTGTTCGTGTTACAGTACGAAAAGACTGAATCCATTGATAATATCTGACCTTTAGTCTAGTCGACAAGTTCAAATTGGTGAAATATAGAAATAATGGTCGTAAAAATACGTGTGGTAGCTTGTTTGATTCGGAATGATATCTAGAAAAATATGCCGGAAGCGTTTTACAGCAGCACATAAAAAATTGCACAAGTTAAAAACAATATTAAAGATGACTAAAAGGTATTTCGTAAAAAAAAAACTAACATATATATATAAGATCTCATGAACCCAAAAAATTGTACGCCAATTATTTAAACATTTTTTTTTAGTTTTACAATGAAAAAAACAAAAATTCGAGATAATTTTTCTAATAAACAATTGTTTAACTTGTTAAAAAATTAACTTTAAGTTAAATTTCAAACGGTAATAAATTCTTTAAAGTGTTTAGAATATACCATAATTTTTTCAAATTTTTAAATTAATATTTAATACCTAAAAATTATTATTTAGTGTGAGATACTCTTTTTTAACAATATTACAACAGTATAAAAATGACGCAAAATGACCTATTTTCAAAGGTAAAATTATAAATAATGAAGACTTTATAATGAATAAATTCCGGGATGAAATATTGGCGAACAATCAAATACCTTTTTTCTCATCTTTAATTGTTTATAGCTTTTGCAATTTTTTATGAGCTGAAAAACGCTTCAGGATCTTTTCTTAGACATCATTCCGAATCCAACGAGCTATCACACCTATTTTTACGATCGTTATTTCAATATTTCACCAATTTAAACTTGTTGTACGTTCTACCTCAAATTTAAAATCTAATAATTTGCCAACGTATATCTTGAAATAGACAGAAGATTTGTTCAAACAAATATGATTTTTCTAATTTTTAGATCAATATTACCTTAGTAAATAATTTTCATTAAAATTGAACACAAAAATTTTTTACATTTTCCCTTAAGAGTTTGAAAATATTTTATATTCAAACTAGCAGACCCAGCCAGGCGTTGCTATGACTAAGGTTCTGGTTATATTACATTGTAGTAAACTATTCAAGGGGAACAGTAATTGAAGCTTATATCAAACGTTTGTATTTTTAACATAGCGCCATCTATTGAATACTTACTCAATCCAGTCAATAGATATCGCCATCTGTTAGAATCGTTCGGAGCTAAAAGATAATTGTGACTGTCAAATAATAGACAAATAATTTGCAATAAAATAATATTGCGGCTATAAATTGAGATTTAAGCTAGCCCTATCTTTCAAGTTGGATTAAATTGCACACCATGTGCAAATCAAATTTAAAATCGGTTTAGTAGTTTAGGAGTTCATCGCAGACAAACAACGTGGTACGTAATTTTTATATATAAAGATTTTAATTGAAGTTTTACTATAGTCGATGCTTATTAGGAGATATCAAAGTGAACGTCATGTAAGGAAGGAATTTTGAATCCGCCTTTAATTCTACTAGTTATTTGTATAAGCATAGACGTTTTCTAGGAAGCCAAAAATGTTCCTTTTTCTTATAGAATAACCCCAATACAGAAGTATACACAAAAAATAGTACTACCCTTAAACTGTCAATATGTGCATGGTGACAACACTTTTTATTGTTTCTTTTTTTTTTACAAAAACAAGAGGGAATGATATTTATTTTTTATTTGCCGAGTATCTGTCTGTACAAAGAAAATTCTATACGAGTTCTATGAACTAGTAGAATAGGTACTATTTAAATTTATTGGATAGACAACTGTTTATACATTTATGTATGACAAGTTGTGTGTATGCAAAATAAATATGTTTGGATGGGCAAATATTAGTGCATGTATGTGTTGTATAAAATAAGTACAATAATATATTTATGAGCTAAAATATTGTACATATATTCAATATGACTGAAATAAATACTCCCAGATGTTACAATCTATTTATAAACATAGCCAAATTCACAGAATTGAATAAAATAATATCGACGTTTTAGAATGACCATAATGGGAAAAATTATACAATTTGAAACTTCTGCACTATTTATTCAGAATATATAAAAATTAAAAAACTCTCATCCCAAACACATCCTTTTTAAATTAACCATCCGATATGATCCCCAACTTCAATAACTTACTACTGTAGTTTTGGAAATATACGTCTGAAAACCTCAAAAATATTAAAAACCTGTTTATCGGCTTTCTACGAAAGTTTAAGATCCAGGGTAATTGTACTTCGGATTTGAACCTAAATGATACCGATATTTGTTTCTTTTTGATTAGATAATTATTAGAGAAATAAATTTTTTTGACGTCCCTATTAATATCGCATTAACTTGGTATGAAATTAAGATCAGTAAACTAAAATCTTGAAGCTATCTAGAAATGTTTAGTATTCTATCTTTTATATTGGACGGAAAAAGTTCTGGATACAAAAATGTATATGGCAATCTTTTTGCATTAGAAATTTGAATATCTTTGAAACTAAACCCTTAATTTATATTCTGGAAAGAACTGGGAAAAATAAAATAATAATAAATATTATTCCATTAAAACAAATTTACATAATTTTAGCTGAAGTCATCGTTCTATTTTAATTGTTTGAAAACTCTAGAGTGGTACCTCGGATCTGGTACCAATTGGATTATTGCACTTAAGACGCTGATCTATCTTAACAACAAAGCACTCATTAAAAAGGCAGGAAATAAAACAATTTTCCAATTTTCAACTATAACGACAACCTTTTATACTATGTATATTAAGTTTAGTCCCAAATTTGTAACGCTTAAAAATATTGATGCTACCAGCAAAATTTTGGTATAGGTGTTCATAAAATCACCTAATTAGTCCAATTTCGGTTGTCTGTCCGCCTGTCTGTCAACACGATAGCTCAAAAACGGAAAAAGATATCAAGCTGAAATTTTTATAGCGTGCTTGGAACGTAAAAAGTGAGGTGAGTTCGTAAATAGGCAACATAGGTCAATTGGGTCGTAGAATCCATCTTGTAAACCGTTAGAGATAGAACAAAAGTTTAAATGTAAAATAATAAGCAACTTTTGTTTGAAACATTTGTTTGTAAACGTCACTGTTTACCCACGATGTCGAAAATTAGGTGCAAATTTTATAGTATTATATAGAAATATCAGTTAGGAATGTGTGGCTATCTAAGAGTGACGTCAAAAAATAGACGAAAGCGTCATCAACACTGTCTATACATAATATTTCAACAATTAACTCAGTCAGTTTGTTTGTTTTCACTTGTTTTTATTGATTTATGAACAACTGAGAAGTTGATCTGTTGAGGCACCAAAACGTTAATGAGATTAATAACGAATCAAATCATTTTATACTGTGGGATGATACGATACAATGAATCTCCAAATCACCTTAAAAACTTCACAAGAAAATCAATTCACAAATAAAATTTCTTACATAATATAATAAAGAAAAACCTTATCGAGAAAACAATAAAATTGACAAACAAAGAAAATGATTTATTTAATTGAACAAAAAAACCTCATACAAATAAAAACAAAAAAGTAATTTAAATAAATAAATAATAATACAATAAAATATAAAATTACACACAAAAAGTAATAAATAATTTTATCACTTTGGTTCCGTAAAATAATTTTAACATAATTTAAAAACTATTTAAAAATGAATAAAAAATAATACACTTAGTAAGTAAATATATAAAAACCTTGTAAATAAAACTAATGTTCATTAAAATTCTGTTAGTTTTAAATATTTTATATATCATATAAAAGCATTACTTTCAACTCATAGAAATTTATAACAAAACTTAGATAAATGTTCGATTCTTCATTTAACCCGATCATCTTAGTCAAAATAAGTGATCAACCTAAATACTATTTAAATAATTATTTAATAGTTTATATTTATAAATATTGACCCTGCACTAAGGTACGGATCGCTGACATACTGTTTGTCTGTAAGTCTGAAAGTTTTTTTATACGTTGGACCGTTTTTGAAATAGAGGGCACAGAAGATGGGGCGCTGAGCTATACGGACCTTTTATAATAAATGTTAATACGATTGAAAGCAGAAGAAACGAGATATTCACAAAAAATTGATTTTCGAGACCTTCAACTTTTAATATCTAACGACGCGCACACGTGATCATATGTGACTTTTGAGACAACATTTGTACTAGCAAAATAAAGGTTCGTACAAAAATTCAGCTTATTCCGTTAGATTGCGAGGTAAAAAACTTCGATGATACATCGTCTTATCTGTAAATATCAAAGAAACACAATTTTCAAATGTTTGATTCGCAATTATATTCAATAATTTTTATTAAAATTGAAAATAAACATTTTACCTTAAAAAAAAAATCATAAAAATGCGAGCAACAAATGCGAGGAATTTGAGCTAATGCTAAGAAACTGGCGTCCTAAGTTGAAGAAGACAAAACGTTTTAATCCATAAATTATTTTCATTAAAATTAAAAACAAAATATAAACAGGCTCCAAAACAGTCTTGCAACTTTCATGGAAAAGTATCAATATATACAAAAATTTGTTTTAATGAACAATATCCAAAACGCTACACTCACGATTGAGATAAAGATTGCAAAACTGTGAAAAACAAGTTTACAGCTCGACTTTCCTTGGCCATTTGCATATATTTCATTTTGATTAGCAAATCGATAGTTTAATTATATATTAATTACAACTACTTGCAAACCAAAAGTTGCAAAATGTGAATTCAGCTATCAGCAAAGTTATTGATGATGAAAACAAGCCTCTAAAAGTCATATACAAGTAACGTGTAACTGTGCATAATACTTATACATCCTATGTATGCATAAACAAACTATAAAATCTCAGCTGGATATTTATAAATAGTTTTTTGTCTTTACCATTTTAGCAAGACGGGTAAGAATCGTCCTGTTGGTACCACAAAGTTCGTTGTAAATTATGGTAATACTAAGTTACTTTTGAACAAAATCTGTAGGAAAGTTTTTATGATACGATTTAAAATGTGTCAGTTTTAGCACAAATTTAGTAGCTCGTAAGAGAACGGTTATTTTAAACATATACTCAAAAATGTATTTCATTATGTAGAAAAAAGTGGGTTTACAGATATCTACTTTAACAGTGTTTTTAATTTCTTTAATCATAATAGGTTTTTAGGCACGAAAATACTAAATGGTGGAAGCGCAATTAACTTATACAATATATCAGTACTTACAATCAATTACACATTTATTTGCGCTCCCACCATAATTATTTTAATAATCTTAAAAGAAACAAAATTAAAAATATAAAAATTCAACGGTAGATAATCGAACAAGTGTAGTAAAAAATATATAATAAAAAAATAAAATGTTAAAATATATAAAATATAAATAAATATTAGGACTACACATTTAAAAACAATCATTAATAAATATTTCAAATAGTTTTTGGAGGTAAGAAAAACTAAAATAAAAGTGTCATATCACAGTTGTTAAGCAATCAGTTAAAATACACGGCACACACATATCATAAGCACTTCACAAATATCACAGAAGGTGGTGGGGAGTGATGACTCAGATTTTCAGGCCATCCAATACCTGTATGCGCGTCACAGAGGCTAATCGTAGTAGTGCCTCTGCCTGGTTAGATATTCAATATAAATGCTGCGTGACCAGCAGATCGTATCTGACACCATCAACCGTGCCATGGTCTAATATTTTGGAAAATTTCCAGTGACTTCGCATCCCTATAGTTCTGAGCTAGCCAGAACTAACGAACCAACGACAACGATAACACAGCAGACAGTCTGTTGTATTTTTTGAGCTTTCGCTGCCGAGCTACATCTAGGACATCTGAGGCACCCTCAATTGGAATACAGATGTCGACGATTTTAACTTCCTTACTAGTCTCTTCCAGGTCCACCAGGTCAAGACGAAGAGTTCTTTGTACGCCATGCACTTGTCTATTGAACTTACTTCTTTTCCAACCTTTAAATTAACCAAAAGATGCATAACGGCTTGTTTGAAATTTTTTAACATCGTTAGCAATCTAAGCTGTATTATAAACATCTATGATTGTTAAATAAACTAGGAGCCAAACGAAACTAAACTAACACAACACACAAATAATATTCAGTTGTGTATTAATACTATATCGATATGACTAATAAAAATATATATATATAGTAATATATTTTCAGTTTTTATGATATATTTACATGCAAATAGAACATTTTTCGAGGTAAATTTTCTACCCAATTTCAAGGTATAATATATATGTATATACATTATACATATAATAAATAAATTTCTAAAACTGTATGGGGTATGAAATAACAAGAGACGGGTTTTTTTTTACTAGTTTATATTATAACAATAGTTTTTCGAATAACAGAAAACATATAATCATGTGACCTTCGTCGTAAATAATATAAATTTTTAAACACCAATTGAAATCACGTTGAAAAAATAACAGTACAAGCATGATGTTTTTCTTTTTTAAGGGTTTCATTCTTACAAAATTGTTAACCTGTGATAACTTTTTTTGAAAGCAAGAACTAAATATTTAAATGTGAGCTTAAGGCTTTTGATACCATATTGATGCTATGAACAAAATTAGGATAGGTGTTTATCAAATCACCTTATTAGTCTATTTCCGATTGTCTGTCTGTCTATTACCAAATTTTAATACCAACAACTAGAAAATCCATTATTGTTTCCGTTGTGCTATCCAATCAGGCTACTTCATCACATTAAACGAGTAAATGTGACTTAACGTTGTTGATGACATTATGACGTTTTGATTTTCAATATATTAAACGTCATATTAGCAATTTAATTTTTTTTCATTTGATGGGTGGATATTACGTTTTGATTTTCAATATATTAAACGTCATATTTATCTGTTTGAAAATCATTTATTTGTTTACGTTATTTTAAACATTATAATATTTTGCTAGTCAATGATTCATATATCCTGCGAGTCTATGGAATACTATTTTAGTTTGTAATTTTACCGATAGAGCGTAAGATATAAATTAGATAATTTGTATAAATACGGTCTTCTGATTTGTGATCCCGAAGGAGATGGATATGTGCTGTAATAGGTTATTTTTGAATAATGTTTAAAAGAAACAAAGAATATAGTTTTTACTATGTCAACGAATCATTAAATTTCATTGCAATCATTTAACACACAAGTTTAGTTATCAAGGTAATATTTTTTTCTTATGTACCGTTGGTATATTTTCTAATTTCTTAAAAATTACCGATCACGTATTTGCTCATGGTATGTTATATCCATCATCTTACGTGATTAGATATTCTTTTTGTTATCCATTGATTTAATTAAAATTTAAAATCACATTTTTTTTTATTTTATATATTAATATCGTTGTAAATATTTTTATTACTTAATGATTCTCATAAAATCTTGCAAGAGATGTCACATGCGTTTATGTATATTTTCTTTGAATACGAATAATTAAATTAAATTGATGTATTTACATAAACGGTATTTATGAATATGTTTTACTTTATTTTATTTTCATTTACCTTAATAATTTATCACGCTATGGGCCCCGTGATTAAATTATTTAATATTTGGGATCCGTAATACTTCCCAAATCTAAATCATTCCCGTATTAAAAATACGCTTCCACTATATCAAAAAGACATACCCATTCTGGCAATAGGAATCATTTTGTATAACATTTTCTTTAGTATAACCTGTGGTTTTGAAATAGTTAAACCACATGCCTAAATTAAATTTTATATTCAGATAGAAATTATTTATTAAAACATTTATTATTTTTATTTTCTTAAATTTCCAATTTGTTATAACATTACTTGTTTACAGAAAACTTTATAAGCATTAAATAACACTATTTCATCGACCAACTATTGTAGATGTATTACAGAAAGCCCATTGCTGTATTCCTTCAGTGGCACATAGTCAGCGCCGCCTATACCCCCAAATCAATTTTTTCCAAAAATTAACTTGTGTTTCAATAATCAACTCTTAAAATGTGAAATTTTTTTCGCATTAGGCACCCCTTGCAACCTAGGGCCTGGAGCGCCCGCTCCACATACTCCACCCTTGGTCCGGAGCTGCACATAGTCTTCGTATTGTATAAAAGTAATCTTTGGAAATAATTTTTTTATAAATTGTCTACAATTTCGTTCATAGACATTTGTCACTGAAAATCGACATGTACCAAAATAATTACACCCGTACAAGGGGAAACTACAAGGAAAGATTCCGCGAGAGTCATTTTTAATTGCCATACATACAAAATTCAAAATACAAGCGTGGACAGCGGACATTCCATAAACTTACTACAACTAATAAATTAGGGTGAATGAAATTCGTCACTAAAATTTTCGTGGTTATATAATTGATTGGGAATTTCCGCTTTCTATAATAAACTAACCAACTTCGAATTTAACAATATATTATTACATAAAATTTTGACAATTCTTTTTAATACTTATTTTAATAAATGAATTCAATTTGAATAAATAATATTATGTTGATTGGATTGTTTCCAAAAAGAGGTACAGAAAATTTTAATTTAATAAAAATCTACCCTCAACGGTATGAACCACTTATTCAAGGTCATGATATTATCTCTAATACACTCATATGCATTATGTAACCATATGACAGTTAATAGGTATATAATATTATATATTTTATATAGTTATAGGCCAATGAATACATTTAAATATCAATGAGACCTATTTATTATATTTATTATACATTACAGAGTGTGCTTTTTAAGGTGTTTGTTTCCCTACAGTATTGTAAAAAAAAGTTTTGGTTTATTGCACTTTATATAGACTAAATACATGCTTTGTAGTCAAGTAATAAGCTTAATATTTTTAGCTTTACAATACCAGGCAACTACAAAAATATATCATATAAATTGTGTACTGCTTATAAATTTGATAATATAGATATCTCTCATCTCTCATCAATACTATAATTATTATAGCATTTTCTGTTCATCAAATGATGGATCTTCGATGAACTCATAAATAAATTAAAATTTTGTTTTTATATCATCGAGTACTTTATATTTTTATGGTATTATTATAAACTACAAGATTGTCTAAATATTTTAGATAGTTTTTTATCATACTCTCTAGATTTTTTGATATAGAAATATCCAATTGAAAAGGCTAACCTATATGATTCATCATTTTTTCAGCTTTGAACGATAAAATAATAATAAAAAGTCCGGTGACCTAGGAATTTTTTGTGATTTTTGAAAACTTTGTTAATCAAAAAATGTGTTTATAAAGTTTTATTGGAATCTCTAGTATTATCCAATCCTTGCATATCTCCTTAAACAAAGATCCCATTTGTAATTTGGCTCTGGACATAAAAAAGAACCTCTCCGTCCGTTATGACGCACATTATGGTATAAAATCTAAAATTCCATACTATATTAATGATTAATAATATCAAAATTGAAAAAATATGACACAAAATGAACAGGTTTTTAAATAATTCCATGCAAATCAGATAAAATTAGACTTCGATATCCGAAAACAGTGGCGTAGCTATCATTGGGCTAGGAAGTGCAGTGCACCAGGCGCCCAAAACTCAGAGTCTGTTCACAATAATTTTTTTTATGTTAAATGAACATCAACAATGGCAAAACTCCTACTTTAAAACTTCAAGTTTTTTGTCGTCAATTCTGACGATGAAATACGTATGAATTATGAAACAGGTTGCAACACAATGGTATGTCTATAATAATTCTCAACTTTATCGAAAGGTAAACTATGTTTTTCTAATCTCAAGTTTGAATTGGCAAATGGCCTATTAAATTTGATGAATTTGCAAAAATTAAAGGGAAAATCTTTTTTCCTGCCTATTGATGTCATCTGTATAATATATTTTATATTTTCATGTACATCTTGGTTTTGAACGAGGAAAGGTGGGGTGGGATCCCGCTTTTTTTCTCTATGCACCTTCTTCAACTAGCTTTGCCACTGTTAGAAAAATCATTTTTTGAAACTCTAACATCTATGATAGAGTTTTAAAAATCTCTATCAAATTGATACAAATTGATTCTCTATCAAAATCTAAGAAAATCAACTTTGCTCTATTACACACGAATTTTTTCCAATTTTGATAAATAAAATATGATGTCAATATAATTGGGGTCATATTTTCAAATTTTTCGTGAAATTTTCATTTCTTAGTAAAATTTCAAAAAATTCAATATCATTTTTTCCACATTTGATATAAAGGTTCTAATTACCAAATTACTAACAAGCAATAAAAAAGAAAATATGAACCAAAATTATCGGATATATGTTATAATATATCCGATAATTTTGGTTCATATCATATTATATGATAATTCAGTTGTTTTCTTCTTGTATGACATATTATAAGTACAGGAGTATCTAGTGTTATCGTTAACTACTTTTTTGGAACACCCATTGTATATAAAAATAGTGTTTCCTTCCTATATATGTGAATATTTTCCAGAATAAATGAGGTAATACTTTGTATAATACATAACGCGTTTATATTAAAAAAATTTATATTATTTGTAAATATTTTCCAAAATAAATTATTCGATAACAGAAAATTTCCATTATTTTAAAACTTTGAATTATTTCAAGTACCTAACTATCAATAGAAACGAATTATCTGAAATTTGAATAAACCATTTTTGGTTATTTAGCAAATTAAATGAGGCATAATAGCAACCAATAGGACTCAATGTACCTGAAATTCCCTGCGTAAACTGAATTGGGAATAACAATTTTCACTATTTATACTTGTTTGTTTGTAAGTCAGGTACAGCTTTTGCAAATAACAACTACAGCTTTTAGGTGCGAATAAAAACTTGAAAAAAATCGCCCAAAGATTTATAAGATGAAACCATTCGAAATTTGCGACAATCATGCTAGACCGCATGGTAATGATAGACTAGGATACCTCATTTTTCTCGGGTCTATCTCCTAGGGGACTGAAACGTATTTCATAGTTGATTTAAATGTAAACAAATTTATTAGATTTTCATAGCGTACATAACATATTGAAAAAATCGTTTTCATTTTTTCGTGCTTTAATCTTACTTGACCATTTTTAATCCTTATACCAATTGGCATAGTAAAATATTTATTAAAAAGTAGGCAGTTATCATATTTCTGTAGAATCTAGCTTCTACATGTAATAATACGAAGGAAGTCAAATCAACGTCATCAAATCTAATAAACCTAGAAACAAGAGCGCAATGTAAAACGTAAAACGCTCTTGATTTAGGTAAAACTGAATCATTTTTTGAAGAGATCTTCATTTTTAGAATTAATAGCATGGAATAAATAATTTAAATTGTCATATCCAAGAGTAATGAGTTGACGTTGAATTTGCCGGTCAAGTTTGAGTATATAAAACTAAGGTAAATTTAATTAAAAAACTAGAGACATTTGTACTTTTTTCGCTAATAGCTGAATAGCAAAAGTGCTGAAGGCAGTTTGAATAATAAAAAAAATGTGAACATCATAGTATTGTAAAGGGTTTCCAGACAGTCGGAATCCTTTTGGTTTTAATGATAGAAATTTTTGTTTTTTTGGCGTATCTAAAAGAAATTTCCAAGTTCCAAATGTTTCCATACAAGTATTTGTGAAAGCGAAACACTTATTTTGTTCAGGGCGGTGCACTATGATATCCCTAACATGATGAACTAAATTTTTTGGAATTAAGTAAGATGTTATATAATATCGTAAGTTAGTCAAGGTTATTTCCAATTGTAAATGACATTTTTAGTTGAACGAACCATAGTTCTATATCATCGACCAGAAATTCGAAAATTCCAAATTAGAATCAACAATGTGTTAAAATAACTGGTCAAAATATATTATCAATTATTTATAGTGATAAAATTACAATAATAAGCAAATCGATATAAAAAACGAATGACAAAAATACATATCTTTAAACGGCATCGGAACCAAAATGTAGAATCTAGTTTCTAGAAACCAAAAAAAAACTTTTAAGAATTAATTCAAACCTTTTTGCCCTTTGTTACTTTTATGTTTTTTCTTCCCGATACTACGCAGAACTACTAAGCTAAGTAAACCTAATAAAATCGTGACTATTTTGAAAAATGAAAATGATTTTTTCACAAAATTAGCCACGTGGAAACCTACTAAGCGATGAAATATAACACATTGACATGTTATCATCAACCGGTCTATGTGAGTTTTCTTTTGCGTCCTACATAAAATACATTTATACAACAACAGTAAAACAATTTTCCAAACATGAAAAAACAATAAACTAGACGATGGAAGCACTACACAATACATTATATTTTTCCGTATGTGGTACTACCCAGAACTTCCATAAATATCATAAAAAGGAGGCAAATAGAAGAAAAAAAAACTGTATTATATAAATAAAATATAATAAAAATACTTTATATATAGACAGTATAAATACAAATGTACAACTTTTATTTATATCTTTTTCTATTGAACTGTCAACGAATATCGCTCAAGTATAATGTTATTCTTTTCTACAATACACGGTGATCCATTTTAAATAACGCAACTATATAATTCCCCGATGAATGATTTCCAGGAATAATGTTCTAAAGAAAGGTTGTTTGTTGAGAAATACTTTACTTTACAGGGCTCCTAAATGTATAGTATCAAGCTGAAACTTACGTAGATTCGTAACTGAAATATTTTTTTTTTTGTAAAAATTCTCGGAATTGGGTTGTATACTTTCACGGGGTTCTCATTTTTTATAAAGAAAAGTTTATAACAAACGAATATTTATTATTTTTTTAATAAAAGTATATAATTGAATCCACTGTAAATTCGTTAATCGACACAATACATTTCGTTTGTCTACATTTTTCGGACCAAAGCCAAGATACAGGAAACCAATGCTTGTAAAAATTCGTGATACAAAGCCTATTTTTTTTAAACTAAACAAACCACTTTTCACCAACTTTAGCCGCCATTTTCTTTGTGATTCCCTAATGACAGTTATTATATAACAATAGTGTATTGAATTCTACGGAAAATTTTCAATTTTTTACATATATTTATTTTACATAGATTTTTTCCAGTATTTCGGCGACGAAAAATTAATATTGCGCTCAAAATAGACAGGCTAGGTTATATTGGCTGTCCGCGAAGGAGACACTTAAGCAATAGAGCCCATTGTGATACCATATATGTGTTTTACCTTCTTTCCGCTGATAATTTCATTTATCAGCCCCTCAATTTCAGAGCCTGAATGTACCTCCTTAATGCATATACCATGCACTACACCAGCCCATCAAAACTATTAATTAAATTAATTCTGTTACGATAACGGGAATCAAACTCGCTACCCTAAGCATACCGCGGACGGAATTAGTTACGCCTTAACCAACTGAGCTAAAAGGGCCACTAGCTAGACTACAACGAAAATTGAATTGTTGTGGTTTGTACATATTGCCAATTATATTTCGGTTTTCTGAAGTTATTTAAACTTTCTAATATAAAATGTTTGGTTATGGTCAAATTTAAAGTTATATATCACATGTTCTTTCTTATGAAAGGAATATCTTTTAGTCGAATCATTTTCCCAACAACGCTTACTTAACAAAAAAGTTCATTTAAACATGAACATCGCACAATTTATTACAAAGTAATTTTTACGTGTTTAAAATTAGAAAATACGAAAAACCTCCCTGAAAAGTAAAAAAATTGTTTTTGTGAAACATTTTTTTAAATCATAAATTTTTTTTCTATGTAAGTGACTTTGAATATACCTAAAACATACACTGTCTACAGTTCGGTTAACTTCTTAAACGTTCCAAAAGATCCCGGACTAATATGAATGGTTTTTTTTTTCAAATTAGAACATTCGTACTAATCCGGAATATCTTTGAAAATGAGATTTGGTTGAAAAAAGAACGAGAGGTATCGTGGGACACCCGGCACACTTCTGAATGGGACACTTCTGGTTTAGTAGTCAACCCAATATGTGTGTGCATTACGTTTGGTTTGATCAGGATCTTTATTATCACATAATATAAAAATTTCATTGTACTTATTTTAAATTATTTCTGTTAGCTTTATTTAATTTCTGATAACTTTCACAAATCAATTTTTTAAAATGATAAAACATAAAATATTGACAAAATATACAAATTGACTGTTATCAAAATATTTTTGCTTTTCTCAAAATTCTCTGAATCGATTGATAAAGTTTTAGTTTCCTAGGTAACCTACATTGCGGTTTTTGGTGTCGTTTTTTTTTTTTTGTCGCACTTTTTTGGCTTTACCTCCCAACCAGTAAACAAATCAGAACGATAACGTGCGGTGAAGAACACAATTTTTTTTAATTATGCATATTTGAGGTAGACGATAGTCAGTAGAATGTATACAACGCGTATTTTAGTGCATCTATGTCTAAAATCCAACGTAAACGATCATCAAAATTTCTTTTACCGCATCTTCGTATCCGAAGGTGGATACCGCAGTATTACAACAACATTCTGATAGGAAGACGATCAATATTTCAGTCTGTTACGAAATTCTTTTTTATTGAATGATTTATAAAAAAATAATTTAACGTGTAAACTATTTTGTTAATCATCTATAGCAAATATACAAGTAAACAACAGATTTAAAATTCAATATATTTACAAAGTATGGTGATATATAACGTAATATGGCTGTATTTTTATAGGGTGAGGCTTATTTTTGTTCATTTTTAAAATGTATATTAAATATGTAATAGGAATAAATAAATATATTTCAATGGCTGTAACTTTATTTTCAAGAGTAAACCTTCCGGTTAATAATGGAAATTTATTTCATTCGAATAATTACCCCGACTGGAGTACATGTTTAATAGTTTGAATATTTGAGATTCACTTAATCACTTCAGTCGCGTTCTTCAAAACGTTCATTGTTCTTGGGTGATTAGCAACATATTTTTACTTTATTGCAAATAATATTTCGACGGATTACAATTTTGTGATGTTACATTTTTTATATTTTGATAAATGAACTTTTGTTGATTAGATGTAAATACTGAAAATCGTACTTTCTTTTCAATATTTTCTAACATGAATCAGCGTGTCCACTCATTCCGTTCCCGGTTGCTTCTGTCCCGTTGTGTCCTAAATGGTAAGAGGGAGAATTACACTTTAAATTAGAAAGTTGGTCTCCATAAAAAACTAGCACTTTTCATCTAAATCAATTTTTTGAAAATAGACAGCGTTTGGAAGAAATGCGACTTAAAAATAAGTCATTCTTGCATTTAATCTAACGGAAACACGCTAACTACGGAAAAAATGCTTTAGCCAAAAGCGTATTTTCTTTCTATTAAATGCAATAATGACATATTTTTGTTTGAGTTATTTTTGGATTGGTTAACTACAAAACGAGATATTGAAGTGTATATATTAAATGGCCCACCCTGTATATATATTATGAAGAAAATATTTAAATGAAATGATATTATTTAAATATAATTTATAAAATAAATAAACGAGTTTCACCTCATTTTAATATATTTAATAATAAGATATTTATTTCTATTTATTTTCTATTTTGATATCAAGATATATAAAATGATTTAAAAATAGCTTTACATTTTTAAAACTTTTTTAAATAAGGAAAAAAAGTAAAAAACTGAACTATTTACGTACCTACCTCTTAAATTTATTTTTTATTTTACTTTGCAGTAATCCACAAAAAATTTTTCATATATTTTATTAATAAAAATTTATTGTAATATTTTTTGTCCCAGTTTAAAACATTTCACACAATAAAAATTTTTATTTGAATTTCTCGATTTATACTAAAATGTTATATAACATAAAAATAAGTAGGATAAACAAATACTTTTTAAAACAATTGATAAATATAACATATCACAGACAAAATAATTTTTACCAATTTTTTAGGTGATTGTAAACCTACAGTATTGTAAAAAAGTTTTGGTTTATTGCACGGTACATACATATAAATGTTATGTTTAGCTTTACAATACCACGCAACTACAAAAATATATAATATATTGTGTGCAAGTGATGCTTATAAGCTCTTCATTCGTCAATACTCTAACTATAGTCGTCTCTGTTCATCAAATCATGTATCTTCGATGAACACATAATTAAATTAAAATTTTGTTTTTATATGATCGATTTTTTTATATAAAAATATGAAATTGAAAAGGATAATCTATATATGATTCATCATTTTTTCAGCCTACTTTGAACGATAAAATAATAATAACAAGCCCGATGACCTAGGAATTTTTTGTGATTTTTGGAAACTTTATTAATCAAAAAATATATTTATAAAGTTTTATTGAAATCCCTAGCATTATTCAATCCTTGAATATCTCTTTAAAGAATTTTTGTTTGTCTAGTCCTAATTGATTAAAAACAATATTACAATAGATTTTTTAATAATATATATTAGTTAAAAATTACTAGAAAATCTAAAAAAATTATAATGGATTACTGCGAAGTAAAATAATAAAATAAAATAAATATATTTATTGCAATAATTTTCTCAATTCTTTACAAAAAAAAAAATACAAAAAGAGTCAGAATTAACTACAATATATAAAATATGATGAATTTTATAATCTAGTCTTGCACAAAAAAGACCTTTTACACACAAAGTATAATTTTATGAACAAATCCGAATTATAATTATTATTTATATTTCTACTTATTGTATGTATATAAATCATTTATATATGCTTGAGTGGTTAAAAAGTTTATAAATAAATTTTAAATATGAATTTTTGCCCGTCTTTATAACTAGGTAGATGTCCCATTAATTATTCTTCAAAATGTTCCGGAATTAGCGCCGGACTTCTACATCCAAATCAAGGTAGAGCAAAATCGTCTTTCGGCGCTTTTTTTTTCAAAAAAATTTTTTCAAAGTTGGTAGCCCAACATAATATAATCACACAATTCGTATCTCCATTGCAGTCTATTAAGACCTCAAAATTAAAGTTTTTCGTAAAAGATTTCTCAAAATCTGCTCCCATGAACCCATTTTTTGTATTTTTGTAAATATCTCGAAATTTTCAAAAAGTCATGAAAAAATTTGTTGTTTCCGATTTGAATAAAAACCATTTTCAAGAGTAATTTTGGAAAAATATACAAAAATGGGGTCGTTTTGAGAGTTAAAAGACTAGTTCCTGCGATATTGAATAAATTGTTTTACTGAGAACAGTGTACCGGGCCAATTTTTATCTATATCTCAGAAAAATGTTGTAATTTTGTTCCTACATAGATGATGAATCGTAGATAGTAAAAACTTTGCATATTTGTTAAAAAAGCTCACCAATTTTTGATTTTTTTTCCCCTAAATTCGCGAGTGGAAAAATGGTCCACGTGTATTGGATGGCAAACAAATTAAATATATAAATAAGGTATAAACTTCAAAGCAACCGCATTTTCATATGGTTGCCTAGACAAAAAAATTTACGTTTTGATCCCTCCCCCCATATCTGCACCCACATCCATTTGCTTCAGTATTACTTCCAAACCGAGACTCGTCATCCCGTTGACTCTCTGATCGAAATTTGACATGCCATTTCCTTAATTAAAGGATTTTTTGTACCATGTATAAATGAAATATATCAAGGTATACTAACTGTAGTCCCAAATTTGTAACGCAGAAAAATATTAATGCTACGAAGAAAATTTTGGTTAATGCATGTTCATAAAATCACCTAAAGAGTCCATTTCCGGCTGTATCTCTCTCCGTCTATCTACCCGTCTGTCCGCCCGTAAACACGATAACTAAAAAATGAAAAAGAGATATCAAGCTGAAATTTTTATAGCGTGAGGACACAAATAAGGTTAGAACATTATGCAGTATGTATACATGTATTGTATTGTATCAAGTATACATTTATTTTTGTTTGTTTATAGCATATATGCTATATCTATTTGTATGTGTTTCTGTTTTATTCTCACTTCCCCTGAGGAAGTGAGCAAACGATTGCTTAATCAACACTGTTTACACATGGTATCAGGGGCGTCGCTACCCAATAGGCCAGAAGGTGACAACTTGAAAGATACAGAATATGAAATATAAGAAAAAAATTTGAAAGGGCCGTTTTTATAAAATTACTAAAAAGGGCAAACATAATTTTTGCGCTTTTCTTACGCGTGTGACTTCATTTGACAGATTTAAATATGGTAAATTTTGCTTAATGGATTATTAATGATTCTTTGGAAATTAGATAAAGCAATCCTTATAATTTTTTGAGGAATATTATATTTATTTACAAATAATTATTCATTATATTATCCAAAACGACCTTCAATATCTTCAATAGCCGTGTAATTCGATTATAGTGAAGGGCGAATCGACGGGTTTTATACTGCAAAACACACTAAAACTTGTAACATTATTATTATTACATCTATTAGTACTTTAACACTAGCTTTTAGTTCCCGAATTTAATTTTAAAGTAACATTTGGGTAGGTGAAGTATTTTCTTTCATATAATCAGTTAATAAAAATGGCTGGGCAAAGTTTAACAAAACAAACTATCACATCAAAAATTATTATTTTTACAAGTCATTCGAGTCAAAATATATAGGGGAGAAAAACGCGATAATGGTAGTGCTTTAAAATTTGATCTATTTTACCATTAATTTACTTGAAAAGCGATTTGAGCAATGAAAAACATGTTTTTAAATGAAATTTTGAATTCATTAGAATATTACATTTTTTATTCAAATGAGTGGACTTTTAATTTCATTCTTGGGAATCCCTAGAGGGGTCAGCTGCCCCCATTTTCCCCCCTTGGCGACGTCTATGCATGGTATTTTAACAATTAACTCAGCCATTTGTTTGTTTTCAATTGTTATACCATGTATATATGAAATATACATAGTATATTAAGTTTAGTCCCAAGTTTGTAACGCTTAAAAATAATGATGCTAGGAAAAAAATTTTGTCATAGGTGTTCATAAAATCACCTAATTAGTCTATTTCCGGTTAGCCGTCCGTCCGTCCGTCTGTGGACACGATAACTCAAAAGCGAAAAAAGATATCGAGCTGTCCGTCTGTCCATCTGTCTGTCAACACGATAACTCAAAAATAAAAAAAGATATCAAGCTGAAATTTTTACAGCGTACTCAGGACGTAAAAAGTGAGATCGAGTTCGTAAATGAGCATCATAGGTCAATTGGGTCTTGGGTCCGTAGGACCCATCTTGTAAACCGTTGGAGATAGAACAAAAGTATAAATGTAAAAAATGTTCTTTATCAAAAATTAGACAACTTTTGTTTGAAACACTTTTTCGTAAACATCACTGTTTACCCGTGAGGGCGCCAATTAGGCGGAAATTTTATAATATGTACTATACTTGATTATCAGTTATGTATGTGTCACATGTTTGTATGTGTAATGTGATAAAGAAATCAACACTGACTATGCATGGCATTTCAACAATTAACTCAGTCAATTGTTTGTTTTCACTTGTTTTAATATCTATTTCGTTTCCTTCGAAGGTTATTTCAAAACTCCATAGCGATTTGTTCATTTCAATTCACACACAATCATTTACGTAAAGTATATTAATTCGTATACATATTGGTATCATAATCGGTCTCATTTGTATTATGGAATTCATATAGTATTATAAAAACATATCACCCTCATTATATGGATATTATAGGTGGACCACATGAAGAACGAGATAATAATACGAGGTTCACATAAATAATGTCCCAATTTATGTTGATAATTATATAATTGCAAAATGTAATTATATTAATAAATACACAGATTATTATTTAAAATGGTTTTAATTAACAAAATATCCAAATTATTTATCCAATTATAAACCAGTCATCATCATTTAATAAACTGTCTAGTTCCGTTTTATTTATTAATTTATTAATATATTATAATTTTAATAAAGTTAAAATATAATGCGATAAAACGTCCTATATCTGATTTTAGACCATCGAAGATTATGACAGATCAAAATATAATGATTTTTTATGTAAAAATATGATTTAGTACATTATTCTTCATCCTGATATATATAATAAATGTGAAATTTTGTGAGGATGAATGAATGTATCAAATTAACTATAACTGCTAACCCATAGGTATATATTTTAAACATACAGGACATGTCACATTTGAGAGTTCGGGTTTTGTTTTCTCTAACTATTTTCTTAAAATCCCGATTATATACTGGCTAAGCTTGCCTCTATACATAATTAAACGGGATGTTTAAATCATTCTAACCAATCTGAACCAATTGCTATCCCTAAATATTTTATATGTTTCCCTATAAATGTTTGATTGTTTATTTCGCTTTCATGCAAAAACTACCGAATTAATTTGAATAAAAGCGTATAACAATATAGCTCATGCATCAGAATAACACTTTAACTATAATTTACAAAGGTATATATTTTTATACCATGCATATATGAAATATACATACTATATTAAGTTAGTATAGTTAGAAAATGTGCGTTCTGGGCCACTTTTGACCTAGTTTTCTTATATGAAAGTGGAGGGGGGCATTCTTGTCTGATGACCTACAAAGGGAGGAGAGGGATAACCTTGTCTGGTGACCTACATTGAACGACCTTGTTTGGTATCCTAGTTTTCTTATATGACCTTGTCTGGTGACCCAGATTTGATGAAGAACTTTTGGAATACAATTTTATGATGAGGTCAATGAACTGATGTAATTCTCCAACAATGGCATACTTCAACAATGGTGCATTCAACAATGAGAACCTTCTTGCTGAGAAGTCGTTGTCCAACTGATGTATGTTGAGATGTTACAAGTATAAAAATATAATTTTTTTTAAAAGACAGTAGTAGGATTTGAAGGCTAGACCTTACGAGTGAAGGTCACATAACATAGCACCAGACCATTTCGTTTAGGTATAAACACTTCAAAAATAATGAATATATATAAAACTTTATTTCCAAACAAATTTAGATGGTCACAAGGTAAATGAACTTGAAATGTTAATTTTAAGTAAACAAATTAGAAAGGTAAAACAAGTGAAAAAAAAACAATTGACTGAGTAAATTGTTGAAATACCATGTATAGGCAGTGTTGATAACTCTGTCACATTTCACATACATACATATCTGACATATTTAACTGATATTCTCATATAATGCGCAAGTGTTGATGCGCAATCGTTTGTTTTTTTGACGTCACGTAAATAACAAAAGATATTCACTTTGATATTCCTATATTAATACATACTATAAAATTTTCACCTAATTAACGCCCTCGTGGGTAAACAGTGATGTTTACAAAAAAAAGTTTCAAACAAAAGTTTTATATTTTTTTATAAGCAACATTTTTTACATTTAAACTTTTGTTCTATCTCTAACGGTTTACAAGATGGGTCCTACGAACCCAAGACCCAATTGACCTATGATTCTCATTTACGAACTTGACCTGACTTTTTACGTCCTGAGTACGCTGTAAAAGTTTCAGATCGATATCTTTTTTCGTTTTTGAGTTATCGTGACCACAGACGGACAGACGGACGGACAACCGGAAATGAATTAATTAGGTGATTCTATGAACACCTATACCAAAATTTTGTTCGTAGCATCAATATTTTTAAGCGTTACAAACTTGGGACGAAACTTAATATACTATGTATATTTCATATATACATGGTATAAAAAATTCTATAAAGTTTTCTATCTATGGCCGTCAAACGGAATCATCATCACATTATTGATTGTTTAATCAAATATAAAATAAAACACATATACCAACTAAATCAGCATTTTGGAAAAATTAAAGAATTATTTAACGGATCTTCAGATTTCGATGGTGCCATTGAAGTATTTTTAAAAAAGAATAGCTTGCAAAAATACTTACATGATCGATTAATTGCATGCATTACCTATGGACGAGTTAAAGCATTGGAACTCTTTTTAATTCATGCATGGAAAATAACATTGAACTGAACTTTTATCTTTTTTCGAAAAATTTGAATACTTGGAAATGGTTGTTGAGAAAAATAACATCACCTACGAATGAAGAAGGGGAATTCATTAATGTAATCGAAGAAGAGGATGTTTGTGGAAGCGAAGATTGGTCGCCGAGCAATAATGTAAACGACTATTTAAAAATTAAAGATTTCATAATAAAAAATCTTAATTTTTTTTACCTTTCTAATTTGTTTGGAAATAAAGTTTTATATATAATATATATTCATTATTTTTGAAGTGTTTATACCTGAACGAAATGGTCTGGTGCTATGTTATCTGACCTTCACTCGTAAGGTCTAGCCTTCAAATCCTACTACTGTCTTTTAAAAAAAATTATATTTTTATACTTGTAACATCTCAACATACATCAGTTGGACAACGACTTCTCAGCAAGAAGGTTCTCATTGTTGAATGCACCATTGTTGAAGTATGCCATTGTTGGTATATAAGCAGATAACTTTTGGAAATTATTTTACATTCAACTTTGTCTATATATTTTGTTTTTTAAAATTCTTTACTAAAAAAAATTAAACATGTTGGACATGACAACAATTAAAGTAATAATTAATAAACAAGTAATAGAAGAAGTGATAGTGAGAAAACAAAATGGTGCTAGCTATACCATAAGAATAAAAAAATTGGAAAAGCCCAACGCAATGAATGTTGGAACTATTGAACGGTTGAAAAATAAAATAGAAAATATTTTAAAAAAGAATGGAGAAGAGGATTTTTATGCAATGGACGATGTGTCAACGCATTGGTGCAGTAACCACTTAAAGCATCTTGATTTAAGAGATGGGAGAAAATTGTGGAATTATGAACTAGACCTATTTTATCATTAATTTTTTTTAATGATAGTAAGATTATATATATATTATTATGCTTTTAACAATTTTTTTTTTCTTAATAAAAATATATAATATGAATTTACATATTTGTATCATTTAAAATTTTTTTACCTTTCTAATAACTTAAAATTAACATTTCTAGTTCATTTACCTTGTGGCTATTGTTTTGGAAATATATTATTAAAATAATTTTAGTAATAAACTAGGATACCAGACAAGGTCGTTCAATGTAGGTCACCAGACGAGGTTATCCCTTTCCTCCCTTTGTAGGTCACCAGACAAGAATGCCCCCTCCACTTTCATATAAGAAAACTAGGTCATATAAGAAAACTAGGTCAAAAGTGGCCCAGAACGCACATTTTCTAACTACTTAAGTTTAGTCCCAAGTTTGTAACGCTTAAAAATAATGATATTAGGAAAAAAATTTTGTCATAGCTGTTCATAAAATCACCTAATTAGTCCATTTCTGGCTGTCCGTCCGTCCGTCCGTCCGCCTGTGGACACGATAACTCAAAAACGAAAAAAGATATCGAGCTGAAATTTTTACAGCGTTCTCAAGACGTAAAAAGTGAGGTCAAGTTCGTAAATGAGCATCATGTGTCAATTGGGTCTTGGGTCCGTAGGGCCCATCTTGTAAACCGTTAGAGATAGAACAAAAGTTTAAATGTAAAAAATGTTCCTTATAAAAAAATATAAAACTTTTGTTTGAAACATTTTTTTGTAAACAACACTGTTTACCCACGAAGGCGTTAATTAGGAGCAAATTTTATAGTATCTATAAATATATAGGAGACTTTCTATAGATCTATATAGATAGATAGTCACTCATCACGATATCTCTGGAACTATAAGACCTAGAGACTTGAAATTTGGCAGGAATATTCCTTTTGCCAAGTAGAGGTCAGCTAAGAACGGGTTTTACGAAATTCCACTCACAAGGGGGGTTGCGGGGGTGTTCATGAATAAAAAATTCATATTTTTAAATTATGGCTTTTAATAGTTCAAAACTTGGTCAGAATGTTTTAAATTACATTTAGAAATTTTTTTAACCTTCGGAGGGTAGAAAGGTGTAGCGAGAAAGTGGGAAGGAAATATCGAATATTTACAAATATACCTAAGTGGGGTATCAAATAAAAGAGCATGACGTGTACATTACAAAAATGTTATCCAACGCGAGGAAATGTGGAGGGAGGGGTGCAAGTGGGGATGTTGCCTAGCAAAGCGGGTATATTTTACGCCACGCAAAGCGGGCGGGTAACAGCTAGTGTATTAATATAGGAATATCAGTTGTGTGTGTGTCTATTTAAAAGTGAATATTTTTTGTTATTTACGTGACATCAAAAAAACAAACGATTGCGCATCAACACTATACATTTTTGTATGTGTTATGTGATAAAAAAATCAACACTGACTATGCATGGTATTTCAACAATTAACTCAGTCAATTGTTTCTTTTCACTTGTTTTAAATTAAATTAAACCTGACATTTTACTGCTCCATCTATGATCATCATTTTTAACCATAAATTAATGATTTCTGTAAAAATCTAAATTAACAAATGAATTTAAAATAATTCATGTCCATCTTTTCTGATATAGTCAATGATTTATGACTATTTTACACTTTAAAAAATTGAAAACTGTTGCGTATATTTTACCTATGTAAAACAATCCCTTCGAGTGTTATGGAAGGGGAATAAGTGAGATCAAGAAAGCTGGAGGCTTTAAAGCGGTAGTTGTTACTTTTAAACCCAGTGAAGCGAGCGAGTGTCAAGCTAGTATTATGATAATAGTTAATGAGAATCCCCCCAAAAAACATTTCTAGCCTAGTCTGATATTTCTCAATTACGTTTACGTGGAACGATTTTTGAAATGTGCTAGTACCAAAAGTTTATGTTTATCAAATTCCCAACAATGTTCCGAATCGATTTTAAAAATTTAAATACTACAACCCATATGCGAATATCAAGCTTTTTCAGTTTTGTTCAAATTTATGAAAAAGACAAGTGAAAATAAACAATTGACTGAGTTAGTTGTTCAAATACCATGTATAGATAATGTTGAATATTAATGCTTGCATTACTTTTAATAAATTAGAGAAGTTTAAAAAACACAATTAGTGGCCTGCTTCCTCCCTCCATTTGTTTTTCGTAAATCTTTCTCAAGACTCGCTAGTTAAAGCTACCTACAAGTTTTCAACTCTCTTTATAGTTTTGATGAAAATGAACAACAAAAAGTTGTTTATTTTTTATATAACATTTTTTATAATATATTAAAATTCTGTTGTATCTCTAACGGTTTACACGTGGGATCTATCTATGATATATCTCTTTCCGTTTTTGAGTTATCGCGATAACAGACACCCGAACTGGCAAACAAACGGAAACGGACTACTTAGATGATTTTTTGTACACCTATACCGAAATTTTGTCTGGAGCTGCAATATTTTTAAGCGTTACAATCTTGGGTCTAAAATTATGATGTATACCTTGACATATATTTCATATATACAGGGAAGAAAAATGCTGAAATCGTTAACTTTCCCAGTAGACGTGAATGAAAATTACCAAGTTAGGCAAGAAACGTATTTCAGAGAGATGCTAATAATTGATGCAAGTGGTGTCTAGATAAGAATCCTGGCCTATTTTTGGGCTAACGATTTTTCAACCTCACCCGAGGTGGCAGCGAGAAATTTATTTTGTCTGTCTTGTCTTGTAATAATTTTTCAAAGCAATCATGAATCATCAGGAGCAAACTTACTAAACGCTAGCTGCCCCCCTACGCTACGGTTCACACTACTGCCTTTTTTTTGGTTCTTCATAAATCTACTTGGGGTCCCTCTAAGGAGAACTCTTTTGCCCAAAAATTGACCTTTTGCCTTCTTCTATCTCTAGAGTTTCTCTTTGTTTTTTCAACGTCCTTGTTTTGCACAAGAGCCCTTTGACCAATAATTTGTCACTTTTTTTTTACATGCCGCCCTTACGCCATCGCGTTGTTGGGATAAGCCGTAGCCTGGCCCTGTGAATCATATAATCTTCGTTTGTAAGTATAGTCTGCATGCAAGTGTTTTCATTCCGATCAATCTCAAATTTTGCGCTCTCTGTATTTGGTACGAAAATAACGAAAATGGTAGTAGGTACTGATTTGACAAATCTATAAAATAATAATATAAATATGTTGAAAGCGGTGGAAAAATAATGGCTTATTCGTTTTAAGTAGAAGGAATTCTTTTTCTATTGAAACATATCCTGCGTGTTATTCGAATATTCACTGTAATATATCTATATCTTAGGGTAATATCAGAAAGATTTTTTTTGTCTGAATAGTTTTTACTAAAATCTATGAGAAAACAAATTTAGGTAAGTTTTACAAAAATAAAAATAAAAATGATTTAACCGAACACAAAGAACGAACTCAAATATGTTGAAATTATTTTTGTGTTCCTTTTTTATCCTATATGACTCTTTCTATCTTTTTTAAACAATTTTTATGTAAATTTTATGATTATTTCTTCAAATAAAATTTCTGTTGAAATACAAAAGAAATGCAGAAATAACAACATTTACAGTAAGACAGACAGAAAGACAGACCAACTCTGTCATCATCATAGATTTGAAATACAAAAATTATATATACAGAGAGTGTCCAAAATCATAAGTACATCACCTTCTAAAATTTGAATAAATTCTTTGGATTCAAATTTAACGTCAGAAAAAAATGACCGACAGAGAAATTTTAATTAGAAACTAAAAACTTTTACTGGAACATATTTCAAAACTAAAACACATTCTATTGAAATCGAAGAAAAAAATATATCTGAGAAGAGAGAACAGACAGATATTGTGACGTAACATTCTTAAGCTGCTGGCATAGCTACTCCAAAGTAAATTCTGTTTTGTAAGAAAGAGATACTATAAAATTCGAATAACTATGAAACTACCAAGATAAAAGCCTTCAATTACTTGTTTCTATCTCTTTCTTAAAAAACAGAATTTAGCATGGAGTAGCTATGCCAGCAGCTTAAGAATGTTACGTCACAATATCTGTCGGTTCTCTCTTTCTAATTAGTAGCTTAAAATGTTATATCATTCGTATCTCTTGGTCGACTTTAATTTAACTTTTATAGCATGTATATATGAAATATACATAGTATATTAATTTTAGTCCCAAATTTGTTTGATGCTACGAAAAAAATGTTGGTATAGGTGTTCTAAGAATCATCTAATTAGTCCATTTTCGGTTGTCCGTCGCCCGTCCGTCCGTCTGTCAACACGGTAACTCAAATACGAAAAAAGACATCAAGCTGAAATTTTTACAGCGCACTCAAGACGTAAAAAGTGAGGTCGAGTTCGAAAATGAACTACATAGGTCATTAGGATCTTGGGACCGTAACACCCATGTTATAAACCATTAAAGATAGAACAAAAGTTTAAATGTAAAAAATGTTCAAACAATAAATAAATTTTGTTTGAAACATTTTTTTATAAACAACACTGTTTACCTACTCACGAGGGCACACATAAGATTTTATAGTATATATTAATATGGAATTATCAGTTATGTATGTGTGACATGTATATATGTGTAATGTGATAGAGTAATCAACACTATCTATACATGGTATTTAAACAATTAACTCAGTCAATTGTTTGTTTTCACTTGTTTAGTATAACGATAGATATATAGGATATTTTGTACAAGGATAGTTTCCGACAGAGGCCTGCAACTGTAAATATCTCCAATTGATCCGCCAAAATTTACAATTGCTAATTTTTTATTGAGAAATATTATAAAATTTTATTTTGATCAAAATATTTGATTTTAAATCTAATTGAATGACGGTGAACAATTGGTTTTAGATACCCGGTTTATGTGTACATAAATTTTTACATATTTTTCAAATAATTTTTATTTTTCCGAGAAAAAAAATTCGTAATGTATTATACAAATTCTCCTAAATATAGTAAATAAATTTTGTTTAAATAGTCCTTTTCATAAACTGTGTACTGAAAAAAAAATTTTATAATATATACATTTTTATGCAATTTCCTTCCTGTTTTTGTTTCTGTTTTTTTTTTCTTCTGGTAAGTCATTTTTCATAAGTGACAGTTGTTTAATGATATTTAATTATATGGAACATATTTACAGAACATTTATAAAAAATTATACACGAGGGACAGAAAATTAACCAGTTAAATCATTAGACTAAAAACTAAGTTTTGCTTTACAATTCAAAGCCGGACAAAACAGCGGTTAGTCATACTTAAAAACAAAATGAATTTCATCAAAAACAAGTGAAAACAAACAATTGACTGAGTTTGAACATTTTTTACATTTGAACTTTTGTTCTATCTCTAACGGTTTACAAGATGGGTCCTACGGACCCAAGACCCAATTGACCTATGATGCTCATTTACGAACTTGACCTCACTTTTTACGTCCTGAGTATGCTGTAAAAATTTCAGCTCGATATCTTTTTTCGTTTTTGAGTTATCGTGTCTACAGACGGACGGACGGACGGACGGACAACCGGAAATGGACTAATTAGGTGATTTTATGAACACCTATGACAAAATTTTTTTCCTAGCATCATTATTTTTAAGCGTTACAAACTTGGGACTAAACTTAATATACTACGTATATTTCATATATACATGGTATACAAATTTTTACAAAAGATTATAGTAGGGGAGACCGGATACAAAAGTAACAGTTTGTGCTTTCACTTTGGTTGCTAGTTAGGTGTTAGTATTTTAATGAAATTATTATATCCATATATAAATTTCGTGCATGCTCTTTACATTAGTAGCTTCATTTTCCTTCTAATTGTATATTTTGTATGAATCACATAGATTTAAAAAGAATTCGTAAGTTGTTACTTTCGACCATGTTAGCGGGTCGAAAGTAACACTTTGGCGGGTAAAAAGGAACACGAAAGTAACAGGTCAAAGGGGTTTGAAATAAATATGCTATGAGATAAAAATCCACAGATAACTTATTTGAAAAGTTTATATGAACAATAAAAATAAACATTTGAATTCAAAAATTATATATTTTATGAAAACAAATCTATATTGTTAACTCCTCGAAAGAAATTTTCTTAGTTTAAGCAATGAGATCTATTATTATATGATTATCATATATTCTAATCAGATTATTCAATATCAGTCTTAAGTAATATTTTACTTGTGTATTTATGTACCCATTTGTGTAAGTAACATATAAATTGTGTAACTACAGAGCTATGTTACTTTTGTACCCTAGCACATTTTTGGTAAAACAATAAAGATAACCTTAAAATGGATAGTGGTATGCAAAAACGAATTAAAACACAGTACAATCAATGTAATCAAGAAATAATATGCAAACACTCAGATTCATATCAGGCTATTAATACGACGTAAATATCAAATAAGTAAACTTCAAAAATCCTTCTTTTGACTTGCAAAATCATGCATTGTCCTCTCACAAAACCTAACAGCGCGGGGCATGGATAGCAAATAAAGAGGGGCGTCACCGGCTATCATTTGATGGCAGTGAAGCGGTTTTTCGACTGTTAGATAAACCTACAGAGCATTTGTTAATTTCGACCCGCTGTTACTTTTGTACCCGGTCTCCCCTATAAAACCATTTCTTAAAAAAAATTCTATAAGCTTAGAAAAATAGAGGAAATATCTAAAAACTCATTCCAATATTATAGGTATATTATTTCTCTAGCTTGTCTTTTCCTGTCCACGTAATATTTTCCTGATTCCTTTATCAAATACCATGATTTGCCCCCCATTTTCAAGCTTTCGTTTCTACTGACGAAAAATATTCTCGCGGTTTAAAAATGAACCGCTTAGGAAAAAAGCAGGCTATAAAAATGCTATTAACATTTAATTTTGTTCATTATGTAATTTGTATATCATTTCTGTAATAAAATTGCTTATAAATAAGTAAGATAAACTAAATTACTGTTGATATTTTTCACTAATTCTAGCCAAGGGTACCGCTCTGCGGAATTTCACTTGGTTCGAGCTAGTATCGTATGAAGCAATAAAAATAATGCTCATAAAATTTTAAAGTAGAATTTTAGACGCTTCAATCTCGTACAATAGTCAATTCTGGGCAGATGTTTCAACTTACTCGTGTAACTAATGTGATTAATAAAATTTTGTTCTATGGAATTCAGAACAAATGTCCTTTTTTCTTCTAGCTCTGGTGACTAATTTCGCAAGTAGTATTTTTTCTAAGTGACTGATGACTGGGTAGGTTGACAATCGCTTCCGTAGGTTGCCCGCTTTTCGTAGGATGACTAACTTTTTTTTTTCTTTTAATTTTTGTAAATTGTTAGCTTTCTGAAGAAATACGACTTAAAAATATGTCATTTATTATTGCATTTAATCGAAAGAAAATACGCTACCTTCAGATAAATTGTTTAGATAAAATTTATTAAGGATACTAAAAATAATTCGTCTGTGTTTATAACTTAATAAGCCCTTAACTTTTCTAAATCATTTAAGCATCAAGGTCAAATAGGAAAAACTAGAATTTCATGTCAAAGAAATGGACAGATACGAATTTCCTCTATTGCCTTTGACAACTTTTGCCTGAAGCATTTTTCTGTAGCTAGCATGTTTTCTTTCTATTAAATGCAATAATTATTTCTACTTTTAAGTCGCATTTCCTCCGAGAGCTAAAGTTTTAAAAAAAAAACGTTTTTCCTAAAAAAATGTTACTCTTTTCTATGAAGATCATCTTTCTAAGTGTTATTCTATCTATGACCTTTTATAAGATCTAAATTGACAATTAAAGCAACTGGGAGCACTAGGTCCGGTTTGATTTCAGTATATGATGTCCTCCATCAAACTCTACAACTTGTTGTTGTTTTTTGATTGGTGAGCTACAAAACGAGCTCTTAGCCATAATAGATTAAAATGGTTCACCCTGTATAATATTGGAAGTCTCAAGTTTTTATGTGGGAATCCCAAAAGGCAAGTTTTTTATAAATGTATTGCTTTTGAAACACAATTTTTTGTCAGATTTCAACAATGAATTCAATGAAACTGGACCACAAATTTACATACTCTATGATCTAGAAAACCAAATAACTGTAATCTTTAAACAAATTCTCGTTGTTTTTCTTAGAAAAAAGGGAAAAAATCGTGAAAATGTTTTTGTCTCTTTTGGGCGAGTAGTTTTTGAAATGTCGAAGAGCGAGATCGTGGATTAATTTCAGCCAATATCTCATACACTTGGCGTTCAATCGCAAAATGAATCAGAGTAATCCAAAAATATAGCTTCAATAGGTAAAGACACAAAATAAAAAACTCGTAATAGAAAGTTTATATTGACGCTCTAAAGATTAAGTTATTGGTCGAGTCCTTAAAGTACCCATCCGCCACGATTTATTTCCATATTAAAAATTGCTAGCATGGTTATCGTGACAATAATTCCTTAGAACACTCTAAAAGTTAATGTTAATGTCACCAAATTTCTTTATACCATATGCCATTTTATTTACCATAATATATAAATCAATTTTTATAAATCTGTTGGTACAGTCTAAATAAAACGCTGCACTTACAGAGGCGGATTAAGAAATTTAGTCCACAGGGAGCTTCAAAAATTAATTAAAGTTCTTTATTTCTTAAAACCTGTAAATTAGCATTGGCTCATCGGGGTATTTCTCCGGCTCAAGCTACTGTTGCTAAATAAGCACAAAGATGAATATATTTATCAAAAAAACCTTTTTCTAACCCACCATAATACATCATCACAAACATACTTGCACTATTTTGACCTGTTTTTCTCTACACCCATGGAAAAGAAGTATTTTTCTCATTCAGTATGCGTGGGAAAAATAGTTCACTACCGCCATAGTATGATATTGAATTCATTCCCGCACTAGGGCGGTAATGTATTCAGTTTAATTTTCTATTTTTCTGAATAAGCCATGACAAATTTTAAATAATAAAGGCGTTGATAAAGTTTTTTACGATATACGTATGATAACGCATTATTATCGAATTTCTTCAGTTGTCCAATTCGTGAGTCCAATTCGTGAGTGAACGAGTTTTCTACTCGTTGTGCAAATTTCGCAAGCGTACATTAATAATGTTGTTATCCCACTAGTATCTTAAATAAGTATAGTGTTCAAATTTCTTAGAAACCATAGACATATACTTCATATCCTTTCTGTGTTTGAAAGTTGTGCCAATTTTAGAAAGAGACAGTCTCTGATCTAAGGTAGAGCTATCTATAATCTATCTACTATCTATAGTAGAGATAGCTGTACCGTAACTTTCTTTGTATCTCTTTCTAATATTGGAACATGAATTTCATCGAATGCACACTCTCTATATATATAATCTCTTTGTTAGAAACGAAATTTACTGTAAAAATTGCTGTACAATTCTTGCCCTTTTGAAGTTCAACAACAAGTCTACCTGTCTATAATTACTAGATAAACTGTCAGTCTAAATGTTTCCCGATCAGTAATGGAGAAGTGATATCTTCAGCAGTTCCATCTGCTGTGAGCATTCTCTTCCGTATCCTTTACTGCAGAATTAGATTGTTATTCATTTTATGAATTAGATTGTTATGCATAATAATAATAAGATATTCCACTATTTTTGAAAAAGTACTTCAAAATGTTCATTTTGCTAGTAAAAAGCCACCAAAAATTTATTTCGGAAAAATACACACGCTTTCTTGCCAAAAAACTTAAATTAAATTTTAAACCTTTTTTAAACTGTCAAAAACGCGGGCATCCAATTTGATGACGTAATATGGGGATCACTATATGAAATAACACAAATAAGTATGACAGATATATTCATAGACATATGATTATAATAAATATAAATACTTATATATTATACCCCGCTCTCTACACTGAGCTAACTGATGGTCTATGACTCATACCGCTATGACATCACAGCAGGGCTGACCCGCGGTCAATTACGATTTTTAATTTTAATATTTTAAAAGAAAAATGTGTTTTTATGACTCGAAATCAGAATATTTAAGTATATTTTTACATAAATTTTAACTTTTTTCAAATTTCATGATTTATTTTTGACTAACGATAATACCCTATTGAACAAATGTCAATATCAACGGACTGAAATTTTTTCTATATTTACTTACACAATTAATTTTATGTTTGTTTAAAACCTTTCTTTTTGTTTTGTAACCTAGCGCCTTTAAACACATGCCTAATTTTCCTTATGGATAATCTGCCTCTGTGCACTTAAATGAAATAAACACATGATAAACACTCACTACCTTATAGTTCTATTTGTCGTATCGTGACAAAAAAATTCAATGCACGATAAATAATTCATGAATGTGTAATATATTTTATATTTGCTTATAATAATAATATTTATTCACTGACAATCTGTTTTTAGCCAGACATGCATACCCACAAAAACAGTCACAGCACAGACATTTTTAGGATACGGGCAAGCAAAAATAATATGTTTGGATATTAAATTTAAAATCAATTTTTATTGCATACAGACTTTTTCAAAATTTCACGTTACTATTTTAAGTGCGTGCTATTTAGCTTAAAATATAGTTTCAGAAACAAAACACTAAAAACGGTCAAAGTTCGAAAAATTTGAACAGTATCTACGTTGCATTGGAATACGGATTTTTGAATTCGAATCGTTAGTGTCAGCAAATTTTATGACCTAAATTGATTTATAAGAAATTTAAAATCTTCAATTGGCATAAATAATATGCATTAAATTATTGCATTTTAAATAAACCGCAAATATGTACTAAGCACGAATATCGCGTCAGAATTGGTCTCCAAGGTACCTGGTGCTTAGGGTAAAGATTTTTCGTGAAATTCGTTATATAATCGATCCAAACTTGTTACTCGGAGATTTTTGGGGCAGCTGAACACGAATATCACGATAGAATCGACCACTAGAAACCTGTTGCCTGGTCCTGTCGCGATATTCGTGCTCAACGACCCCAAAAATCCCCGAGTAACGAGTTTCGACCGATTACATAACGAATTTCCCGAAAACTCCAGGAGACGACGAGGATACTGAAATGTTAATTAACCGAATTATGAATTTAGTATATTTACGGTTAATTTAAAATTCAACTATAAAATGCATATATGGTTCTGTCAAATTTTTATAACTACAGTGCAACCTCGATATAACAAATCTGAAGGGAACCAGTAAATATTCGTTATATCAAGTAATTCATTAAACTGAGGTTTGTAATATTGAGGTTAAGTTGGTCTAAAATTCGTTATAAAGAGGAAAAAAGTGTCGGAACCTCTCGCGACATGGATTACATACTATGGAGCATACTAACTGTCATATATTGGTGGGACTTTATACGTTATATAAAGGTTTTGAATTGACGAATTTCGTTATTTAGAGGTATTTAAATTTTTTATTATAGTTGAAAATTCGTTATAAAGAGACTGTTCGCAAAAAATATTCGAAATGTAGAGGTATATTTTATATTGACTCTTATGGACAATTCAAGGGGATTGCGAAAAATTTGTTAAATCGAGGAATTCGTTATATTGAGGTTCGTTATATTAAGGTTGCACTGTATCTAAATATGTACTAGTAATTTTGCTATTAATTTTACTACTTATTTTGTATATTATTAAAGGCTGTTGTAAATTTGGGAACTAGTAGGGATCCAATAATAATAACTACCATATTCTTTACTTCTTATATAGAAGAGCCGAGTATAGTTTATTTAATTTATTATTTATTTTTGATGTGGTAATTAATATTGGCAATTTAGGGAAACTAAAAATTTACCATTTCATTTAATTGAGCTATCTATTTGTCTAATTTGAAATACAGCAGAAATTTGAAAATAATATAGTGTTCTATGAAAAATTTCAAAATTTCTCAAGATACTCGAGTAATCTTGGACGAGAATTCTCGTGCCTCGAGAAATAAAAAAGGGCGACAAACCAGAAATCCTAATCAGAATATAAAGAAAAATGGCAATGTTCGCGAATGACATCTATTAAAAAAATATCTTAGCCTCCTAGTACTGTACTAGGAAGTACTAAGTTTCTAGGAAATATGGATTAACCGTACGGAATGCCTCATTAAACAAAACGTCAGCTTCTTTTGAATAATTACATTGGCTATTGTAATGTTAAATAAACATCTTTAACCTTCCATGTCTCAGTTAAAAGTAATTTATCGGACCTATGTTTCTAAAAACTTTTTTACTCATTTTGAGCCCGAGAAAGTTCACCTTAAATATTTCCGCACAATTTTGAACCACTCTATATAAATCAACTATATTATACCATGTATATATGAAATATATCAAGCTATACTAAGTTTAGTGCCAAGTTTGCAATGCTTAAAAATATTGATGCTACGAACAAAATTTTGGTAAAGGTGTTCATAAAATCAAATAATAAGTCCATCTTCGGTTGTCGGTCTGTTTGTCTGTCTGTCGACACGATGGCACAAAAACGAAAAAAGATATCAAGATGAAATTTTTATATCATGTTTTGGACATACAAAGTGAATTCGAGTTCGAAAATGAGCAACATAGTTTAATTGAGTATTGGGTCCTAATACCCATCTTGTAAACCGTTAAATACAAAAGTTTGAATATAAAAAATGTTCCTTATAAAAAATAAACAACTTTTGTTTGAAACATTTTTTCGTAAACATTACTGTTTACCCGCGGCCGCTAGAGCGAAAATTATATAGTATATATTACATGGGAATATCAGTTATGTGTGTCTGACATGTATGTATGTGTGGCTATCGAATCGTGTCTATCTTTCTTCACTTACATGACGTAAAAAAACACGATTGCATAATCAACACTGTCGTTTCTTTCACTTGTTTTTATTTCCGAATTTGGTGAAATCTCTTTTAGTTGGTTCCACCCATTTTACTTTCTATCAGAATGGCAATATCGTCCTGTACCTAGTCTAGAGTTTCAAGAAATTTTAACTAAAGTCTAAGACAATAACCATTTTTTTGGTAGATCTAAAAACAAAACCAAAAAACCACTATAAATGCATGATACTGAGCAAATCAAATATTAATAAGACAAAAACAACCATAAATTATTCTAAATACAATTATAATGTAATACATGGGTATATATACGGTGGACCAAAACGGTGAGCACCTATCCTAACAAATTCAATAATAATATTAAAACCGAATATAACGCATTCAACCGAATATTATGATCATGAATCCAGTCGAGAGAACATAGTCCATACCATGTAATATCTAATATACAAACATAGTCAAAGAGGTGAATGCTAAAAAAATTTATTTCGAACAAAAGAAAATATTCGAGAAAACATCTGTTTTCGAATAATAAATCCAAATCATTCGGTATGAGGCTAAATTTAAAATTACAGAGACTACCAATGTTTAAAATATACAGACTATATGCTCAAATAAATCCGATTTTCATCATTTTTGGATTAAGGATAAATGCAAGGATTGGATAATACTAGGGATTTCAATAAAACTTTATAAATACATTTTTTGATTAACAAACTTTAAAAAATCACAAAAAATTTCTACCTCATCGGCTTTTTATTATTAATTTATCGTTCAAAGTTGGCTGAAAAAATGATGAATCATATAGGTTATCCTATTCAATTGGATGTTTTCTGTTTCTATATCTGTTTCTATTTCTGTTTCTATATCAAAAAATCTAGAGAGTGTGATAAAAAACTATCTAAAATATTTAGACAATCTTGTAGTTTATAACAATACCATAAAAATATAAGATTGTCGATGATATAAAAACAAAAAATAATTTATTTATGAGTTCATCGAAGATCCATCATTTGATGAACAGAGGCGACTATAGTTAGAGTATTGATGATTGAAGAGTAATATCTATATTATCAAATTTATAAGCATCACTTATACACAATATATTATATTTTTTTGTTGTTGCGTGGTATTGTAAAGTCAAAAATAACTCATTACTTGACTCCAAAGCATGTATTTGATTTATATGTATGTACCGTGCAATAAACCAAGTCTTTTTTACAATACTGTAGGTTTACAATCACCTTAAAATTTTGACGAAACTTCTATTAATATTATACGAAAAATTTCGGCTTATTTAAACCCGGCAAAAACGACAAACCCTAATAAAATTCAATACAAATTAACAATTTTTTAGTATAACCTCCTCATGGCTCAGATTTAAATATCAAGTTGAAATAGATCATTTAGAACAAAATTTCTTTGATAAATCGTAGCAGAAAGAACAGGTTCCTTATATATCGTGTAGTGGCGGATTCACCCATATGGACATGAAGAATATTCCCATCATATAAATATACTTATAAATTACAAAAAAAAAAAAAAAACAATGAATCGCTTTAAATAGTTAGTCTATTGCTCCTAATTTCATACTAAATCCCCATCTGATAATTTTTGGGGGGACGTTCTTTTCGTTTTCAAGTTATCGTAATGATGAACAGATAAGCAGACAGACCGACAGATGGACGTACAAACGAAAATGGACTAATTAGGTGATTTTAATTATATCAACACTGATATATTTCATATATAGAGGATAAAAATAACAGGAAGTTCACAATAATGGAGTGCAATTGTAAAAACAAATAAACGAACAAAACGCTTTTTCATTCTTCGAGAAACACAAAAATCGAAAACTCTATTTTAATGAATTCGATAATCTAATAATGGTAAAAAGTTCAGTTTTATTTTTAACCAATCTTAAATTAATCAATTTTCGAAAAAATTCATGCAAAAAGAAGCACAGAAACTTGGCTGCGTTGTGGTTTTTGTTGCACCCTTCTGTTGGTCTAGAACAGAATGTAGAGTACAGTTTGTTGTCTATAAAATCCATTTTTAATAAGCTTAAGCAGATTACAACTACAATACAAATTGCTATATTGGATTCATTCTAACCTAAATAAGCCTATCTAGTGATGCTATCTCACTGACAAATAATGTACAGGACCGGTATATACCTATATTGATCAAATATATTTATTATGAGAAATATAAATACTCTAAGAGCCAGACTATTAAATTTGTAGCGTATACCGAACTTCATTCTTTAGTGTTAAGTATATACCGGTAACGTAATGGATATATACTAACTTTACACGAAACTACAGAAGGCAAAGAATGACTTACGAATTACAATATCGTTTCGTTTTAAGTAGTTCGATGCAAGATTTTCTTGTATTTTCAACTTTATCTTCGGTCACATTATTGTAAATATTTTTATTTTAATATTTAGTAATAGAAGAACATGAAAATAGATATAAATAAAATAATAGAATGAAATAGATATATTTATAGTATTTTCCGAGTTTCTCCCCTGACAGAAGAGTGATTTATGTCATACGCATAACTGATATATTTTTATAATTTTGTCCTATGATCCCGAGGGGGACGTAGGGCCTCAACAAATGCTCGCCAACGAACTCGATTCTGTGCCATGGACTTGACTTCTCCCCAGAATTTGCCTTCCTCAGTAATTTTTTGCTCCAGGGTTCTTCGCCAGGTATGATGAGGTCGGCCCACTCTTCTTTTTCCTTGGGGGTTCCACTCAAGTGCTTCTTTAGCAGTGCTGTTGTTTCGCCTGAGTGTGTGACCAATCCAACCATACTTGCGTTGCTTGATGGTGTGTCCTACTGAAGTTTGGCGACAGGCATCCAGCAGGTTTTCATTGGAAATCGTGTTGGTCCAATAAATGTTGAGGATGGGTCTGAGACAACTGTTGATAACTGATAGTATGATTATTTTAATTCAAACGAGGAAGATTAGCATTTTAAATTTTGTTTTCAATTGCGTGTTCTCCTATTACAAAATCTTTAGAATTTCATTTCATAGTTAATTTCAAAGCATGCAAACAACGTTTTGGTTTTGAGGTTCAAAATTGGATGTTTGGTAATAGGAGAACATGATATAGAATACAAATAAGTATATTAATATATAAAAAAGAGTGTATATTAATATATATTCAGTGACGGATTTAATATGTGGTAAAGGAGCTTTTCTTAAATTCTTGATTAGCTAACTAATAAAGAAATTAAAATTTCGTCAGCTTATTTTCTTAGGCCATATTATTAGAAAAAAATTGCCTAGAATATGATATCCTTAGAGGAAAAAATTTTGAATCCTTGACGAGAGGAAGAAAACGTCATAGTTATCTTAAAAAAATTAGACATGTCAAATATTGACATTCTGCATCTCGCCAACGACAGGGACGAGTGGAATACCATGATTACCAACATTTGTTAATTAAACATGGTACTTCATTGATTGAAAGGAGCTTTTGCCCACTGGGCCCTCCACCACAAGGGGGCCCCATTTGCATTTACGAAGACTATGAAAAAGAAACACAAGAGGGACACCAAAGTGATTAACGAAGATTTAAAAAAAATTTATAGATTTATTTATAGATTTTGTCCACTGTGCCTTTTTCCTTAAATCCGCCACTGGAAATATTATGATTACCCTCCCTCCTCCAAGCAGAAGAGTGGTTTATGGCATAAGCATACTTGATGTTTCTTATAACAAGAGAGGCAGATGTACAGGTAATTGTTTTTAATCAAAAGAGACAAACTTCGTTCCAATATCTAGGAAAAAGTGGAAAATTTGTAATATCCGAACAGTTTTTAACTAAAAAACTTAAGGCGTACATCAGCAAGATACAAGCTTTATTACCTTACTTCTACCAGACTACAAAATAGTTACTTCTACCAATAAAATCGTCCTTTTCATCCCCATGTCGTCCCTTTCATCCCCATGTCGTGAACAGAAAAAGAAAAGGAATTGTATCAGATACAGATTTTAATGAATCATTTTGAATGTTGCAAAAATAATTTGAATCGGTTAATTTATCACTAAGAGTTGTGCTACAAAAAAGCTCACATTTAAACATACCATACACGAGCTTTTAAATAGAAAATAAAAGAATTAAAATCATATTTCCTAAGTTTTGTAGATCAGTTAATTTTCTACAAATATGTATTGCTCATTTTATAGGTTTTATTAATTATCAAATTTTTCTCACTTGTTCTAAATTTTTCCTTCAGTATCTTTTAAACAGTGAGATTAGTGGATAAGAATAAGAGAGCTCTTTTGTAGAGTGTTCAATTTCAAACAAAAATATGTGTTCAGATTTAATAAATAGTAACGGAACTTTAAAAAAAATCGATCTTTTTGACACTGCCCCCTCTGTAGATGCAAATGCACCTCACTGAATGTAATCTTAGGGACGGCCATCCTTAACTTACCTATAAGCCGCTTGATCTAAATTTAACTATACTGGAGTTATTTTACCGAGGCCAACTTTTTGTACTTTAAAGTGTGTTGTCGAGCCTAACAGTACAATTTAATTGATTCGAATTTATCTATATTTTTGCTAAATATAAGTTATTTTAAATCCGAATTAAAAGATCGAACCATTTAAATTAAACTATGTGCTTTAAAAATGTATTTTGTGTTTTAAAATGTTGGGCTCGGTAAAATGACTCAAGTAAAGTATGGCTTTTGGTGTAAAAATATACCAGAAATCTGTAGTACAAACTATTGTAAACTAGAGTGATACCAACCCGCTTCGCTGGGTTAAAAGTAAAGATTGATAAAGACTGCTCTCGCTTATATCCTTTCTATAACACTCGAAATAATGATTGTTTTACACAGGTAAAATATGGTAATATTTTTATGTATGGTTTTCTATTTTTTTTAAATGTATAATAGTAATTATTCATTGAGTATATCAGAAAGATGGCTGTGAAATATTTTATATTGACTATTTTTACAGTAATCTGTAATTTATGGTAATGTCAAATGACTACTTTCACAGAAATATGAAATTTACGGTAATGTCAAATTAAATTAATTTTTAAATTTTTTTTATTTTTTTAATTTTTTTAATTAATATATCTTTAAAAATTATATCTCATGTGTTATTCTGATATATCAGCTATATTGCTGTACAGTTTCATTAAAAACCATTCGCTAGTTTTAGCGTGAAAGCGTAACAAACAAACATGCTTACTTTCGCATTTATAATATATAGAGATAGAGATAGAGAAGATATAGAGATAAAGATAGAGATTACAACATTCAATGGAATATTTTGGGAAAATATTACAATTATTATACCAAATGAGAGTTGTCATGGTCACATTGATCGTCAATTCTTGATAAAAAGCTTTTGGCCAAATTGTTTAATTCTGTTTAAAACCCACTTTATTATTCAAGGTATGTACAAAACAGAAAATCTGGGAGCATATTTTCTAACGTAGTCAACAGTTTTCGAATCATAAGCACCTTCCAAATATTTAAGGAAGTATAATTATTTCTAGTACGCCACTGATATAATTTTCTAATATAACGTTATTGGCCTTCACCTAAAGAAAATAGTACGAAAAAAGAAAACACCAACAACCCAAAACTACTTCAATATTCTATACAATATTCTTTCCAGGCTAGATATACTGAAATTACTAGTTTTTTTTTTTCATAATGAAAAAAATAAGAAAAATTGAACAAAAATTAATGCCTAAGGCTATCAATTCCACATTTTTTCTCTCTAAATGATAACAATATTATTAGTATTATTAAGAAAAACCTATCTTTAAAAATAATAATGTGTATTATTTTTAGTTATAGGCAATTTGTATTACATACATGTATAAAAACTTTTTTATACCTTCAAACTAAATACTACATTCAATTAAGAACGGTATTTAATTTGACAAAATAAGACAATATTACGACAATTTTTCATTTCCAGTATAATATTTATAAAAAATACTTTTTTTTCTTAGTTTATCACTTGAATTTTCCTCATCATTTTTTAACCTTATTATAAAAAATTAAAAAGCAACAAATATTTATAAATCTTAGGCAATGTTATTGACAAATGTGTCTAACAAATTGACTATATTATAATAATAAAAAAAAAATCAGGAAAATATTTTAATGAGAAAATAAATGATACTTTATTTACTTTTCAGCGAATTAGTTTTTTTGTTTGTTTTGAGGTCAATAAAAATAGAAAAATATGAACTATAAGGTATATTCAGGGTTGTCTTAAGGGAATCACACGTTTGAATGTTGTAAGAGTTTTTTCGGAATGTATACCTATAATTCGCCCACTGATAGTAGGTGATATTATCACCATGGTACCCTCTAATACAAAATTATCTTCAATGCTCTGTGTGAAAGTAGAAATGCTTAGATTTGTGTGAATTTATCGTTGTGTATGTGACTGTCTTGTAAGTTTTTAACGTATTTAGTTGCACGTTTTTCGTTCAAAACAAACTTGTTATAAATAACACGCGCACATTACTTTTCTAGTTGTTGTGTTGTAACCGAATACTATAAGTCTTCGGTTGTTATTACATGCGTGACTTGTTTTCCTCGTTTTTACTTAACAGAAAAATAAAAAAAATTTACTCACATAACACAACCAAAATCTTTTTCCAGTGACGGTATCGTAATAAATATTCTATTTTCTACTATAATATACGTAATTACATCATAATCCTTACAGAATTGCCATACACATTGCCTGTATTTATATAAACGAGGTATATTTTTTTAGTTTCTCAATTTCCAGATTGGTAAAATCAAATATTGGGACAACTACTATAATTGGGTAAATCTATTATCAAAATCCGGTAAATTTTGGGAAATGGATAATTTTCTTTTTAAATAGGTTTCCTTTGTTGTAAAAAATACTAAAAGGAGTTTTTGGGTTCCAGAAAGATCCGGAAGACCTGCACGCGGTTTTTATCACTACATTGTTTTCTTGAATATTTCTGATTCTATTGATCGAATTGAGACAAATAAAAAAAGAATTATTTGTTAAAATTTCTGCATCGACCTTAATTACTTGCTATCGAACCCTGAATATTGCAAAATAACCTTAAAAGCTCAAGAAATCCGCAGTAACCTCTAATATCATGAATTCTCTGATAACTTTTCGAAAAATGAAGGAATTAAAAAATCCAGATTTGCATCGTACAAGGTACAACAATTGAAAATTTCCAATTTTTTCAGGTTTTGAATACGGTTTTTTTTTAACTTAAAAAATTTGGAAATTCGGAACGTCAATTCAAGAAAACGTCCCCAAAGAAAACAATATAGAGATAAAAACCACGCATAAGGTTATGCGGATCGTTCCGGAATCGAATAATTCGTTTTCTTTATTTTTTTAAATCAAAAGAAGCCTATTTATAAAAAATTAGTAATTTTCCCAAAATTTACCGAATTTAATACCAAAACTCGGTAGGTTTACCCAACTACTTTGAAAATTCATTAAGTTAAACCATATTTACTACCATTTTTGAGAACTTCCATTCTTAACTTTGAAATTTGTCCAACAGATAATAGATTTTGTTTTACTGATGGTGAAAAACATTTGAGGAACGTTTTTCTCACCCCCTTAAACAAACCAACTACTTTGGTATAAAACTCTCTTTTCTCATTCAGAGCACGACTACAAAATTTCAACAATTATAAGTGCTTTGAATTAAACTATTTATAACGGTCTATTTGAGCGGCTCGGAAAATCAAACTGTCTAAATCTGCTTCTCAGTCAGATGCACATGTTTCATCATATTTTTATCAGAGTTCGCTGTTCAAGCATTTTATTGGAATGCCTACTATCCACCTCCGTTGTTAAAACAAATCTTGTAAGCAACTTTATTTAAAATATACAAATGGGCATTCGATTTGCAATAACAATTAAAAAGATATTTAATAATGTGGTGTTAACAATTAACCCGGCATTATAAATAATCCGTCGTTATAACTACCCGACGATATATTCATTCAACGGTTCACACACATACAGTACTGTCTTAAAAACAAATGTAATTCTAGACAATTCTAAAAAGAAATAAACAATGTCTTTTTATATTACTTAAACAAAGATAGAAAACATATATAAGTAAAATATATACAATAGGACATAAGTGACAGTTCTAGAACTTGCTAGACTGTACGGTAAAAATTGATTTTAACTATACGGGGTGTTCCAAACCACCCGTCCAGGCTGATTATTCTGAATAGTTTTTAAAAAAAATTGAAACGAAAAAACACGTATCAAATATTTTTTGAAACTCTATCTAACCATACCAAAAACACCCTCCACCCTCAACCCCTGTTAGGGGTAGGGGGTGTAACTTGAAAAAATCAAATGGAAACCCCTATTTTTTTCTGCAGATTTGGATTCTTCAGAAGAAAAGACAAACATTTTGTCTAAGAAATTTTTCCCGATTTTCGGTAGATCACGCTACAATCGACAAAAATCGTTCTTTTAGATTTGGCATTAGAATTGCAGTTCAAGTGAAGGCGCGAAAAGTTTTTTGAGTCGAGAATAGTTATTTTCAATTTTGTTTTTGTTTTTTTGAAGAAAAGACTATTCTGTTTTTGTTTTTCATATTTTATTATGATTTAGAAAAATTATTTTTGTAAAAATGTTTTTTTTTAGTTTGGAAAGTCTGAAAAAAAATTAAATCTAAAATGATTCATATCTAATTCTTTCTAAGAGCTTTATTTAGCATCCTCCCAATTGTCTAGTGGTTTACCTCAATTACCGCAATTCGACATTTTCGCTTCTCTTTTATTTTCGTTGAATTTCTAACTTTTGTGTTGTTTTTGTTTTGGTTCTGTGTGTTTGTGTTTTTATTTTTATTTTTACCTTTTCGTTTTGATATTTGTCATTGAATGGCGCAATTATTATGCCAAATCTAAAAGAACGATTTTTGTCGATTGTAGCGCGATCTACCGAAAATCGGGAAAAATTTCTTAGACAAAATGTTTGTCTTTTCTTCTGAAGAATCCAAATCTGCAGAAAAAAATAGGTGTTTCCATTTGATTTTTTCAAGTTACACCCCCTACCCCTTACAGGGGTTGAGGGTGGAGGGTGTTTTTGGTATGGTTAGATAGAGTTTCAAAAAATATTTGATACGTGTTTTTTCGTTTCAATTTTTTTTAAAAACTATTCAGAATAATCAGCCTGGACGGGTGGTTTGGAACACCCCGTATAAACTGTCTTGTAAGTTATAAACAGCGCAAAATGTGCGATACCATCAGATTATAATACAGACTCTTCAAGTTCAAGTTAACCACAGTCAAGTTTTAACATCTATCAGAATAACATTAAAATAAAAGTATTGTGAACTATATTGTATTTGTATGTAGTAAAAAGAAACTTAACAATAAAAATTAGTTTAAGTATTTGAGTTTAGACAGTTCATTTTTTTATTACACAAATTTGATTACGTTATGCTCGCTACAATACAATTTTTTTCCATCGATTTCGTCACTGTCCCTACATGGTTAAATAGAAACCAGTTAGGTTGAGGTAATTTTTTATTTTCTTTATATCAACATGATATAAAATACACACAAATTCATACCAAACAATACATACATAACATAGGTACATGCAAACGCACTCATTCACTCACATGCTAAAGAAAATTGTTCATAATTATAATTTTTCCTTTATAATTTTCATTCTTTGTTATTTTATGGAGACATTTTTTATGTACCAACAATTCTAATCATTTAAAACAATATATATTGGTTAGCTTTTTTATAAATGAATTTGTCCAATAATTGGATTAGAAATGTAGACTTTAAATTTAGCTCGGGATATTTTTGCCTTAAAATTACGATTTCTATAGCCCTTGAGATTGTTGTATCTTCCACCATTGGGAAAGAGGTAGAACCCGGTACCCACTAGTATGGCTTCCAGATTTTAGAACATGATAGTTTCAATTTGGAACCTACAAAAATTGATTGCAAACAAATTTCTCGTCTATCCAGTTTATTTTAAGTGGTTATGACATATTATTACGTCGATGTGGTACAATTTGCCTATAAGAAAAAAAAATGTAGGAATGTTGAACATTATACATAAATTCCTGAACTTTGTGCTGGTTCCTGAAGGGACTATCGACACTAAAAAAAAAAATTAAATTGTCAGTTCTGGATAGTATTTTCGCATGAACGAAATTTTGATGTACTTTAAATAAATTTCAATATCATTATCAAGTAAGCTTTTTCAAATTAAAAAGTCATTATTTATTTATCTATTTTGCAATTGTACACATTTTGAGATTTTATTATACAAAAACTTACAATAAACTGTTTGGAAATTTTATTCAAAATCAAAAATGGTACCTCCATTGTGTCGTGGTAATATTGAATTTTTGGATTTAGAAACATTTGCTCTATTATTTGTGGAAAATACTGTACAAGATGCAATTGATGTGATAGTCAATCGTAACCAACCTAAAGATATACCTAACAAAAAATCAAGCGATTTACTGGACAAAGATTTATTTCAAGGTAATTATTTACCTACTTCAAAGTTAAAATTTCAAACTTTCCACTGATAAACAAAGTCAGCTTTAGGCGTGGACAATTTTTTATAAGATATGTTCACTCAAATTTTAACTGGTAATATGAACAGTGTCTCGAGAATTTTTTTAACGATCGCTAAAAAAATTGTTTTGGTTTGACAAAAAAGAAGTCTAGATGTCAACCTTGCTTTCGAAAGGTTATTCGAATAGATTCGACATAAATCTAATTCAAAAATCTATCTGTATAAAGGTGTCTTTCTTAAGTTGACATATGCTTGAAATTCGAAAAATATCCATAAAAATGCTTCGAGGAAAAAATGTTGAGTGTGTAGGCGCACGTCTTACACATACATTAAACTTGACTTTGGTTTTCAAGCTCAATGAAAAGTTCACTCTACTCTATAACTGACAATCGCTAGATAAACTTTAAATTAGAAAGTTGTTATTTATTAAAAAGGCAACATTTTTTGTTGAAACTTTTTTCCTCAAACGGTACAGTTTAGTCAAAAACGGACTGAAGTTTTACCCAAAATTGTTTTTTCGAATCAAAATTATTTCGTATAGTTGTTTCTGCAAAATCTAGGCACTCTTGGACAACAATTTTCCAATAAATCCAATAAAAGTGATTCGTTCTTCTATAAAGACCATTTTTGTTCAAATTGAATTAACAAGCGCACTAAGAGCTAGATTTTTACGATCAATTACGGTCTAAACTATTCGGTTTACAAAAAAATGTTTCAAACAAAAATATTTGTGTATTTATAAAGAACAACTTTGTAATTTGAAACGCTCATCTAATGTGTGTTAGTAATAAATCAGAGTGAGGTTTTAATTGATCCTGAAAACTTATATTGAATTCGATTTCGGTGTGCTTTTGAAATTAACATTTTTCGTTAGAAGCATTTTCTCCAATTAAATTTATTTATCGAGTATCAAGCATATGTTAACTTAAAAAAAGCACACTGTATATTTGTTTTCATTAAAAAGAAGAACGTTGTTTGCGTGGATATTATAAAACTCATTTACATTTAGCTATGTTATCATATCGAATTTAAAATTTAAATTCATATTTTTCTATTCTAGATGTTACATCTACTGATACGTTCGACCAGTCTATTGACGAATCCGTATCTGCATTTTCCACTCCATATTTAGTTAATATTCATAACAAAAAATTTAATGAATGGCCAAATATTGGACTGTTTAGAAAAGCCGATATGATAGAATATATTAAAAGATTTGTTAATAAATGGGAATTAAAATGTAACTGGATGTATTGTATTGATTTTCTTTGCGAGGAACGAAATAAATCTAGTGATACCTATTTTTATGATGTATGTATCAAAAATTTAGTAATTTTTTGGAATAATCGTAGTATAATTTTGTTTCCAAGAATAATAATTCTCCTTATTAATATGTGTAGGCAATATGTAGAACATTTTTGTTGCATCATTTGCGTACATTCAAAAATTATGTCTGTCACGTGACCTTTTTATGAAAGCTTGAAGCTTTACAATAACTCATTGGAGTGTTTCCCAACTATATGCTCATAAATTATAATCTTTTGACGCTGATTAATCACCAATGGATTAGGGTCCTTCTTAAAATAATAAACCAATTTTCAGCTCTAAAAACATTGAAAATAAAATTGAAAAATTTTTCTATTTAGTATATGGCTGACACCTGGTATTACCTAAAAAAAACTATTTTTTGCTTTTATAGTATGCATGAAAAAGTGCTGACATCTATATTTGTTTTAAATTCGAACTCCGTATAGGCAATATTCGTAACATAATTGCAGCAACGTTTACTTACTCGGAATACCGTTGGAGAAGACGCTATCGCATGAAGAATATCTCCTAGGAAAATATAACTTTACTATGTGTCTACGGATTAACGTCGAAACACATCATCTGATTATTCGCGTCTTAAATTGGTACTTTGAACTCAGAAGAAGAAGGCGTCTCTAGAAAACGATTCTCTAGCTCTGGTTTTCAGTTCGCAGTCTAATCATATCAATTTAAAGAATGGGAATAGAGACCCCCATAGACGATACAATATCAAAAAGATGTTAACGAAATAGAATCAAGAACAATTACGACAAAACTGAAAACTCCAGTTGAAATTCTATTACGGGAGATGGCTAACCATAGGAGGTGCCGAATTCAAAACCAGGCAGCGCAGAACGCAAACCTATATAGATGTCGGTGATCCGCTTTCGTTTGCTTGAATCTCTATTTTTTACTATGCGACACATCCCTGAAACGTACATTCAAACAGAATCACAATCGGACAGAAGTCTGTCTCAGAATTCATATAAATATTCGAAAACTTTCAGGTCTCTATCAGATGTGTTATTAAATGATAGACAAAGAACTCCTTTTTAAAATTCAGAAATATCTCTCAGGTCAAATGGAGTATCCCAACGAAACAGTATCCAATTCCACAAGTAACAGCTAGTGTATATTTCCAAATAGAAGTACCGAGATGTAAGCCAAGATGTTCATTCATAAATGTATACAACCGAAAATTCATTTTCGGTCTTAATTCATAACTAAAGGCCAATTTTTATTTCTAGGTTTCATATATGTTTGAGGGTTCGGGTCTTGTACACAAACCGCATAAAATACAATTTAACGAAGAATGGTTATTGAGTATTTTACAAAATAAAATACATTTCATTTCAACATTGCAATTTTAATAACGCAAATCTTTTTTCTCAATAATTTAAAATTCCACTAATCTATGGATAGAATCTTACGTTGCTATAGACAGTAATGTTTTTGAGGTTTATTCTGAATTTAAATCCAATTTGTTTTTTAGGTAAAAAACAAAAATAGCATAAAAAATGGCCCATCGAGAAAATGTTCCATGAACCCGTGAAAATAATTATTCGGCCCTTGTATAATTTATTACAAACCTTAATAAAAGATTTTTTCTTCAGATGTGTTCTAAAATTTTTTAGGAGCTGTTTCGCAGCCAACAAGTATGATTCCCCTGCAGAAATCTCAGATAATTTTAGCTCATTAACTTAAAGTTAATGCTAGTTTTCGTACAAGATTCTTATTTTAGCAGTTGTTTGGATATATACATATGTATGATATATACTCTGGAATATTCCAGAGTTCTTAAACAAGTTCCAAGTTCGTAATAAAGTTTATCTAAAATATGAATTAATGTCACCTCATAAAGATTTAATCCTAATAAACGTCTTTGCCAGCTAAAATTTGAAAATTGAAAAGGGTAATTAATAAATAAATAAAACATAACATAGAGAGACAAAATTATATGCCTCATTTCTTCCCTCCTACCTTGGACGGGTTGGGAAAATATTTCAGTGTTGACTAAAATGATGAGATAGAATGAGCGTGGATAACGTTTCGAAAAATTGATTTTCTTAATTTCCTTAATCTTACTTGGCTTTTTCCTATTTACTTTCATAGTTTCAATTATTGGCAAAACACTTCTAGAATATACTTCTCAACACGCAGAAAATTGCCATGTTTCCTCGTAAAATCAGATCAAGACAAGAATGCAACAAGGGCGTCCGTTACTTCTGGGACACCCTATATGAACTATGTCAATTTTTCACACACAAACCACGTCCGGTAAAATTGAACAAAGGCAATAATAAGAGCCTACGTATTTTTGTATAATTTTAATTAATTATATCTCTTAAACGGTACGGTAAAATAATTAAAATTTTTCCTCTTAACGTAGGAAATTATGATTATTTTAATGAATGTAAAAAAAAATAGTAGTTAGCTGTGATCCGCGATATTGCCATACTACCTTAAGTAAAAGGATGTATAAAAAAAAAGTAATATTTTAGACACGAGTGTTTTTTTATTGAAATATATAATCTGTGTTTATAAACTTTTATTGACAAATATATTAATAAAAATTGCATTTTTTTACAACATTTTTTATACTTTTTTGTGTATAAAATAGAAATAACTAACAATAAATAATTGATTTAAAATTATTTTAAGTGAGGAGGGAATAAGATACATCGATCATACGAAATAATTTCATTTTCAAGTCCTGTAGTTGAAGCTAAGTGATAAACAATTTGTTGTATTTTTCCGTATGACAATTTTAACTTCCAAATTAATATAAAATTTAATACTTCAAAAACAATTAAAATACAAAAAATATTTACGAAAATTACGGAGAAAGGATCGATTAATTTATTTCTTTCAGGATTGACAAAAACACTCCTATAAAATATAACTTGAGAGGGGCGCAATAAAGAAATTTACTAGAAAGATTAACATGCATCTTGTTAGGAGAAAATTTGTGCTCGTAAAAAGTCCAAAACGATACAGCAGGTTCTGAATTCGATTCCAGATTAATCTTTCTCGTACACTTTGACTTCCATGGGAATGCATTATAGGGTCTTTGACCCAAACTTATCCCATTTCATTTTTAACTCTTGAAATTTTTTTAAATAAACATTTAATAAATAATAATTTATCAACAATTTCCACTATTAACAATTGTTTTATTTTTTAAATAAAACATTTTCGAAAATTCTGATAATTATAATTTAAGGAGAAATTGCGATTGTAATGAAATGCCAGTCAGAAAATAGAATTACAATTACAAAAATTTAACCCAAAAAATCAGTAATTTTGAATGTAATTTACGAATACAAAATCACACGACAACCTCAATTACTCCTTCAACAATCAGCAAAAAAAAAATTTCGAAATTATCATATTAAACGACAAAATTGTATTTTTTAATATAAAGAAAAATTCAAAAATAAATTAAATAAAAAAATAATTTTACTATTTTTAATAAAATTAAAGGAATTTGTACAACAGTGTCTTAGAATCAGGGAAGGTGCGGATCGGTGGTGCAACATAAGGAAAGGGGATTGATTGATCTCTTTTTGGATTCCCACTTTTAACTACTAGTTGGCACTTTTTCTGATGATATTGTTTGATTTGATGTTTTGTTCTCTGTTGGTAGTGTAGTTTTAATTGGTTTGTCTGATTCCACCTCAGAGTCGGTATCATCAATACTACTACTATTTTTTAAATCCGGTGTACTTGTTCGCATCCAATCGACAGCATTTGTGCTTAATTTACGTTCTTCGAATAGATTACATGCATCAATTACATGTTTGTTGAATACTTCTGGTCGGTCTGCATATACATGATGTCCGGCTCCAGTTATTACCTAAAATTAAAAAAATATAGTCGTTACATTGAATGGTTATTGTTAACCCGGCGTCATTGTTGGTATCTAATACCCGACGGTTTTTGAAACTCTAATAACTTTAAAACAAGATACGCGTATTAATTGCCGCTCACAGCAGCTGCAGTATTGCTGTAGCTACGGTGGACTTTGTATGTTTGTGAAGATAGCGCGGGTAAGTTATATCTATTCCCAATGCCCACGCAATACATTCCCAATGCCAATGAAATTCGATAAATAAATATAATCGAGGAAAAGACTTCAAACGAAAAATGTTAGTTTCAAAGGCAGACATTTTATACCGGCATCGAATTCGGGTTCAATTAAAATCTTAATCTGATTCATAACTGACAAACATCAGATGAGCGAAAAATTAATAAAGTTGTTCTTTATAAATACGCAAACATTTTTTGTTTGAAAGATGTGTTTGTCGGCTGTTTTATTGTCTTACTTCTTTGTGTTATTATACGAAATAAATTTTGATACGAAAAAACAATTTTAAGTTTAACTTGGCAGTCAGTTTTTGCCTAAACTGTACGGTTTGCGGAAAAATATTTCAAACAAAAAATTTTACTTTTTTAATCAATAACTTTCTACTTTAAAGTATTCATCTATCGATTACCGGTTATGAAATAGAGTGAGTTTTTCATTGAGTTTGAAAACCTAGATCAAGTTTAATGTCTGCAAGCATATATCAACTTAAAAAAGCATCCTGTATATACAACGTATTTATTGTTTTTTATTATTTATTGATGAATCCTTTTCCACAGTTTTACGAACGTATTACGTATTCCATTTAGTATCCCTGCGGCTGTGGTGAAGTTTGATAGAGTAAGTATAATTCACATTTGAAGTTTCGTTGACAGGGGGTAATTTCCATGAAAATAAATAGCAACGGAAAGATCTAAAATAATCGCTTGTGATTTGTCAACGAGAATTCCGATTGATATTTTTACTCATAACAGGTTGTTGTATCGGCCGTGATTATGTATCAGGTCGCTGATACATAATTATCCTTAAATTATGACTCAATAAAAGAAAAAAGTACTTCTTACCTGTATATTTACGTATGAATTAATTCGTTTACTTTTAATAATTTCACCAGCTGAATTATCAACCCATGATCGTGCTCCATATATTAACGTAATTGGAATATCTTCACGTAATTTATCGATACGTTTTACCATCGGATGTTTCGCCCAACCAAAACCAGACATCATTGCATGAAATGCACTTTCACCCCTGTCAAAAAATACAATTTCAAATAAAATACAATTAACACAATTATTTCTAGGATTTTTAAAAAGTTAGTCGAATATTAAAATCGCAAATATATCAATCAATCAATCCATGGGTCGGTGTAATTTTTGGTAAATTCCAATTTCAATAGCTAATAATAAGTGGAACAGCACCCTTTTTGTTAAATGATCAATACACACTTGAAACTTCGTGAGTGGCTTCCTTTTGGCGAGTCTAACTTTCTCTCTACTTTTCCCGAAAGTGCTGCGTTTTCAAATAAGCATGAAAACGTCATATTTAAGCTTAGAAAACGGTAGTTCGATACCGTTTTCGGTTTCGGAAATTTTCAATTAAAAAATAATTGTTCATTTTCTGGTAGCATGTAATAAATTTCAAAATTTTAATATCATTTGGAATCGAATCTGTCAAAATATTAACTTTACTTACGTGGGAGATTGTGAATTACATTGATAAATATATTGTGTAATTAGATTGTCCTCTTCTTGTAAAATCGGCGAGAATTTTTTTATTAAATCCGGTCGCGTTTTTTCAATAATCCATTGACCAAATGGTCCAACAAAACGTACCGCCCATAGTGGATTCAATGGTTGAACAGCAAATGCAATTGCACGTACCCACAATGGTACTGATGATTTACGTTCAACATCTAGAGGACGTTCTGGGAATCCCCATGGATCTGCTAATATTAAATGTTTTGTACTGCAAAAAAAAAAATAATTTATTGAACTTTGATATCTTTTGGAAGAAAGAACAAAACAAATTTATTATCTGCATAAACAGTTGTGTATTTAAAATTCATGAAGTCATCGAAATTAATATTAAAGAATGTGTCCAGAGGCGGATTTAGGATTTAGCCCCTATAAAATTTTATCGAACCATCTCAATGCAGTAAAAACAATTAACAAATTGTTTATAAAGTGTAAAATGTTTTAATTATAAGTTTGGATTAATACATTAAATTCACAAACATGTTTGGCACAAATCCTTAAAATTTAAGACCCGTCTCTGGTCAAGATTAGTTATATTTGTTTAATGCGGAAATAAATTTGTATTTTTAAAAAATTGTTTTATCAAAAAACATATTTTTATAAACACTTCAAATTGACGCATAAGCCTTGTTTATATTGATACTAAAATTTCTAAACTACGATTATATTTGACATATTTTTATAGTGAAGTCTTTCACCTAAATACACTAATTACTGGATTAAATATTAATTAAATCGATCATTTTAAAAGAACATTTAAAAATATTGTCTCGCTATGGGCAGTGTCAGAAAATTCTAAATTTTTTTATACGTATTAAGGATATTGGAATACAATTACCATTAAAATTGGAAGTCGTGTTTATAGAGACCAATGAAAATTCAGACAACTTAACCTAGTCAAATGAGAGCATAGAATTCCAGCTGGAGGCATATGTAACCCAAAATTTTTTTGAAATCCTTATATTAGCTTAAAATTTTCATCTAGTAAGTATTTTTGGTCACTGATTACGAATCCGATGTCGGATTACACTGATTCTGTCACGTCTTCAAAAAATCGGGCCATTTATGATAGTAACTAAAAATTAAACATTTTTTTCTGAACATAGTCTCTAAAAACTACTAATACCTTGATATAAATGTAAATTAGTAGTATTTTTTAGTATTATTGTATAAATGTAAAATTTAGTTGAACGTTAACATTTAATATTTTTTTGTGAAAATAAAAATGCGTGTATGTGGTTTTTTATGCCAAAAAAGTGAAATTTTTGTCCAAAAATGACATTTTAGGAAAACAAGACAGGACATCAGATTCGTATTCAGCGACCAAAAATATCTACTTGATGACAATTTTAAGCCAAAATAAGCACTTTTGGGCTACCTATGCATCCCACTGAGCCCTATGTTTCCATACGACTAGGTAAAGTTGGCTGAATGTTCCTTGGAGTCTTATAAATACGTAACAAAAAGTTTCATTAACATCGGTGCTGCTTCTCATCTTTTCCATTATCGACACTTTTTCGCTGTGTTAGTAAAGGTTATTCGGTATATCAATTTTTTACTATTTAAATTCTAAATTAAGCCCAAAAAAGTGCTTTAAAAATCGCTTGTTTGTGAATGACACAGTTTTTATTGATTTTTGAAAAATTCAAATTGTGTAACTTATGAGGGTTTTGAAATGACTGATTTAATTAATCTAAGGAGGTTGAAGTTTTAACAGAAGATATATTTCACGAGCTGAATTTATTTTATATTTACAAAACTGTAGAATTATTCTATTTATTTGTTTAACTGATCAATATAGTGACGTTTTCAATTTACTGACGGGCTGGAAACAAAATAAGTGTCCAAATATATATGTTTCCATCTTGAAACGGAATATTACAAATAAAACTCTTTAAACAGGATAATATGAAAATAGGTGCATTAAAAATAAAGAATAGTAGATTTAAAATGTTAACTTAAAAAAGCTTCTTTAGTACACGTAATACCACACTCTTGTCTGGTAAATAAATAAATCGTTTCGCTAGCCTATTTATTCTCAGTCTTTTCATTTCATTCAAGAATTGCAATAAAATGTATAGCCCTTTCCCAGCCAAGGCGCAAAGTAGTTATGCAGTCTAAACGATCGCAAAAAAAATAGAACATAGAAAGTCTACTGCAATAATTCTAATCTACTGCATTCCACCTCTGGATATGTAAAAGATAATCTTAATATGGTTTTTAAATTTTCAAAAAAAAAAAGTTTAAAAACTTACTGATCTGGATGATTAATAGCATATGACGCAGCTAAAAATCCACCCATACTATGCCCTAATAATATAATTTTATCTAATTTCATTTCACGCCGCCATTCTTCAACGGACTGAACAAATTGTTGTTCGGCTTCCATACCGTCCGTACTGAAATTTGGTCGAGAGCTTCGGCCAAAACCTGCAAAGAAATGTAAAACTAATTATATCATACACAAGATTTATCTTACAATAATAAAAAAAAAAGGCAATAGTAGGAATGTCAAAGACACAAGGTATAAAAATGGCTTTCCTTATGTTCGAAATTAAAATTTTCCCGTTCGTCAAAGAGTTTGGTTGATTATTTGGACAGCTGAGTGACGAAAAGATTGTTTTTTATCTTGGAAATCAAAGAAAGACCATAAATTGCAATTTTCTTACCCAATAAATCGATAGCATAAACCGGCCTCGTTGATGCAAACGCATCTAAATTCATACACCATAACGCAACACCGGCTCCTAATCCATGTAACAATACCAACGGTGTATTATCTGATTGTTCATTTAACGCAATTGTCCATATTTTATCGTTAGGCCCAACCACCGGTCCAATATCGACATAACAACCTCTGTAGGCAGATCTACAAACTATGAAAATATAGAAAATAATTATTTAATTAACCTTCAAAGTTCAATTTTCTATGACTAAGCATAAATTAAGATAAAAGCATACTTACATGATAAAATCTTTTTTTCCGCTTGACGTAACATAGCGGCGGATGATTTATTCCAGCTAAACCATTTTCCAAACCAACTGTCACATAGAAAGATTACTTTAAGTATCAAAAAATAACTGGCGAATATCCAAATTAATCACAAATGTAGTAACAATTTTTCTTTAACTACAAAAATGAACATTTTCTTGGCAACTTACCTGATAAAGCCGTACGCAGTTTTTAAGAAAATTGAGCAATGGTATTTAATGATATTCATTGTTTGCGAATGTATAATGAAATATTATGTAATTGGAAATTACCTAATTGGAATATTACCTTTCACGAATATCTTTTCTAGGAATAGAATTGTCAGCCATAGATGCCAATTAGTATACTTATTTTAAATTAAATTAATATAAATTATTCACTTATTATTCTGAATTAATTCCTTTGCTTTGTTTTTTAAATAATTTTCCACCGACCGTGTGTATACATTTTCCTTATAAAATCGATTTTCAATAACTAAACTTAGAACCTAAGAAAATAAATTCATTTCTATAAAATAAACCGGTGACATCATTATGTGATTTGAAGTAGATAATTTCCACTTAAAATTTTTTTGATTTGTTATTAAAAACTCACAACGTAACAAAATTAGGGGCTTAACAAGGTCGAAGGACAATGTCCGAGGTTATGTTTTGTTTGTATTTAAAACGTCATGCTTCTAAGGAAATTGTAACGACAGCTGTTGGTTTGATAAGAAAATACAAAATTAATTTAAAAATCGATTTTCACGAATTTTATCAACTTTTGATATAATTAATTTAATTAAAATTTTATTTTATTGATTATATATTTTATTATTAATTACTCAGTTTCAATAGGCAATATTGCAATTAAATTATCTCTCTGCACTGAACACTTTTGTAGTTTTTGAAACTAATATTTTTCTAATGCGTACTTTTTTAAAACTGATAAGATAGTGGAGTTCCTGGAGAATTTGACCTCGGAGTCCAATTAATTTGAATATTTTAAATGAAACCTTCTGAATTGTTTTATAGATAAAATACTATAAATACTTTTCAGTAATTTTAAGCAATTTTCAATTTTTTCACTTTAAATGAATATATTTTCCTAATATAACTATCATAAAATCAAAAAGGATATTAAAAAATATCTTCTATAGATGCCGGGCATTAAAAAAAAGGTCGTGGAAGCAAAGAAGGAAGAAAAGAAGGAGGTGAAGGGAAAGTGGGCCGGCAGCGGTTCAGATTTAGTCATTCAGCAATAGGCGTTTGGATCTGATTTTCCTGACGACCAGAAAATTAACAAGTATTGATGAAATCATGAGTGTTGAATGATGCCCTTTTAAGCGTGATGTTACTGAAAGCTATTATATCGGGTGTTAGAAATGTTCCGGAACAGCAGCCAAGCATGAAAATTAAAGGTTTTCTAAAAAGAAGTTTCATACAAAAGATTTTCAAGGTCACTGAAAAGTAAACTCTAACTGTTAGCTACTAAAACTTAAAACTTTAAACTACACTTTGAACTAATAATATAGTCCTGTAAATGCAGCCATTTACGCATTTCCAATGACTAGTTAGGTGTTCAACCTGTTTCGATATTTGCCTACGATAAATACGACATATGGAATTGTGGAAGTCAAGGCCACCTCCAAAACAGACTTATTGCTCGCGTGTACTGACTCAGTTTGAAGATTATTTCTGGATCACAATCTACATACCGTACATCGATTTGTTTCTGATCCATTTACAGGAACGATTTTTTCGCATATGCTTCTCTTTTTCTCAACAAAATGAAAAATTTAATGAAGACTCTTGTGATTAACTTTTTGAACTATTACTCTTTAATTTTGCACGATAATTTCCGCGAAACTTTGGCGAAAATGCATTGCCAGACAGGATGTCAAAAATTGACTCTAACCACTCGATATTAGCAATGGAGATGCGTTTCCGAATGTCTTACAAAACCTTCGCGTTTTGATAGTTCTGATATATTTCAATTTTGCGTCGTCTCAAAACATAGCTTAGATCAACAATGTCTGAAGATCTTCTAAACGGTTTACGTCCGTACGTCGCAGAATTAACTTGATATTGAAATATTGAATTAATATCACATTTTAATATAATCAAATGTTATCTTACTCGAAAAAAGAGTTTCTTGTTTTTATTGACTTTATGACTTAACATAATGAACAAACGTCTGAATCCTCCCCCTTCCTTGGAAGATTCATGCGCACGGGCCTGGTTCCCAACTTTATCAACGGAATATAGCAAATAAAACTCTTTCAACTGGATAATAAAAAAATAGTTGCAATACTTTTTTTAAGATAAAGAGAAGAATTGCCATAATATGCATAGACCTGTCCCCGCGTCTAATACGCCAATAGAACAGAAAAAACTATTAGCATGCCACCCCTATAGATATGTACAAGATAATCTTACGGGGCTGGGGAAGTAGATAAAACTGATGAAAATGAAAAAATTTAATTATGTTTTTTAACTTGCAAAGTAAAATAAATAAGTTTTACCTTTAAGTAAAATAAATTAACAACTTTTATGAATTTTTAATGTATCATTTTGTCTTCTTTTATTTATTTAATTATTAAATGAAAAGCAACGAATTTGAATGGGCAAACTTTTTAATCTATCTTATTAATAATACAATCCAATAGATTTTATAATAATTCGTTCAAAGTAATTGGATTCCGAGATTTTTATAATTTAGGCGCTTTAATGCACTATGCTAAGAACTTTTGTTATGTTTGTTATAAATAATAAAAAAATTAATTTTAATATTTTTACGCATGATCAGCGTAGATCTTGATGATGATTGGTTTTGTAATATTTTTTAGCAAATACTATTTTGATTTATTTTTTTATTTGCTCAACATATTAATACATTCGATAATTAGTGTAGGCGCTGAGTAGGTTTCGTATGCATTTATAGGTCCTACCGAACAAGGAGTGTATTTCGACGTATTTTGACCCGCTGAATCCGAATTTCCAACTTGCTTATCGCGTAGAGTGTGAAAAATTTGTTATTAAGATTTTAATTGTTTATACGACCATAGCTCCTAAACTATTGAAAATTTTTCAAAACAATTTTGTACCATTTATACTGCATGAAAAAACAAATATTCCTTACAAAAAAAAAAAAAACAAAAAAAAACAAAATTATTTTTTTTATTTGTCTTAATACGGCCAATAGAGCCGGAGGTATTTTTTAAATTGTAAACAAAAATGTTATTGCATAAGGTCGGCTCGCAGCGCTTGGATTAGAAACGTCCAAAGATTGGCCAATAAATAATATTTTTGTACTTTAAGGTACTCATTTTAAATGTATATGTACATAACAATACGTTCAATGCAATAGCAACGAAGGTAGGACGATTGTAAGTATTAAGTTTTATCATTAATTATATATTAATTATTAATTAAATATAATAATTTCAAATATAAATTATAAACTTGAATATAATTTTTCAAACATAAATAATTACCATTTTATTTAATTAAATAACCACTTATTGAATCACATTCTTCTTCCTGGCTTTGGTTTGCGCGATAACGTCGATTATATCTTTATAATCAATTTGTTGCACTAATTCAGCTTCAATAGACAATAATGCAAGAGCACGTAAGAAATTTGTTTACCCTTTTCAGGGTGGAAAAAGATTTTTTTCCTGAAAAAAGTTGGGATACTCAAAAAAATACGAATATAGAGCAATATCTACATACTAGGATACGTAGAGTACTCTGATTCAAAACTGACAAACACTTGATGAACGCTATAAATTATAAAGTTATTCTTTATAAATGCGGAAACATTTTTTGTTTGAAACCGAATAGTTTAGACAGGAATTGATAGCAAAAAACTAGCTTTTTGTGCGCGTTTGTTCATTCAATTTAGAACAAAAATGGTCGTTGTAGAAAAACTTAAATCACTTATATTATCAGAATTATCCGAAATAACAATTTTGATACAAAGAAACAATTTTGGATAAAATTTTTCAGTCCGCTTTTATCTAAACTCTACGGTTTGTGAAGAACCTACATTATTAAATGAATTAAAAAAGCAACAAATTTAAATATGCCTTTAAAAACATAGAATATCAAACAAGAAATTAAAATTAAAAAATCATTAACCGAAATAAAAATACCAGTAGTAGACCTTAACAAATACGATATCTTCCAAACTTACTCCCTATATCTATTTCTGATCCCGCCATGAAAAACCTTTACCATAAACAATTAAAATCAAAAAGCCTATCCTGTTAAGAAGCTATATTCAGGTGCGTACATGTAGCATTGCTTTGTTGGTGACATTTTTCACATTAAAAAACAAGTGAAAACAAACAATTGACTGAGTTTATTGTTGAAATACCATATATAGACAGTGTTGATTGGGCATTCGTTTTGTTTTTTTACGTCATGTAAGTAAAGATAAATATACAAACACACACATATAATATACCTAACGTATTTAAAAAAATAAATAAACCTGTACCTGTATACATACTATACATATAATCTTTTTAAGCTAATTTGCGCCCTCACGGATTAACAGTGATGTTTACATAAAAATGTTTCAAACAAAGGTTTTTTATTTGTTTATAAGGAACATTTTTTACATTTAAACTTTTGTTCTATCTCTAACGGTTTACAAGATGGGTTCTACGGACTCAAGATCTTGGCCTATGTTACTCAGTTACGTTAGTTAACTCAACCGTACTTTTTACGTCTTGAGCACGCTATAAAAATTTCAGCTTGATATCTCTTTTCGATTTGATTTAGTTAAGGCTAAATCCCAAATTTTCATCGAAAACGATGCTATTGGTCAAAATTTAGAGATTTCGTCTCTTTCTCTCCTCGTTTATTGGAGTAGATGTCAGTTAATGAAATACTTCATACCTTGGAAAATACACTACTGGAATCGGCAACAGAGTGAAAACCACGTCTCAAAGTAGATTGACAAGGATAATAAATGCGAAAGCATGTTTGGCTATTAATGCGCATGTCACAACATAACATCCTTGCATGTTAATGTTATGGACTAATTAGGTGACATGGAATCACCTAATTATTCCATTTCCTTTCGGTTGTCCGTCCGTCCGTCTGTGGACACGATAACTCAAAAACGAAAAAAGATATCGAACTGAAATTTTTTCAGCTTACTCAGGACGTAAAAAGTGAGGTCGAGTCCGTAGGACCCATCTTGTTAAAGATAGAACACAAGTTAGAGGTAGAACACCGTTAGAGATAGAACACAAGTTTGAATGTAAAAAATGTTCCTTATAACAAAATAAACAACTTTTACTTGAAACATTTTTTCGTAAACATCATTGTTTACCCGGGAGGGCCCCAATTAGGCGAAAATTTTATAGTATGTACTATACTTCAATATCAGTTATGTATGTCACATGTATGTATGTGTTATGTGATAAAAAAATCAAAACTGACTATGCATGGTATTTCAACAATTAACTCAGTCAATTGTTTTTTTTCTCTTGTTTTTTGTTGCATTTAAGAATAATAAAGTTAAAACACCCGCGTCCATTGTAGACACAAGTACTCTTCATCAACTTGAAAAGAGCTTATATCCTTCAGACGTTTGAAAAGGGATCCCGAGAATTTGGCTATGCATCCCGATATCGTTAATCTGGCCCTGATGTTAGATTATCTTTTTAGAGGATCGGGATAAATATTGTGTGAAAATAAATAAATCAGACTTCAATTTGTTTAATCTTTTGTTTTTTTATTTGAGAACAGCTTTTTTTTAATATAATAAACAGAAAAATGCGATATAATTTATCAATAATAATATATTCAGTCTCAAAATAAGCAAATAAAAAGTTGAAAATTATCAAACTGAGAAAAGAAAATTGTTTTTAATTAATAATAATAATATAATATAATTAATAATAATATAAAATAATCAATCAATAATAATTAATTAATCGTTTTTAATTTGATTTCTTTAATAATAAAAAAATAGAAAAATAAAAAAATATAACATCATTTTTTTTTTCCATACATACAAAAAATCATATTTAGGATAGAAGAAGATAGAATAATTATGATAAAAAGATAGTAAAAGTAAAATTATGACGTTGTAATCAAAGCTTTTATTTTGCAATAATATGAATAGAGCTTTTTTTGGAAAGAAAAAATTATTATTTAATTAAAAACCACAATGCTTTTAAAATTACATAGTAAAAATCAACATTTCAGAAAAGCCATCACACATCATTGGACAATATATTTAAGGTTGCCAAGTACATTTGAAGAGCCATGGATGCTTACTAAATCGTTGATATACCTGGCAGAGTGGAAATTGATAAATAAATTAAAGCTACCCAGAGGCGGATTAAAAAAAGTAGGCACGTGCTTACAAATGAGAATGCAAAAAATTACAATCTGTTGATATTGAAATTTGTATTGATTATTTAAATGTATATCTAATTCAGAAAATTTTAAGAAACAGTAAGCCATGTGTACGTGCGCAAAATTTTTTTATCCGCCTCCGAAGCTATGTTCTACAGACTATTGGTAGCTCTGGAAACCAAGCAAAACCAATGAATCTGTTTCGTCTGTTGGTGAAATTTTAATTTTACCCTTGTATTTTTATCTTTTATCAATTTAGAGACACCGGGCAACCGTAATATGCTTTGTTTTGATAATTCATCAAATATTTTTTCCTTAGAATTAACTAAGAAAACTGAAAAAATGTGAAATATTTTCTGTTATTTATACCGACAGACATATGTAAAATATGTCTGTCGGTATAAAAAATAAACAAGTGAAAATATCTACCAAAATTAATGACAGAATAATCAATAAAATGTCCACACTCTTTCGTTTTAAATAATTTTAGTACTGATGTAATTAAATTGATGAATTAATGGCTAGAAAATTGAGAAAAATAAGCTATTTATACTTTTTTAATAACATTTAAAATTAATTAGCACACAATTAGAGGACAATGATTAAATTTTCTTTGTTTTTTCTTTTTTTTATGATAAATACATTTTGTTTACACATTTAAAGCAAGTTTGTTTTACGATTTTGCTTTAGAAATTTTCGTTAGTATATTTTTTAGATAAAAACAGAAAAAAATTGCACTAATTTTGAAAATAAAATTTGAATTATATTTCTTTTTTTTTTTTAAAGCATCTTATCTTAATTTTAAAATCAAGTCTAAAAAAAATAATCGCTTTTCAATACTATTGTAAATTTGTATTTAGCGCTTGAATATCTCGTCATCTTATTTTCAAACGCAATGTAAAATTTAAAATGGCAGTGATGTTGTTTCCATTTTTTATCCTATTGAATTTAATTCTTGAATGCCATCTTGTAATTCTCAAACGGATTATAAAAAATTTTCAAAAAAAAATCGAAATGGCAGTGGTGTAAAGATAGATTTAGAAAATTTTTCTTAGACTTGTTTAAAAATATTTTTTGTTTTTAAATTCTTTTTATAAATTTGTATTGTGATATGCATGCACTAAATATGTTTTTCACTTATCCGCCATTTTTTTAAAATTTGGCAAAAAATTTATAAAAATTTGTAGGTTAATTTTAAAAAAATATTTGTATAAATATTTTTTGCGCTCATTTGTTTTTTTTTTTAAAGTTCTCTAAATCAATGGCACTTTTTTGAGTTTTTCTTTATTCGTAAAAAATTTACTGTAAAAAAAATACACGATTTTTTATCTACTGCATCCTATTTTTTGTAAAAAATATAATTCGTTGAGATTTTAGGCTTTTAAAAATGTGTTTTTTTTCGGCCGTTTTTTTTTTTGTATGCATATCGCGTTTAAAATTAAACAAAGCAAAGAATAAAATTTTGGAGTTTGATCTGTCAATATTAATGTCAGACAATTTAAAATGTCTGCCAAAATATATGACAGATTTTTGTTCTCCATATTAAAAAATATTTTTGATAAGAGAGCAAACAAGATAAAACAGGAACATTCAAAATTTAGGCCTATTTTGAAGAAAGAAAGGATTCGAATGTTACCTATTTAGTAGGCGGTTAAATTGATTGATATCTTACACAAAAATAACACAGCAGAATATGGTCGATAAATCGATAAAATAAAATTTTTTTTGGTACAAGATGAGTCATTTTAGTGATGATAAAAATGAATCACCTTGAGTTTTGTGATTTGATTATTATCGATTATTTTGTTGTTTTTTTTAAATAATAATGGCCGATATTTTTTATTTGAACCGGCGTTATTTTTAATAATGGTTTAATTTTAAATGTATAGAGAGGTTGGGTTTTTTTTTTTTTGTATCTGTGTAGAGAAAAACAGATAATCGGAGGGTTTTTGAAATTTAATTAATTCAACTTGATTCTTTCTCCTTTGAATCTGAAAATAAATAAAATAAATTATTTTAAAATGATATTTAAAGAATAAATGTCAAAGAGTATCACTCGAATTTTTGTCGTTTAAGATAATGCTCTTATGAATTATTTTCTTCGCTATTCGTGGTTTAATTCAAAATTCGACCCAATAGAACAAACAAGAATAAATGAACAAATGAAGAATAATTTTTGTACGTGGGCAACAATTCGCTAATTTTACACGACGAAATTTTATTTACTATTTACCATTTTCATTTTATTTCTCCACGTTTGGAATTTTTTCTTTTCAAAACTAAATTTGTTCGAATGCGGACAGTATAGAACACCGAAAATTGTCTTTTAGTTAAATACAGGGGCTCTATTTTTTATATCGGTATGTACACATTGAATAAATAACTTTAATATTTGTCGATCAATTGAGTTGATTAGACATAATCTCGAAACGTCAATTCAGTATAATCATGAATCACTCACTACACATTAAAACATCGCGACGAAATAGTGACGCTGTACTTTGCAAGTAGTTGTTCAGCTGTGTTAGCTCAACGTTCATATCGTCGAAAATATTGTGGCCAACAGGTACCGTCTGACAACGCTATTCGTCGTTTGGTGCAAAATTGTACGGGACTGTGGGAGATTGTTACCATGTCGTTCCACAACGACCAAGGCGTTCTAATGACGTGTTTGAAGCAATTAGAGACAGCGTTGCCAAGAACCCAAAAGTGTCGTATCGTTACAAAACTGTCGCTCGAATGGTTGACACTGGTCCTGATTTTTGAAAAGAAATTTTGATAACCGCCCATTTCAAACTATCTGGTGGCGTTAATATTGAAAATTGCCACATTTGGAGAACGGGTAATCCACATGAGATCGTGAAAGCGAAGAAAAAACGCCACATTTTGTTTTGGCGAATAGAGTCGGCCACTTGATTAATGTTGTATTCAAAAACTAATAAAAATAAAATGCAAAGGAGCAAATTGAAAACAAATGTCTCATTTCACATACATACCGGTATAAAAGATGGCGCATTGCTTATTTCTTGGTACTTGATATTAGTATCAAATAAAATTTATCCAATTTTTAAGGAAAAATCTATAACCTACGCTACTTTTGAGTTATTTAACAAATAATTTATTTACCAGAGTCACCACCAGTCTCGGTAGAACCATTTGTTTCCTCTTTTTTGTCATCTCCACCTTCTTTCTTAGCACCGTCTTCTTTTTTCTCATCTTCTTTCTTTTCTTCAGAATTTTGTTTTTTCTTATCCTCCTTGGCTTTACCTTTAGCTGGTGTTGCTGGTTTTGGTTTTGGTTCTAAGCTTGGGTCCAAAATAATTTTACCAATATTTTTACGATCGTGCATTTTTTGCATACCTTCAGCAACCTACAAAAACAAGCATTGAATTTTCGCATCTTACATATCAATTTTAAATCACTTGGTATACTTACATCTTCTAAAGCCCATGTTGAATCAACAACAGGTTTAATTTTACCAGCTGAATATAATTTTAAAACTTCCTCCATAGCTTTGTGAACGTATTCAGTACCACCTTGTTGATATAAAAGATGGCGTAAATTGAATCCAGCTAATGATTTATTTTCATCGAAAAGTTTAATTGGGGATACTTTATCTACTTGCCACCACTGAAACAAAGTACAAAAGAAATTATTATCTTCATTCGAATTGTATTAAAAATATTATTAACTTACCGCACGAGCAGCGCTAAAGAAGCTCTTAGTTTCACCTGTAACTACATTGGACGATCCATATAAAATATATTTACCCATTGGTTTTAGTAAAGTATAGCCCCTGTTGCATTCTTCACCGCAAAGGCAATCTAGGACAATGTCTACACCACTTGGACTTACACTGCAAAATAAAATTTTCAATTTTATAAAAAGGGTTTCGGAACTTGGTCTTCTTTACTAGTCCTTAAAACAAAGACAGTTTTATAGGAGGAGTAATTTTTGCTATCTTACTAGCATTTTACCGCTAGCCTACTGCTCTCTCTTAAAGAGTTGGCCCCTCGTATTCCGGGTTAAAGGGATAATTTTGACAAATTTAGAGATCAAAATTATTTTTGAAAATAAGCAGTTATTATTTTGCAATGAGTCAAGCTCATTTTGTTAGGCATTCAAAAAAACTATCGTTTCCCATACTTTCTTTATGATTGATAAAGTTCATTTTATAGTATTGTACTTTGAAATTTTGAAACAAGAAAAATCTCTTTTCAATTGTTATTAACATTTAAATTCCGTTTCTTTTCTATGTTTTAGTTTGTTTCATAACGAACTTTATTTCAGTATTCTATGATCTCTTAAAACGGATCTACAATCGAAAACTAAATAAAAACGTTCACTTCAACAAAGGAAGTCGATGTCTGATCGTAGCAAAACTATTTTTCCCTAATTTCTGAGGAAATATTGCATAAAATAAATATTTTCAAATTTTGTTGCTCATGTTATTCTTTGGCTACCGGACTACAGGGAGCTGTTGAAAAGGGACAATTTTTATTAAAAAATTTAACATACGCTCGAACTTCAGCTGTATAATCACTTCCACGTTTCAACAAATGATCAATTGGACTGTCTGCAGCTTTCAATGCTTCATGTTTTCCCTCGGAGCAAACACCAAATACCGTAACATCTGGTACTGTACGGCATAATTGTGCAACAGCTAAGCCCTATATTATAAATAATTAGAAAAATAATTTTCATTAGTACACTTGAAAAGTAAATAGAAAAAGTTTTTTAATGAATATTTTCCATTTAATTTAAAGTTTCAAGAGGGTAGGAAAAACATTTTTTTAATGGACTTCATGGTATCAACAACAAACCAGAATTTGATGACATTAAACATTTTATAATTGAAAAGAAAAATGTATCCGTGAAGATCCGATGATGTCTAATGATTTTTAGAACAAGGACCTAGAACCATTAAATTTTAATTCATTTGAATACCAAACAAATATTTTCTAAGAAATCGCCTGAAATCAATTCGAGAAATCACTTTTTTTATGGCATTTTTAACGATATCTCAAAAACTATGCATCCGATCATCAAATGAAACCGATTTTTGTTATTTTTGAGACAAAAATTTTTTTAAATCAAAATTACCATGTATAGTGGGTTGTATCGAATTTGAAGGCAAACAAATTCCCTTAATTTTTTGTAATTTTCTTAAGGGATGTCTTTTCGCAGAGACCACTTTAAAAAAATCACACAAAACACTTTTTGTTTCGGAATTTGATAAAACTGTAATATTGATTTATAGACAATTTTTAATCCAAAAATCACCAAAAACGGAGTTATTTAACGATTTTTCTAGTATTTTGATGGTATCGCCTAAAACCCCGTATGAAATTCAAGATATTTTTGGCTACATCGTAAAAACTAACATAAAATCGCCAAATGAACTGGAATTATGTGTTTTTTAAGCCTCCTTTACCTTTAATATTCCAAAATCAGAGGCAATAAAAATTTTGATTTTCAAATACAATACAGTTATTATTTATAAAAAATAATATTGTTCTTTCCACAAGTTTGAATCGTTAGATAGATTTTCAACAGGTTTTCGATCTTATGAAAATAAATAAAAACTGTTAAGAAGGAAATGAGAAAGAAGTGCGTAATGACTTGGGTGCGGTCGCGTTAAATAAATGTATATCACCATAGTCGAGTCAGTCAGTCGTCCGCCTGTCAATTGACAAGTAAGTCGACAGGAACAAATATTATCAAAACCTAACTCAACATTTATTTTTCAACTCATTTGTGTTATGTTCGTTCACACCAACAGTCCCGGATTCTTTACTCCCCCCTTCTCGAGCATATTTTTTTTATGTCAAAAACATAATAAATAAATTAATGTACAAAACATTATATATACTTCCATAATAACATAAATTTTGTTTCTTCTTTTGTTTATTGCGTCATTGTCGATTGAGTTACTTCCACGTACTAATCCTTCAATCGATCAAAGCGAAGACAAATGCGAGATAGAACAACGCAGGGCATTAAATAGACTCTCAACTGTATCCTAGCCGATAATACACACAGTGTACAAAGTTCGAGAAAAACTTTTCGTTTCGGTAAAATCTTTAATTTTTAAAATAGAAAAACTTCAATGGTAGAAACTTGTAGAACGAATAAATATTCATAAAGCTCTCAAAACAGTTTTAAGCGGATGTACTTAAAGATCTGCATTAACTTAGGAGATATCCATAAAATACATCACACAAAATTTGGTCGCTTTTAATCCCCCCTCCCATCCCTTCTCGTTAGCTTGTGCAACTCCCCAGGAAATATAACGATAAAATTTATAGATTCCTCTTCGTTCCCTAAAAATAATCAAAAATTTACAAAAACCAAAGCAGCAAAGGAAAAAATTAAAATTATTTCAAGGTCCTTTCCTCCATGTCACGTATCACGTATCTCACCGCTGTTTGTATAATGTATTTTATAAAGGACTTATAACTGAAAGTTGGGAAGAACTGGCGTCGCCAAGAAAATAATGAGGAAATCGAAAATTGTAAAAAAGTCCAGAGAATTTAAATGTTATGCTTGAACTGGTATTAACATATTAACACATCAAAAACTGGTATTAATATATATTTACTCTTTTACATGTGTGTCGAAAGGGTGCTGAGGGAAATGGCATCACAGGAAAGCTTTAGAGATTATACTTCAAGACCATAATTCAACTTTTGTCAGGCCATTTTCCATCAAGGTATATCTTTAATACCATTTGATGTCTCCAATCAGAAGCTCTGCTTCTTATTTATTTAGACAATTTGAAGAATCTCTTACAAGAAATAATATTTAGAAGGGTTTAAGAAGATTATTTAATATTAGACAGAACTAAATTCACTGTAATGGATTAGAGGATTTAAAGGAAACTTCCGTAAAAACTAATAAAGAAAAATAACCTACTTACTATAATCTCATTTATACGCAATGTATTACGAGAGAGGAGACACAGGACGCATTCAGAGTTAACACGATATAGTTTAACATATCGTATAGTAAATAATATTGTCCAGTTCGATTATGCATTCACTCCGGGAGTTGCTGATAGTAGATTATACAGTTCGAGTAAAATTATAAAGTGAAAATTGTTGAAAAACAAGTAAAAAAAATGTTACGCACGTCAGACTAGTAACATTTTTGTTGTTGTTATTTTTTATGAATTTTAACAAAAAAATGGTATTTTTTCTAAAACATCTGCTTGAAATTTATACAATTTTTAGAAAATAATGAACCATTTAAGAAAAAATTTGTCTGGCTGAGATTTTTTGTTGCTTAATTTCTGACAGACCTTTTGTTATAAATTATTTTTGAATGCGCAGAAAATGAAGCTTAACTTAAACTATGACGTCTGCCATAGTAAAAAAACATTACTTCGCATTTAATAGATGTCAAACCTGTTTTCCAGCCATTTTCACTTTATAAGTTTGAGGTGTTCGATGGTTTGCCTTCTTTTGTTATGGGCTCTTAGTCTAGAGGTGTGAGGAGCATTTTTATGTTTTTTTTTTTTTTTTTTTGGATCTATAATTTAGAAAATATTGTTATCTTCGACTCGCAAATATATTTATATAGTGAAATCGAATTTTTAACTTTTTTGTTCAAAACATGTGTCTGATAAAAAAAAGTAACTAAACCACTTTTATTCATTTTTAAAGAATTATCCAATTATGCGCGTGAAAAAACATCCGTTCATCAGGTAGGTATATTCATAAAAAAAATTAAATTCAAAAATTTGCGGAAGAAACATTTTGTCTTCGGGTACATAAGTGTAGGGTATCGTAGGATAAAATAGTCCTATAAAAATATCTGCGACTATTATCTAGCTAATAATTCACCAGATATCAGTTCCTGAAGTTAAATAGCTAAAAATCAAGCCAAATTATAGCTTGGTAGAGTGGCCCATAAAACATAAAGATACTCAAAATTACTTCGCCGAATTATATACTCTACTATCAACAACTCTCGGAGTGACTATGTGAGATATTGATCTATGGCATGTTCAACATTTGACGGTGCTGAATGCGTCTAGTTGCCCCTGCCTAGCTTAAATAATTTTCCTATTTTTATGCAAAACTTTCGCATACAGGGTGGGCCATTTTAATGAATACACCTAAATATCTCGTTTTGTAGTTAACCGATAAAAAAATAACTATACAAAAGTTGCAGAATTTGATGGGAGACATCATGTTCTGACATCAGATTTGAACCTAGTTCTTCGGATTTCATTAATAGCCAATTTAGATCCAAAACAATAAGAAATAGAAAAACACTTTAAATTAGAAAGTTTTTTTTTTTATTAAAATTGGCTTCAGCAAATTTGCTAGAAAGTTGATCCTCATAAAATAACTAACATTTTTTATTTTGTAATATTTTTTCGAAAAACGTTAACTTTCGAAGGAAATTCGACTTAAAAATATGTGTAAATTGAGATATTTGATTTTGAAATATACTGTTGTTATCCACAGTATTTATTAATAATTTTATATTTTCGATCTAATAATATCGTGCGTATAAATGATAAGGACTTAAAAATATTCCAAAGAAAATAAACGTTAAGTCACGCAATTTTTATACGCAACACGATAAATAGTTTTCCGCAATACAGTATATGGTTTTTTAAATTTTTGCAATAACTAATATACAGAATGTGTACTGTTCAGTGTTAGTAAATATTTTATTTGTTTTAAAATCGAAAAAACCACAAAAAATGAATGTTACCAAATAAGTGATTAGTAAGATAGCATCACTCTGGAAAGCACAATCAAAGAGAATAATTCGGGAAGGTAGAACCATAATGATTCAAGTGATATTTTGAAACCCTAGACTGAAACCCCCAAGTAAGCCGAAAACGTAGAAGACTCTAGATACCCTGAAAGAGGTAAGCCGAGAAAGAGATAGAAGAAGAAATGAAGCAAATGGCTCAGAATCGTGTACGGTGGAAGGCATTTGTTGCGGCTTTACGTCCCCCAAGAGAATATAGGAATTAATATAATTTATAAAAATAAATATTAACCGGTTTTAGAATACTGGCAAAATAATAATGTATTAAATTAATTTAAAACAATATTATTCGTTTTTGCAAATTAAAAAATTAATTTTTCATGCAGTAAGAGGTTGGAATTTCTTGGGGGGAACATGATGCCAAATTGCACTTGGATGAGAATCACTATCATAAGGAAAATGATACTTTCATACTTATGATGACAATATTGTAGCCGAAATACGTATTTATTGAAAAATCGGGATCAATATTAGAAACACAAGTCATAATTATAGATGTACACGTCTTAAATATTACCATTTACCTCAGGTAATTAGAGATACAAGTCATAAATATTTTGGCCCTACACTTTGGACTAATTAATCAGTGTATACTATATTTTACATTATCAGAAAAATATTACGCTAATCTTTAAAGATAATATCCAATTCCATTTTTGAATAATCATGCTTGGTAAAATTGGCAATTTTTTTGGTAAGCAAAGGTTTGCTAAAAAGAATTTACTCGTTTCTTCTCGATATGTCACAAAGCGAAACAAAATTATGGAGCAGTCTGTATTTGGACATTCCAAATGTATAGATATATGAAATAAATTGAAATAAATTTTCAAATAATATATTTTGGATGAGTAACGTGAACGTCGAAACGAGGATGTGATCATTATTGTTCAACTAGCTGCGTCGAGTTCAAACTCAACGTTATGTTCGGACAACTTAACTATGTTGTATGTGTGTGATCAATACGACGCGTCTGGATGTGACTGTGAGTGAATGAATGGTAGAAGGGCGTCGAACACACCCTAAAAACCTACTACTACTGTATATATCTATGTGTGTATGTATCAAAGGGAAAGTGTAATACCAGCGATCAAAATTTACATTAATGTGCCTTTTTAAAGTGATGTTTAAAAAATATTTTATAATAGAAATAATTTCTTCTTATAACACTATTATTCCTAAACCATTTATTTTTTGAGAATTTATTAAACAGATGATAAACATTGATGATTCATTCGTCAAGATCATAATATACCATGGATCATACCTTCGTAATTTACCTAGAATTACCTTCATTAATATGTAAAAAATACTCTCTTCAACATTTAACCTTTATAGTTCATTCTTGGCTATAAAATCATACAGCTTTCTTCTATAGACATGCTCTCTCTGGAGTGGGACACACTTAGACTAAAGGGTCCGTTGTAATACCGAAAATAGGTTGTCCCATCCGTGGTCACTACTCCCTGAACCATTTGGATCTGTTTAAGAACAGCAGGAGTGCGTGGACGTCAACGGGATTAAATTCTTTTGGCTGCTTGCCTTCTAGTAAGTAAAGTTTGTCTTCATATAGTTGCTATCTCATACATATTAATATCTTACAAGTAATTACGTATGATTCAAGGTACTACAAATGATCTGGGGTCCCACACATTACCCTATGCATATATATGACAATAGGAATATGTATCAGCAAAATAACAACAGGGAATATCGCATCGACAAGCGAATAGTCGAAGCTTTTGTTAAATTATTGTTGAATGCAATGTATTCAATTTCTGAGTTGTGTAATCAACAACCGCTATCAAACATTTTAAGTACCATATTTTTCTATTATTATATTGAAGAGAGAAGTCAAGTGTATGTCAGGCACTATACAGGTTGATTCAGGAAGAATTCTGCCGTCATAATTTAAAAGATCCTAATTTGAATCATTTTTTAAATGCTTTCCTTTAACAGTTCCAAATCTGTCTAAAAAATATATCTTTTTAGAAGCTCAAAATGTGATACATTAATGACTTATGTTTAATTTCAGTTGGTGCTAATTTCAAATTTGAGATCGTTTTGGATGGTCAAGAATGGCCAGTCTAAATCAAGTTTTCCTGAAAAAAGACATGAGCAATATATTTCGAAAGAAAGTTTATGCTGATATTTTGTTTGCATTGTGGACAGGATAATTAACTTTCCTGTTTCCTAATTTTTTGAATAATTTATCATGGTATTCCCTGTTTTTTAGAAATTTTATAGATTAAACTCTTACTGAATTTTAAAGCTTTTAGAAAATACAATTTTTCGCCAACTGAAGTTATCTTCTATCTACACGAATTATAAAAAAAGAAAATATTTCATTTTTTGATTGTTTGTAATAGATAAACTCAAAAACTAATGGACCGATTTTAAAAATTATTTCACCTGTAACAAGCCACACTATCAGCGAAAAACATAGACAATCCGCACCGAAAATTAAAACCTTTGAAGTTGTTAACAAAATTGGGAATAAGTAAGAGCAAGGGAAGTAAAATCTAGAAGGTTTTTTTTCAATCTAAAGTTAAAATTGCCCAGCGAAGCGTGTGGTTTTTTTTATATAGAAGTCTATACTACGATAGGTTTTATTCTAAAATTTTTTGCAAGGTGTGAAAACAATGTAAAAATTGGTTTATATATATTTTGGAAAATAGATTTTAGAAAATTCGAATACCTGAGCTGCATGTTTATATAACTATATAATTATCATTATGTAATGATAAGTAAATTTCTTGGAAATAAATTTCTGTTAAATTTAGGGAAATCATTATAGCAATTCATTTTCACTGAATGAAAAATTGACTTCGAAACATAGCCAAAAAAAAGACGCCACGTAAGATATGTACAGTCGTAGAGAATACTCTGGAAAATTTTCCATATTAAATATTTCCTTTTTATTAACATTTATTACGAAATTTCAAACTTTTTTCTCTACTTTTTACGTGCCAATTTTTCTCATCAAAGAAATTTATTTTTAAAAAAGGTGTATCAAAATTTATTCAGATTGATTTAGAATTACGTCCGCTAGAGCCCGTTGCAACATTAACAATTGATTTCTTTCTCAAAATTCGCTTAGACGGGAAAATAAATTTTCTGCCTTACCGATTATAAAACAAATTTTACCCAAAACAAAAAACATTTTCGATAAAAGCTCGTTTTTCAAGAATCGTCTACATTTTACAATTATGTAGAATATGCATAATTATTTAAACTCGAAAATTGTAATTCACTTAAAAATTTACATTTTAATGTATTTTATTTAAGAAACAAACCATAGAATAAAGTACAAACGAATTTCAATAGATGTCACATAAAATATGCTTTCTTGCTAATTTTCTTCTCAGATTTTCTTTATAATTTTATGAATGAAAAATTATCAACAAAAAAATATTACATGGAAAAAAGATAAATGTTAATTTAATTCAATCTAATTTTCACTAACAGTAAACATATTTTTCCATTCAAAAGAAGGAAATTCATTTACATATTTTTCTCTTAAATAAAATGAAAAATGTACAAAATGAGTAAGAATAGTTATTTCGCATTGCAAAAGCTATATCAGAATGGAGCATTCAGTTTTTCGATATTCTAGTGAAATAAGGAATCAAAAATCATGCGACTGCTAGGCAAACATTTTCTAAATTTCTTGAAATCCAAATTATCTTGTTTACTGATAGTTTCATTGAAATTGAACAGAAATTTTTACTACAATTCAATTTTCAGGTCACTTGGAAAAATTCAAAAATTTTTTGTTTCTGTTTTTGGTAAAACTCTATTCAAAGTAATTTTGACTCAAAAAATACAAAAATCGTGTTCACTTGACTATTGGTCCAATATTTTCAAGGATATCACTCGAAATAGTATACGAAGCCCTATAATTTAAAGATAATTTACGCTATATTTCGAGAACTGAACGCCAGTCGTTAAATAAAATGAATTTTGATTCTTTTGCATCTTCTTAGCCCCATATACTCCAAAAACAGAAATGCTAAAATTTTTGACTTGTTTGATATCTTTAAAAGTGACGATAAACTAAAACAAAAAAAATTGATAAAATCGAAAAAATCATAAAAAATTTGTGACTTAGATAAAATTCATTGCCTAAAGTAATTGAAGTATTGAAATCAATCAAAGGAAATCCAAATTGAATGGAAATGTTGTGTTCTCGATCGTATTCAATTTTTCCTGACAATTCAGATTTTCCCGACTTGCAGCCACTCTGGACAATGCTGAGTTTTCCTGTTATTATCGCGGTTTTTTCAGAGTTTAGAATTAAAAACTCGTATTCGTTATTCTGTAACTTCTTGTACAACCAAACTGTTGAATGTCTTTTCAGAGAAAAAAAAAACTTTTTTATAAAGACAAACGAAATAAAAATATACTGTTTTTCATAAAAGAGAAAAATGAAAGTTTTTTTTTATTCGTCATGAATTGGCAGAGACATAGCGTATAACGCCCTATAATTCTACCTACGTTCGGTTGTTATGATCGAAAACACAGCTGTACATAGAAGAGAGAAGGCAGTGGGTAGTCTACTTATACGAATGCGATAACATAACAATACATTAATAATAAACAGGACATTAACCTGCCTCTTTTTTTTCCTTCGCAGAAATGTTCAGAAAAAAAAAAAGTAATACTTTCGAAAATTGACTCTTTATAGACTTATTCCGTCCGAAAATATGGACTAATGCACTGTATCAAATCAAAGATCAGCGGGAAGAGTTTACTTAGCAGAACGATATTTTTAGGGGATCACATCTTTGAGTTGGCAATACGTTTTTGTTTGATAATCGATGTGACAGCAGACTATAATTGCTTAGTGTTTAGTTTGATTTGCTATTTCATAATGAATAAGATTAATTAATTGGCCACTTGCAAACTTGGGCTCTAAAATCGTGTGATCTAACTTAATTCGATTATTTTTTTGAGGATATGTAAAGTCACTTGTCTACACCGATAAACCAAAGACAGTTACACACTTTGAATACAACATTCGGCGAGTTATTGGACATTCATTTTTTATTTTAGATGACGAAAAATCACAAACTATAACCTATTTATAAGGATATATTAAAAAAAAAAGATTTATTCAGACATTTTACTGCTCCATCTATGATAATCATTTTAAACCATAAATTAAAGTTTTCTGTAAAAATTTATAATAGTAAATGTCAAGCAATTCATTGGCGTTTTTTTTGATATACTCAATGAATTGTGACTATTTTACAAAATATAATAAGAAAATTGAAAATTGTACAAATATTTTAGCTTCGTAAAGCAATTCCTTCGAGTTTTATGAAAGAGGAATAAGTGAGATCAAGAGAGGTGGAGGCTATAAAGCGGTGGTTTTTACTTTTAAGCCCAGTGAAGCGGGCGGGTATCAAGCTAGTCAAATATAAAATATATGTCTTTTGTGCATCACCACAGCCGCTCTAAATTGGTCTCCGTATTAAAGAAGTGTCTTCAAGGTATATACATTTCGCAGCATTTCCACATTCTTTTTTATATCCAAAAATAATGTCTTTTCGCGATTTATACATGGCTTTGGGCACGTCTGCAGCTTCTCCAAAATGAATTGAAAGGTTTAAAATTTTTGTATTAATTGAGGTTGTGTTAAAAAAGTCCTTTTGGGTAAACCTAACTTCCCAGCTTTCTTTCTTGTGTCTTTTTGAAAATTTTTAATAAGTTCGAAAAACTGGAAAGACAAAGGTGGTTCAATAAAAACGCACCTAATGAGGGGAAAATATGACCTTAGTGATGGAGCTCGTTTATTTTATTTTGAGGATTACCTACTTTATTTCTAACTCTCAAAGTAGGTAGTAGATTATTTTAATAAAATAATCCATTTGCAAGAAAATTTTTTCTATACAATAATGTTTGGTTATTTTCGGAAAGTTTTATAGCGTGTATCATCTATTATTGAGTTTTTAAATTGGAAATGAAGCAATTTTTTATAAAAGAAAATTATTTTTTGAAAATAAAAAATAGCTCTCTTGGTCTTGGTAAGATGCAGCATTAAAAAAATATAGCCTCATCTTTTAATTGATGAAAATAGAATTGAATTTCAATAGGTTTATTACAATAGAAACAATTTAGGAAAGTAATCTCTGCCACGGTAGCCCTGCTGCTATTAATATTAATTAATAATCAATTATTTTATAATTTTTTTCCTTTGCATGTTACTTGTAGAATTTCACATTTTTAGACCATAGAATATTACACTGAAACCTTATCAGGCGAGCGAGGTTAACCTCTACTAGGTTAAAATGTAACTTTTTGGTGGTAAACTTTACAAAAAAAAAAAAATACAAAAGATTTAACATGAAATGAAATGTTATAGTTCCATATTTATGTCTAGATGTGTTATCAATCATTATTTTTAGAAAAAATTATATAAATAATAAATAATAAAAAACAACAGTATTTTTTATTTATTACATGTATGTACAATCTATATATATGCAGAGACAGTGGCATCATCTGTGAGCTACATCTAATACTAATATATATTTGGCTACATTTAATATTAATTTTAATTGATATTTCGAAATAAATTTCGATTTTTGACCTAATTTCCTAGATCAGTTTTTGTATTTTTAAAATACGTATTTTCGACTACCAAGTAGTCATCATCAGTAAGAATTAGCTAGTGATTACTCTTATTAGCAAAGAGTAACATTCATAATAAGAGTAATCACTAGCTAATTCTTACTGATGATGACTACTTGGTAGTCGAAAATACGTATTTTAAAAATACAAAAACTGATCTAAGAAATTGGGGCAAAAATCGAAATTTATTTCGAAATATCCTAGAGTTCTCATTTATTATCTTCGATAATATTTATAAAACTGTGTATGCATATCCACTTTTTAAGGCATAGTTTTTTCTTCTGAATTCATCGGTAAGTTTTCCCTAGACAATAAGAAATTCAATACCATTTTCCCAAGCTTTTAATATCCGACAGTGAATCGTCTTAATAAACACAGCGTCTAGTCTCATCATGTCTATTAAATAAGAAACGACAAAAAAAAGAGGAGTATTTTTACCATACAATTTTCTAAGAATTTTCTAATATTAACAATAAACATTCAATATAAAAGATAATATCCCACGGGAATATGTATACAAATTCATTGTTGTGTCAAATAAAAATCATTCAATAAATAAAGTACATACAATCAATTTCTGAGAAATTATTACAAAAAATTGAAGAAAGAAAATGAAATCTAATATGAACGCCACACGACCTCCATATAAAAATTCAATGGAGTTACAATGGTAGAACATTGGAATATGACATTTAAAATTGATCCCAAGAAAATAATGAATGTTTTTTATATGTAAGAAAAATAAGAACAGCAAAGATATCCCAGATACGTGTAAGAGTGGATATTCTTACCTATAAGAGTCAGAAAACCCATTAAAAATTTGTTTAAAATGCGAATCCAACACTGACTACTGTAATGTGATAGAATTGGTTGCCTCATGTTTTAGTTTCTGTCTCGGAGAGACTGAATTTCAGTGTTAACTGCAATGAAGAAAACTTTTCGAAGTTTCCGAGGTCTAGAGTACATTTTGAAAACTTATTTTTTCAAGGTCAGAAAACTGAGAGGTTATATCTCAGAACTTTTTTATACTGAAATTTAATTCTCATTGCCGGGAACTTATCTTTTAAAGAATCCAGAAAGTTTATGATTGCTCCACAAACTAAAAATTAATAAATACATTGATGAGTTCGCTATTGACGATAGCCTCTTAATAGATGATTTTATGTCTATGTTAAAATAAGTTGGTTAAATATCCCCTGGGCTTCATAGTATATGGAGGAAAAAAAATTTAATAAAAAAATCTTAGCTATCTGAAATCATTTACAATTGAATTATTTTAATTAAATTTGATTTAATTTATCAAAAAAAAATTGTCAAGTACTGACAACATAGTCGAGGTCTCTTTTTTTTTTTTTTTCTTTGAAAAGAATATTTTAAAAGCAATATTACAGTAAAAACTGTTTAAATCAATATTAAGAAGGGTAAAATTCTTTATGTGGATAGATGTGAGTTTTGATATGAGAATATGATTTGAAATAAATATTCAGCTAAAATTCATAAAAACATATGAGATATAGAAGGTTGAAGATTCATTTTTCTCTCACAATAAGAAAGCGCCATAAACTACGTAGCTCAATTCCAGCCTCTTTGGAACCCCTCCCTATCTCTACGTAGCCTACCGTAGTCATTACTATCATCCTTCCTCGGATGGAACTTTTTTTAATATAAAGCTAAGAAGACATATTTCTATCTCCAGTTGCAATCAACCATTACAGTTGCTTTTTGACATCGGATTCGTGATTAGCGACCCCCAAAATCCCTCCGGAGACCATTTTCGGGGTGAAATTTAGCATTTTTTATCACTGTTACTATTGCGAGTCCTTTAGGGGAGGGAAAACTACCCTCAAATTCCCAAAGTCAGTGCGGCTCATTATTCCTGAAGGTCTAAAGAACACGTACACATAAGAATTTTGAAATCGGAGCTGTTCCATCACTTTTCCACATTTTCCGACTTATTAAGTGTACTATTATAGACACTCTCTTATTAAATTACAAAGATTAAAATTTAAAAATTATAAAGAATGTATTTTGACAAAACATTTTGTTTCGATTTAGTCTGGGAAGAGACATTTACGTCAAATCGTACCTCAAAACAATCTCGTTATTTTACCATTAAAAAATGTGTTCAAGAATCTCGTAATTGTTCAGAGGTTTCACTATACAAATAAATTAACCCTGAGTAAGTAAGCAATAAGGAATGACTGGTTATTAATTAAATATGTGTAAGTACACAATCAAATCACAGTATATAATGCAACGCAGCGCAGTAGGACCAAAGAAGTTTCTTTTATGTAGTCATAAAATCGAATGTTTGAAATAAAGTATATTATAATTTTGCTATTTATAGATATCCGCTCCAGCATTATTGTATGAGTATGTGTGAAACTTTATTGTACTCAGGGAATTATAGTCCTTTCAGAAATACCATCAATTTATTGTATTCCAAAAATTAACTTTAATGTTACAGCATTTGTTTGTATTTTTGAATAAACTATGTTATTGTATTACAATATTAAAATATGGAAAGAATCCGGTATGAGTATGTGCAGTAGACATTATGGCTATAATAAATAATTAACTATGAGTTAAAAAAATTTGTCACGCAGAACATACTTAACATTAAATATTTGGCACCTATGGCCTACTAAGATTAATGAGCTTTTGATAGCTAAATAGCAAAGACTTCATTTTAGTTTCAAATAATATGTATTTCCCGTTTTTGATTTTTTGTGCGCTTCTAAAATCTTTCCAAATTGAGCTAGGAAGTTAAAAATCTGTAAGTGGGTTGAGTTATTGCCAAAGAAATGCCTTTTGGGGGGTGTCGAATTCTCAGACCTCATCTCCCCATTTAATATCGAAAAAAAATCATAGTTTTGCGCGGTTTTCAAATCTTTGAACTACTCCAAAGCTTCCTCAATTTGAGCTAGAGGATTAGAGAAAATTATCTCAGAATTGCTTTTTGGTAGTTTCCGACATCCCGACTCTCCTTCCAATCATTTTATGTAAATATTTCATATGTTCAAAAATATAAAAAGATATCTCATTTGGATAGAAAACATTAAATTATAAAAAGTACCTAATGAAGGTAAAATACGATCTTAGTGAAGGATCTCTGATGCTCACGATGGTTTTTTTAAATAATAAATACGATTATATTAATCAGGAGCACATTGTAAATAAAGGTATCCCCCTTTTTCAAGAAAACACAGTATGAAATGGATCATTTAAAATAAACCCTATGTCTCGGTTGAATGGTATAAGAATTTCTTCCATATGTATTCGTACATATTAGGAATGTATGTAACACATTGTACCGTTACGGAGCTGAAAACATTTTCAATATAGTAATACAACATTTAAAATCTTTACTCGTAAAATTACATCCGAAAATACAATTAATTTTATGTTGTGGTTGGAGTCGGTTACATCGTTCTTATCCAAGCAAAGACAGTGTGATCAATTTACCGTCGAATTAACTTTTTTGTTCACACTTTCCGCTGCCTGGATTCGAACCCGTAATGTAACCTCCCAGTCAATAATCTTTTTCATTATAAATTAATACCAAGTCTTATTTCAATCATAAAATATTTCTGAATGGAATACTATTTAATTCGTAATGGAAATATTTTAATTGACGCAGACTGTATAATACACATCACATCAACACTAAACGGAATGTGTTTATAGAGCTCAAGTTCAATTGGGGTCTCCTCTTATTTTGATACACTTTTACTTACTTAAAAGTGATAAAGTATACCCGAACATCTGCTGTTATTGAAGAATACAAAGTGTGACAAAAATTCAGTTGCATCAAAATTCAAATATTAGCTAAATTTTGGTGCAATGGACCTAGTTTATCAGATATATCAGTTATTATTTTTATTTAAATAGGTTCAGTATCACGTACTGAATGTAAATGCACAAACTTCTTACAAAAAAAGGGGGTGGAAGTCTCGCCATTTTGAGAAAAACAGTTTCGGTCTATATTTTCGTAATCGTACACTTTAGACCAAAAATGCTATTTACCTTTATTGTAGATAATTAAATTTCCTATTATTATTTTTGTCCACCAATATTTGTTGTATCATTTACCGTTTACGACTTATACGACTATTACGATTTAAATGTTGACTTTTTGATCGATATCTTTTCTAATAATTGTTTAAATAATAAATTGATAATAACCTAACTTTTTAATCTACAAATTTCCAACAACTATTACTTTAAACTTTTTTTTCTAAATTTAACATTTTTGAAGTTCAATTTGCAGTTGCATTACAACTGCAAATAACTAAGAATTTTTTCTTGCACTAAATTACAGGAGTTATTTTTTTAATAGATTTAGTATCAGGTACTGAATGTATATGTACGGAATCTGTACAAATTTGAAGAGTGGAGGTACCACCATTTTTGAGAAAAACAGTTTCGGTTTATATCTCTGTAACTGTGCCCTTCAGGCCAGATATGGTAAGAACCTTTACTATAGATAATTAAATTTTCTATCTTTTTTGTCAATTTTATTATTGATCGTACAAAAAATTTCAACGGTTAGTTGCTGTTTTTGAAGATAAGAAAGCAAATTATTGATTTCTAATTATGTCACTATCATTAATATTTTTTATATTGAATTTTCATCATTACATTATGCATAGCTCTTTTTTATTAACCCTGCACCCGGTGGTTGCAACACTGAAAGCGTTATAACTTTATAAATATTAATTTAAAAAAAAAGTTAATAGTAAAAATTTTAGGAAAGTAGAAAAGTTAAGTTGCCAAAAATTAAAACACAACACAATTTTATTTGGATCACTCCGTAGTAATTACACAAAGCTATGCAAACATGACGTACACTAAATTTGTTTGAATAATTTTATGACTAGAACGATGACTGACCGCCATCAACTTCAAAAGTTTCCTTCTTATAAATATAATTACTCATATAAAAAAAGCAACGAAAAACGAGACAGTCAAGTCAACTAGGCAGGTTATATTTGTAATCCTGTCACGTGACTATAAGCCACGATAGAACACCATGCACATGTATAAAAAAAAACATGATTTACTATGTAGAAAATTAAAATGGAAAATGTAGTAAAGTGAAAGAAAAATTATATAATATGTCATCAGTTATATAATGTATACTGGTTGTGTCATTGATCATTAGGGATTATTATTATGTAAAATTGTCTTCATTTAGAAACAATATGTGAAGGAGATGAAAGGTTAATGTCCATCATTTATTTTTGCACTACAGGGTGTAGAATTGGCTTTGTAGAGGAATGATTTTCGGGTGTTATAAGTATGCTTCTTATATTGAACACAAGCAGGGCCGTTGTAGCCTCCATATCGAAAGGTAGCAATGATATACAATAATTTAGCGGTCTCAAGCTGGAGAGAAAAACTAAAAGACTTAAGGCGTATCCTTTTTCATTTCTTGGCTATGTTTTGTTTCTAACAAAGAATATTGGGGAACATGCAAAAAACAATATAGAAATCTGCTATAGACAAGAGAATGCTTGAAGTACTTGAAAGTTACTGTTTTTAGCAATTGCATGTTCCAGGAATCAAGATTGTGATAGGTTTGATCATTTTTCCATTTCAAGGTATGATGCAAATTTAGATTTCGATTGATACAATCTTTTTTCCTGTCAGAATTATTCCTTTGCACGAGCTAACGGTCTTTTAAATCTGACACGCTCTAATTGTTATAGGCAATATTTGAAATTGTCAAAATAACACAGTATGTTTGTACAGCGGCAAGTGGCGACTAATTGGGTTACACCATAAGTCTTACCTTCCAATTCACGCCAAAGTTAGCCAAAGTAAAGGATTCATCAGCATACTTCGCAAGTGTTTCATTGGTATGGCTGAGATGCTTCGCGTTGACATATCGTGTTGTCTTTGATTCGTGTGCAAAAAACAGGTTATAAGAGAAATCGAACAAGGCGAGGCGAGGACAAGCGAGTGATATAAGTATCAATCCCCTCTATATTTTTGTTTCTCGTCCGACTTCGTGTTACTTCGCGAAAGTCTGGAGGAAGCATTAAAATTACCAAATGCCGTATTTAAACTAAATAATTCTGGAATAAATTTTAATTTGAAAAACAATAGCCTGGAACATAAAATACACCCTACATTACCTAGTTATAAAAAATCACACCCTGTAGTAAACAAATAAACGATGAGATAGATGCAAGACTATATGTAACAAGGTATGTACTTACCACACCACCGCCAGCTGAATGTAATAAAACACTCTTGCCAGAGCTTAAATTTCCCAACTCGAATAATAATATATATGCAACAATGTAGTTCATTGTCACAGCAGCCGCATCTAAAGCACTTAAATCCTCTGGGATGGCAAACACGTACTTGGCAGGGACAGCTACTAATTCAGCCCATGCTCTATACTCTGGTAAAGCGACAACACGGTCACCGACCTGTACAAGAAAAAAAAATACATAGTTCATAATGTGTTATTATATGTAAAAGGTTACTTATATAAATATAAGTTTATTATTTTTATATATTTTTTAGTGATGAAATCAGAACTCTACTGGATTTTTATTTCTACTGTATTACAGCAGAATATTAAACGTCATTTGTGATTATGTTTTATTTTAGTTCCCAATAGATCACGTAATTTTTGCAGTTATTACAACACATTGCAAATTTCATGAGTGGCTTCATTTTGACGAGTCTACCATAGTTTAAATTGTTATGGTTCTTAGAAATGCTGTGTTTTCAAGCTTGACGCGTCTAAACATCAATTTAAGATATTTCTAGCATGGTATTTTCAGTTCCTATGCTAAAAGCTATGGTAATTTTTTTTCGACAGATAACGAGTAATTAGACTTAAGAACTTAATAGGGCTTACTATTAAAAAAAGTTTCAGAAATTTTGGTCGTTTAAAACACGAGATAATTATGCCTACGTTCTCAAGTTTGACCAATTTAGATCAACATTAATATTTCAAAAATGAAAATGAAAATAAAAAAGATGTTTTTTTAAATTTTATTATAAAAGCATTCCTTCTTTTAACTGTTCTACTTTTTTTAAATTCTGTGAGAGAATATTTTAATTTCGTAAAAAATAGCTGGAAAGACAGGATGAGTTTTGCATACTTTGAATGGGGAAATCGCGAACTTAGCAGTTGATTATCACGTGATCTGGACGACAAAAAATTCAGCAAATTCGAGATTCCACAGCAAACATTATTCTAAGTCTAAAAAAAAGGCCAAATCTATCGACACATCTGGAAATACTTTAATCCTATATCGATTATATACGACTACATACTCTTTCCTTATTGTAAATGAAAGATTATGTATTTGGTCGTAAATAGTCAATACGGCTAATTGATATGTTTCGAAAAGGCAGAATTTCTAAGAATCTTTACAACTTCAGAATTTCACAACCTGAGAACTTTCACATGTCCGAGTTTCTACTTAATTATCGAAGGAGAGTCTATCAGAGTGTCTTTTTAAGCCTACCGATAAAATCCAAAAAATCAGGTATCTACAAAATTGAAGAAATTGTAAAAAAAATTATTTGTCATTTCGGTAAAATTTGCATTTTTGAAGAGCTATTTAACGTATATCAATTTTATAAAAATCGAATAAATGGACTAATGGATATGACAAAACTAAAAGGGTTCCGTTTTGGCGTTTATGGTAAATTTCCGTTTGTGTTCTATTTTTTATTTATTCAATTATTAATTCAAAATATTCAAATAACAATTTTTATAAGAAAATAATACATATTATCGGATTTTATTTAAAATAGCTTGACAAATATGGTTCTCAAATTATAAATAAATTAAACTCAAGGAATTTTAAAAATTTTTTAAAATTATTCATTAACCAAATAAAAGTGGTAATTTTACACCAATTTGTAAGAACATAATTTATTTATTTATGCTTTTATCCCTCATTTCCCCTGTTTAGAGTAATGTCTTGGGAGATATTTTAAAACAAGTTTTACATTACTTGTTAAGAATTATTTTAACTTTGGTAATAAAATAGCTTTAATTACATAATTTTGTACCCTTTTATATCGAAAGAAAGTTTATTTTTCTGGAAAGGGAATTATACTACTAAGACATGATACGAAATCTGGCAACGATTTTGAGAGTGAACGAATGCATTTCGGATAATTCTTTCCCTGCTGAAATTTGATAAGAATGGGGTACTTCCTGTACCTGAGAGCGGTTGCGTTGACAAACGTTGGATGCGTTTTGTTAGACAATCTAATTCCTGTCTGGAAAATTTAAAATACATTCTTTATAAAAACTAAATCATATCATACTAAAATTATTTGAATATTTACGACTTTCACAAGAAGATTTTGGGCCAATTTAATTATTTTAGTGGGTGAAAAATTTGCATCAACGATCAAACTTTAACAACAGAAGATAGGGTAAGACGTGTATATTATTGTAGTGTGCATTCAACCAAGAATGCGCCATTGAATTTCTTTTTTTGGAGTTTTCTTCAGAGCCGCGTCTATATCAACATCCGTCAGGTTATAGCCGCACGAAGTTTCTAGAGTCGAAGAGAATTACTTCGATCGAATAAACGCCAATTATAATTTGTATAACTAAAACTTGTGTTTGAAATTATTTGTATCTTATCTTCGACTTTGATGAAGAATTTTGTTATAACTTCATGAATGTAGACGATAAATAAGTATAAAAATTTTCGAAACCTGCCTTGGTTTTCGAAATATCAAAAGCTCAATAATTAAATTTTCAGTTTTCGATATTTTGAAAATTACTCCAGATATCGAAAATTTTTATTATTATTTCTCGTCTTATTGTCAAGTTATAACATAATTCACCATCAAAATTGAAAATAATCTATGAAATATATAATCCATCTACGGTTTTTCCCATAAGAGCAATGTTAAATATGCCTATTTTTGAAGTCATTTATTTATTTAAATAGTCGGGTAATACCCCCCCCCCCTACTCCTAAAATTCTCGGAATTGATTTAGCCTTAGTCTAACTTCATATAAAAAATATCAAGCCTTTTATCCAAAATTGTCTTGGTATCGTGCATCCAAAAAAGATTTAAAAAACAGAAATTTTAGCAGATTTTTAAAGGCTGCACTAACCACCTGCCAATGGCCATTAGGTACCAAAATTAACTTTGTTTTAACGTAGTTCCAGCATGGTATTTGCAGTTTCTATGTTAAAGCAATGGTACATTTTTTTTTTTCGACAGAATTTAACGAAAAATTAAATTTAAGAATTTGGGGAATTAATAGTAAGCATTATTACTATTAATTCCCAAAGTTTCAGAAATTTTGACCGTTTAAAATGGGAAATAATTATGCCAACGTCCCAATTTCGATCAATTTACGTCAAAATTTGTTAAGAGTTCAAATCTTTCCACCAAACTCGTCCGTCATATATTGATTGATCTAGTGATTAGAGTATTAGTTTTCCTTACTCTTTCTAATAGATATCTTTCTAATAAATTTTAAAATTATTTTCATAGTAACCAAGTGTGTTTATATGATACAGTATTTGACATGTGTTCAATTTATGTAATTTCTAATCTGTTTAAATTAAATTAATCGTATCAAATAAAATTGTGTTTATCATTAATTATTTCTTATAAATAATAACTCCTTCCACTAACGCATAAACCTTAATAGGTTATGGGCCCAGTGGTCAGTTAATTATATGCAAAATTGAAGTGAGAAAATTAAGGTTACACTAACACGTGCCGTCAATTTATAAGAAATTAATTATGAGTATAATTAAGATCTGTGAGCTGAAAAAGGACAATTATGATTCCTGGAAAATTCATGCTCAAGCTTTGCTAGTGAAAAATGGTGTTTGGGGCTATGTTGATGGTACAAAAGTTATTCCATCATGCTCAACTGGAGCTGATGCCGCCACGAGGCAAATTGAACGTGATCAGTGGATTGAAAAAGACCAACTAGCAAAAGCAGATCTAATTTTGTCTATTGGAGCAGATGAATTGCATCATGTTGGAGATTGTGAGACTTCCAGAGAGGTTTGGCTTAAATTAGCTAGTGTTTTTGCACCTCAAGGTCCTTTGAAGAAGGTACAGTTATTGAAGACTTTGTTATTCACTAAACTTCAAGAAGGAGGTGATGTGAGAGAACACATTCGACGATTTTTCGGTGCCTTAGATAAGTTGGCTGCTATGAAAATTAATTTTCATCCAGATGTTGTGTCCATTGCATTGCTTTACAGCTTGCCTGCTAGTTTTGAGCAGTTTAGATTGGAAATAGAAGCTCGTGATGAATTGCCATCAGCTGATATTCTAAAAACAAAAATCTTAGAACATGCTGACACACAAAATAGTAATGAAGTGGTACAAGCAGCAGGTGCTATGGCTAGCAGAAATAATAATAAGGCAACTAGGTTCAAAAAGTTTAATAAGAGCAATAGTAAACCAAATAAAAATCGTGATATAAAGTGTTATAATTGTGGAGCTCCTGGTCACAAATCACCAGATTGTAAGGAACCAAGGAGAAATAATAATTCCAATAGACGTGGTCAGAGAAGTCAGGCAGCAAATACAGCAGATGAGTCATACGCTGTGTGCTTTGGAGCTGTTTCTCGAGTTAACAATCAATGTAATTTAATATCAGATGAACCATGGATTTTAGATAGTGGGTGTACTAGTCATTTGTGTAATGACCGAACCAAGTTCGAAGATTGGAAAGAATCAGTCGGTGGACAACTACATTTAGCCAGTAATTCGTCAACAGATGTACAAGGGTCAGGAAAGGTTGTGATACCTTTGCATAATAATGGATATCCAAAGGTGGTAGAATTAAAACATACCTTATTTGTTCCTGATCTTAGATCTAATTTGGTATCAGTTGCAAAAATTACTGATAGTGGTCATAGTGTCACTTTTACCAAAGATTCTGCTGTAATTATGGATCAAGAAGGTAGGGTAAGACTCAGTGCAATTAGAAAGAATAATTTATATTTTCTTTCACAGAGTTCCCAGTTTGCTAAGGTATCTACTCATGTTAGTCAAAATGATCTACGATCATGGCATGAGAAATTGGGTCACTTAAACTACAAAGATGTGACAAAAATAATCAAAGATACCATAGGTCTAGATGCTGGAAAGATTGAGATTCCTGAGTGTGACATTTGTATTAGAGGAAAGATGACCAGTCTACCATACACGAAGAGTAAATCACCATGCAGTGAGCTGTTAAAAATCGTACACTCAGATGTTGTTGGTAAAATGCGAGTGCAATCGCTAAATGGGGCTCAATATTTTGTTTCATTTATAGATGATGCCTCTAGATGGTCGGAAGTATACCTCCTAGGACGAAAGAGTGGAGTAATTTCGGCGTTTGACCAATATAAGAGCCATATGGAGAACCAGATTGGGAAAAGAATTAAATATCTCCAATCAGACAACGGTAAAGAGTACCTGAGTAATGAATTTGATGGTCTACTTAAGAGATATGGTATTCAACGTCGGCTTACGATTCCACATACGCCTCAACAAAATGGAGTCGCAGAAAGATTTAACCGTACTATTATTGAGATGGCGAGATGTCTGTTACTGCAATCAAAACTTCCCCAGACATTTTGGGCTGATGCTGTAGCCACAGCTTGTTATATACGTAACAGATCGCCAACGTCTGCTCTGGGTGGAATGTCTCCATATGAGAAGTTGAAAGGAAGGAAACCCGATTTATCTGAATTACATATTTTTGGATCTCCGGTATATGTGTTAGACAAGCTTCCAACTAAAGATAAGCTTGCTCCGAGATCAACGAAAGGTATATTTATAGGTTATCCACGTGAAGCAAAAGGATTCCGGGTGTGGTTACCTGATGCCAGAAAAACTGTGATTGCTCGAGATGTTAAATTTGTAAAAGACAATTTAGAGTTGTCTAAAGAAGAAAAACTGGTAGATTTCGTCGATGATGAAGATGAAGATAGTGAAGATGCCTCATCAAGCAGTGATAATGTGATACAGTCTGTTGAGACTACAAATAAGCAAGGACTTAGCCCGAAGAAAAGTCCGAAGATAAGTAAATCAAGTAGCAGCCCGTCTAGTCAATCTAAAACACCAAGATCTGCACCATTAAATCAGCAACCTCCAAGGGGTCGTGGCAGACCTAGATTTTTACGTACAGGTTTCAGAGGCCGACCAAGAAAAATATTTAGCAAATCACAAACTAGTGATGGGGGTATTCCAGATGGTGAAGTTGGTGATGATAATGTTGATAATGATGATAATGTTGATAATGATGATAATGATAATGATAATGATTCTGATGAGCTATTTGCTGGTGTAGCAGAAGTTTCCATAAATGAAGCTTTAAATAGTGACGAAAAAGAAGCCTGGGAACGAGCAATTCAAGCTGAAGTAACGAGTTTGATCAAAAATGATACATTTGATATTGTCAAACACAACCAAGGACAAAATATAGTTGGATCTCGCGTTGTCCTCACAAAGAAGTATCTACCAAACGGTAATATAGATCGTTACAAAGCCAGGATAGTTGCTAAGGGGTACAGTCAAAGATTTGGAGTTGACTATCACGAAACGTTTGCCCCAGTAGCAAGACTAGAGTCTATTCGTCTGTTAATGGCTATTTCCGCTAGATATGGCCTTCAGGTGCATCAAATTGATATAGTTACTGCTTATCTGAATGGTCAACTCGATGAAGAAGTTATTATGGAAATGCCAGATATGTTGGAACAAATGCTTCATCGAATTAATCAAGGTAATGATCAAAATATGAAGTTCAAAGCTAAGAAACTTTTAAAAGCTATAAAGGATGGTGGTGATGCCTGTAAACTCAACAAAGCTTTATATGGTCTTCGTCAAGGTGGAAGAAAATGGAATGAAGCTATTGATAAAAGGTTGAAAGAAATTGGATTAACTCCAACGTGTGGCGAACCATGCCTTTATTATGCTCAACGCAATAGTGATGTATTGTTTCTACTATTGTATGTAGATGACATTTTAATTGCTTCAAAAGATGTCAGATGGATTGAAGAAATTAAACAAGGTCTAGGAGAAACATTTGAAGTTAAAGATCTTGGATTAGCAAAGTCATGTTTAGGACTTGAAATAACACAAACCAAAGATAAAGTGGTGCTACAACAAAGAAGCTACATCCTAGATATTCTTCAACGTTTTGGTATGAGCCAGTGCAATAAGGTTTCGACTCCGTCTGAATTAAAAGTATATGAGGATGTCGAAGAAGACTCAGCTGATAATTCTCAAGAAAAATTTCCTTATCGTGAACTTATTGGTGCTTTAATGTATTTATCAGTAGCTACAAGACCTGATATATCGAATACTGTAGCTAGATTGGCACAATTCACGACCTGTTTTAAAAGGTATCATGTTGTAAAGGCAAAAAGAGTCCTAAGATACCTAGCTGGAACCAAAGACTTGGGTTTAGTATATACTAAGTCAAATGATTCAATTGTTGGCTATTCTGATGCTGATTGGGGAAATGATCCTGCAGATCGTCGCTCATTTTCTGGGTATAGTTTCATATTGAGCAACGCAGCTATTTCATGGAGATCTCAGAAGCAACAAACAGTTGCATTATCTACAGCAGAGGCTGAATATGTTAGCCTAGCAGAAGCTTTCAAAGAAGCTCTACATCTTCGAAGCTTAATGATTGAGATTGGCCTAAAAGAACTCAGCAATATCAGACTTTATACTGATAACAGAGGCGCTGAATGTATAGCCAATAATCCTATGTTTCATAAGAGGACGAAACACATTGATATAAGATATCATTTCATCAGGAGTGCAATAAAGAACAACTTAGTGGATGTTCAACATATTCCAACTCAAGAGATGACTGCAGATGTCTTAACTAAGCCATTATGTCGTACTAGTCATGAGAAATGTGTACAAAAATTAGGATTAAAACTAATTGACAGACTCTGATGACGTTCGATTTGAGAGGGGAGTGTTAGAGTTCAAATCTTTCCACCAAACTCGTCCGTCATATATTGATTGATCTAGTGATTAGAGTATTAGTTTTCCTTACTCTTTCTAATAGATATCTTTCTAATAAATTTTAAAATTATTTTCATAGTAACCAAGTGTGTTTATATGATACAGTATTTGACATGTGTTCAATTTATGTAATTTCTAATCTGTTTAAATTAAATTAATCGTATCAAATAAAATTGTGTTTATCATTAATTATTTCTTATAAATAATAACTCCTTCCACTAACGCATAAACCTTAATAAAATTAATATCTCGAAAGTGAAAATTAATTTCTAAATTTTTTTTTTAGAATTTTATTGTATAAACATTTTTTTCTACTTTTTCTTCAATATATAATAATATCATAAAAAATAGTTGGAGAGACCGGACATTTTACATGCTATAAATGGGACATGACCCTCAAAATCGCGAACTTTGTCTTTAAATATCTCGCGATCTAAACGGTCAAAAATTATGAAATTTTAGGAATTCATAAATAAAGCTATTATAAACCCGAGAAAAAAAATTCGGCCAAATCTGTCGAAAAGTGATTTCATGCTGGTACTACCTTAACAATTCAAAATTACTTTATATGATAACGAGACGTGCTCGTATAACCTTAAACGATTTCGTTTTCTACAAAAAAAGGTGCATAATGTTTCGTGCATATAAAAAACAATTATTTTGATTAATATGCATTTTTCGAGGTAGGGAATAAAATAGATTTTTCTATCAGGAAAATGAAAAGAAAATATAAAAAAACACTCAGTGAAATGAAAATTTATACAACGTATTTTTGGATACACCAAAGACCTGTTGTTTTATTACTATGTTCATACATATATATATAAAATTAACTATTTATTTCGACATTTTCACCAAAACGAAGCAAAAAAAAATCCACAAATATAAGAGTTTACGTCATATCGTTATTACAAGGTGTACTACAAAATTAGTACATATTTTAACAGGTCTGTTTTATCTTAAACTCCCAAGAATGTATTTGTTTAGTTCAAAGTATCATGTCTACTGAGTTTATCGAATTAAGACCTTAAAAATATGTATAGATTTTTTGGGATTTTTTTAGGTACAAAATCGAAAAAAATTTTTGATTCGAAATAGGGTGGACCGTTTTAATCAATTATGGGTAACTCGTTTTATAGTTAACCGATCAAAAACAATAGTTTAGATAGTTGCAGAGTTAGATGGGGGACATCATGTTTTGACATCAGATTGGACCTAGTTCTTCGTGTTGCTTTATTAGTTAATTTCGATCCTAAAAGGTAAGAGATAGAATAACACGTTAAATTAGTAAGTTAACCCTCATTAAAAAAAAGTAACATTTTAATACATCTTTCGAAAATCGTTAGTTTTCGGAAGAAATGCGACTTAAAACTATGCCATTACTGCATTTAATCGAAGGAAAATACGCTAGCTTTAGAAAAATGTCTTTACAAAAGATATTAAGGACAAGAAAGGCGATTCGTCTGTGTTGATAACTTTTAAGTCCAGGTAAACTTTCACGATTATTTGTAGATCAAGGTCACTTTGATGACCTTGAAACTCATCTTCAAATCTTTCAGGTCAAAATCATGGACACAACCGAATTTCGTCGATTGCCTTTGAAAACTCGAAAAAATAATTTAAATAAAAAGTGCTCGTTTTTTATGAGAATTAACTTTCTAATTTTAAGTTTTGTATTATCTCTTACCTTTCAGGATCTTATTTGGCTACTAAATAAACCCGGAAAATTAGGTCCAATCTGATGTCAGAACCAACTCTGCAACTTTTGCCTAAGTTATTTTTTGATTGGTTAACTACAAAACGAGTTCTTAGCAATAATAGATTAAAACCATCCACCCGGCATGAGATAATTTTGATCTAAAAATACATAAATCCGGTTCATTTGACGATTGGTAGAATATTTTCTAAGGTATCGCCCAAATATATTAATCTCTTTTCTTTTGATAGATTTTCGGGGGTATCTCAAGAAATACTTATAAATCAAGAATCGGTAAAAACTTTTAGAAGCTTCTTTGTCATTTCACAAGTCAGAATACAAGATTTTTTTTGATATTTCAAATTCCATTATCGATATTATTCCCTAATATTTTCCGATTTTCCCAGTTTTTAACCACTCTGATCAAAGATAATAACGTTCTTCGTATTGCAAAATTATACAAACTTTGGATTTTTTAAGAAATAAAACAGATCTAATTTAATTAAATTTCCGAGTTAGGTCACACAGTATCTTTGCATGAACAACACTACTGTTCATGTCAGTCGTGTCGTCTCAAGAGTATTTTATTTCTGACCATTAAATGACTTCCCTCAACACAATCACCCCATACTTCTGTTCCTACTCCTGTATTTTTCATGTTTTTCATAGCCCATCTTTACCTTTCCACAGAAGTCGAAAAGTATATAACTTTTCCGAGTTTTCTTTTTTTATTATAACTATAACCTACTTGTTACGATGAAAATTTATGATCAAATTTAAAAATAAAAAAAATAAAATGTATTTTTTTACCTTAAAGTTTTCAACACCTTCTCCAACTTGTTCAATTTCACCAGCACATTCAAAGCCTAAGATGAATGGTGTTTTTGGTGGAGAATCGATAGCACCTTGACGTACCATTAAATCTTGGAAATTTAAACCACTGCAATAAGAAAAAATAAAAATATTTTAGACTTAATTTATTAGTCATTTGAAAATATGAAGTGGATTGGAAAGTTTGTAATAGAATCTCACATATATAAATACGAAAATTCCTTGTAAGGGAGCGTCCATAAAATAAGCTTAGTTCCAGCTTCTTTGGACCCTCCCCTTCCTTCCATGTAGCCTACTGTGGCTTTTACTATGATCGTTTGTTGGATGGAAAGTAGTTTTTTTAAAAAAAAGCTATTTTCTATTTTCTGCAACACTTACATTAGGGCATTGTAAGAATATTGCGTTCATAAAACAAGTGAAAACAAACAATTCACTGAGATAATTGTTGAAATACTCTGTTTCGAAATTGTTGAATATCAGTGATGCTACAAACAAAATTTTGGTATAGATGTTCATAAAATCACATTATTAGTCCATTTTCGGTTGTCTGTCCGTTCGTCCGTCTGTCAGCACGATAACTCGAAATGAAAAGAGATATCAAGCTGAAATTTTCATAACGTGCTTAGGACGTAAAAAGTGGAGTTCGTAAATAAGCAACATAAGTCAAGGTCTTGGGTCAGTAGGACTCATCTTATAAACCGTTAGAGATAGTACAAAAGTCCTTATAAAAGATAAACAACTTTTGTTTGAAACATTTTTTCGTAAACAACACTGTTAACCCGTGAGGGCTCAAATTAGCTTAGAAATACTATATAGTATGTGTTAGGTTGAAGCTACCTGTCAATTTTCAACTCCCTATCTTTTATAGCTTCTAAGAACACGGACATCGAAATTTTGTCCTAATTTGCGTCCTAAAGAGTAAACGGTGTTTCAAAAAAAAAATTTTACAAGGAACATTTATTACATTTAAACTTTTGTTCTACCTCTAACGGTTTACATGATGATGGGTCCTACGGACCCAAGACCCAAATGATCTATGTTGCTTATTTACGAATTCAGCCTCACTTTTTACATCCTTAGTATGTTATTTTAGCTTGAGATTTTTTTTTGTTTTTGAGTTATCGTATCTACAACCAAACAATCGGAAATGGAGTCTTTATTTCATTTTATGGACACCTATACGAATATTTTGTTCGTAGCATCAGTATTTTTAAGCGTTATAAACTTGAGACTAAACAAGGCTTGCAAGACCAATGAGTAAAACAAAAAAGCTAAGCCCGTTACACTAAATTCGTTAAACAAAGATGGTCAAATAGAGTCTTGGTCTCGCTCATCACTAGTTTTTAGTCACTCGCATATTCATTGAATTTTTTTAAAAATGGATTTTGTTTCAGGCGACTCAAATATTTCAAAAAAACAGTAACAATACATTATTAATAAAATAATATCAAAGAAAAATCATTTAAAACAGGAAAGAAACCATTAAGTTGATTATTTACAATAGCGCAAGTTTATATACGTATATATCATATACAAAATAACAAGGGATTGTTAATTTTTAAAAAGAAAAGGGCTTATTACACGACTAGCAACAGCGAAAGGGTTTTATATTATATTTAACTATTAAATATAATCTAAAATTATTACAGTTTTCAAAGAAAAGTGTATAGCGCGGTGCGACTGAATGCGTGACTTTATACACGGAGTGGAGGAGACACATACAAATATTATTTTAAAAAAAAGGGTTGTTTGCCAAGTTCATAGATACAGACAGACGGACGGATAGACTAGAATTTTATATAATAGCGAAAAACACACACTGTCGATGACAGTAAACAATGTTATTAAAAACAAAATCGTAGGCCCGTTGAAAAATTCAACGACACTCAAAACTTTCTTCAAAACTTCAAAAATATATTTCTATAAATATCAATTCAATCTCACAACATGCTTTTTTTTGGTTTCTGAGCGAACCACAATAATCGGTCATTTAGTTCCTTTTAGAGGTGCAAATAGAAAAGACAATTATAATTTGTGATTAAGGAATAAATAATAAACTTAAAAAAAGTACTAACAGGAAAATTGGTTCTTGAGGCAGCAAGTAAATACTTTAAGACAATATTTTCTTGATATCATTTCGAAGCTAATGTTAATTTTAAAAAAATGCACAATTTACTTCGAGTCAGTGCACAATTTATTCCCCCCCCCCCAAGCGAGGGGACCTCCTTAATAAATTGTCAATTAATGATCAGTAAGAACAAATAATACAGGACATAAAATTTACAGTTAGAATGGAATCATAAAAATAGAAAAATCTGCACAATTGAGAAGTAGAACTGCACGTTAAAAACTACCTCTTTGTTTTAATTTCGTAATACTTGAAGTCATCCCTTGCCATCTGCAATTTCGTGAAATATTAGATCAAATTTCGATATGTCTGGCTGTTGTAAATACTACAGATAATACAGAAGCTAGTTTTTGACCATAATGCACTAAATTACATGAGTATGAATATCTCTTTACTCGCGATTGTAAAAAAATTAGTAATAAGAGGACTACAGGGAGGGAACGTTCAAAATAATTATATATTATAATAACGTTCTTGTATATTTTATTACATTTCTTAGAAATTAGATTCACACGGTATTAGTAAATTCATCATGCATGAAATTAATAAGAACATACATTGTCTTGTATTTTATATTTTATTTAGGTTTAGTGGTGGGTAAGGAAGGGTTCTTTATTAACCGTCAACCACCTACACACACCATAATCATAATAATAATGCAAAATTAACTACCTTTTGTTTTTATTTTAGTTACGTTCTTTTGTTCTAAAAACTTTAACTAAAGTTTTTGCAATAAATTACAAATTTTTTTACACATTTTGTTGCCGAAGATTGACTAACGGAGATAATTGGATTAGGTATGGCATCACCCATTCTTCTCTAGGTACAAAATCATTTCTGAAGGCAGTATTTGTGAAGTTTCGGGTGTCATTTTTACTATAAACTGGGTTGAATTAATCTTAGATTAATTTAAACGCGATTGCAGACAGGCGTGTGAACTCAGACAAAAATCGATTGATAAATTATATCTCGTTATCCCCACAAAAATATCATTTAAGATTAAATTGAACGTGCGAAAATTATGAAAATGCTAAAATCTGATTCACATAAGAATGCATAAATGTTAATTTCGAGTTGAATAGTTATGGAAATAAACACAATACTCGCAATATTTTTCGTATAATTTATTTCGCGAGTTTCGAATTATTTATTTTAATAACTCTGTTTCGTTGTTTTTATGAAACTATGGTTTTCGATTAATCAGCTTGATAGAACATAAATTTGTAACTCATTCGACTAAAAATGTAATATCTTGAAATAGACCAAATAATTCTGATTTATGTAATTTTTCGATCAAAATTCTTACTATTCTTAGTAAATGATTTTCATTAAATTTAGAAGAAAAAAATTTTCGAAGAAAAGAAAAGGAAATAGTGTAAAATTTTAAGAAAACTTCATTTTATACTATCTGAATTGTGGTTCTCTAAATCAGATTTACAGGGAGCAAAAATATCCAACCAATTGACAGCAATTTCATATCTTTTTTGGTCAAAATTAACTTAATAATTAAAACTAGTGTGATTCCCACCCGCTTCGCTGGGCTTAAAAGTCAAGACCACTGCGTTAAAGCCTTCACATCTCTTGCTCTCACTTATCCCTCATCCATAATACTTTAAATAAGGGTAAGAATTTTTTAACACAGATAAAATATATGAACAGTTTTCAATTTCTTTTTTAAATGCAAAATTGTAATAATTCATTAAGTATATCACAACAGATGGCCATAAATTGTATCTCTTTAGAATTTAAAAAAAAAAATTTAATTTAGATTTAAAATGATGTTCTTAGATGGTGCAGTGAAATATCAAAGATAATTTAAATTTTTTTAATGTAGGTATCTTTATAAATTATAGCTCATGTGTTAGCCTGATGTATGAGCTATATTATTGTAAAGTTTTTATTCAAATCCATTCAGTAGTTTTTGCGCGAAAACGTAACAAACAAACAAACAACTTTACTTTCACACTTATAATATATTGCGATGATTTTCATAAAAATTGAGAACAAGAAACAGTTTTCATTTCCATTACACTTTTTCTAAGATGGTCGAAATATTTTTAAAATTTAAATTTTTTTCGGATTTCAATGCATGGCAGATAAAACTAGTAGCTTGTTATTTTTGAGCCGTCATATTCTTGACGGCTTGTGCCTGAAAAATTTGTTCCCCTGTAGCTATAAATAAGTCAAGAAAGAAATCGACTCTAA